>NC_140995.1:142889507-143568418 GCF_052327205.1 Somniosus microcephalus | reverse complement strand
CTCGAACCTCGAGAGGTTCCTGAAAACCGCACAAAAACTCAACCTCACCTACAACGAGGACAAGTGCGTTTTCAACACCACGCGCCTCTGCATACTAGGCAGCGTGGTGGAGAATCTGGAAATCGGACCAGACCCCGACCGATTGCGCCCCCTACGGGAGCTGCCCCTGCCCAACACTCCCAAAGCCCTGAAAAGGTGCCTGGGGTTATTTTCTTATTATTCCCAATGGGTCCCCAACTATTCCGACAAAGCCCGCCCCCTCTTGAAAGCATCCTCTTTTCCGCTCTCTGCTGAGGCCCACGCCGCCTTCAAAAGCATTAAGCAGGATATTGAGCGGGCCACGCTACAGGCAGTGGACGAGAACACTCCATTTCAAGTGGAAAGTGATGCGTCTGACTTTGCCTTGGCGGCCACCCTCAACCAGGCGGGGCGGCCCGTAGCTTTCTTCTCGAGGACCCTCCAAGGGCCCGAGATCAGACACTCCTCCGTGGAAAAGGAGGCCCAAGCCATCGTGGAGGCAGTGCGCCACTGGCGCCACTACCTAGCCGGCAAACGCTTCACCCTACTTACCGACCAGCGGTCGGTAGCGTTTATGTTCAATAATAAACAGAGGGGGAAGATCAAAAATGATAAGATTCTTAGGTGGCGGATCGAGCTCTCCACCTTCGAGTATGACATCATTTACCGGCCAGGGGCCCTTAACGAATCTCCAGATGCCCTCTCACGAGGGATGTGTGCCAGTGCCACCGGGGATCAGCTACAGACCCTCCACAATGGCCTCTGCCACCCAGGGGTCACGCGGCTGTTCCACTTCATAAAGTCCCGCAACTTACCCTACTCGATTGAGGAAGTTCGGTCTCTGACCAGGAACTGCCGCACTTGCGCTGAGTGCAAGCCTCGGTTCTACCACCCTGATAGAGCCCACTTAATCAAAGCTTCACGGCCCTTTGAGCGGCTCAGCTTAGATTTCAAGGGCCCCCTCCCGTCCGTCGACCGCAATGTTTACTTCCTGAACATTGTGGACGAATACTCCCGGTTCCCATTCGCCTTCCCCTGCCCAGACATGACCAGTGCCACGGTCATTAAATGCCTCAACAGCCTGTTCTGCCTGTTCGGTATGCCGAGCTACATCCACACGGATAGGGGGGCGTCCTTCATGTGTGAAGAGCTACGCCAGTACATGCTGTCCAGGGGTATCGCCACGAGCCGTACCACCAGCTACAACCCCCGGGGTAACGGTCAAGTGGAGCGAGAGAACGGGACAGTATGGAAAGCAGTCACTCTAGCTCTAAGGACCAAGGGCCTCCCTATCTCCTGCTGGCAGGAAGTCCTCTCAGATGTGCTCCATTCGATACGGTCGCTATTGTGTACTGCCACTAATGCCACGCCTCATGAACGAATGTTTAGCTTTCCCCGGAAATCCACCTCAGGCGTATCCATGCCGTCGTGGCTCTCCACCCCAGGTCCGGTATTCGTGCGAAGGCATGTGAGGGGCCATAAGACGGACTCTCTCGTGGAGCCAGTGCACCTACTCCATGCCAACCCCCAATACGCGTATGTCCGGCACGCCGACGGAAGGGAGGACACCGTGTCAATAAAAGACGTCGCCCCAGCCGGTAACGACAACAACCACGGCAATAGCAGCAACAACGACCACAGCAACTCTTACCCACCCACTACTCTTTCATCACCCCCGGAAGAACATCGACCAACGGCACCCCCACCAACTACCCCTTCAACAACCCTGGCGGCACCCCCAGCAGAGACCCAGGAGGCCACCGGGGACACCCAGCCGACACCCGCGACACCACAACAGCCACGTCGGTCGCAGAGGACTACCAAACCCCCGAACAGACTAAATCTATAGAAGGGGTGAATGTGATGAAATATTCCATTCATCACTGCCTGTGACTGTGGTTGGTTTCAGGTTTCCCCTCACCATTGTATTGCCTGTGACTGTGGTTGGTTTCAGGTTTCTCCTCACCATTGTATTGTATATTGGAATGTATGGAATGTGTTGTGTGTAGGGCTCCACCCATACCTGGCCTCTATGTAAGCCAGCTCAGTCTGGCCTCATATCCAGTACTGCAGAGCTCCAGATGGAAGATACCTCTCTCCACTGCGTGTTATCTTCTAAGTTAATAAAAGCCTTGTTTTGTTCCGCTAACATCGAGTCTCGGGATTATTGAGGCAAATCAGGGGTTTTCCTCGAGAGGTTTCCCTGAGGTTTCTCTCTCTAGAGGCCTCTCTCTCTTGCACAGTAAAACTTTGAGTGGTTCGACCCACTCACCCCTTAGATTCTATAATCTGGACTTAGGTGCAGGAACTGCAATGCAGAGAAGGCTCTTGTAGACCAAGTTTGATGAATAAAAATTAAATTTTATTGCAAATGGAAAAATATCAAATCAAATGCAACAAAGACAAGAGTACGGTACATGGGAGGGAAAAACAAATACAAACAAATCATAACGACATTATACTAACTAAGGCAAAAAAAGGCATCTTATACTCTACAAAGATCATCATGAAATAAAGAAACACATGGAACATCGAGGGACAACAACTCATGTTAATTGTACCCTTAAATCCACCCCCTTATTAAACCTAACTATATCTGATTGTGAAAGGCCAGAAACATGCTCACCAATCCCACTAGGAAGTGCAAGGTTTTGAAAACGAGGCTGCTGGGGCTGCAACGACTGTCCGATTTTAAACTGTCCTTTTTCTCCGCTCTCTTTGTGACTGTCCGAGCTTGTTGATTCAAGTTTCCTCCAACGTCTTCTCCCAAGCTGTGTCTTCCTCCTCAAGCTGCGTTCCGGGGTGCTGCGTCCTGGTCCTGTGTCTCAACTCGTCCAAGCTGTCCCTGGGGTCGTTGCCCCTGTCGCGTCGTGTCCCACTGCCGTGTCCTCCAAGCTGCTTGTTCAGCTTGCCTCGAGTGTCGCTTCGAACCCGGTGCTTCTGCTTGTCCCAACTGCTGAAAAGTCTCTTCAGTTATACCTTTCTTCCTGAGGCTTCACTTCCCCCCCAAAATCAGGTGAGTCTTTGTTTTAACTTTTGGTGGGCTTTGAGCACAGCGGGGCAGTTATTATATTTTAAATCATTTTAAGCGGCTGGTAACAGGCCCATCTCTGGTTTGAATTGGCTTTCATTGTTTTTTAATTTCGTGCTAATCCTGTTACCGAGCCCTTGGTGTTGTCCTCATGAATAAGTTATTGTCTCTTTCATCTGGGTCAACATTTAGATGGCCTCTGTCTCCAGCCAGATCTTGAGTGGATCTGCATCTAATCCATATGCATGCCTGTGGGTCTGGCTTTGTCCTCTCAGAAACAGCTTCCAGAACTTGCTATGGGTTCAATCCACATAGTTGTCTGAGGTTGTGCAGGAACCATTTTAAAGTGTCCCAATGAGCTGGTCACATGATACGGTGGCCATTTTGTATGCCCCTTTTTCTGGGCTTCTTTTAAAACAGTCTTTAAAATCATGGCCTCTTCTGCCCATTGATCCTTATTAATATGAAATCCAATTTTGCGAATCCTACACTCCCCCCTGATGATACTGTAACTTGCTTGGAGTATCATAATTCCGGGTGAGCAAACTTTTCTGTCCTTCCACAATCTAACCATCCCCAGTGTTTACCTATCCATGACCCCACGACACATGCATTTCCCATTTCAGAAAATCTAGTGTACATTAAGCATCTATAGATGGCAATACCTTGGAGTTAAAAAATCTTACAACTTACTTCCAGGCATGGAGGGGGGCCTTATACCCCTACATCACCTAGTACATACACATTATCAAATAATAATAATCACGTCTAATAAACTTCATTAATAAAATGAAATACATACGAAAATCCAAAAACACATGAATACACATCAAAAAAAAATACAGAGGAGGGAGGGAAACTTTAACTTTATACAGAGCAGCAAAATCTAAACGGGTGTCTCTTCTTCTACCCGCACATAATGCTCCCTCCATTCCCCTCTATTCTCATACTTTTGCGAATGTTTGACCTTTTTACAGTGTACAAACAACGAATCACCTTAAAACTTAAACTAAACTTATGTATAGCGCCGCCCATCCCCGGGCGGCTTGCCTAATCCCTGATCGGACTGCAGCTCACCGCTCCCTGTGGCGGGGCTGCAGTGACCTGTGGCTCTGGACTGCAGCTCGCCGCTCCCTGTGGCGGGGCTGCAGTGACCTGTATCTCTGGTTCCCCGTAGCCTTTTGCTGTTAAACGGGGACTGTGCTTTCTTAATGATTTCTGAAGTCGGTGTCTACTGGGAGTGGGTGACTCGGGCCAAGACTTTACAGGCTGAGGCATTCGGGCCGACCTGCGAGAAGGTACTTTGGGCGTGGCTCCCTTAGCGAGTGGGCCTTCGGGTGGGACCTCAGCTCTCGCAGCCCGTGGCTCTTCCACGACAGTAGGCTTCGGCTCCCTTCCCTCAGGCTCCGCCCCTTTGGGATTTGGGCAGGCTCCCTTGGCGAGTGGACCTTTGGGTGGGACTTTGGCTCTCACAGCCCGTGGCTCTTCCACGACTGTGGGCTTCGGCTCCCTCCCCTCAGGCTCCGCCCCTTCGGGAATTGGGTCTGTGGCAGACGGCTCCTCCCCACCTGTCCTTACAGGTGGAGGATCTCTGCCCCCAATTTCTACCTCCCCCACACTCGAGTCGAGGGCGGAACCTCCGTCCTCCTCCTCCAGAATCGTGTCGAGGGCGGGACCTTGCTGTTCGGGTCCCTCCTCGTCCGAGTCCCAGGCCATCGGGGAAGCCTCCCAGGTGGGCGGGATGGCTCCTCCCCTCAAGCAGGCTGCAATGCCAGCTTGTGTGGTCTGTGACTCTTTACTTGCCTCAGGCTTATTGCTTTTACTCTCAGACCTGGCTTTCCCTGCTGGTTCTTTTGCACCTGGCTTAAACAGTTTACACTGGTCATGAACCATTTTAAAAACCCTTAGCTGACCCTCTAAACTGCCAGCCCTCGCTGTTAACCTGGCGTTCTCCTCCCTTAAAACCTGCTCAACTAACTTAGCCTCCGCAACCTGGCACCGCAGGTATTCCTCCATTTTACAGGAGGTCTCTTCCTGTGCATGTCTTTCTAGGGGACACAGGTCGACAGGCTGCGCTGGCTCTCGTCAATTGGGCACATCGGTTGGGGCTGGGGGAGCAACAGGGCCGTTGGCGACTGCCACCTTCCCCTGCGAGGTCATTAGAGACCGCATTGCCTCTAAAACTGACTCGATCGCAGCGGGATGGATCGACACATCGGCTCCTTTCTCCCGGATGGGCGTTTGGGCTGGGGCTGAGGGAGCTTTTCCCTTTAAATCCTTCCAGGGATTTTTACAGTCCCGGCGCCAGTGACCTTCCTTCCCACACCCGTAACAACTGCTCTTGGCTTGGGGAGGGCGATTCCCCTCCTGATGCCATTCCTTTTTAGCAGGAGCTGCAGGCCTCGCCTCATGCACCTTTCCCTTTGAGGAAGGCACATCCCTACTCTTGTTGTTCCTGTAACCTATCGTGAGCTGATCAAGTACTAGTTCCTCCGTGGAGCGAGGGTTAGTGGGGTCAAACCATGCTTCTGCCTGCTCCCTCACCGGCGGCAAGCAATTGGCGACCAGACACCGGAGCCAATGAGCCCTTTGGTCATCATTTAGCGCGTTCCGGTCCGGTCCTCCCGGGCAGCTGCACCGGTACACTGGCCACAACCTTCCGGCGAAAACCCGTGGGGGTTCTCCCTCGAGCTGTACCGTCCTTTCCAATTGGAGAAACGGAGTTCCATCACCCTCCCCTATGATCTCCAGGACCTCATCCTATATTTCCTCGTACGTCTTTCGCCCCCTTTTGCTCTCGTCAGGGAGACGCTGGAGGAGTGAGTTGTCCAGGGAGAACAGCAGCATTTTGGACTGTTCAGCCCCGTCGCAGTCATTAACTGCTGCGGTCTGCTCCACGTCCCTAAAATGCACGGAGGGATCTCCTGACTCGGAGAGTTTTGGGATGTGACTGATCATTTCCCTTAGCTGTCGTGCGCTATGGGGCATTATGATCTGGTTCACAAGGGGTCCGTCCTCGCCATCATTGGCGCCTGGACCGAGCCTCCGGTGTCGCATGGGACACATCGGTGCCGGTCCTGACTCTGCTACCTGGGGTTGCTCTGCCTCAAGAACCCCTGTGTCTGACTCCTCCATTTCCTTCCCCGGAGTCCAAGACTCATCATAGGCAGGAGGTGCTGAGGGCTCGGGGGTTGGTACCCTAACTGTCTCTTGTGGAATCGGTCTTTTGGATTCCTTGGCCAACAGTAGCTGGCTCGCTGGTGGGTTTATGAGACACACCAATCCGTTTGCCTTGGCTAGGGCCGTTCTTAGGTCCTCTAGCTCCCGGTGGCAAGCGCTATGATCGGTGTTCTCAGACCTATCCTCCATGGCCATCTTATATGCTGCCCTGGCCCCCAAGATACTTTCCTCCTGTGTCGCTACCTGTTTAGCTAGGCGGAAACACCTCTCTCTCATTCTACCTTCACTGGCCTTGGCCTCAATGACCTGACATTCCAAATACCCTATCCGGGTCTCATGGCGGTGAGTTACGGATTGGCGTTCCTGATTCAGCGCGTTAAGCGATTCAATCAGTTTCTGACCTCCCGCAACCTTTTCCTCTACTTCTGTAAGCAGCCCTTTGATCTGGGCTGTCTGTGCCACAACGACCTGGTCCAAAAGCTGGACTTGCTTCTTGTAACACATCAGCCAGACCGCCTTTTCTACCGATTTCTTATGCTCTTTACTTTCTGTCCACTTGATGGCTGCGTTTAGCGGGCGCCTATCTCTCAATAGGTCAGATATCCACTGTTTTGTAAGGTTTACCTTCCCAAAAACATAATCCGCTATTCTCTCATCCATTGCATTTCGACCATTCAAACTTGGATCTACTACATTGCAATCCTGCTGCCAGACTCCTGCCTGACTCGCCATTTTCTGTAAGGGGTTTTCCTCGAGAGGTTTCCCTGAGGTTTCTCTCTCTGGAGGCCTCTCTCTCTTGCACAGTAAAACTTTGAGTGGTTCGACCCACTCACCCCTTAGATTCTATAATCTGGACTTAGGTGCAGGAACTGCAATGCAGAGAAGACTCTTGTAGACCAAGTTTGATGAATAAAAATGAAATTTTATTGCAAATGGAAAAATATCAAATCAAATGCAACAAAGACAAGAGTACGGTACATGGGAGGGAAAAACAAATACAAACAAATCATAACGACATTATACTAACTAAGGCAAATATAGGCATCTTATACTCTACAAAGATCATCATGAAATAAAGAAACACACGGAACATCGAGGGACAACAACTCATGTTAATTGTACCCTTAAATCCACCCCCTTATTAAACCTAACTATATCTGATTGTGAAAGGCCAGAAACATGCTCACCAATCCCACTAGGAAGTGCAAGGTTTTGAAAACGAGGCTGCTGGGGCTGCAACGACTGTCTGATTTTAAACTGTCCTTTTTCTCCGCTCTCTTTGTGACTGTCCGAGCTTGTTGATTCAAGTTTCCTCCAACGTCTTCTCCCAAGCTGTGTCTTCCTCCTCAAGCTGCGTTCCGGGGTGCTGCGTCCTGGTCCTGTGTCTCAACTCGTCCAAGCTGTCCCTGGGGTCGTTGCCCCTGTCGCGTCGTGTCCCACTGCCATGTCCTCCAAGCTGCTTGTTCAGCTTGCCTCGAGTGTCGCTTCCAACCCAGTGCTTTTGCTTGTCCCAACTGCTGAAAAGTCTCTTCAGTTATACCTTTCTTCCTGAGGCTTCACTTCCCCCCCAAAATCAGGTGAGTCTTTGTTTTAACTTTTGGTGGGCTTTGAGCACAGCGGGGCAGTTATTATATTTTAAATCATTTTAAGCGGCTGGTAACAGGCCCATCTCTGGTTTGAAATGGCTTTCATTGTTTTTTAATTTCGTGCTAATCCTGTTACCGAGCCCTTGGTGTTGTCCTCATGAATAAGTTATTGTCTCTTTCATCTGGGTCAACATTTAGATGGCCTCTGTCTCCAGCCAGATCTTGAGTGGATCTGCATCTAATCCATATGCATGCCTGTGGGTCTGGCTTTGTCCTCTCAGAAACAGCTTCTAGAACTTGCTATGGGTTCAATCCACATAGTTGTCTGAGGTTGTGCAGGAACCATTTTAAAGTGTCCCAATGAGCTGGTCACATGATACAGTGGCCATTTTGTATGCCCCTTTTTCTGGGCTTCTTTTAAAACAGTCTTTAAAATCATGGCCTCTTCTGCCCATTGATCCTTATTAATATGAAATCCAATTTTGCGAATCCTACAGTCTTCAAAAGTAAAATGTATTCTGTGCACCAGTAATTGCATGATGTATTGGACACCCTGCCAGGAAGCTACCTCCACATATTACAGATGGTGGAGGAGTCCTTTACCAAATCATGTAGGGTTCTGGCACATTGCATCAACTCTCTGCAGTCAACCATGGAGCATGTGGTCATCTCAATGGACACTGAAGCTGGGCCCTCCTTGCTGTGGCAGCAGCAGTAGCACCTCTCAGGGATGCTCATGCTGCAGACTCTGGGCCCTACTGCCTTGGATGGGCTGGAAGAATGAATAAGTAGGGGTTTTAGTCACATCACTGATCTCCTAAATTCTGTTCTCTCGCAGAGCAGCAGGAAATCTGAGGCACAACCCCATCACAGGGGCAGTCGCGCAATGGGAGTGGAACATGTTGCTCTCTCTCAGGATGACAGCACCCTCACCATCTCCTCAACCAATGCCTGCCCTGGTGACAGAAAGCCAACTGGGTCAGACTGCTCTGCCAGATGCTGAGGTGCAGCAGTCTGCAGCCAGGCCTTCTAAGCTCCCAGAGTTCGTCAACTGCAAGCATCTCAAGAGCCCTCATCTGAGCACCTCATAGGAGTAGTAGAGTAGGTAAGAGATCACTTAAGAAAGGTACTACAAGCTCACATCTGGGTAATAATTAGTTTGTAGGCTTTTGTGTGAGCACATAAAATTATAAACTATTTTGAAATCTTTGTGTGCAGAAGTGTTTCTGTAGTAGCTGTTGATCCTGCAATGTCAGGTGACGTTACATCAATGTTGGTCTTTGGGCACAATCACTTTATTGGAGGGTGGAAGGGTTGGGACAGGTGTTGGACATGACTATTAATGCGGAGGAGCAGGAGTTGTTCAGCTGAGGCACTACTCAATGAGCTGCTGCTGCATCGCTCTCGCTGCAGGCTGGAGTTGGTACCATCCTCGTTTTCAGCATCTTCAATGTCGCCTTCATCATTTGGTTGATGGTCCTCATCCAATGGTGACTTCATGTGTTGTCCCAGCACAAATTTATGCAGCGGTAAGACTACAATCTGTGTGAACCCCAGAGGCCTATCCCGCTATTTATGATTGTCCATGGAGAATGTAGGAACATAGGAATAGTGGGAACAGAGGTAGGCAATTCAGCCCCTTGGGCCTGCTCTGTCATTCAATTACATCATGGCTGATCTTCACTTTAACTCCATTTGCCCACTTGTGCTCCATATCCCTTGATATCCTTACCGAACAAAATACTATCCACCTCAGTCTTGAAAACTCTAATTGCCCCAGCATCAACAACCTTTTGGGGGAGAGAGTTTCAAATTTCTACTAGCCTTTGTGTGAAAAAGTGCTTCCTGATTTCACTCCTAAATGGCCTAGCTCTCATTTTAATGGTATGCTCCCTTGTTCTTGATTCCCCCACCAGAGGAATATTGTTAACATTTTAAACACCTCGAGCTGATCAGGTAATGTGATGAATGTGTATGCTTTAATAAACACTGTGGCCGGATACTTTACCTTGGAGTCGGGTTGTGTGCATACAGGCTGTGTAGTGGTCAGAAACCCAATGTTGTGAGCAGCGCGTTCCTCAATGCGACTTTAACTTAATGGCCCCAATTAAACCAGTCGTGCACGTTTCCCGGCCCAACTAAATGGAGTGGGTCTAATGACATCATCAATGACTCGTTTCCAGCGCTGATATTTACAGCAGTCTTGCATACATCTAATTTGAAGGTTGATGAAGGAGTGTTCAAGGTGATTTCCATAGGTTTGACTACTGTTACAAAGTTGATAAAAGTGTCGCTGATGGATACACAAAGGCAGAGGGCCATACCAAGATTTAGCGATGCATCCCTCGATGTTCTGGTGCAGGCAGTGAGAGCACTCGGAGAGGTCCTCTTCTCTAGCGACAGGCGCAAAAGACCACGCAAAGACAGCAAAAGGGCATGGTTGGAGATCACAGAAGAGGTCAGCAGCAGGGATGTTGTCAGGAGGACGTGGATCCAGTGCAGGAAAAGATTCAATGATCTCATGAGGTCAGGAAAGGTGAGTGCAATGCTGCACTCACCTACATCCTGATGTGCGTGTCACCCCAACCCCATCACTCTGCCTTCCCAAGCTTACTCCTGCACATCATTCCTCACACCAACCTACCTAGGTCCACCCATTGCGCGCTGTCTATGTACATACTCACATCCCCATCTGACTAACCACCCCTGACACTCACCCTCATACTAATGCAATCATAGCAAGTAACACCACAGAAGGAGGCCATTTGGCAATGTCGCGCCACTCCCTCATAGTCACCCTCTACAGATGTAACCCATTCATTCCTTACACTCATTCCATCACTCTCACTCAAAGTTCTCTTCTTTCCCTCCTTGCAGGAGAAGAGAGCCCAGAACAATAGGGAGAGGCAGAGAACCGGAGGTGACCCTCCAATATTCACTCAATTGACTCCAGCAGAGGAGGATGCCCTGGAGATTTCTGGAGTTCCAGGATTTTGACCCAGTGACGATGAAGGAATGGTGATATATTTCCAAGTCAGGATGGTGTGCCACTTGGAGGGGAACTTGGAGGTGGTGGTGTTCCCATGCGCCTGCTGCCCTTCTCCTTTTAGGTGGTAGAGGTCACGGGTTTGGGAGGTGCTGTCGGACAAGCCTTGGTGAGTTGCTGCAGTGCATCTTGTAGATGGTACACACTGCAGTCACTCTCGCTTCTTGGAGATAGTCATTGCCTGGCACCTCTGTGGTGCGAATGTTACCTGCCACATATCAGCCCAAGCCTGAATGTCGTCCAGGTCTTGTTGCATGCAGACGTGGACTGCTTCATTGTCTGAGGACTTGTGAATGGCACTGAACACTGTGCAGTCATCAGCAAACATCCCCATTTCTGACCTTATGTTAGAGGGAAGGTCATTGTTGAAGCAGCTGAAGATGGTTGGGCCCAGGACACTGCCCTGAGGAACACCTGCAGCGATATCCTGGGGCTGTGATGATTGACCTTCAATCACTACAACCATCTTCCTTTGTGCTGGGTATGGCTCCAGCCAGTGGAGATCCCCCCCCCCCCCGATTCCCATTGACTTCAATTTTACTAGGGCTCCTTCATGCCACACTCGGTCAAATGCTGCCTTGATGTCAAGAGCAGTCACTCTCATCTCACCTCTGGAATACAGCTCCTTTGTCCATGTTTGGACCAAGGCTGCAATGAGGTCGGGAGCCGAGTGGTCTTGGCGGAACCCAAACTGGGCATCAGTGAGCAGGTTATTGGTGAGTAAGTGCTGCTGGATAGCACTATCGGTGACACCTTTCATCACTTTGCTGATGATTGAGAGTAGACTGATAGGGCAGTAATTGTCTGGATTGGATTTGTCCTGCTTTTTGTGGACAGGACATACCTGGGAAATTTTTCACATTGTTGGGTAGATATCAGTGTTGTAGCTGTACTGGAACAGCTTGGCCAAAGGCATGGCTAGTTCTGGAGCACAACAGCCTGGATGTTGTCGGGGCCCCTAGCCTTTGCTGTATCCAGTGCACTCAGCCGTTTCTTAGTATCACATGGAGTGAATCAAATTGGCTGAAGACTGGCTTCTGTGATGGTGGGAACCTCAGGAGGAGGCCGATATGGATCATCTGCTCGGCACTTCAGGCTGAAGGTTGTTGCAAATACTTCAGCCTTGTCTTTTTCACTCACGTGCTGGGGTCCGCCATCATTGAGGATGGGGATATTCATGGAACCTCCTCCTCCTGTTAGTTGTTTAATTGTCCATCATCATTTACGACTTGATGTGGCAGGACTGCAGAGCTTTGATCTGATCCGTTGATTGTGGGATCACTTAGCCCTTTCTATAGAATGCTGCTTCCGCTGTTTAGCATGCATGTAGTCCTGTGTTGCAGCTTCATCAGATTGGCACCTCATTGTTAAGTACGCTTGCTGCTGCTCCTGGCATGCTCTTCTGCACTCCTCATTGAACCAGGCTTTGTCCCCTAGCTTGATGGTAATTGTAGAGTGAGGGATATGCTGGACCATGAGGTTACAGATTGTGGTGGAATACAATTCTGCTGCTGCTGGTGGCCCACAGCACCTCATGGATGCCCAGTTTTGAGCTGCTAGATCTGTTCTGAATCTATCCCATTTAGTACGGTGGTAGTGCCACACAACATGATGGAGGGTGTCCTCAGTGTGAAGATGGGACTTTGTTTCCACAATGACTGTGTGGTGGTCACTGCTACCAATGCTGTCATGGACAGATAGATTGGTGAGGATGAGGTCAAGTAGGTTTTTCCCTTGTGTTGGTTCTCTCACCACCTGCTGGCAGCTATGTCTTTCAGGACTCAGCCAGTAGTGGTGCTACCGAGCCACTCTTGGTGATGGACATTGAAGTCCCCCGCCCATTCTATGCCCTTGCTACTCTCAATGCTTCTTCCAAGTGATGTTCAACATGGAGGAGTACTGATTCATCAGCTGAGGGAGGGTGGTAGGTGGTAATCAGCAGGAGGTTTCTTCCTTGCCCATGCTTGGCCTGAAGCCATGAGACTTCATGGGGTCCGGAGTCAATGTTGAGGACTCCCAGGGCCAATCCTTCCCGACTGTATACCACTGTGCCACCACCCCTGGTGACATATCCAGGTGGTGGAGAAGTCTGGGACATTGGCTGAAATGTATGATTCTGTGAGCATGAGGCTGTTGCTTGACTAGTCTATGGGACAGCTCTCCCAATTTTGGCACAAGTCCCCCATGTTAGTGCCATTGTCGTGTCCAAAGCCGGTGCTGAGTGGTTCGTCTGGTTTTATTCTTATTGTTTGTTACAACAGAGTGGCTTGCTAGGCTATTTCAGCGGACAGTCAGGTCTATGAGTCTGGAGTCACATATAGGCCAGACCAGGTAAGGACTAGCAGATTCCTTCTCTAAAGGACATTAGTGAACCAAATGGGTTTTTGCAACAATCTGATAGTTTCATGGTTACCATTATTGATATTGGCTTTTAAAATCCAGATTTATTTAATTAACTGAATGTGGTGGGTTTTGAACTCAGGTCACCGGATCAATTAGTCCAGGCCTCTGGATTACTAGTCCAGTAACATAACCACTATGCTACCATTCCCTGCTGAAGCCACAGGGGTTGCATCTTGTCGAAGCACTCGAAAAAGAAAAAAGACAAAATCCTAGACGCACAAGGGTGTATGAACAATTGCTTGAGATAAGTTTCAGATATTTTTATGACATAGATAAATGTATTTCTTTGCATCACTTTCCAGTCTTGTCCATTTTTGCCTGCTACCTTGGAAGTGGCTTTGTCACTTGGAGTGAATGGTGAGACATTACTTAACCTCTAGCAATGGGGTTTGGGTGACAGAAATGGCTTGGCCATTGTAGGGATGCTTTATGGTGTTGTTGGGGGATGGGGGCGGTGGGGGCGGGGGGGTGGGGGTGGGCCAAACTTGATACAACATGTGGTAGCCTTATGGGTGCATTGAAGCAAGTTAAGTAAATCTGGCCATGATGAGGCCATCCCTGGCCTCCTGGGAAGCAATGTGGGCCGCTGCTGGTGCCCTCGCCACCTCAGGTTCCTCCTCCTCCTCCTTGCCTTCCACCTGCTCCTACTCCTCTGAAGAGGTTGTGGGCTCTGTGCCTTGCTCCTCCTGCAACTCCAATCCTCGCTGCTGTGCTATGTTGTGCAGCACACAGCAAATGACGATGATTCTGGAGACCCTGGCAGGTGTTTACTGAAGGGCTCCTCCAGATTTGTCATTCATCTGAAGCGCATCTTCTTCATGCCGATTGCTTGCTCTATGACACATCTGATGCACACGTGGCTCTCATTATAACGCTCCTCGGCTTCAGTACTTGGCTACCTCAAGGGTGTAATGAGCTATGTCTTCAGTGGATAGCCCTTGTCTCCAAATAGCCAGCCCATAAGTCTGTTTGGAGGTGCAAAGAGCTGAGAGAGGGTGGACTGGCACAGTACGAAAGAGTCATGACAGCTGCCAGGGAATCTGGCACACACGTGCATGATCGTCTTTTTATGGTTGCAGATAAGCTGCACATTGAGGGAGTGGAAGCCCTTGCAGTTCACAAACACTCCGGGGTGATGACAGGGTGCCCTGATGGCCACATGTGTGCAGTCAATGATGCCCTGTACCTGTGGGGAGCCAGCCAGAGCCACTCAATAACACTGGTCTCATCAGTGGCAAAATTGACATAAGTGCCTGACTTATGAAACATAGCATCGGTCACCTGGGTGATGCATGTGTGGGCAGCCGACTGCGAGATCCTGCAAATGCCTACTGCAGATCCCCAGAAGGAGCCTGAGGTGAACAAGTTGAGGGCAGTGGTGAATTTGATAGCCACTGGTAAGGCATGTTCACCAGGTCCTCTGGGCAGCAGGTCTTGTTCCAGCAAGCTACAAATGTCTGCGACGACCTGGTGCGATAGCCTGAGCCTCCTGAAGCACTGCTGCTCAGTTATGTCCAGGAAGCTCATTCTCTGCCTGTGTTGGGGGTATCGCCTCTGATGTGCTGCAGCCCTGTGGTGCCCCCCTCTCTCCTGTGGAGCATCAGGTCGTTAAGGAGAAGGCTGGTGTTGTGGCTGCTGCTGCTGGTGTGGCTGGTGCTGTTGGTGCTGGGGCTCATCATGGTCCAATTCTGAGGTCTAAGGTGAGACAGCATAAGCAGCACCCATGCTGATGTAATAAATGGCAGGTAAACTGGAGATCAGAGGCACAATCCTTCAATGTAGTCAGAGTGACTTGCAATATGGTGGGTGTGGCTTCTGAGTTTGCAGAAATGACCTGCAAACTCCTGACAGCTAAATCGCTGCACTAAATGGAGTCAGCAAGAGCCTTTCCATTAATCAAGTAATCAGGTGTAATGTGGGAGTATTTATCTGTTTTTCCCAGCTCTCAATTAATGGACTTGCACAATGGCCACTGACCTTCCGACTGCCCTTCACAGGTGAGGTTCCTGAGGTGCGTGATATCTGTGCTCCTGAAGTTAAAGCCAAAAGCTGCTGTTAAAAACTCTCTTAAGGGTCTCTCAACAAGCATTTAAGTCTTCTTCTTAGGTAGTCCCTCGGAACCGAGGATGACTTGCTTCCACACTCAAAATGAGTTCTCAGGTGACTGATGAGTCCAATGCGGGACCTAGAGTCTCTGTCACAGATGGGGCAGATGGTGGTTGAAGGGGTGGGTGCGTGGGGTGCTTGGGTTGACGTGTGCACCTTCCGCTGTTTGCGTTTGGCTTCCACTTGCTCCCGGCGAAGAGACTCGAGGTGTTTGGCGCCTTCCCGGATGCTTCTCCTCCACTTTGAGCGGTCTTGGGCCAGGGATTCCCAGGTGTCAGAGGGGATGTTGCACTTTTTCAAGGGTGTTCTTGAAGCGTTTCCTTTGCCCACCTGGGGCTCTCCTGCTGTGTCGGAGCTCCGAGTAGAGCGCTTGTTTTGGGAGTCTCGTATCGGGCATGCGGACGATGTGGCCCATCCATCGGAGCTGATCGAGCGTGGTCAAAGCTTCGATGCTGGGGATGCTGGCCTGAGCGAGAACACTGACGTTGGTGCGCCTATCCTGCCAATGGATTTGCAGGATCTTGCGGAGGCAGCATTGGTGGTACCTCTCCAGTGCTTTGAGGTGCCTGCTGTACATGGTCCCTGTCTCTGAAGTTTACAGGAGGGCGGGAATCACTACTGCTCTGTAAACCATGAGCTTGGTGCCAGTTTGAGGTCCTGGTCTTCAAACACTGTCTTCCTCAGGCGACCGAAGGCTGCACTGGCACACTGAAGGCGGTGTTGGACTTTGTCATTGATGTCTGTCCTTGTTGACAGTAGGCTCCCGAGGTATGGAAAGTGGTCCACGTTGTCCAAGGCCTTGTCATGGATTTTGATAATCGGGGGGCAGTACTGTGTGACAGGGAGCTTACTGAGGGTGGGATGGAGAATTGCAGCAAGGAAGATCGAGAAGAGCGTTGGTGCGATGACACAGCCTTGCTTGTGTGGCTCAACAAGCATTTAAGTACTTGAATGAGGTCACCCAACTCTCCCGAGCGGGTCTGTGGCGTGCCTCCAAATGCACCCGAGTTAAATGCGGAAGTCGGCGGGATGACGGCGGGTTCCTGACAAGCTGTCAATTTCTGCAAATTTAACTGCCAACCCGCCCCTAAACCCGGACGTTCAGCAACAGGAAAATTCCGGCCTATCGGTCACCTGCTTACGGTCAACTGCAGACTTTCACCAACTCCATCCCTCTCCCTGGCAACTGTCTGAGGCTGAACCAGACTGTTCGCAACCTTGGCGTTATACTTAACCCCGAGATGAGCTTCCAACTACATATTCGCACCTTCACTAAGACCTGCCTATTTCCACCTCCGCAACATTGCCCGTCTCTGCCCCTGCTCACCCATGCCTTTGTTATCTCTAGACCCGGCTATTCCAACACACTCCTGGCCAAACTCCCATCTTCCCCCCTCCATAACCTTAAGGCCATCCAAAACTCGGCTGCCCGTGTCCTAACTCACTCCAAGTCCCGTTCATCCATTACCCCTGAGGTCGCTGACCTACATTGGCTCCCAGTTAAGTAACGCCTCGATTTAAAAATTCTCATCCTTGTTTTCAGATACCTCCATGGCTTTGCCCCTTCTCTATCTGTGTAACCTTTTCTAGCCCAACAACCCCCCAAGATATCTGCACTCCTCCAATTCTGGCCTTTTGCATATCCTCGATTTTAATCGCTCCACCATTGGCGGCCGTGTCTTCACCTGCTGAGCCCGTAAGCTCTGGAATTCCTTCCCTAAACCGTTCCGCCTAGCTATCTCTCTTTCCTCCTTTAAGATGCTCCTTAAAACCTACCTCTTTGACCAAGCTGCCCTAATATCTCCTTATGTGGCTCGGTGTCAAATTTTGTGTGATTACGCTCCTGTGAAGCGCCTTGGGACACTTTACTATGTTAAAGGCGTTATATAAATGCACGTTGTTGTTGTTGTTGTTGTCTTTGCTGATATTCCCTGCTGCAACCTAGAAGCAGCCATAGGCAAAGAAGTTGTCAGCCATAGTTGTGGTGTATGTAACCTGTTCCACCTTAAGAGAACTTAAGCCTGTTCCACCTTAAGAGATGTACTACTTTCTCTGGCTGCTGTATACGTAATACCGGTGGTGACCACCGGTATATAAGCACTGTGTAGTAATATTGTATTTTAGTATAGTCCTGACCTCCAACCAGTAAAGACCTGTTGAACTTTAATCTTGTAGTCTGTATTAGTAATTACAACTAGAACACACAGACTTAACAGTGGCGACGAGTCCGATTCTTACCCTGCGGCAGTTTATATCCACGGCGGCTTCATCCACAGAACGGACGTCGAAGAGAGGCTTCCACCCTCATCACCCTGCTGGAAGACACGGCGCGCGGCAGACATCGAGAAACCAGAGTGCAGAAGACATCCTGAACTCGAAGCCTCCATCAGCGGCTGTCAGCTATCTTCTTTCTTCCTCGGTGGTGGGTAAGCCGGGCAGCGACGTGACCAGAAAGTCGGCCGCGTTGGCTGTACAGACGGGGAGGGAAGACGGAGGAATAAGGGCGGTGAGATCGATCGCGACCGGAGATAAGGGCCGGGCCGCATTCGGGCCGAAAGGCGCAGCGCGGGGACATCGATCGCGGCTGGTGATAAGGGCCGGGCCGCATTCGGGCTAAAAAGGCGCAGCGTCTGGGGCAACTGAAGGCGCGAGAGCCGCGGTGAAGCGGAGACAGCGTCGGGGGACGGGTGAAGACCGCCAAGCGCGGGAAAACCGCCATTTTGTAGGCGGAGGACGAAGACAAGAGTGGGAAGCCGCCATCTTGGATAAAAATTAAAATAAATTAAATTGCAATGATGCCTAAACATGGGAACATTAATACCTTTGATAGCGACATCGAAGATTGGGCCATGTATGTAGAACGCATACAAAATTATTGTAAAGCAAATAAAATTCCAGATGAAGAGAAAGCACTAACGTTATTAAACTTAATGGGTGCGAAGACATACGGGCAATTGAAACACCTTTTATCACCAGATGAACCGGCGGATAAGACGTTCGAGGAGATTGTTACTGTCCTGAAAAATCATCTAAACCCCACGCCGCTGATGCTAGCAGAACGATTTAAATTTTACAGCAGAAGGCAGCTGAAGGATGAAAGCAATGCTGAATATTTAATGGAATAGCGTAAGCTAGCAAAGTACTGTCAGTTTGGAACGAGACTGACAGAGGCGCTACGAGATAAATTTGTGTGTGGTTTATTAAAAGAAGATACACAAAAGCGACTGCTCGAGGAGAATGAGCTGACGCTTGAGAAAGTGGTCACTATGGCAGCAGCACACGAAGCCGCAGCGAGAGGCACGGCAGTAATGCAGCTACGGTCACCGGAACTCAGTACAAATAAATTGGGTTTGAGTACTGTAAAATGTTATCGTTGTGGAAAGACAACGCACGATCAGAACCAGTGTTGGTTTAAAAACCAAGAATGCAGAACGTGTGGCAGGCTTGGCCACATAGCTAAAGTATGCCGGTCAGGAAAGAAGACCAGCAACAAAAAGCCACCACAAGGAAAATACATAAAGGTACACAAGGTGACAAAGAACAGTTCGACCGAACAGAAGTCAGATTCAGACACTAGCAGTAATGAACTGGGTAGCTTAAGAGTACACAACGTTGGTAAGGATGCAGATCTCCAGACAATTTGGGTCACCCTTCAGATAGCAGGAGTCCAAGTAAAGATGGAATTGGACACTGGATCGGCATTGACGGTCATGAACAAGAAAGACTACAAAAGGTTATTCCAACATATTCCACTACGGGATACGGAGATTATATTGAAAACATACACGGGGCAAAGAGTGTACCCCATCGGAAAGATAGAGGTAAAAGTGGTCCACAAGGGCGAAGAAAGCCAAGTAATGGACTTATATGTGCTACCTGAAGGAGGTCCACCACTACTGGGATGGGAGTGGATTAGGAAAATGAATATGGACTGGCACTCCTTGAAGGCACTAACGGTAGATTCCGGGGAAACAGATGTCAAACCTAAACGATTGTCCAAAATATTGGATGATGCTAAAGAGGTGTTCCAGCAGGGACTGGGAACACTGAGAGGAATTACGGCAAACATCAAGATTGATGAACATGCACACCCAAAATTTTTTAAAGCCAGACCGGTACCCTATGCAATACGACCTACTGTAGAAGCGGAACTGGAAGCGCTAGAACGTTCAGGTGTACTGTCTAAGGTACATTGGAGTGAGTGGGCTACGCCCATTGTTCCCGTTATGAAACGTCCTTCGAGCAACGAGCCAGGAGAACCAGGGAAGGTTCGCATCTGTGGAGATTTCAAAATCACCGTTAATCCGGTGCTTCACACGGTGCAGTATCCGCTTCCGCGGATTGAGGATATTTTTGCTTCGTTGTCTGGTGGGAAACACTTCACCAAGATAGACCTGGCGCAGGCGTACTTGCAGATGGAGGTTGAAGAAGAGTCACGCCAATAACTCACGTTCAACACGCATCGAGGTTTGTACCGGTACAATAGGCTGGTTTTTGGAGTGGCATCGGCTCCAGCAATTTGGCAGAGGGCCATGGAGCAGGTATTACAGGGAATTCCAGGCACACAATGTTACCTGGACGATATTCTGATTACAGGTGATGGTGATGAAGAACACCTCGCAAACTTGGAACTGGTGCTCAACAGACTGAAAGAGTATGGACTTAGAGTTAATCGGCAGAAATGTGAGTTCTTCCAGAAGCGGATCTCGTACTGTGGTCATGTCATTGACCGGGAGGGGCTTCATAAGTCTCCTGACAAGATAGAGGCAGTTGTAAAGGCTCCCGCTCCGGATAATGTCTCTCAGTTGAGGTCGTTTCTAGGATTGATTAACTATTACCATAAATTTCTACCAAATCTATCCATGGTACTGCACCCGCTAAATGCTCTTTTACAGAAGGGGGTACCATGGGAATGGAGCGAAAAATGTAAGAAGGCATTTTGCAAAAGCAAAGAATTGATCACCTCAGAGGAAGTGTTGGCTCACTTCAACCCGACACTGCCTATTCGGTTGGCTTGTGATGCTTCTCCATATGGTATTGGGGCAGTACTCTCACACAAGTTGCCAAATGGCACGGAAAGGCCAGTCGCGTTTGCATCCAGATCATTGACCTCCGCTGAGCGCAACTATGCGCAGATCGATAGGGAGGCTCTCAGCCTTGTATGGGGAGTGAAGAAGTTTAATCATTACCTGCAGGGCCAAAAATTCACACTTCTGACAGACCATCAGCCGTTGGTATCCATTTTTAACCCTGAGAAGGGTGTTTCAGTGATGACAGCACAGCGACTCCAGAGATGGTCCCTTTTCCTAGGGGCACATCAATATCAAATAGAATTCAAAGGTACGAAGCAGCATGGCAATGCTGATGGGCTGTCGCGCCTGCCACTACCTGAAGAAGAAGAAACGACGAAAGTTGACCCTGTTGAGTTATTTCATTTGACCATCATCGAGTGTTTACCAGTCACCAATGCAAGTATTGAAAGAGAAACCAGGAACGACCCGACACTGTCCAGAGTCTACGAGGTGACAGTGAAAGGATGGCCAACACGTGGTGATCCTCTGTTACCGGCATTCTTGGCAAGGCGAGACCAGCTGTCCGTCTGCCATGGTACTTTGATGTACGGGACAAGAGTGATTATTCCTCCCAAGTTAAGGGAAAGAGTTCTAAAAGAACTGCATGAAGGTCATCTGGGGGGAGTTAAGATGAAAAGTCTTGCTAGGGCTTATGTATGGTGGCCGGGTATTGACCAACAGATAGAGGAGTTGACGAAAAGCTGCGCTGGGTGCCAAAAAGTGCAAAATGCACCTCCGATTGCACCACTACACCCATGGGAATGGCCTTCAGCCCCATGGCAATGCGTACATATTGACTTTGCTGGTCCATTCATGGACTCCATGTTCCTAATTGCGGTGGACGCACATTCCAAATGGCCAGAAGTGATCAAGATGAATACCACTACTTCAGAAAAGACAATTGCGGTGTTAAGAGCAATATTCGCAAGGAACGGATTGCCAGAACAGATCTGTTCGGACAACGGACCACAGTTCGTGTCGGAAGAATTCCAAAAATTCTTAAAGAAGAATGGGGTGAAACATTATACCTCTGCCCCATATCATCCGGCGACAAACGGGTTGGCCGAGAGATTTGTCCAAACATTCAAAAAGGCAATAAAGGCCATGAACGATGATCAGATTCTGCTACAGCACAAGGTGGACAATTTCCTCATGGCATATCGAAACGCCGCTCATGCAGTGACTAACCAAAGTCCTGCCATGATGTTTTATAACAGGAGGTTGCGGTCCAGGTTGGACTTGTTAAAACCAAATGTGCGGAGGGAAGTGGAAAACAAACAGTTCCGGCATATTAATAACAAGACCACTCGAAGTTTCGACGTAGGACAACCAGTGTTGGCAAGGGGCTATGGAAACGAAAAATGGCAGTCCGGAACAATTCGGGCCAGACAAGGACCTCTAATGTACACAGTAGATATTGGTAACAATGTGATAAGGCGTCATGCGGATCAACTGGTAGAATCGAGAGCAAGGGTCGAACCCATGGTTGCGACAGAGACAACTGTGGAAGACGTTAATGAACCTGAAGCATCTACCTCGGCAGGGAATGTACCTGAGGATGATAACACCCAATGCATGGGAGACCAACTAGAGGAGTCACCTCAGCAACAGGAATCAGAGACCACTGAAAGGCGTTATCCAAACCGAATCAGAAGGCCTCCTGAGAGACTGAACCTTTGAACTGTTTATACCTGAAGTTATATATGTTATTATGTTATGTTAAATGGGGATATGACTGTTAAGCTAAAAAGGGAGGATTGTGGTGTATGTAACCTGTTCCACCTTAAGAGGACTTAAGCCTGTTCCACCTTAAGAGATGTACTACTTTCTCTGGCTGCTGTATACGTAATACCGGTGGTGACCACCGGTATATAAGCACTGTGTAGTAATATTGTATTTTAGTATAGTCCTGACCTCCAACCAGTAAAGACCTGTTGAACTTTAATCTTGTAGTCTGTGTTAGTAATTACAACTAGAACACACAGACTTAACAATAGTAATCTTGGCTACAGCAGGCAACACAGGTTTGTGACAGCCTCCCTGGAGAAGTGCAGCCCCCTTATGCAGTGAAAAATGCATGTGTGTAATTGTGGGCCTATACATCCCGTTGGGAGGGTAAGAACTTCTGTGTGCTCTCCTCCTCCTCTGTGGTCTCCCTATGGCTGCAGCTCCATGAGGTCTTTCCCTCTGTTGCTGCTGCTCCTCTACCCTCTTGTAAGAATGGAATAGCCAAAAGGATGTTCGCTCTCAGAAAAAAACCATTGCCAGAACTGCCTTAAGCTTCATGAAGGTTGTCCAGCCACTACAAGCAATAAAAAAGGTGAATTTGTAGCCAAAAGCAACTGTGAACTAACAGCAAGACGCCTGCCAAACCTTCGCAGTAATTTAAATGAAAGTAGGTGACTGCCCCTTTCAGTAGCGCTGGAAATGGCCACCTCTTACCCTGTACCGCCCATGGTTTGTGGGAGGAATTAGGAAGTAGCAGTGGGAGCGCTGAAACAGCCAAAAACCGCGATTGGGTCCTGAATACGTCATAGTAACCTAATTTTCACATAGTAATTAGGCCCCTGCTGGTTTCAGGTGGGACCACTGTCTGCCGAAATCAAGGCCTGCTTGAAAATTTGCAAAGGGCGGGCCCTCGGTGATATGTCAGCAATTTTATTATTGTCCTGATACCAGCCTATTCACACCAAAAAAAGGGTAGGGAGATGAAAATCAGCTGCAAAATATCCATATTTTAGAAGATGTCAGGAACATATCCTGAAGGTTTCAAATCACCCACGTTCTTATTTATTATATATTTTCTTTTTGATCTCACATTTAATTCCTCTGATGAGCAGGGAAAGAAAATGCTTTAGGAAATCAGTCTATGATATACCTTTATTGAGATGCAACTATTATACATTTTGTAGCCCAGAAATTACTGTACTGTCTGTAATATTAGTGGACAAACAGTTAATATATTTCAATAACACTCCTAGCTGCTATTTTATCAAGGCATTAATCTATTATTTTAAATAGGTTAATTCTTCCATTAAAATAGCAGAGAGAGCAAAGTTATACTGTAGTGTTTTTATCCGTCTACCTTTAAGAAAACCATTGTATGTAACCGTTCACCTTTAAGAGAACTATTTTAGGTGTGGCACTACTTTGTTGGCTTCTGTATACTGTAATACCGACAGTGACCACACCGGTATATAAGTGCTGTGTCAGGGTTTATTTGGCAGATTCGCCCTGACCTTCGAATAGTAAAGTCCTGTTTTAAGTTACTCTGGTAGTCTGTGTATTAATTAACTAAACAACCCACAGACTTTACAGTGGCGACGAGTCCGATCGTACCCTGCGGCAACAATACTTCCGAAGCAGTTAACGAGCGTCGAGAAGAGGCAACCGCCCTTGTCATTCTGCTGGGAGAAAACTCGAGTCTGCAGAGCTGGAAAGGAGGAAGAATTCAGAGACAAAGACTTCCATCAGCAACAGGCACTGACTGTCCCTTCTGCCACGGTGAGGAGTGAGCCGATCAGCACGAGAAGCAAGCCGGCCACGGTGACTGTGAGTAAGGGAAAAGTAAAAAGAATAACCGGAGGATAAGGGCGGTGCACTCGACCACGGTCGAGGGGGAAAGGAGCCGGACAGAAGTCGGGCCCAGAGGCGCTGAGACTGGGGCAGCGTGGAGCAAGGAAGCCGCGGTACAGACAGGCTGGGGACGCAACGGCGTCGTGAGACAGCTAGACCGCGACCGGCGAAAAAGGCCGGGCAGCGACCGAAGCCACGAAGCGCTGCGGCCGGGAGCGTAGGCGCGGGAAGATATAAAAACTCAGCCGCAGCCGGGGAGGGAAGCACTGGACTGCGAGAGGGCTGGGAGGCGCGATTGGGAGCCGAGCGAGCGGGAGAGGCAGAGCCGACCAAGGGAGACTGAGCGAGAGCCAGTCCAGCGGCTGAAACTGTTCGCCGTCAACGGGGTGTACCCAGCGCCGGTAGAGCTGAGCGAGCGGGAGAGAGACAGAGCCTGAGCAAGGGGAACTGAGCGAGAGCCAGCCCAGCGGCTGAAACTGTTCGCCGTCAACGGGGTGTACCCAGCGCCGGTTGCCCTGCCGCAAAAAGGGAAAGCACTGAAGCCGACGCGCAGGCTGTGAACCTGAAAGCCAGCGGCCGTCGCCCGTGGGGAAAGTGTA
The DNA here is from genome assembly GCF_052327205.1 of Somniosus microcephalus. Taxonomy (NCBI): domain Eukaryota; kingdom Metazoa; phylum Chordata; class Chondrichthyes; order Squaliformes; family Somniosidae; genus Somniosus; species Somniosus microcephalus. Next base: position 143,543,801 of record NC_140995.1, on the reverse strand, counting down.
CCCCTCCCGCTAGGGAAGAAACGCGGGAAGCCGCCATTAGGCGGGGAAGAAGACAGAAGCGGGAAACCGCCATTGAAGTGGGCGGGGAGAGAAGATAAGCGCGGGAAACCGCCATTTTCGCGGGAACCGCCATCTTGGAAAAAAAAAATAAAAGAAAATTTAAAGAAATAATTCGTGGTGTTATCAGGAAGAGAGGAAGATGCCTAAGCGTGGTAACATCAACGATTTTAATTCCGAGGTAGAAGACTGGGCCACGTATGTGGAACGCATTGAGATCTATTGTGAGGCCAATAAAATAGAAGAAGATGACAAAGCTATAACCTTGCTAAACTCGATGGGCGCGAAGACATACGGGCTCTTGAAGCATCTACTAGCACCAGCTAAACCGACGGATCAGACTTTCGATGATATTGTGACTGTTCTGAAGGATCACTTGAACCCCACACCGTTGATGTTGGCGGAACGATTCAAATTCTATGCGAGAACGCAAAGGAAAGACGAAAGCAACGCAGAATACTTGGTCGAACTGCGTAGACTAGCGAAACACTGCCAGTTTGGTGGGAATCTGACAGAGGCATTGCGAGACAAGTTCGTGTGCGGGTTGTCAAAGGAAGGAACGCAAAAGCGACTACTCGAAGAGAACGACCTTACACTTGACAGGGCTATCCTTATTGCAGCATCGCACGAAGCCGCAGCGAAGGGAACTGCGGAAATGCAGCTAAAGGCAGCGGCACTCAGTGTGGATCAAATTACCTCGAGGACAACAAAATGCTATCATTGTGGGAAGACAACACACGACCAGAACCAATGCTGGTTTAAGAACCAGAAATGTAGGAAATGTGGCAAACTGGGTCACATAGCTAAGGTATGCCGGTCAGGGAAGAAGACCAACAACCAAGGGAAGCCATCACAGGAAAAGTACAACAAGGTACACAAGGTGGCTGAGAAGAGTTCAGACGACAGAATTCGGACTCAGACCCAAACGGCCAGGAGCTGGGCAGTCTGAGAATTCACAATGTGAGTAAGGAAGCTGACCTACAAACTATCTGGGTCATGCTAAAAATAGCTGGAGTCCAAGTGAAAATGGAGTTGGACACTGGATCAGCTCTATCAGTCATAAATCGAAGGGATTACCACCGGCTATTCTCACATATATCCTTAAGAGATACCAAGTTCGTATTGCAGACATACACGGGGCATAAAGTATACCCCATGGGGAAGATAAGAGTCAAGGTGAGAGATGGGGGTAAAGAACACCCAAGAATGAACTTATACGTACTACCTGAGGGAGGACCACCACTTCTGGGACGGGAGTGGATCAAGAAAATAGACATGGAATGGCACTATCTAAAAGCCATAACGAGTGAGGACTCGGTGCAGACAATCAGCTCAGATTCTGAAACGGATGACGATAAGACCAACCCAAATATGAAAGACAAGGCTAAAATGGACTTGCCGACTAAGGTTGGAAGAACGAAGGCATGCATAAAGGCTTATGCTCCAGAGAAGAACAAAGTTTCAGAACAGAACTCCACCGAACAACGACAACATAGTTTGACAGAGAATTCTGAGTCTGTTCAGTTTACGGACATATCCATGACTGACGAACACCGAGCTCGGACTCAACTTTATTTCAAATTACGACAGCAAGTAGAACAAGTGAGTTACCGTCTCGAACAAGAGATGAAAACAATGAAAAAGTTCTATGACACCGAATGGGAGAATCTGGAAAGACAACAGAAGCAGCTAGCTCAAGCAGAGAGCGACCATAGAGCCATTGTGACCAATTACCGATCACATCTCCCTTATGCTGTTCAGGAGTTAGAATATTTGCAGGAAGGAGCAAATGAAGAGGAATCTTCAGGAAGCCAGGATTTTATTCCCGTTCTTCTCTACGACTCCTTACAAGCAGAGTTTGAGAAGTTGAAGGAACAGTATGAACAGGCCCAGGCTACAATCCTGGAGGGGATTAACTCGGCAACCTCCGAAAAGCTAGTTTCAGTAGAAGCATATGAGCAACTAAAGGTTGAACATGAGCAAGAAGTCTAAAGGCTGCAGGAAATTCTTGATGAGCTCAAGGCCAAGACAGACTCATTGGTAGAAGTTCCATCCATAGATGAGAAATTAGAGGTGAAAGACATGGCAGAACATGAAAGACAAGATGTCCAAGAACTCATAAAAATATTGAAGGAAACCCAAGACAAATATGAGGCGGCAATGACCGAGGTTCAACAACTTGAAGAACAGATTCAACTGGGAATCCTTTCAGTGGAAGAAAAGGAAACTGTAAGAAACACAGAGACTGTAAGAATGGCCCCTGAACATGAGCTAGAGAGCATCAAGGCGCAACTTCTCCGAGCGCTGAAAGCCAAAGTACAAGAGGAAAAGAAGGTGAAAGCATTGGAGGAAAAGGTGGATGAAATGGAGAAGACTCTGATCCACAGTGTTCCCGTGGAAGAGTTAACAGTCAGCCAACTCCTTCATATGCTGAGGGACAAGACTCTGCAATGGGAACAATCTGAACACGAGCTTCAATCTTCAAAGGGAAGGAGTTCGGAGCTCTCAAAAGTTATGGAAATAGCTGAGGTTGCAACACAGATTTTACTGGGATGCCAAAAGTACGCTGAATCACGTCTATGTGAACAACAGAATGTTGAAACAGCTGCTCCAGTAGAAGGATTGAATAGCCCGATCAATCAATCCCCGATGGAAGGGGAAGTATTGAAATCACAAATGAGGTCATTAGTAAAGGATTTGCAGGAAACCCAGGAAGAGCGGGATGAATATGAACGCATGAAGAAGTCTCTTCAGGAAAGATGTCTAGGGAGGGAACAACAGTCGGCTAACGTCCAGTTGGGTAAGGAAGAAGTAGCAGGCCCTCTCGCTAGACTAGTTCAGGACGACACCGAATATTACCATGACCTGTTGAGTGACACGGAATATTACGAGGACTTGGTCTGCCCAGCTTGTGATGAAAACTCCCAAAGTGCAGAAATCAGGATGAAGCACTTAAAGTCTAAAGAACATAGGGAGATGGTGGCGCTACAGCTGGCAGCTGATAAGGGAGCCCCGAGAGTCTCCAAGAAGCAGAAAAGAAAAAGACGAAGCAGAAGGTGATAACCATCTAAATCATTATCACTTCTACCAGATCATGTACGTGGGCCCTACGAAGGGAGCCAAATCAGTTGGCAAGTAGGAAAAATTACCAAGGCAGTCCAGCTGTTTGTAAAAGTCAGCACTGCTGATTCAGCAGGACGGAAGTTCAAGCTGTTAAGCCAAGGGAAAGACTATTGGATGAGTCACGCTAGCAATGTGAACCGGCTACACCACAGAGATGTTGTTTGGACCGAGTCAAGACCAGAGACTGAATCTGTGAACTGTTCCCGCAGAGACTGAATCTGTAAACTGTTTCCCGCATAGATTATACCTGTGAATTGTTTTACATGAAGTTGAATATATGTTATGTTTAATGGGGGACTAAGTATGTTGTAAGCTAAAAAGGGAGGATTGTAGTGTATGTATCCGTCTACCTTTAAGAAAACCATTGTATGTAACCGTTCACCTTTAAGAGAACTATTTTAGGTGTGGCACTACTTTGTTGGCTTCTGTATACTGTAATACCAACGGTGACCACACCGGTATATAAGTGCTGTGTCAGGATTTATTTGGCAGATTCGCCCTGACCTTCGAATAGTAAAGTCCTGTTTTAAGTTACTCTGGTAGTCTGTGTATTAATTAACTAAACAACCCACAGACTTTACATATACAAATGTGTTAAGTCTTTGTTTACTGATATCACTACACAGTAATTTCCAACTTTATTTGTTTTGTTAGTGAGACTCTCACTTTTTAAAGGCTGAATTCTCCTTTTAGTGGCAGTTTAGCAGCGGAGCAGGAATGCCAAACACCCACATGAATCTACTGCTGATCCCCTGCAATTTCCTCCCAGCGTCCTCAATTTGTTATGCAGGTTTGGAGCTGTGATACTGCTCCTGGTAGGATTTCAGCCACTGGGAGGGAGAAAAATTCCATACCAGTGCAACTGTTAAAAGACTGCAGCCAGTAAAAGGGGATGACACATTTTCCAATGGCAGAGACTGCCAGCTGACTCGAGGAGCAGCAGCCTCGGGGGTGGGTGGCGGGGGTGGAAGGTGGGCCCGGAACAGCAGCAGGAAGGGCTAGCAGATTTACTGATGCATCTGTGGAGCTGCTGCAGGCTGAATTCAGGGTCGGAAGAGATTAAGGCAAGAGATGGGTACTAGCTTCTGTGATGTCATTGCTGCAATGGGGTCTGGCCACCTACTGCTCAGCAGGCACAGTGACATGGAGGCTGAGAAGCAGGGCCAGATGGGAACTAGCAATGCTGTCTCTCCAGATGGTAACATGTTCACACCAATCTGATTGCTGTGTTAGGCAGAGGAATGGTGTTGCTGCAAACCTTCTGACTCTAACTCCTTCCACCCGAGTGGGTGTCTCTGGACTGGCATAGGAGTAAGTGGCATAGCTGATGGAGTTGGTGATGAAGTGGCAGCAGCTGAGGAGCTGGAGCAGATTCCACTCTGGACGCGCCTGCGTGATCATTATGTAAGGCACCCCCAATGTGAAATACAGAAAAACTTGTTTAACTGTGCTCCTTGAAGAAATAGTGGGCAGGTGCTAAAGCATTGCAAACCTTTGAGAAAATATAGAAAGCTGCCACTACCTATGATGAGTATTTCCCAGCATTTACTCGCCTTTTATTGCTACATTATTTACATTGCCATCAATTTTGTCACCTCCCACAGGCTCCCTTGTATGTCTGCCTATGATTAGGAAATTAATTCCAAGGGAATTATATAAATACTTGAAGGGGAAAAATTGCAGGGCTATGAGAAAAGAGCGGGGGACTTGGATAGCTCTTTCAAAGAGCTGACACAGACATGATGGGCTGAATGGCTTTCGTCTGTGTTGTATGAGTCCATGGCGGTAAAATTGGTGTATGCCAAGAGAATTGCCGGTGTCACCGGCAACTCGAGTTAATGGCCGCTGAAAATGGCCTCAGCACTACCGGGCAAAAATTTGCGCTGGGGGCTGGCGATGTGTAGCGCAGTACTAACTTAACATGGAACATCCTCCTGGTGGCGTTAATGGAGGCCTCCGACCCGAAGTTCCTGTTCACAGTCGACGTTGCAGCTTCTTACATCCTGTAGGAGCGAGGCTGTGGAGTTTGCAATGAATTGTGGGCAATTAAAGGGGCAATGCATTCAGAACTAATAAAAATTACAACACAGTGAAAAAATGCAGCTTTCAGCCTTTACTGCTTTTCAATAAAAAAAATTACCATTAAAAAGAAGTCCCAAATGGGATTCTTCAGCACTTAAAGCTGAATACCCTTCCAAACCTCAAAAAATGGGAAAAGTGCTTCAGCACTAAAGCAAATGGCTCTACAAGCCAGGGAAGGGGCACCCAGGGTCTCGCACGCAACACTCCAGTTTTGTGCAGGGGGACAACACTGCAAGAGAGGTCCACTACCCACGGGGGCCAGGAGGCCCTCCAAAAAGAACGATATGCGACCACATCACCAAGGCCACCAGTGCCACCAGTGTCACCCCCATGAGCTGGCTCCAGTGCTCAAACAAGCTTCATGACCTCAGACCACTGGTCAAGGTCAGTGAATGCATCTTCAAAAGCCATCTCCTACCAACAACTGCATCACTAGCCTTACACACTCCTCAATGCATGACTCCTCCCCCAATCACTCACCTACCAATAGTCTGTACCAATCACGAGGCACATCTCCCATGCCTAGCCTCACCTTAGCCCCTTGGAGGAGACGGTGCATCCATTCTTGGCAGTGGCATGGCTGAGCCCTTGGCCAGTGGCGGCCTGAAAGGATACAAGATGCTAGTATCCTCATATGTTATTCTCCTTCTTGCATGCACCCTTTTGCTTCTCCCCCCCCCCACCACTACAACTCCACCCTTGTGCCTTCCTCATTTCACACACCCAAGAAAGGCAGCCTGCCCTGCTAGTGGTTGACCAAGAAGAGGGAGAGGAGAATGAAGGAGAAGAAGAAGATTGCTTTGACACTCCCAGCCACCAGCGCCTCATGGTTGACCATCAAGGCCATTTGCAGTGTCCCCCACTGAAAGTCAGCAGCCTTCTACTAGCCATGCTGCAACCATTGGGGTAGCACTGCATGACATCAGTAGGATAGGCAAAAGCACATACAAGACCTTCACTAAGAGAATGCATAAGGGTGATGAGTTGATTTCTTGATGTCACATTGGATGGATAAAGTTGGATTGGAAGGTTTGCTTTGTGGTGGCTTTTATTTCAGCATTGTGGCCAAGAGGACACTGTGATGGTCAATAACAGAGGGAAGGTAAGGTATGGGTCTAATGTTGAAAGGGGAATTGGGGTTGTGGTCACTGGGACCGCAGGTGGATGATTCCATCCCGGATATCCCAGCCAAAAAGGGACTATCTGGGATGCATCCTTCCTTCTGCTTCCTCCTTGATGCGCTATCAATTACTCATAAAAGACTGAGAGTTAGAAGAGTAACCAAAGGCTTTTATTAACAACAGAATGGAGGTCTGCCTCGCGTGGTCGACCGGTCCATGATACTAAGGGCTGGGGAGCAGTCACCTTTATACTAGGACCTGTGGGAGGAGTCAGCCGAGGCATGTCCAGGCATGTACACAGTGGAATACAAACAGGACAAACAGGAATACAAACAGTGGTTTACCACATTCACCCCTTGTTTAAAATTGAGTCCGGCGGGGTGAAGTGTATTAAAAGTTAGTGTATTGGAGTCTCTCCGGACGTCTTGTCTGCCGCTGTGATCTGCGTGGCGACGGCAGGGGTAGTGACGTTTCCGGCGTCGAGTCCAGCGTAGGCTGTGGCACACGCGTGTCGTCCTCGTAGATGTCGAGCGGGTCGCGGGGCCCAGGCCTGCCGTCTGCTGGGGCTGGATATCGGATCGTGGGGGGGGGTGGTAGTGGGTAGTGGGTTACTGCGGCCCCCGAGGGTGCAAGGTCTCTTATGGAGACTGTGTCCTCCCGCCCGTCCGGGTATGCGATGTAAGCATACTGGGGGTTGGCGTGGAGGAGGTCGACCCTCTCGACCAGGGGGTCCGTTTTATGGGTCCTCACGTGTCTTCTCAGTAGGACCGGCCCTGGGGACGTCAGCCATGGCGGTAGCGATGTCCCCGATGTGGACTTCCTTGGGAAGACAAACATTTTCTCATGAGGGGTGGCGTTAGTGGCAGTGCAGAGCAGTGACCGAATAGAGTGGAGCGCATCGGGGAGCACATCCTGCCAGCGGGAGGTTGGAAGGCCCCTAGACTTTAAGGCTAGCAGGACGGCCTTCCAAACTGTCGCATTTTCTCTTTCCACCTGTCCGTTCCCCCGGGGGTTGTAACTGGTGGTCCTGCTTGTGGCAATACCCCTAGTTAGCAGGTACTGACGGAGTTCGTCGCTCATAAACGATGAGCCCCGGTCGCTATGGATAAAGCTGGGGAAGCCGAACAGGGTGAAGAGGTTGTTCAGACATTTAATGACCGTGGCACTGGTCATGTCCGGGCAGGGGAAGGCGAACGGGAAACGGGAGTACTCATCAATAATATTGAGGAAGTACACATTGCGGTCGGAGGAGGGGAGAGGCCCTTTAAAATCGACGCTCAGGCGCTCGAAGGGGCGAGTGGCTTTTATCAGGTGGGCCCTGTCTGGTCTATAAAAGTGCGGTTTGCACTCAGCGCAGACTTGGCAGTTCCTGGTCATGGTCCTGACCTCCTCAATAGAGTAAGGCAGGTTGCGGGCCTTGATGAAGTGGAAGAACCTGGTGACCCCCGGGTGGCAGAGGTCATTGTGGAGGGCCCGCAGTCTATCGATCTGCACGCTGGCGCAGGTGCCACGCGATAGCGCATCCGGGGGTTCATTTAGCTTCCCGGGCCGGTACAAGATCTCGTAGTTGTAGGTGGAAAGTTCGATTCTCCACCTCAAGATCTTGTCATTTTTGATTTTGCCCCTCTGCTTGTTGTTAAACATAAAAGCAACTGAACGCTGGTCAGTGAGCAGGGTAAATCGTTTTCCGGCCAGGTAGTGCCTCCAATGACGCACAGCCTCCACAATCGCCTGGGCCTCCTTCTCAACAGCGGAGTGTCTGGTCTCCGGGCCTTGGAGGGTTCGTGAAAAGAAGGCCACGGGTCTCCCCGCCTGATTGAGGGTAGCGGCCAGGGCAAAGTCGGACGCGTCGCTTTCCACCTGGAAGGGGATGGATTCGTCCACTGCGTGCATGGTGGCTTTGGCAATGTCCTCCTTGATACGGTGGAAGGCTAAGCGGGCCTCTGCCGTCAAGGGAAAAGAGGTGGACTTGATCAGCGGACGGGCCTTGTCCGCATAGTAGGGGACCCACTGGGCGTAATAGGAGAAAAACCCTAGGCACCTCTTCAGGGCCTTGAGGCAGTGGGGCAGTGGAAGTTCCATAAGGGGACGCATCCGGTCGGGGTCGGGGCCGATGACTCCGTGTTCCACAACACAGCCAAGGATGGCGAGGCGGTTTGTACGGAATATGCACTTCTCCTTGTTATATGTCAGGTTTAGGAGTTGGGCGGTGCGGAGGAATTTTTCGAGGTTTGCGTCATGGTCCTGCAAGTCACGGCCGCAGATGGTCACATTGTCCAGATATGGGAAAGTGGCCTGCAATGCATTTTGATCTACCATCCGGTCCATCTCCCTTTGGAAGACGGAGACCCCGTTGGTGACGCCAAAGGGAACCCTAAGGAAGTGATAGAGGCGGCCGTTTGCCTCAAAGGCAGTGTACTGGCGGTCCTCAGGGCAGATGGGGAGCTGGTGGTACGCTGATTTCAGGTCAATGGTCGAGAAGACGCGGTACTGCGCGATCTGGTTGACCATATCAGCTATACGGGGGAGTGGGTAGGCGTCCAGCAGGGTGTAGCGATTTATTGTCTGGCTGTAGTCGATGACCAGGCGCTGCTTCTCGCCGGTCTTAACGACCACAACCTGGGCTCGCCAGGGGCTGGTGCTGCCCTCAATAATCCCTTCTTTCAGGAGCCGCTCCACTTCGGTTTTAATGAAAACCCTGTCCCCGGCACTGTATCGCCTGCTCTTTGTGGCGATGGGCTTACAGTCGGGGGTGAGGTTAGCAAACAGTTGGGGGGGGGTGACTCTGAGTGTGGAGAGGTTGCACCTGGTGCGCGGCGGGCAGTTTGGAAGCTGCTGGCTGCGGACTGTGAGTGGGGGTAGGGGTCCACCGTACGCCATCGTAACACTTTTAAGGTGGCACTGAAAATCTAACCCCAGCAGGACGGCAGCGCAGAGGTCAGGCAGGACCAGAAGTTTAAAATGATCGTACACGGTCCCGTCTACTACGAGTGTCACCACGCAGTAGCCGCCGATGTCCGCCGACTGGGACTCGGAGGCCATAGAAATCCGCTGTTGCGCAGGCAGGACTGGGAGAGAGCAACGCCGCACCGTGTCGGGGTGGATGAAGCTCTCCGTGCTCCCAGAGTCAAAAAGGCAGATTGTATCGTGACCATTTACCTTAATGTCCATTGTGGAACTGGCCAGTTGGTGCGGTCTCGCTTGGTCCAGTGTAACGGATGCCAGCGTAGGGGTCGGTGTGTCGCTGCGGGTATCAGATGAGGCGGTGTCGGGGGCCTGCTGCGTCCCGGCTGTCGTCCAAGATGGCGGCGTCCATGATCCCCATGTGGCTGGAGACGTCCAAAATGGCTGCTGTACCGGTGATTCGCACATGGCTGGGGAGGTCCAAGATGGCGGCCCGCATGGCCCACACGCGGCGCTGCTGGGGTTCGGGGTGGCTTTGGCCCTGCAGACGCTAGCGTAGTGTCCCTTCTTCCCGCAGCCCGAGCAGATCGCGTTTTTCGCCGGGCAGCGCGCTCTGGGGTGTTTTGCCTGGCCACAGAAGTAGCATTTCTGGCCTTGGGGCACTGCTGTCTGGCCTTGGGACACTGCTGCGGTAGTTGGGCCGTTGTTGGGGTGTGGCTGGGGTGGCACGGCGCTATGAGGCGGTCCTACCGTGTCCCAGGCTGTCATTCCCCGCGGCGTCCACGGTGCAGAGGAGTAGGCATCCATGCCCTGGTAGGCTGCATCCAACGATAGTGCGAGTTCAGAGGCCTTGTTGAGGTCGAGTTTACTCTGCTCCAACAGTCGCTGTCGGGTGTAATTGGATCTGTGGCCCGCTACAAAAGCGTCCCGGATAAGTTCCTCTGTGTACACGGCGGCCTTTACATCCTTACAACCACAGGCCCGGCCAAGCACAGACAGTGCCTGAAGGTATTCCACGGTCGATTCCCCAGGTTGTTGTTTACGACTCCCCAGGAGGTGCCTGGCGTACACTTCGTTCACTGGGCGCGTGTACTGGTCCTTGAGGAGCTTGATAGCGTCCGCGTACGAGGTCGCGTCTTGGATGACCGAGTACACTCGGTGGTTCACTTTGGAGGTCAGGACATCCAGTTTGTCCTCGTCCGATTTGATTGCTTCGGAGGCGGTCAGGAATTTTTCGAAACACTTGGTGGATGAGTCCGCCTCCCGATGATCTAAGTCCAGGCATGCTGGTGTGAGGATCTTCTCCATTATAAAAATGTTGTTAATAAAATTGATGCGCTATCAATTACTCATAAAAGACTGAGAGTTAGAAGAGTAACCAAAGGCTTTTATTAACAACAGAATGGAGGTCTGCCTCGCGTGGTCGACCGGTCCATGATACTAAGGGCTGGGGAGCAGTCACCTTTATACTAGGACCTGTGGGAGGAGTCAGCCGAGGCATGTCCAGGCATGTACACAGTGGAATACAAACAGGACAAACAGGAATACAAACAGTGGTTTACCACACTCCTCTTCTGCTTCCTCCTCTTCTGCTTCTTCCTCTTCTGTGTCTTCCTCTTCCTTCTGTGAGCAGGTGCTGTAAATCTAAAATGGCAGTATATAATGCTGGAAATACCCAGCAGGTCAGGCAGCATCTTGACCTTAGACGTGAACTCTGTTTCTCTCTCCACGGATGTTGCCTGACCTGTTGAGTAGTTGTAGCATTTTCTGTCTTCTCAGAGACCTTCCTTTATCATCTGAGGCCTTGCAAGCATCCAGCAGCACTCCCTGCACAATTAAAAAACTTTTAACATCTATTGCGGCAAGCAAATACTTCAATAAAATCAAAAATCAAGTCCAAAAGTTTAATGCAAACCTATCTGAAAGATGTGTGTATCCCTTTAAGAGATATTGACAGTGCCTCTGTCCATCTATTTGCATGCTGGGTTTCCCTGGTGTGGTTATGACACAGCACTGAACTCAGCGCCAGGGTCAAAGTTGGCCGTGGTGACGTTAAGTCGACTGATGTCACCAGGCCGCTATTTTTTTTTTGCTGGGTGCTAATACTTAATGCCAGTGCTACGGGGACGCTGCAAATGGAGGACTCCGCAAGACCCGCCACCAGCTGGCAAAACAGCGGCGGCCGCCGCTCTTTCGCCATTTTTTTGCTGGTAAGGGGTGGCGTTAAGCCCCTGAATTTTTAGCTGCATGATTCCATGATTTCTAGTGCCTCCATTTCATGTGGATTGAAGATTTTCAGTGCTGATGCTCCTCCTCCACTGTGTTTCCCTGGCGCTGGTAATAGCTGATCTTTTTCTTTGGAGGGAAAGAAGAGAATATTCAAGGCATGTAAGTAGCATGGACACTTCCCCCCTATGCGGGCCTGCATCCCATGGTGATGAGGGGGGCAGGTGCATTTCCTCTTTAAATGAAGTGCCCTTGAAGACTAACAGAAGCCCCTATGGCAAGCAATGTGAGCTGGCAGAGTGACATTGAGTAAAGATGGTGCTTGAGTGTTTGTTGCTCTTTGCAGAAGTGAGTTCCCATGAACCCAGGCAATGATACAGAAAGAGTAGGAAAGGTAAGGAGGTGACTGAAGGCTGTATGAGTTGTATAGTCTGTGGACTGGCAAGAGTGCGCTGTGTGGAGGTTGCACTGACTGCCTCCGCCACCTCATCCAGACAGTCTGCACCACCTTCCAGCCCTTGGCCCCAGCAGCCATACCTTTCTAGCCCTTACTTCAGCCAGCAAAGCATACATGGACTGTGAATCCAGGAGTTTCACCTGCTACTGACCCCCTCGACTTTGCAGCTCTCTGTGGCATTGTGGCTCCTGTTCTCCAGGCCCTTTGATTAGCTGCTCTGTTTTATATGCTGCAGCTCTGCTTGACTTACGTCCCTCTCAGTGGTGCTAACCCATCGAGGAGCAGTATTACTGCTCCTAACCCACCCTGCATACATGACTAGAGCCCCAGTGGGGAATTCCAGTGGGCTAATGGCAGAATCACTCAAGCAGGTAGAAGTCTTGCCCTGTCACCAACCCGTAAAGTGGAAAGAAGCCCAGGCCTTCCAGTTTATATTCGATTTATCAATTATTTCAATATTATTGCCGACACAAAGTTTTCTTTGCACATCATATATGGGCCTGGACTTTGCAACGGCAATGACAGTGAACTGTCAGCATTCATCATCATTACCCCTCTGAAACTGACTGTAACTTCAGGATTTAGCACATGCGCAGATAAACGCGGAAATCCTGAAGTTGCGGTCAGTCATTCACTGCTCTGACACAGGCTATGCTGTGGAACTCCCCATAGCCAGCATTCAGTGAAATCAGTTGAACTGATGAAATCGTAAGCTCTTCCTATCTAATTACACTGTTGAACACCCCATTAAAAGTTAAGCCTTGATGGAATAGATGTAACTGGGGTTTTAATGGCGTATTGACTACTGAGCAACTGTTCTGGCTCTGAGAAATACATTTTATATTGGTGAATGTCAAATTTCTCCTTATGATAGAAAATGACTAGATTTTTTAAATAATATCTTAATGCTATGTGTATGCCCTAATCTTTATTTTGCTCTCTGTAGAATTTTTCAAAAGTGAATTGAATCAGTGCTTTTTATTTCCTGGTTTGCTGTCTGTGAGAAATCTTCAATGTGATTGGTTGCTTAGATAGCTTGATGACATCACTGCTGCTCTACGTTAGGAATCCAAATTTGACAGTGCTACTATCAATTTAATGTCAAGAAACCTAAAGTTTTCGCCACAGAGATCACAAGATCTTTATGGACAGCTTTCTTCGAGGTCAGCAGCGATCACAGTTGCTTCGCTGCCGACTGGAAATTACGGGCCAATATATTTTCATAATCCACATTCTGTGTGGAAGGGCTTGTAGCGGGCCCCCATTCATAACCCTGTTATTCACCTACTTGTTAACTCAAGCAAATTATTTCACTTTGTGTCTTTCCCTTCGCTTTTTTTTTATTGTATTCGATTTATCAGCAATAGTTACTGTACATGGAGAATGTACTTCAAAAAAGTACTTAGTTGGCTGTGAAATGCTTTGAGATGTCTTGAGGTTTTGAAAGGTGTTATATTGGCCCAGAAATTCGGGTCGGGGGCTTCCCGCGGGTGTAAGCCCCGACCTACACTTACCTTGCGCGCCGGCCGTTGAGCTGTGGGCCCCCGTGGAATTCCGATCCTGGGCCTGCTCCAGCTGCCAGCACGCAGTGCTTGCGTATCCCAGGAGCGCAGTTAGTTCGATGCATCCCCTAGGATCACGTGGGCCATGGAGAGCCAATCGGAGCAGGGAATGCTCCATTCATAAGATTGACAGGAAGACCTGTCAAAACTTATAAATACTACGGCCCCAAAACAGCACTAAATCTTCAAATAAATTTTTAAAAATCAAATTTTTAAAATAAACTATAAATTACATGAAATAACTATTTTAAACAATAATTTAAATTTTTGAAAAAAATAATGTTATTTTCTAACAGGGCTAAAAATAAACTTACCTTGCTTTAAAGTATTTAAAAATAATAAACCTGTGGAAAAAATGTTTTAATTTTAATTAATTCCCCACTTACCTTGTAAAAAGCAGGCCTTACGCCTGCTTTTTAAATGTGTAAATTCTGCAGACTTACCCTCCCGGGAAAACCTGTAGAAAAACATAAGTTCAATGCGCACGCGCTGCCTCTCCGGCGCACGCGTTCGAACTCTTAACCCCTTCATTCAGGGGAATGGAAGTGCCGGTTTCCCGCGCATGCGCAGTGCATGCAAAAAACCGGCACTTCCATTGGGCTTACGGGTGAGTACCCCATGCGTACTCACCCGTGTAGACCCGAATTTCTGGGCCATTACTTCTCATTCTTTCTTATAAAGGTTATTGTGTGTTGGAATATGTTGGGGATCTTATTGCTAACTGCTTATCAAACATCGGCCCCGAAATTCCTGGGAAGTTTCAGTGTAACCGCAGTGAAAGAGCAACGTTGAACCGTTTTTTTTCTGGCTCTGAGACTGTGGCACCATGGGAGAAGGTAGTAATAGAGCAAAACCACTAGCACAGCAACACAGTAGCTGGGAAGTTCCTGGAGCCGCCCTCGCTCTACTGGCATTACTTTGCCAATAGCACTCAAAAGTGAAACTACATGTGGTAGGGACGTTAACCTCAGAAGGCAATTTTGATACTACTGTTGGATGCTGCCCACATTGACACCATGGTGAAGGTGTGCAAATCAATCTTTGTCACTGGACATAGCAATGGAGCCACTGCCTTTCCAGCTGAGTAGAAATGAGCGGCTAAACCAGAAGTATGTTGCTCTCCAGTAGGCCTGGTGGTAAAATGGCAGGGATCTCGACTCGACAACTGTAAGTTCAACCCAGATTTAACTGAGATTCATAGAGCTAGAAATTCATTATAGCCAAGGAACGGGCAGTGTTTAGACTAAAAATGGTTAAGTAGCGCCAGGTGAAAATTGTCTAGACTGCACACAAAATTCGTGCTCACTCCTTATTAAAATGATTGCAGTCATAAATCTAGCCTAAAAACCCAAGCTCATTGGCATTACACTGAAAAGCTGGACCAATGTCAGGGGCAGTCTAATTGCGAGTCATGATTGCCACAGGCTGTTTTCACTACTTAAAGGGGAAGTTCATTGATGCTGCAGGACCTCATTCTCATCATTTTTGGGTGTGCAGCTACCCCAACAATCCCAATAATCTCAACAAGCACAAGCACAAGCAGCGAATAAGTTGTCGTGGTGGCAGATCGCTGCCCCCAGGGAGAGAGCCCAGAAGTTCTCGGATGAAGCTTTGGAGGTATTGTTTTTTGTGGTGGAGAGAAGGAGGGTCAGCCTATATCCGTCAACTGGCAGGAGTCCCTCGCCACATGTTTTGCACCATGTAGAGGGAGGTAGGGCAGCACATCACCAATAGCACTATGGTTCCCAGGACCCACACACGGTGCAGGAAGAAATTTAACAAACTCACACAGGTGGTCAAGTTGAGTGAAGGCTTCAACAAATTTTACATACCACCATCTATACCACAAGCTTCACACACTGCCCAAAGCACCACACCCCCAGCACTCACCCACCAACAATCTCTACCTAGCAACACTCACACCCACATCTCACACCTTGCACACAATGACAGCTATTCAACTATGGCAGGCGCATCACCCAAACACATTGCTCCACACTCACTCCCACACTTCCCTTTCTCTTGCAGGCCAAGGTGGCACACAACAGAAGGGAGCAGGGGCACACAGGCTGGGGCCAAGCCCACACTGAACATTTGAGTGACCTGGAGAATTGAGTGCTGCAGATCATTGGGTGCCAGCTCATGGGCACCGTGGCCACCGGTGACATTGACCCCCTTGTGGACAACAATGGTATGTATGTTCATGCCTACTCCTTCTCACATCCCAATTCCCCCTCATGCAACAATTGTTTCTCACTTTCCAGCTAATCATGCTGTATGCATGCATTTCTCTCTTCCTGCCCCCCTCCCCTCACCTTAACCCGACTCTTGTGCCTTTCTGCTTTCAGATAATCAACACGCACCTGAGCAGCCTGTCCCTGAGGGTAGCGTAGAAAGTGAGGCAGGAGAAGAGGAGGAGGAAGAGCACACCACGTCACTGCATGTCTCACCCGCAGGCACCAGCTCAGATATTAGCATTACATGTTCTTTAGAGGCTAGTGTAGTAGCGGGATCTGCACTGGGTGAGGCACCGGGTATGAGTGGGCTGCAGCAAGGCGAGGGGGAAAAGTAACTCGGGGGGCCAGCTCCACGCAGGGCAAGTTCACGTGCGAATTCTGCTGCACAGGACTCAGATGAGGACCTCAATGGGGAGGCTTTTAGAAGAAGGGTGCTGGGCATGCACGTGGAAATGATAGGTGCAATGGCAAGGGTAGCTGCGGGCCACTTGGCAATGGTAAGGAGTGTGGAGGAATCCGCCTCCAACATATTGCACAAGGCTCTGCGCACGCCATGGAGCCCATCAATTCCAGTCTGCAAATGATGGTACACTCCCAGAGAGACCGTGGCAACCCAGACATGATAGCGCACACGATGGGCGATGTCGCAGCTTCCATTGCAATACAGGCGGAAGCGACTCAATGTCTTAGTGCTGCAGTGGAAGCTCAGACTGCTCTCATGCAGTCTCTGCTTGGTGGTGTCCAATCTCTGGCTGTTCTCATGCAGTTTCTGCGTAATGCCACCCAAGCTCTGACTGCTGCCATCATGGCTGGGTCTACCGCCATTGACTGGGACTTTCACGGTGTCGCAGCAGGCCAGCAATCTGAGCTCCAGCAGATTGCTAAGGATGCTGAGGTGCTGCCCCGTGGCAGTGGGTCAGTGGAGCAGGAACCTGCTGTCTTCTTTCACTGTCACTCCGTCACTACCCTTGTTGCTGCCTGTCATCCAGCCAGCCCAGACTGCTGCCGCCCATGCTGAGGTGGTGCAGTCTACAGCCAGGCTTTCTAGTTCCAGAGCTGGTCGAGGTCGTCCTGCAAGGCCATCTGAAGTCTCCCTTTGGACACTCAGCAGCCTTCCACCAGCTGTGCTGCAGCCACTGGGGGAGCACTGCGTAGGAGCACTAGACTAGGAAAAGACACATGAACAACAGGCACTAAGGGATTGCACAAGGGTGATTATTTAATAGTACTGATGTTATATGTGTTATGTGTATCGATAAATGTATTAATTCTGTTTGAATTCTTTTGTGGTGTCTCTCATTTCAGCTTTGCACTGTGAAATGGAGTCCGATGAGCCGGTCATGGACCGCCCTTCCAGAAGACCGATTGAGTGGCTGCCTCCATCCTCCCTCGTCCTCCTCGTCTTTCTCGTCTTCCTCCTCCTGAGGTGGTCCTGCAATCCCTGGTGGCAGGGGCTGCACCCTCATGATGGCCAAGTTGTGGAGCATGCAGCAGACCACCACAAAATGGGACACCTGCTCCAGCGAGTACTGGAGGGCTCCTCCCGAGCAGTCAAGACAGCAGAACTGTTGCTTCAGTAGGCCAATGGTCTGCTCGATGATGTTCCTGGTGGCACCATGGCTCTCATTATATGAGAGCTAGGCAGGAGTGTTGAGGTTATGGAAGAGAGTCATGAGCCAGGTGGAGAGTGGATAACCCATCTCTCCGAGCTTGATGTGGTGGCTGGAAGAGTGCTGGCACACCGTCCTGGCGCAGGATGAAGGCATCGTGGCTGCTTCCAAGATAGTGAGCATTAACGGTGAGGATTCACTGTACGTGATCGCACACCAACTGCACGTTAAGTGAGTGGTAGCCTTTGCAGTTATGGAAGATCTCAGGATTGTTATGCGGTGCCCGCAAAGTCACGTGGGTGCAGTTAATGGTACGTTGCATCATCGGGAATCCTGCTATCCTGGCAAAGCCACATGCACACTCGTGTAGTGTCCGTGTGTTGATAAAGACACTGAAGACAGGAGTTGGTTCATAGGTATTTACTAAGCAAAGTCTGGGGGGGGTTCTAACGGATATACACAATATACAGGCTTATATAGCCCGAGTAGCAATTACCGGCATTACAGCACACCTGGGGCTCACAATTCCTCCCCTTTTAGCTAACCAGTACATCATATTTTAAGTAATTATTAATTACATGTTATAAGCAAAATAATATACATTGCTGTAGTTAATTAATTATAAGTTAGTCTCTCAGGAGGCTTCCTGACTCGGTCCGGATAACGCCTCGGGGGTGTAGTAGTTTCTGGTGGTGTAGTAGGTTCTTCTGGCAAGGCTGATTCGGCTTGAATGCCAGTGTCGGGTTCATCGGGTTCCAGTATCACCGGATCGGAGGTAGATATGGGTATCTCTACTTCATCGTTAGATGTATAGAGTTGTGGTGTAGGTTGTCCCTTTTCGGATGACTTTATGATTTGGTCAGCATGGCGCCTTATTATGCTTTCACCGATGTCCACGGTATACATCAGTGGTCCTAGTCGTGTGCAGATAGTTCCAGGCTGCCATTTCTCGGTACGGTAGTCCCGGGCCAAAACCTGTTGACCTATCTGGAAGGCCCTAGTTGGCTTTTCATTCATGCCTTGAAACTGCCGGTTCTCCACGTCCCTTCTGATGTTGGGCTTGACCAAATCCAGCCGGCATCTTAGGTTTCTATTGAAGAACATCATGGCGGGAGTTTGGTTGGTAACCATATGTGTTGCATTCCTGTATGCGAATAAGAAGTTATCCACCTTGTGCTGAAGTTTTATGTCTTCATTACCCATGGCCTTTATGGCCTTCTTGAAGGTCTGGACAAACCTTTCAGCCAATCCATTGGTGGCGGGATGGTATGGGGCGGACGTGTAGTGCTTAACCCCATTGTTTTTTAAGAACTTCATGAATTCTTCGGACACAAACTGCGGTCCATTATCAGAACATATCTGTTCCGGCAGACCATTCCTGGCAAATATGGTCCTTAATACTGTGATGGTTTTTTCCGTGGTGGTGGAGGACATCTTTATTACCTCCGGCCACTTGGAGTGTGCATCAACCGCGATTAAGAACATTGAGTCCATAAATGGACCAGCAAAGTCGATGTGCACCCTTTGCCAGGGAGATGAGGGCCACTCCCATGGATGTAGAGGGGCTTGTGGTGGAGTGTTTTGGACCTTCTGGCATCCTAGGCAGCTCTTGGTCATTTCTTCGATGTCTCCATCGATACCTGGCCACCATACAAACGCCCTAGCTAGGTTCTTCATTTTCACTCCACCCAGATGCCCCTCGTGAAGCTCCTTTAGCGCTTTATCCTGGAGTTTGGGTGGAATCACCACTCTGGATCCACACATCAAGGTTCCTCGGCACACTGACAGCTGTTCTCTTCTTTGCGAGAATGCTGGCAACAGTGGTTCGCCATGTGCTGGCCATCCCTTCACTGTTAAATCGTAGACCCGTGAGAGAGTCGGGTCATTTCTCGTCTCCCTTTCAATGGCAGAATTTGTCACTGGTAGACATTCCACTATGGTAGAGTGGAACATCTCTACTAGGTCTACTGTAGGTGCCTCTTCTACCGTTGGCAATGGTAGGCGCGATAAACCGTCAGCATTCCCATGCTGTTTTGACCCTTTGTATTCTATGTTGTATTGGTGTGCCCCTAGAAAAAGGGACCACCTCTGTAGCCTTTGCGCTGTCATAATGGGAACACCTTTTTTAGGGTTGAATATGGAGATGAGGGGTTGATGGTCAGTCAAGAAGGTAAATTTTTGTCCGTGTAGGTAATGGTTGAATTTCTTCACTCCCCATACCAGGCTGAGTGCTTCCCTGTCGATTTGGGCATAGTTACGCTCAGCTGAGTTTAATGAGCGTGACGCAAAAGCTATCGGCCGTTCTGAGCCATCAGGGAATTTATGGGATAATACTGCTCCTATGCCGTAAGGGGATGCATCGCACGCCAGTCTGATTGGCAGTGATGGGTTGTAATGAGCCAAAACTTCTTCGGATGTGATTAAGTCTTTGCATTTATGGAAGGCACGTTTACAGTCTTCGTTCCATTTCCAAATCATTCCTGTTTGTAGAAGTTCATTAAGAGGGTGTAGAAGAGTTGATAAGTTCGGTAAAAATTTATGATAGTAATTTATTAATCCCAGGAACGACCTTAATTGTGAAACATTTTCAGGTGCTGGGGCTTTTATAACCGCTTCAATTTTTTCAGGTGACTTATGCAACCCTTCATTATTAATTATGTGGCCACAATATGATATCTGATTTTGGAAAAATTCGCACTTGGGGCGATTCGCTCGTCGGCCCCGTTCTTTCAGCCTAGTGAGCACCTGCTCCAAATTGGCAAGGTGCTCGTTGTCGTTTTCTCCTGTTATAAAGATGTCGTCTAGGTAGCATTGAGTCCCCGGAATCCCTTGCAGGACTTGCTCCATAGCTCTTTGCCAGATAGCTGGAGCTGATGCTACTCCAAAAACCAGTCGATTGTACTGGTACAGGCCTTTGTGTGTGTTTATCGTGAGATACTTTTTAGAGGCCTCCTCAACCTCCATCTGTAGATATGCCTGTGCCAATTCAATTTTGGTGAAACGTTTCCCTCCGGATAGTGAGGCGAAAATATCTTCTATCCTCGGAAAAGGATACTGTACTTTGTGAAGGACCGGGTTTACAGTCACCTTGAAGTCACCACAGATGCGAATTTTTCTCTGTTCTTCAGATTTATCTTTATTCAATGCTTTTTTCATGACTGGAACGATGGGTGTTGCCCATTCGCTCCAATCTATTTAGGATAATACGCCTGCTTTTTCCAAATTCTCCAGCTCTGCCTCGACTGCTGGACGTATTGCGTATGGCACCGGTCTTGCCTTAAAAAATTTGGGAATTGCTGCATCTTCCACTTTTATTGAGGCGGTGATGCCTTTCAAGGTTCCTAGTTTCTCTTGAAACACTTATTTGGCATTGGCCAAGATGCCTTTTAATCGTTCAGGTATGATGTCATCATTGTTTTTTTCCTTACTGGTCACCGTCAGTGCCTGAATGGAGTGCCAGTCTAAACGTATCTTCCTGATCCATTCACGTCCCAACAACGGTGGACCACCATCTTGTAGAACGTATAAATACAACTTTTGTATTTCTTTGCCGTTGTATACAACAGGCACCCTTATTTTTCCTTTGGGGTATACTTTCTGCCCCGTATATGTTTTTAAGATAATGGATGTGTCTTTTAGAGGTATATGCGAAAATAGCCTCTCGTAATCCCGTCGATTTATTACGGTTAAAGCTGATCCTGTATCTAGCTCCATTTTAACTGGGGACCCTGCTATTGTGAGGGTAACCCAAATGGTTTGGTAATCATCTTTGGCAAGTACATTATGTAATTTGAGACAGCTTAGTCTCTTGTTTTCGAAGTCGCTATAGCTCTTCTGGTCTTCGGAGCTACT
The DNA here is from genome assembly GCF_052327205.1 of Somniosus microcephalus. NCBI lineage: Eukaryota > Metazoa > Chordata > Chondrichthyes > Squaliformes > Somniosidae > Somniosus > Somniosus microcephalus. The sequence continues at coordinate 143,522,570 of NC_140995.1, read as the reverse complement.
GTCCGTCATCATTTGTACCTTCCTGTACTTTTCTTTATTGATTTTTTTTTTCCTGTCAGTGGATTTATTTTGTCCAGATAGGCATACCCGTGCAATGTGTCCAATCTTCCCGCATTGCCTGCATGCTTTGTCCTTGAACCAGCAGTCCCTCTGGTTATGGGTGGATCTGCCGCAGCGATAACATCTTTCAAAACCCTGTGTCATTTCATGGGTGCCGAAGTCCTGTGTCTTTTGTTGTATCTCTGCAGCTCCTTTTGCTGCTGCTTCGTATGATACAGCCATACTGAAAGCTTTGTCCAATGTTAAATCTTTTTCAGAAAGCAGTCTTTTTTGTGTTCCTTCACTTAAGAGACCGCAAACGAATTTGTCTCGAAGATAATCTGATAGTCCTGCCCCGAATTGGCAGTACTTTGATAACTTTCTTAATTCAGTTAGGTAATCAGCGTTACTTTCATTCTTGTGTTGATTTCTCTTGAAGAACTTGAATCGTTCCGCTATCAGCAGCGGTGTTGGGTTTAAGTGCTCCTGCAGGGTATCAACAATTTCTTTAAAATTCTTGTCCTTTGGTTTGGCTGGAGTGATTAAATTTCATAACAGCCCGTATGTCTTTGCGCCCATTAAGTTCAGAAGTACTGAAGCTTTTTTTTCATCTTCTATTCCATTTGCAGTGCAATATACCTCTACTCTTTCCACGTATGTGGTCCAATCCTCTATTTCGCTATCAAAAGCATCAATATTACCAGATTTAGGCATTTCAGAAAAGATATGGTGCTTCCGCACTTTTTTTTCTTTTCTGTAGCAAAGATATGGCGCTCGCGTTTTCCCGCCGCTGCTGCCGATAACAACGCTGTTTACTGCGGTTTCCGTTCTCTTTTTTTTTAATTTACTGTTGGAGACTTGTTCCCGCCGGAGGTCTGAACGCTGACCTGCTTGCCGCGCCGGCCGTCTCCCGAGTGCTCCCTCCCAGTCCGTTATTGCTTGCCTCCGATTTCGCTGCCTGTCTCAGCTGTAGAGCCCGCCGCTGGAGCCCCAGCCTGACGCCCAGGAAGGATTAGCGCAGTACCTGCCACCAGCTTGACCAGCTGGTGAAACCACAGCTTCTCTCACTTCCTTGAGTCTTCTGGACGCCCGAGGAATCGATGTCCTTGAGGTGCTGCCGAATTGCAGGTAAGTCCGTTTCCACTTCGTCGCCACTGTAGTGTCCGTGTGTTGATAAAGACACTGAAGACAGGAGTTGGTTCATAGGTATTTACTAAGCAAAGTCTGGGGGTGGTTCTAACGGATATACACAATATACAGGCTTATATAGCCCGAGTGGCAATTACCGGCATTACAGCACACCTGGGGCTCTTCAAGGCACATACACCACAGCTCGTCCTGCTTCTCTCTGGTGATGGGGAAAGCAATGTAGTTCCTTCTCCTAATGTAGAGAGTTTCAGCGACCCTCCTGGATGCAGCAATGAATGGTGAACTATGAGATGTTAGCTATGTCTCCTGCTGCAGACTGGGAGGATCCGCTGGCGAAGAAATTGAGAGCCACGGTGGCCTTGACTGCCATTGGGAGAGCTGTGGTCACCCTGGTCTGAGGCTGGAGGTCTGGTTGCAGGAGGTGGCAGAGTTCTGTGACCACCTGTTGAGAGCCCTGATGGCCCTTCTCCTCCCTCTGCACACATGTTCCCATCTTTCTCGCTGCCTTCGCTCCCTCCACCATAGATCCTGGAGGGCAAGGTCGACTGCCAGTACAGCCCCCATTAATCTTAGCAAGTGTTGTAGTTTGAATCTTTCCAGAAATAATTATGCCGTTTTGTACTTGCCAGAACACTCCTGATACTCCTGAAATTACTAAAATAAACTGCTGCAGTAGCAGGAAGTAGCACACAGCCACTCAAATGTCACAAACCTGTCAGGTGCGAGTGATTGGTGATGATGCATTTAAATAGCATTGCTGGAGCCGGCTTCCTGCTGCTGCTCGCCACCTCAATCTGTTGTTGTTAACTCCAGCCGGTAAGTCCATTCCCTATGAAGAAGTTGGGAGATTGGGTGTCCCGTGACTAACTGATGTCATGATCTCCGTGATGGTGAGGTCCCTGGCAAGCGAGTTTACCAGCAGCGCTACCAGTAAGACCAATATGGTATGTGGTGCTGGAACCTGCATCAGCTGTCGTTACAGCTGTCAATGCCATTTTACCACCATCTTGTGGCGCTAATGTCTGGCGCAAACCACACAAATTTTTCCCCCATATTTCCTTCCCTTCATGGTACAAATTTTGGTGGTTCTTGTCAGACCACTAAATGATGCAGCATTGCTGCTGTGAAGCACCAGATTACTCCATTTCACACTTGCAGAAACACACAGTAAGTCTTCATTTTCTGAGGGGAATACATTTCTAAATAGCAAAAGGGCACCAATTGGTAGTGCTACATTTGCACTTGTTATACACCGATTTTTACGTGCTGGCATAAAAAACTGAGCTCCATAGAAAATTTCAATGTAATTTCCGTCTGCATGATAGGCACAGAAACTATCATAAATTTTGATGTAATTTCTGCATATGACCAACCCAGGAAATTCATGTTTAACTCTGTGTTCGAGCATTCATCTTCAATTTAAACATGCCAGTGAGGTCATTTCTCCAAACACTATGCATTGCATTTGACTTTGAACGGAATCGAGGAAAACAGCATAGAGTCAGAAAACCCACATTGTACAAAGTTGGATCCTTTTATAAAGTACTCATGCAAACATTTTTTTTTACAAAGTTCTTTTTAAAGATGAATTAGTTGCATTAATAAAAAAAACTGTCTTGTGACATTGAAAATATGTGAAACATCTAAACTGCTGGTATAGTGGTAACAATTGGCCTACAGTCAAAACCTAAGAAGCACATTACCCGCATCAGAACAAATATAAACAGACTCCAGCTTGAGTCAAACAATCCACACTGCAGTTCAACAGGCTGAAGCGATCTCTACATGACAAAATCATGACATATTCCAGTATGTTACTATGTGGAGACTAGAGTAGGCATTCATCACCTCACATGGCAATAGACAAATTATATTTCCTAACAATTAAAAAAAAGCCTCTGGTTTACATTCTGATACTATGTGATACTTTACATACTGAGCTATTGCTCTGCTGAAAATTTCAATCACTAATTTTGGAAGGAAAAATTAGAAGAGGCAATATAAACTAAATGGTACAATTTTAAAGGAGGTGCAGGAACAGAGAGACCTGGGGGTTCGTATATACAAATCTTTGAAGGTGGCAGGACACGTTGATAACACTGTTAAAAAAGCATATGAGATCCTGGGCTTTTTAAATAGAGGCATAGAGTACAAAAGCCAGGAAGTTATTTTAAAACTTTATGGGGGAAAAATTCGGTTGCTTTGCACCTCCCGTTAGAACCCCGAGGGGGCGCTAACAGGGTGCAAAGATACTAGCACCCGTGCGCGGCGCTACTAATGCCTCCCGCGAAATTCAGCCCTGTGACACTGTGCCACTGGCGATGATGTCATCGGCGTGCGCAGCGCCCCGCTCGCACCGCGGCTGCAAACTTGGCTCGCATCCCCTGACCTACCGTCAGACGATATGTCCGACAGGGTCAGGGTGGCGTTTTTGCGGCCGGGGCGGCGTAAATTAAAAGGGCAGGTGCCGGGCGGCCATTTTTTTTGATCCGCCTGTCAGCACCTGCCCACTCTCGCCTCCTGCTGCAGGGTGCCCGTGCGAGCTGTGCTTGGTCCCTCCCCTTTAATCAGGGGAGGGAGGCCTGCAGTACCGCGGCGCAACGTTCCGACACACGTGGCACTGCTGCACGTAGCGCCGCGATATTCAATGGAAGCGTACCAAGAGGGAGGGGGAGCGCTTCCAGTAGCAGCCCGCCTACTGCTTAGGGCGCTACTACTGAATTTCATTCGCGGGGGCACTAAAAGTAGTGCCCCGGCGAAGTTACACCCCAAAGGGGGCACGAGCCAATTCCCCGCCCCCCCCCCCCCCTATAAATCACTGGTTAGGCTTCAGCTGAAGTATTGTGTCCAATTCTAGGCACCACATTTTAGGAAAGATGTCAAGACCTTGGAGAGGGTGCAGAAGATATTTTACTAGAATGGTACCAGGCATGAGCGCCTTCAGTTATGTGGAGAGATGAGAAAAACTTGGATTGTTCTCCTTAGAGTTCAGGGGAGATTCAATAGACATGTTCAAAATCATGAGGGGTTGAGTAAATAGGGTAAAACTGATTCCACTGGCAGGAGGATCGATAACCAGATGACATAGATTTAAGTTAATTGACAAAAAAAACAAAGGGAAAATGAGGAGAATTTATTTTTATACTGCGAGTTTTTATGATCTGCAATGCACTACAGGAAACTTTGAGTTATCCGGAGGCAAACCGTCCGGCAAGCTCGAGCCACCAGCAAAAATCAGGAGCCGTTTTTTATTCTTTTCATTTCTTTTCTGTGCTTTTTTTGAACAGTCAAGCTGTGCAAGGTCTGTAGCTAAGCAACAGCTTCAGCTAGAGATGCTACAGAGATGCTTGCCGACTGTTTAGAGGCTGTTGCTAAGCAGCTAAGGAGATGAAAATCTTCGTATGTTTCAACATTAGCTCTGGAGTGTACGGCAGTTTGGAGGGAATGGCAGCAGCTCGGTCCCGTCGGTGCCAGATAGCACAAAGCTTCCTGTACTTGAAAGGGTAGTAAAAGTAAATTCAATAATAACTTTCAATAGGGAGTTGAATAAATAGTTGCAAAATAAAAAAATTGCAGGGCTATGGGGAAAGAGTATGCGAGCGGGACTAATTGGACAGCTCTTTCAAAGAGCCGGCACAGGCAGGATGGACCGAATGGCCTCCTTCTGTGCTGTAAGATTCTATGGGGGAAAAATTCAGTTGGTTTGCGCCTCCCATTAGCATCTTAAGAGGGCGCTAATGGGGTGCAAAGCAATTAGCTCCCGGGCGCGGCGATGTCTGCGCCGCTCGCGAAATTGACCAGACATTTTGCAGCGGCGCTAAACAATACTGCCCGATCTCCTGCACACGCAGATCTTGACGCCATTCGAGCGTGCAACGTCCTTGTGGCGCCCCGGGCCAGATATTGAGTGGCGCCCCGCTCTTTCCGCCTGGCGCAAGCAACGACAGGTAGACTGGAACATTTCCCAGTCGCTGTGGGGCTGGGGGGCGCTACTTAAAGGCAGCCTCTTCCTGGCTTTTTCTGTGGTAGACATTTTTGCACCACTCATTCTGACAGAGAGAGAGATTCTGAGAGAGAGAAGGAGAGACTTCTGCAGAGAGTCAATGCTGTGTGAAGTAGTTTTGGCTACTTAGCATCACTTTGCAGGTACTTTTGTTTTTGACCTTCATTACTTTGATTGCCAAGAGACTTAGGGGGGCTGCACTGATTCCGCGCATTGTCCTGCGCCTGCAGATTCGGAGGCCACAGAGATAGAGTGGCAATCATGGCCAGATGGAGGAGGGCCAACAGACCTCTGTACAGGAGACCTTACCCTCCCAGGGTATTTCGCCAACAATTCTCCTACATTAATTTGTCTGAGGAGCAGTGTTTGCGCAGGCTGCGCTTCAGCAAGGAGGTGCTTACTGAGCTCTGCCACCTGCTGCAGTCAGATCTACAGCCTCTACTGAGGACCAGGACATCTCTGTCAGTGGCAGTGAAGATCACAGTGGCTCTGAACTTTCATGCCACCGGCTCCTTTCAATCCGCTACTGGGGACATCACCAATATCTCCCAGTTCGCGGCCCATTGCTGCATCCGTCAGGTCACAAATGCCCTCTACAAATGGAGACGCCAGTACATCTCTTTCCCCATGACCCGGGCCAAACAGCATGAATGTGCATTGGGCTTTGCGAGGATAGCGGGCTTCCCCATGGTGCAGGGCACCATTGACTGCACGTATGTGCCATTGCGGGCACCACATGAGAATGCAGAGGATTTCCGCAACCGCAAGGGATTTCACTCCTTAAACATCCAGTTGGTCTGTGACCACAGACAGCTGATACTCACTATCAATGCCCGCTATCCTGGCGGCAGCCACGATGCATTCGTCCTATGCCAGACTGCTGTGGCAGAACTTTTCCAGGCACTGCATCACCCAAGTGGTTGGCTCCTCGGGGACAATAGTTATCCACTGTGCACCTGGCTGATGACATTGCTCCGTAACCCCAACACCCCTGCTGAGCTGCGGTACAACGAGAGCCATCTCACCACCAGGAACGTCGTTGAGCAGACGATCGGCGTGCTCAAGCAATGGTTCCGCTGTCTGGATCACTCAGGAGGAGCCCTGCAGTACTCGCCTGAGCAAGTCTCCCTCTTCATAGTTGTGTGCTGCATGCTGCATAACCTGACAATCCTCAGGACCCAGCCAATGCCACCAGGCCTTGGAGCACCACTGGAGGAGGAGGAGGAAGAGGGGGAGGAAGAGGAGGAGGAGGATGATCATCAGCAGCACCAAGGCGGGAGGGAGGCCCACAATGTTGAAACTGCAAGGGCCGTCCGTCAACGGCTGATAACAAGCCGCTTCTAGGCCCCTGCTGAGGAAATGGCTTCTGCCATTGAGAACAACATGAATGAAACCAACCCGTAACCCCTAAGCCGGCCAATGCAGCAATGTTTCCAAAGACCAAACATGTACATTTTGAATACAAAAACTTATTTATTTTACAAACTGTGAGTGTCATTTCTTCATGACAAACTAATAGAAAGAAACACAAAAAAACAGTCATTAACATAACTGGTTCTCACAACCTGGAGATAATGTCCAAACCACTAAACAAAAGTTTAAACACGAACCTCGGCCTTTAATAAAAAATTGACAAACATTTTGTCACACTTCCTACTTTTTGCCCTTCGAGGGTGATTTCTTTCCCTTGCGCACTTCCCCCCTTCCCACCCTACTGCTCCTCTGTAATGGGACCCCAGTGGCTGCAGAAAGGCTGGTGGAAGGCTGCTGATTGTCACAACATGAGATTGCAGATGCCCATGAAGGACAGCCTCGACCAGCTCTGGACCTGGAGGGCTCAGCTGCAGACTGCACCAACTTTGCATGGGCGGCAGCAGTCTGGGCTACAGGCGGTGACAAGTGCAATGGGGAAGTGACAGTGGTGGCAGCAGGAATACTGTCATCTTGAGAGAGGACAGCAACTCTCTGCTCGACTGACACACTGGCACTCCCACGGGGCAGCACTTCAGTATCCGGAGCAATCTGCTGGAGCACAGATTGCTGGCCTGCTGTGGCGCAGTGAGAGCCCCGGGGAAATGTGTCTGAACCAGCGACGATGGCAGCAGTCAGTGCTCGTGTGGCCTCAATCTGAGTCTGCATGAGAGCAGTCTGAGATGGGGTCAAGGCAACCAGTGACTGAATTGCAGCACTAAGCTTTAGCGTGGCATCCGCCTGTGCAACAGCGAAGTGCTCCACACTCCTTGCCAGTGATTCAATGCATTCGGGCACTCTTCCCACTGCACCCATGAGCTGAGTGTGCATGTCCACCGCCTGGGTGTTCATTTCAGCGATGAGCCGCTCCTCCTCTGCGTCCAGTGCAGCAGGACTCACTGGGCTACTCTCCCTCCAGGGAGAAGGCCCCCGAGCTTCCCTACCCCCATCGCGTTGCTGCAGCTCGCTGGGTCCTGGAGCTTCACCCTCATCAGACCCTTCCCCCCTGCGCCCCTCCAGGGAAGGCATGTTCCCAGTGTGGACATGGGCTTCCTCGGGAGATGCTCCGGCTTCCTCTTCCTCCTCGCCTGCAACTTCACTCCCACTGGCAGCTTGAGGGCCCATCTCCTCAGCTGGTGAATCACCATCTGAAAGCAGGGAGGTACAAGAGTGGCTTTAGCGTGAGGACAGTGGGGCAGTAAGGGAGGAATGAGTGCAGCGATTTAGTAAGTTGGATTGAAAGTGTCAAAGGCTGGTGTTCTGAGGGACAAGTGGAATGAGAGAAGGACAAAAAGGTGATGACCTTATCATTGCTGTCCAGAACGGGGTCAGCCTTTCCAGGGGCGACGGGACTGATCACCTGGCTTGCCACAATCCTGTGGACGCGCGCCTCAAGATCACTGAGGGGTTGGAGCTGGAGCTGCCCTCCACCCGTCCATTGCTGCTGTCTCCTATTATGAGATAGCTTGGCCTGCAAGAAAAAGGATGGCGTCTGAGTAAATATAGAGCCATGGTCTTGCCTGATGTGCCTCCCATAGGTGAATAGCCCTTACTGTATGCAAAGTGTGGAATGTGCATGTGTGTTTCATGAGAGTGCCATAGGTGTTGGATGAATGTTGGGCATTGGGGTTTTAAGACCTGCTGGCCATAGAGTGAGGTTGAGATGGAGAGATCGAGAGGTTTTGAAAAAAAGCCACTCACCCTGATGGCCCAAGTGAGGTCGTTGAACTTTTTTCGACATTGAGTATGGGTCCTGGGCACCATGCTCCTGGAGGGGATGTTCTGAGCCATCTCCCGCCACACTCTTCTGTACTCGCACGGCAAAGGCCTCCTGCCACTCTCAGGGAAGAGTATAGATCTTCTGCGCTCCACCACACCAACCAGAGCCTCCGAGGCCCGCTCGCTGAAGCGCTGAGCTCATTCTCTCACCCTCTCCATAGTCCTTGGCTGGAAGATTTAGGCACAGGTCTCTCCAGGCCGAGATTCAAGGCTCCAATGAGCAGGGTGTGGCTGCAGAGCAAGATCGGCCCTCCCCTTTAAGAACTGTCCGGCGCCATTGTGTCTGTGTTACATCGCTAACTGACATCACCTGCGCTGCGCCCGCGCTCTGAGTTAGCGCCTCGCTCCTCGGCCTTTGCGCCTTAAGACAGGTGTGTAGTGCCTGATTTAGCGCTCCAATCACCCCCAGTGGTGATAGAAGCCAAGTTTGCAGCTGGAAGTGATAATTAGCACCAGGCGCTAAACTTTGCGCACGGCCGATAATCGCGCCCCAAACAGGGCGATACTGAATTTTCCCCCCTATGATTCTATAATTATTTTCAATTTGTTACTCCCCGTATATAGATTTTTCTCCCCTTCTACATGAGACCATCCAATAAACTTACTTCCTTTTTTTGAAGGTAGGCAGCCTGTTATCAGGGCCCTAAAATTCCATTGGGCTTCTCCCAGTCCTCAGACATATCTGTGCAGAAAATCAGCAGATCCCCTGGAGAAATGGAGAACCCTTGTGGAATTTCAGGGCCCACCACTGCTATACAGAAGCTTATAGCCTTATAGTGGCATGAGCTAACTCCTTTCAGTTTTGAATTCCTGAAAAGAAGTGACTCGTTTTATATTGTCACTTCCCTGTTAATGATTCAGCTAAGATGTGGGACACCACGGACACTAATCCACATCCTATCAGGTCATGGAGCAGCATATTAGTACATAAACATGGTGGCCCCGACATGCCTGAGGTGGAAGTCTGGCGGATGGTGACTGGAGAGACTGTGAAATGGGGCAGGACCCAGTAGTACCAGCTCTCCACCTGAACATTATTGACAAGGAATTCCTGCTGTGGGTATGGCTTGTACAAATGAGACGGGACAGAAGTGCTTCACCTGCTGGATTCCCTACTGTTCCTGCCTCCTGAGAACTCAATGTACTGTATCCCAGAAAAATGAAGGCATACAATAATTATGAATGGCAAAAGTGAGGCACACAGAGATTTCCAGGCCTGCATTTTGGCCCAGAACACGCCAGAAGATTTCTGGTTGAAAATTTTTAATAGACCGTCTTATAAAAAAGGTCGATTTCAGTGTCCCCTATTTATTTTTTTAAGCTGGTCTTGCACCACAACATCTTTCACTTCCCCAATAGCTGGCGCCCAAGATACATTACTATTATTGATGTGGGCCAGCCAGATTTATTTACATTCCTTGATCCCAGAACCTCCTGCAGGGTCAGACTCTCAGTCTACTAGTGAATCATGATTGGCACTTCACTAGTTATGGCAGTGAAACAGGATTATGGGTATTCAGGCTCCACTGGTCATGAAGCCCCAGATTATTAAAGAATTCCTGGAGTTTCTCCATGGCACAGTGGGCTAAATGTGCTATGTGATATGGTGCTGAGTCATACAAACTAGAAAGCTCTGGTCTTTCATGCATTAGTTGATCTCAGTTGGGACCGTTGTGGAGATGCTACAATTGGCCTTAGTGGGGCAAACAATTCTGATTCACTGCTCCTTAGCACACACCAAAGAAGGATGCATATTTACCCCTGAGTTCCTGAGGAAAAATCATTGGGTCAACTAATTGCTGAAGAGTGCGGATGTGTAGACTTTGGGTTAAAATGGAATTAGGAATAATGTAATGCTCCCATGATTAATTAGCAGGCAACACATTATAGTGTCTAGGTTTAATTATAAAGAATTTAAAGAATATTGGTTTGAATGTTAGATATCTATATCCAATCAGGTCAAAAGCTATTAAATCAGCATGAGAAAGACTGCATCTCAGCCGTTGTTATATCTAATCCCTGATTTATGCCAGTTCAACCGCAAAGGTTTTTGTACCAAGTGATTGTATGTTTCTGGCTGTGTACTTTGTGAATCCCCTGCGGCGACAGTGCCTTTGGAGGAATGAGTCACCTCCAAAGAGGGCTGTGCAGTTTAGTGATAAAGTAAGCATTAAGGCCCTGTGACACTTGGCCAACATGCCACAAAATGGTTTGGCTTATCCCAACAAAGGCAGCCATGCGATAAAGTGGTGTTCAGGCTAAGAGATAATAGATGGCTGGTTTAAGTGAATGTCCCGTTGCTGACTTTATGTACTAAGATTTTATTGAAGATGAATGCTGTCCTTATTCTGGCTGAGAACAATCTGATTGATATTCCTTAGCTCTGTCTATCCTTCCATTGTCGATGACAGTAATGCCTTGCAAGATCTACATGCCCTGCTCGCAGAGCTGCTTAAAGACTGGTACAGTCATAGCTGTTTGCAACACTTACAGTTTGGCTCATTACTTCAGCTTGAATTTGTTAGTAGTATTCTCACCTCTGAATCAAAATGTTTTGGGTTCAAGCTTCACTCCAAGACTTCAGTGTATTATGCACTTCTAAGCAAGTGATGAATTATCAGCGGTGCCCTCCTTCAGGTGAGGCATTAAAGATTAACTTGTCTGTTCTCGTCACAGATACTGACATTTTTTTATTCCTTCCTGGGATGTGGGTGACGCTGGCAAGGCCAGCATTTATTGTCCATCCCTAGTTGCCCTTGAGAAGGTAGTGGTGAGCTGCCTTCTTGAACCGCTGCAGTCCATGTGGTGAAGGTACTCCCATAGTGCTGTTAGGGAGGGAGTTCCAGGATTTTGATCCAGCACCAATGAAGGAACGGCAATATATTTCCAAGTCAGGATGGTGTGTGACTTGGAGCGGAACTTGGAGGTGGTGGTGTTCCCATGAGCCTGCTGCCCTTGTCCTTCTAGGTGGTAGAGGTCGCGGGTCTTGTGTGTTACCAGCATTTTCTGTTTTTGTTTCAGATTTCTAACATCTGCAATTTTTAAAAAACTACTTTAAATGCTTACTTTTACTTCAGAGAGAGATGCTAGCTGAGAAAGAAAGAGATGATTACAGCACATACCTGTTCTGTTTACACTGAGAATGCAAAAACAACCATTATTCAACCATGAAGTACTGCAGCAGACAAGAAGAAGGAGTGGCCACTAACTTCTTAGGGCAAAAGCAAAATACTGTGGATGCTGGAAATCTGAAATAAAAACAGAAAATGCTGGAAATACTCAGTAAGTCAGGCAGCATCTGCGGAGCGAGGAACAGAGTTAATGTTTCAGGTCGATGACCTTTTGTCATCGACTTAAAAACTTCTAAGAGTAACTAGGAATGGACAATAAATTTGGCCTTGCCAACGTTTTCCATACCCTGAGAACAAAAATAACGTGGCAGAATTTGCTGGAGCAGGGCATCTCGCGGTGTGCCTGGTTAGTTAGACTTTTCCTGCACCCTTCATCTCAAATTGTTTTTTGCCCTGTAAGTTGCTGGACGTGCAAGCCGATAATGGCACAGTGAGGGCAACAGGGCATCTGAGATGTTGGTGAACAATGGGACAAACAGTGTATCTCCTTAACCAATGAGATTAAAGGACTGAGAAATAGAGGAAGGACTGAGAAGGAGGGTAAATTAGAGTGGATGAATTCAATGTCAAATTAGATACAGAAAGAGAAAAAAAGAGATGGAGAAAATATTAGATTAAGAGAGAGAGAGAGAGAGAGAGAGAGAAGAGACAGAAAGGAAAAAGTAAGAAAACAATAATTAAATTTAAAATTTGCCATGTTTTAAAATCTCCAACAACAATTCATTACCTGAGAGAATGAGACACCACACTTTTAATTGTTAATTTTCTGGGCAAGAGAGGTTTATTGGCAGTCATTAAGAATTATCACATTGTTAAAAGGGTATGTACGCTGTTAATTACTAGACTTAACATTCTGTGCCAAATTTAATGGAGAATTAATGTGCAAATGCAGCAAGTTCATGAAACTCATGGGGAGGTTGAGAGCCAGATGCCATTTTCACGAGGCTAACGGCGGAGCGGCGCAAATCGTCCAGCACCTTGTGGCAATTCGCAATTCGTGGGGTATCTCTTCCTTGCCACAGGTTGCTGGCCGATTTGCACATTAATGTTATTTTTTCAGCAAATTCCGACTCAATAATAAAACAACAGCACAATAACAAGAAATTTGAGGCAAGCCCCTGTTGATGTGCTCTATTATTTTATATTGCTAAATCTGAAATTTTCTGAAGGTGGAATTAGTTTTGATGTTTGCAAATAAACCCAAAACAAGAAAAGTGGGGCCAAATCAGGCTTCAAGGTTACCTTGGCTCTTATTACTGTTTGTGGCCTTCCAGCAGTAATATGTGCAAATACATGAATCAGTTAATAATTACTGGCAATCCACAAAAAAACTCTATACCAACATTTAACACTTTGGTGCTAAAAAATAGTGGATCGGTGCAGGAGAAGCTATCTCTTTGTGGGTGGGGTAGAGGTTGGCTCTTAATGATAAAAATATATAAATACCAACACAGCAATAGGTCTTTACCTACTTGTATCTAGAAAAATAATGTAATGAAAAATGCAACACAGTATCATTTCAATGAGAGCTGTGACTGCAGCATTCTGCTCATCAAACCAAGCCACCTGCAAGCACTGGTTCTTGGAAGGGCTAAATAGTATCCAGGTTGCCATAGTAACATACTTCTATTAAATGAATGGATACTGCTCAAATGAATCCTGTCCTGCAGCAGGACTGACCCCTTAAGGAGACAAATTGAAAAGAGATAAAGAAAAGGGAGCATGTAGGTGTCCAGAAATGTGCACACTTTTGCAAGAAATGGAACAGAAATGCCAAGATTATAGAATCCAAGTTATTTGGGATCATGGCTGACAGTGGATCTCACTGACATCAGAAAATTTCAATTATTCAGGAACTAAATGGGACGCAAACACTTCACATTAAATTGTTTAAAATGAAACTGGAAAATAATCCATAATTGGAAATTCAGCGTGAATAGCGCTCTTCTCTCTGGCTGGACGCACTGTTGAACTTCAGGCTGAACTCGTGACCCTCGCTTTATCAGGACACAATGGGCTTTGATATTAGATGGTGGGAAACAGAGTCAGAGACTCATTTCACATTCAGCTACAATTCATCAGCTTGGCGAGGTCTTCCAGTGGCTTTAATGGCTGCTGCAATTGATGTTTAAATCAATTTGTGATGGTGACAGCATGGCTGGCCTCTAGACTGTTACAATTGTGGATTACAACTAGGATATGGATCCGTTGTTCTGCTGTGCATATTTGCAATGCCGTGCAGTTTGGGCCAACAATGGGAAGAATTCTTTCACAAAATGGATGCAGGAGAATGCACACATTCATCACAACTGAGTACATGGTGTCATTTCTTCACTGTGAAATGCTGAAGAGAAGAATTGCTGCACTGTTGTGCCATACAGTATGGATTTGAGAAACACCAAATTCACTCTCTGCTCAGATGCAAATGTGCAGGAAAAAATTTCAGTGCTTTTATGGGTTAGTAATTTTACCTCCGATGCTGAGTGGGTGGTCCATACAACTAAGACTGGGCTATGACACAGTAGGTTAGATGGGGGTGGGTACAGGAAAGGGAAAAATGCAGTTAGAGTGCAGTCTGCAGGATGCATTCCTTGTTCATTCTGCAGGAAATATTCCTTTCACATCATAATTTAAGGAAATAATTATTAAGCAACAAGTCATTTTCCATGGGGTATAAAAATTCTACAAATGAAGATTTTTACATAAAACAAATCCTTCCAGGGATTTATAAATGATGCATTTTGTGTGCTAGGCAATGGTAACTGACTGGGTCGTTAAATTTCCATGGCAACAATGTTGTCTGCAGCAGCCATGAATGTGAACATACTGACTGTGCGGAAAAGCAATCCCCGGAGGCCTAAAATCAAAATAGATTCAAGATGGCAGGATGTGAATACAATGAGAAAGCAAACCTCAAAGTGCAGTCCTCCTGTTATACACTGACTGCCTGAAACAGAACACTAGTATCTTGAAGGATTGCTCAGATATTATCTTTCAAGTTATGAGAAGGCATGGCTTTTCAACAAAATTCCTTCAAACAGAAATAGGTTCACTATTAGAAATAATATTTGTCAGTGTAATCAGGCAGACCCTTGCAGGTAGGTTATGAAAACTGTGTTAAGTTTTCTTCGGTACAATTAACATTTTTTTTAATATTCCATGCATGATCCTTTCTCCTGTGTTTGCAAAATGTGCTGAGTGCTTAGCAACTGATAGCATCCTTGTGTGTGAGGGTGGGTGTGTGCATACTCACACATATCCCTTCATTGTCAAGAGGTGAAATTTTTAGATATCCTCTCACTTTAATTTGAGGGTAACACCCAGTACAGGGAAGAATGTGATACAATACTGGTAGCTTGACATTTTTAGTTAGCAGTACTACACTTTACTAATGCTCCAGTTATACTATGTTAGATATTAGAGAGACATCTTTTGCACCATATAGTGCCAAAAATGCAGTATATAGCTATCAACTTTCCATAAATCATTAGCTTGGCAGCTATAATAAGATGGCCTTGAAGATACCAATTCAAAACCAGTATCTATATAAGGATAAATTTTAATGCTTGAAATATCAATTAGGCTGCGAATTGGGCATGCTGAGCTCCATGCTTAATTCCTGATATGTGTTTCCATCGCACTAATTTTTGTACTGGGAGAGTTAAATCATAAAATTTACCCTACACGGCTGTGTGCAGTAAAAAGACACAAGTTTTGCCACCAGCTGCAGCTTCCATCCACAGAAATCCCCAGCCCCAAATGGCTCGTTTTAAATGTTCCGAGAATGCAGACAAATGCAGACTCCCTCATAACTCTAAACAATTTCAAGGCCAGCCGGTGGTCCTCTGAATTTTTTAAAACTTGTCTTTGTATTGGACTGGGGTTATTTTGCAAGTACTGCAAACCTTGTGTAAGACTATCTCTTGGAGGTGGTCTCACATCACTTAGTTTCATGTCTTAACTGGAATTCAGACCTTTGCACTGATTCCCACTAACACTTTTCATGTCAATGCTTATCTGAAATCATTTTTGATCAACATGAAAGAGGTAGTATATGAATACTGTAAATTGTAAAACGTACTCAGGCAGCTACCAGTACTACCTTTTGTTGTGTATGTAATATGTATGCTACTTTAACCCTATGGCCAGGGCAGCACTACTTTGTAGGGCGTAGTGATACCGTAGTACCACTCCTGGCCATAGGGGTATAAATAGTACTGCGGGTACTGATCTCCCCTCAGTTCCCGCCTGTGGGTATGAAGTAAAGACCTAAGTTAAACCCTTCCAAGCTGTCTCTTCCTTTTTGTATCAAGTATATGCGCATACTTTACACTGGCGACTAGGAACGTTCGAACTCACCAGTACAAGGTGCAACAAAGGATCGGTAGCAGTACGGGGAGAGAAGCTTCTTACCAGCCTGCAGAGTCCAGCGTCGACCGAAGGAGGCCACCCAGTTCAGGAGGAGCGGCAGCAACGGAGCGAGAGAGAGAGGTTCCAGCGAAGGCTGCGGCAGCTGAGAGAAGAGGCTGAACGGGCGTTCCAGCCACGGGGCAAAAGTCCACCCAGGGTCAGGTAAACTGCAATCCTTCCTGGGGAACGCGAGCTGCAAGGGCCAGAACGGGCAGGCGATCTGGGGAACAAACGGAGCCACGAGGACTAGCGGGCCACGAGAGGGGAAGGTCGTTGTAATAGCGGCGGTGGCAATAACGGGAGCTGCAAGAAAAAAAAAATAACGAACCTGGAGAGACGTCGTTGACAGCAGAGGGAGAAAAGGCGGGAAAAGCGCCATCTAGTGGACAAAGGGGAAAGTTTTTCTCTTCAGCAGTTTAAAATGAACAGCGCCATCTAGTGGACAAAGGGGGAAAGTTTTTCTCTTAGAAAAAAAAATAACAGCGCCATCTAGTGGAAAAAGGCGGGAAAACCTCTTCAGTACTTTTAAAAATGGCTAAAGAAGCTCGGTTGTCAGAATTTGTTGCCGACATAGAAGATTGGGACGCATATGTAGAAAGGCATGAGCTTTATTGCATAGTAAACAAGGTGAAAGATGACGAAAAGGCAGCAACCTTATTAAATTCTATGGGGGCAAAAACATACGGTCTGCTGAGGAATCTTCTTACTCCAGAAAAGCCAGCAGACAAAACGTATGCCCAAATTGTTGATACGTTAAAGGAACATTTAAACCCTAAGCCACCATTTATAGCGGAAAGGTACCGCTTTTACAGACGCGACCAAAGGAATGATGAGTCGCAGGCAGCCTATTTAGCTGAGCTCAGACGGTTGTCCAAACATTGCCAGTTTGGAGCCTTTTTGGCGGAAGCGATCAGAGACAGATTTGTCTGTGGCATGTTAAATGAGAGTACACGAAAACGGTTGCTGGCCAAGAAACAGCTCAGCCTAGATCAGGCGATAGAAATAGCATTGGCACATGAAGCAGCAGCACAGGGTGCTGCCCAAATGCGACAAAATACAACCGGCTATGACACCCATGAGGTGACATTTCACAAAGGTAAATGCTACCGTTGTGGCAAAACCACCCACGACCAAAGTAATTGTTGGTTTCGTGATAAAATATGCCGGCAGTGTGGGAAAAAGGGGCATATAGCGAAAGTTTGTCGGTCGGGTACGAAACCCAATAGTGGGGGCAATCCGAGCAGTACCAAGGCAAGGACAAAAATACATAAGATATCTGACAGTAGCTCAGACGAGTCACAGGAAGGCACAATAGCAGAGCCTAAAGGTCTGGGATGTCTCAAGTTATATGGTGTAGACAAAACGGAGGACCACAGCACAATGTGGGTTAAAATGAAGGTAGCAGGCGTCGAAGTTAATATGGAGCTGGACACGGGTTCAGCCCTATCAGTAATTAATGAACAAGATTATAACAGGCTGTTCAAACGCATTCCCTTAAAGGATACCGAAATCAAATTAAAAACATATACGGGACAAAAAGTTTACCCGAAGGGAAAAATGCAAGTAACAGTTAAATACAATGGCAGAAAAGTGCCAGGACTTTATTTATACGTCCTACCAAACGGCGGACCACCACTTTTGGGTAGGGAATGGATAAGAAAAATCCATTTCGACTGGAAGTCGATACACGAGATAAAAGTAGAGACCACCAAGGATGATGCAACCATTACAAGCAGGCTGTCGAAAATATTGGCAAAAACGCCAGAGGTGTTCCAACAAGGGCTGGGGACCTTAAAGGACATTAGAGCAAAAATAACTATTGCTCAAGACGCAAACCCCAAGTTTTGTAAGGCCAGACCGGTGCCTTACGCCATCCGGCCAGCTGTGGAAGCAGAACTGGATGCCTTAGAGAGTGCAGGTGTCCTTACAAAGATTGAGTGGAGCGAGTGGGCCACGCCCATCGTCCCAGTTATAAAGAAATCTGCAAATAACACGCCGGGGGAACCAAAGAAGGTTCGCATTTGCGGGGATTTTAAAATAACTATTAACCCAGTCCTGCACACGGTACAGTATCCGCTGCCGCGGATAGAGGACATATTCGCATCGTTAGCTGGGGGTAGACACTTTACGAAGATTGACCTTTGTCAAGCTTATTTACAGATGGAGGTGGAGCAGGACTCGAAAAAGCTCCTAACGATTAACACCCACAAGGGATTGTACCAGTACAATCGCCTGGTATTTGGTGTGGCGTCCGCCCCAGCCATATGGCAGAGGACCATGGAACAGGTCCTACAGGGCATTCCAGGAACGCAGTGCTACCTGGATGACATCCTGGTGACAGGACAAACGGATAACGACCACCTCGCTAACCTGGAGCGAGTACTTCTGCGGTTGCAACAATACGGACTCAGGGCGAACAAGCAGAAATGTGAGTTTTTCCAGGAACGTATCTCATACTGTGGTCACATTATAGATAAGGAAGGCCTGCATAAGTCCCCAGAAAAGATCGAGGCAGTAGTGAAGGCTCCGCCCCCTGAGAATGTATCTCAGTTACGATCATTCTTAGGCCTTATAAACTATTACCATAAGTTCCTCCCGAACTTATCGTCCATTTTACATCCACTAAATTCATTGCTGCAAAAGGGAGTCTCCTGGAATTGGGACGAAGCGTGTGAGGCTGCTTTTAAAAAGGGTAAACAACTCATTACATCAAAGGAAGTGCTCGCACACTTTGACCCAAAAATGCCAATGAGGTTGGCATGTGACGCCTCCCCGTATGGTATAGGGGCAGTGTTGTCACACAAATTTCCCAATGGGACGGAGAGGCCAATAGCATTTGCCTCAAGGTCGTTAACTACAGCCGAAAGAAACTATGCGCAAATCGACAGGGAGGCCCTCAGTCTGGTGTGGGGTGTAAAAAAATTCCACCACTATCTACATGGACAACGTTTCACACTACTGACGGATCATCAACCGTTGGTGTCCATATTTAATCCAACAAAAGGGGTGCCCCTGATGACGGCCCAAAGGCTACAGAGATGGTCACTGTTCTTAGGAGCACACCAGTACCTTATCGAATATAAGGGTACCAAACAGCATGGCAATGCGGATGGCCTGTCGCGGCTACCATTGCCTGCAGAGATCGAAGAGATAGTACAGGACCCCGTGGAAATATATCATACGGCGGTTATGGAACACTTGCCCATCACCAGCCAATGTATCGAGCGGGAAACACAGAATGACCCGACACTGGCAACGGTTTACGAATTGACCGTGAAAGGCTGGCCGGCGCAGGGTGACGCATCATTGCCGGCGTTTTCGGCAAGGAAGGACCAGTTGTCCGTATGCCGGGGCACATTGATGTGCGGAGCCAGGGTGGTGGTCCCTCAAAAATTACAACATAAAGTGTTGCGGGACTTACACGAAGGTCATCTGGGGGGTGTCAAAATGAAAAGCCTCGCCAGAGCCTACGTCTGGTGGCCCGGCATTGACAGGGACATCGAGGAAGTAGCAAAAGCATGCCAAGGGTGCCAGATGGTACAGAACGTACCACCCCAAGCCCCACTACATCCGTGGGAGTGGCCCTCAACGCCGTGGCAAAGGATCCACGTGGACTTCGCTGGGCCCTTCATGGATGCGATGTTCCTTATTGTAGTGGACGCCCACTCAAAATGGCCGGAGGTCATAAAGATGTCATCAACGACAGCCGAAAAGACGGTCGCAGCCTTAAGGACCATTTTTGCCCGAAATGGGGTGCCCGAGCAAGTCTGTTCGGACAATGGGCCACAATTTGTGGCAGAAGAATTTCAAGCATTCCTAAAAAGGAATGGAGTGCGACATTATACGTCCGCACCATATCATCCGTCTACAAATGGGCTGGCAGAGCGCTTTGTACAGACTTTTAAAAAGGCCATCAAGGCGATGGGGGAGGAAAGGTTGCCACTACAACACAAGGTGGACAATTTCCTATTCGCGTACCGTAATGCTGCACATACGGTGACCAACCAGGCCCCCGCCGTCATGTTCTTTAATAGAAGGTTAAGGTCTCGCCTCGAATTGCTCAGACCAAACATCCGGAGAGATGTGGAAAACCGAGTATTTCGTAGGGCTCCTGACAGACAGACACGGAGCTTCGAGGTGGGGCAGCAAGTGTTGGCCCGTGATTATAGAAATGAAAAGTGGCGGTCTGGTACGATAAAGGCCCGCCAGGGACCTTTGATGTACACAGTGGAGACAGGGGACGGCATAATCAGACGACATGCTGATCAACTTGTGGAGTCCAGAAACCCAACTGATTCACTACCTCAAACGTCTCAGCACATTGTTCCAGCGGAATCACGGCCCAGCTCGTCGCTACAGAAGTCTCAGGATGGCGAGGAGTTCAGCACTCCAGTGAGCTCCACGGCACAGGATGTGCCATCAGACACCGACGACTCCAGCGATGAAGTGGTGACGGAAGTACCGCCGCCTACACCGAGACCGACTAGAGAAAGACGTTATCCTAGTCGAGACAGGAGGCCTCCTCAGAGACTGAATCTATAACATGTTTCTTTTTATATATATATAGGTAGACAACTCTGATGTAAATATGTTATGTATGTTGTGTTACCAAATGTTATTAGCCCTAGTTATGGTGCATCTGTTGACTTAATTGCACGGGTACGTTTTAATTAAAAGGGGAGGAATGTTGTGTATGTAATATGTATGCTACTTTAACCCTATGGCCAGGGCAGCACTACTTTGTAGGGCATAGTGATACCGTAGTACCACTCCTGGCCATAGGGGTATAAATAGTACTGCGGGTACTGATCTCCCCTCAGTTCCCGCCTGTGGGTATGAAGTAAAGACCTAAGTTAAACCCTTCCAAGCTGTCTCTTCCTTTTTGTATCAAGTATATGCGCATACTTTACACCTTTAGATTTCTATTAAACACAAAGCTCACTATCCCCTTAGCTCTTAACTGATATTAAAAATGTTACCAGCCATCAGAAGTAAGTGAACAGTGCTCGCTAGAAGCACTTCACTGCAGAAGCAAGGGGTTCTGCCGATCCCAGTTATACAGAGGTATGAACTGCCTGTTCGCACTGCACTTACAAATACTCCCAATGCTACACACTCAGGTAGAATTTAAATGGGGCATAAAACATCCTATAAGATTTCAAACTGCTCCATATTATTCCACCAGATTTTTTTCAATCATTTGACTGCTATGTTTAATTACATTCATTACTTTATCTGTAAACTATTGTCAACACACAATAACAGCAACTTGAATTTATACAGCGCCTTTAATGTAGTAAAATGTCCCAAGGAGCTTCACAGGAGCGTTATCAAACAAAATTTGACACCGAGCCACATAAGGAGATATTAGGACAAAAGAGGTAAGTTTTAAAGAGCACCTTAAAGGAGAAGAAAGATTCGGAGAGGGTGAGGGAGGGAATTCCAGAGCTTATGACCGAGGCAGCTGAAGGCACAGCCACCAATGAAGGTGTAATTAAAATCGAGGATGCGCAAGAGGCCAGAATTCTAGGAGCGCATAGATCTTGGAGAATTGTAGGGCTGGAGGAAGTTACAGAGATAGGGAGGAGCGAGGCTGTGGAGGGATTTGAAAACAAGGATGAGAATTTTAAAATCGAGGCATTGCAGGACCAATGTAGGTCAGCAAGCACATTGGTGATGGGTGAATGGAACTGCGAGTTAGGATATAGGCAGCAGAGTTTTGGATGAGCTCAAGTCCGATAATACAGTTTGAGAATTGTACCACCTGCACCAGTTCTATGCAGGTGCCTCAAACCCTGTGCAAAAATGGGCTGACCTAAAGCAAAGTCTGTCTATTTGCATAATTTACTGGTGCTCTGGGCGTGCCTCTCGTGTTGCACTGGTAATGCCAGAGCTGCATTTTGGGGCACCAACAGACAGTGGAAAGATGCTGGCTGCCCATCAAGGAGCAGGCACTTTCCCTGGCAGAAGGGAAGAAGCACTGGGTACAGGACTGGGGGCAATGTCCCAGAATTAGGGGAAATGATGAGGACTGAAAATGTGGGCCAAGGTGTGGGAGTGCTAAGGGGTGAAGAGCAGAGGCATGCAAATAACTTTTTACAATTTTCTTCCCTTTAAGCACTCATTCCAAACGCTGCCTGTATTGCAACATTGCTGATAGCCTTGGATGTATTGTGGGCTTGATGCCACCATGCCAGATTTTCCAGAGAGCAAGCACTCAATGAATCTCAGCATGTCGGGTGCCCGTCAGTGTATTAACGGCCCACTGTTCACATTATAGGGGGCAATTTATGTGTTGTCATTGGAGAGTCTTGCCCACCATCAGCATCATTATCGGAAACCCGAGCACCCACTGCTCACGATTTTTAAACCATTAATTTCCCCTTTATAAGATAGCACAGTCTGTAAAATTACTCCTAGAGAATAGACCTTATCCCTAGTGGGCTTCAATGAGAATCTGTTCACATATGTTTTAGAAATATCAGAGATAACATTTCCCCTTTATTAGGTTAATACTTCATAGGAGGACATAGGAAAAGCCATGGCCAACAAAAGAACACTTAGCTGATTGAAGCTATTTTCTCTAGTATCCAATTCTCCTATTATAGATGTTATGATTCAGGTGGTCTCCCAATACACTTTACTTGTGAATTCCCTGAAAGGCATCATCAGCAAGCAAGGCCATGGTCCTGATACAGCTGGCCTGGACCTAACCAGTGTTGTCAATATTTGCAAGTGAGATGGACCTCTGCTTGGAGCCATGGACCAGAATATGGTGCTGTGGGACGAGTGGGGCTAGGAGGGGAAGCCTTCATTTTATATATTGCAGCTACTGGGGCAGCAAGTTGGAGACTTTCTATTTTTTTAATTATGTTACAGATACCAAAATGGAGGGGAGGAGGAGGTGGGAAGGAAAGAGGGGAGGGGAATGTGAAAGGGAGGGACCAGATTGAGGGAAATAAAGGAGAGGAGTGGGAGAGGGTGGGAGAAGAGGAGGAGCAGAGGAGGAGAAGATGGGAAAGGAAAGGATGTTTGAGAGAGGTGCAAGGAAAAGAACGGGAGGGAGAGAGAAGGGAAAAGAGCTTCCCTACAGCACTAGCGCATTTTTTTCTATTTCTCACACCAGCCATTCTTGTGACTGCAGATCAAGAATATTAATTGGGGGAAGAAAATGTGAGTGAACCCGACATAACTACTCAGATGCAGCCACTAGGGAATTATGCTGCTGATACCTCAGAGCATGTGGGATCGAGGGGAGGTTCTACATATTCCCAACAGGCACCCATGCCACTGTGGCTGCGTCTCAAGGAGGTTTAAATTGCAGCATTCCACTCCAGCAGCCCCAGTCACAGCAACCTTTAGCCCAGGCCCCATCGGCTCCTTGTATAGGGCACTAATTCTTCACTGCTTCCTTATCTTTTGAGAGGGTGGTTCAGACCAAGAGCCAGATCTGGGCTCTGAGTGAACGCCACTTCCACCAGCCAACAGACTGCTATGCCTCTTGTTACCGGCTGCCCGCTGATCTTAAGCTGGGGCCGAGGAAACCCCCTGCCTGTGAATCCCCTCCTCATGACGGCGCCTTCTGTGATGCAGGTGACCATGTGTGGGACAGGTGGCTGTTCTGCTCCAGACAAGGCCCAGCATAAATTAACAGTGCAGGCCAGGATCCGGTGCACCTAGTTTGCAGCCTAATTTTCGGGCTCTCCAGCCTATGGAGAGAGTGTGCTGGAAGACCCAAAGAAAATCAGGGCCTTAATGTCTAGTTCTGTTTAATTTTGTGACTATAAAAGTCATAAATATTGTTAATACCTCTCAAAGTCATTTGATGTAGCTGGCAAAAAGGAGACTTACATCTGTATCAAGCTAGAATGGATTCAAACCCAGAAAAGTATAACAGACAGCGTACTTAATTATTGTACCACCTATATTTTATCGAGTAGTTTTGCTAATGATTAGTTTTTAAATGACAGAAGGAAAAGTGACATTTTCCACATTCCAATTCTTTTTTGCTATTATGGTGTGACATTTAATGCATTGCAGAAGCATCACACTCAGTCTTCTGCAACTAATTACTCTGCACTTTGAAAGACCTTGCCTGGTGTTTTTTCAGTATGCTCGTATCTGATTTGTCAGAATAGTTTTGCTATCTTTTCATTAAATGTTGCCCTTTTCCCACATGTGAACGCAACGTGCACTGTCCTACTACTTTTGAAACCTTAACATAGTTGTAACTGAAACATCTGCTTTCTGTTAAAATCTGTTAAACATTCAACCTCTAAGACACCTACAGTGCATTCTTGGTTTAACAAATAATTTGATTGCAATGGGGCTGTCAGTGATGCTATCACTGGCTTTGCCTGGAAAATTCTACTTTCCCAGAATATTCATATTTTTCCCCTTAAAAACTATACATATCCACAGTCTGCTGTAACTTCTTTCATGATGAGCTCCCTAATTGATTAGGGTGATAACCATCATTTTCATAAAAACTGACTTTTGCATGTCTAACCACTATTCAGCCGTAAGTATTTAGAAGAAATGAAAGAACTTCCATTTCTATAGCACCTTTCACAACCGCTGGATGTCCCAAAGTGCTTCACAACCAATAAATGTTTTGGATTGCAGTCACTGTTGTAATGTAGGAAATATGGCAGCCAATTTGCGCACAGCAAAGTCCAACTAACAACAATGAGATAAATGACCAGCTGATCTGTTTTAGTGGTGTTGAGGGATAAATATTAACCAGGACACCAGAAGAACTCCCCCATCTCTTCTTTGAATAGTGCCATGGAATCTTTTATACTTGCCTGGCAGGACAGCTGGGGCTTCACTTTAATGTCTCATCCGAAAGACACCACCTCCGACAATGCAGCACTCCTTCAGTGCAGCATTGGAGTGTGAGCCTAGATTATGTGCTCATGTCTCTGGAGTGGAAGCTTGAACCCACAACCTTTTGACTCAGAGGTGAGACCGCTGCCACTGAGCCAGGGCTGACACGTAAAAGTAACTTATTACTTTTGTATCAGTTTCATGACTCCTGACCGTCTGACAGATGATTCCATTACTGACCTCGGTCATCATATTCAACCAAGGAAATTACTCAAGGCTTAGTTGCACACTGCAATTTCTTAATTTCTGCATTTTCTCTCTTTTAATTAACACTTTTAAACATGAATTATATTGGTTTAGTCTGATTACATTTCTGTCTTACAAGTAGTGGCAGATTGGTTTGCTGTTAAAGAACATTATTCATTCCACATAATGGCCCAGAAATTTGGGTCTCCACGGGTGAGTACGCACAGGGTACTCACCCGTAGGCCCAATGGAAGTGCCGGTTTCGTGCATGCACTGTGCATGCGCGGGAAACCGGAACTTCCGTTCCCTTAAAGGAAGGGGTTCAGAGGTCAAACGCGTACGCCGGAGAGGCAGCGCGTGCGCATGGAACTTACATTTTTTTTGCAGTGTTCTCCGAGAGGGTAAGTCTCCAGCAGCTACACTTTTAAAAAGCAGGCGCAAGGCCTGCTTTTAACAAGGTAAGTGGTGAATTAATTAAAATTAAAACATTTTTTCCATAGGTTTATTATTTTTAAATAATTTAAAGAAAGGTAAGTTTATTTTTAGCCTGATTAGAAAATGTAATTAATTTTTTCAAAAAGTAAAATTATTGTTTAAAATAGTTATTTCATGTAATTTATAGTTATTTTAAAAATGTGATTTAAAAAAAAAATTATTTGAAGTTTTAGTGATGTTTTGGGGCTTATAGTATTTATAGGTTTGACAGCTCTTCCTGTCAAACTTATGAATGAAGCATTGCCTGCTACCATTGGCTCTCCATGGCCCACGTGATCCCAGGGGACGCATCGAACTAACTGCGCCCCTGGGATACACAAGCACTGCACGCCGGTGTAAAGTCTGTGTGTTATATTGCGAATTACTACACAGACCACAAGAGTAAACTTTAACAGGGCTTTACTATTCGAAGGTCAGGGCGGAACTGCCCAATAAATCATTACACAGCACTTATATACCGGTGTGGTCACCGCCGGTATTACAGTATACAGCAGCCAAGATAAAGTAGTGCAACCCCTAAAATAGTTCTCTTAAAGGTGGACGGTTACATACAATAGTTCTCTTAAAGGTAGAACGGTTACATACACTACAATCCTCCCTTTTTAGCTTACAATATACCTATTCCCCATTAAACATAACATCATAACATATATTCAACTTCATGTAAAAACAGTTCACAGATGTAGTCTCTGCGGGAAACAGTTCACAGATTCAGTCTCTGCGGAGGCGCCTCCTGCGCTTCCTGACTCGGTCGGGATAACGGGATAACGCCTCGGTGGTGTAGTAGTTCTCGGTGATGTAGTAGGTTCATGTTGCTGGGGTGACTCATCCAATAGTCCTTCACTGGACTTAACAGCTTGAACTTCCGTAACTTCAGAACCAGCCTTGCTGACTTCTAAAGGCTCGAGTACCTTGGGAAGTTTTCCTACTTCCAAACTGATTTGACTCAGTTCGGAGGGACCACGTGCGTGACCTGGTAGAGGTGATAATGGTTCAGATGGGTCATCATCTTCTGCTTCGTCTTTTCCTTTTCTGCTTCTTGGAGACTCTCTGGGCTCCACTCCCAGCTGCATGCACAGTTCCTCCTCCTCTTCCTCCTGTTGCCGTATCAGCGCCACCATCTCCCGGTGTTTCTTAGACTTTTCGTGATTCTTCATGGTTTTTTTACTTTGGAAGACTTCCCCACAAGCTGGGCAGAACAGGTCGTGGTAATATTCGGTGTCGTCCAGGTAGTGGTAATAATCGGTGTCGTCCTGAGCTAGGCCAGCGAGAGGGTCCTCTATTTCCTCCATGCCCAGCTGGACGTTAGCCAGCTTTTGTTCCAAATCCAGACATCTCTCCTGAAGAGACTTCTTCATGCATTCAGCTTCATCCAGCTTTTTCTGGGCTTCCTGCAAGTCTTTTACCAATGACATCATTTGTGATTTCAATACTTCAACTTCATTCGGAGATTGATTGATCGGACTATTCAATCCCTCTACTGGAGCAGCTGTTTCAGCATTCTGTTGTTCTACATTGCCATGAGTCAGCGTACTCTTGCAATCTTCTCAGTCTGTGTTGCAACCTCAGCTATTTCAATAACTTTTGAGAGCTCTGAACCCCTTCCCTTTGAAGATTGAAGCTCGTGTTCAAGTTTTTCCCATTTCAGAGTCTTGTCCCTCAGCATATGAAGGAGCTGGCTGACCGTTAACTCTTCTGACATCAGATGTTTCCCAGTATCGTCGTCATGTGTTTTTGACGTATAGGCTGCAGGGCTGTTTGTAACCTTGCACTGGGGCTCCTTTGCTGCTTTTAATTCGCCATCATCCGCAGCCTCCACCATTCGAATTTCAACAAATGAATTGTCCAGTGATGCTGCACCCAACTTCAGTAGGAGCTCAGAATTCATGGCAACCAAATCAGCCTTTTCTGCCTGCAACCTGCTAACAAGCGCCTTCAGTTGCTGAACATCTTGCTCCAGCAGATTAGAGCATGCACCTTCAGAAACCGAATCAGCTTTGATTCGTTTGGCCTCCTCACGCAGACGGTTTGTGTGCTCCTGCTCCATTTTCTCCATCAGCTGCTTCTGTTGTCTTTCCAGATTCTCCCACTCTGTGTCAAAGAACTTTTTCGTTGCATGCATCTCTTGCTCAAGACGGCGAATCATTTGTTCTAATTGCTGTTGTAGTTTGAAATGGAGTTGAGTTCGAGCCCGGTGTTCCTCAGAAATGTGCATGTCTGAAGACTGGACAGACTCAGAATTCTCTGTCAACCTATGTTGTTGTTGTTCGGTGGAAATCTGTTCTGATACTTTGTTCTCTTCTGAAGCATTTATGCACTCCTTCGTTTTTCCATCATTAGTCTGCAAGTCCATTTTAGACTTGTCTTTTGCACATGGGCTGGTCTTACCATCATCAGTTCCAGAGTCTGAGCTGATTGTCTTCACCGAGTTCTCACTCTGTGCTTTGTCCCTGTCACTGTTGCATATGCCCTCATCCAGTATTCTGGACAATCATGCAGGTTTGACATTTCTCTTTCCGGAATCTACCGTTATTGCTTTTAGGGAGTGCCAGTCCATATTTATTTTCCTGATCCACTCCCGTCCCAGAAGTGGTGGACCTCCCTCAGGTAGTACATATAATTCCATTCCTTGGTGTTCTTTGCCCTTGTGTATCACCTTGACTTTTATCTTTCCGATGGGGTATACTTTTTGCCCCATGTATGTCTGCAATACTATCTTCGTGTCCCGTAGGGGAATATGTTTGAATAACTTTTTGTAATCTTGTTTATTCATGACCGTCAACGCCGCTCCGGTGTCCAAGTCCATTTTCACATGGACTCCTGCTATCTGCAGTGTGACCCAGATAGTTTGTCGGTCAGCTTCATTACTCATATTGTGAATTCTCAGACTACCCAGTTCCTTGCTGTTGGAGTCTGAATCCGAATTCTGTTCATCCGAACTCTTCTCAGCCACCTTGTGTACCTTGCTGTACTTTTCCGGCGGTGGCTTTTTTTTGTTGCTGGTCTTCTTTCCTGACCGGCATACTTTAGCTATGTGACCAAGCTTGCCACATTTTCTACATTCCTGGTTTTTAAACCAGCATTGGTTCTGGTCGTGTGTTGTCTTCCCACAATGATAACATTTCGTTGTACCCGAAGTCATTTGATCCACGCTGAGTACCGCTGCCTTCAGCTGCATTTCCGCAGTGCCTCTCGCTGCGGCTTCGTGCGATGCTGCAATAAGGACAGCCTTATCAAGTGTAAGATCGTTCTCTTCGAGCAGTCGCTTTTGTGTTCCTTCCTTCGACAACCCGCACACGAACTTGCCTCTCAATGCCTCTGTCAGATTTTCCCCAAACTGACAGTATTTCGCTAGTCTACGCAGTTCAACCAAGTACTCCGCGTTGCTTTCCTCTTTCAGTTGCGTTCTCGCATAAAATTTGAATCGTTCCGCTAACATCAGCGGTGTGGGGTTCAAATGATCCTTCAGGACAGCAACAATATTCGCGAAAGTCTGATCCGCCGGTTTAGCTGGTGATAGAAGATGCTTCAATAGCCCGTATGTCTTCGCACCCATTGAGTTTAGTAAGGTTAGAGCTTTATCATCATTTGCTATTTTATTGGCCTTACAATATATCTCGATGCGTTCTACATACGTGGCCCAATCTTCCACATCGGAATCGAAATCGTTGATGTTACCACGCTTAGGCATCTTCACAATCTTTCTGAGAACCAACAACAAATTTTTCTTTAACTTTTTTTTTAAATGGCGGTTTCCCGCGCTTATCGTCTTCCCCGTCTCCGAGAATGGCGGTTTCCCGCGCTTGTCTTCTTCCCCGCCTAACTGGCGGCTTCCCGCGTTTCTTCCTCTGGCGGAAGGGGTAAGCTTTGCCCTCGGGCGACGACCGCTGGCTTTCGGTTTATTCTGAAGCGCGAGAACAGCTGATTGAGTTCCTTGTTCCCTTTCCCGACAGGGGCAACCGGGCGCTGGGGACAACCAGTTGGCGGCAGACAGTTCCAGCTCTTGGTCCTTTGCGGAAAGCTGCTGTAAGCCGCTGGGCGGAAATCTCGCTCGGTCTCCCTCGCTCGGTCCCGTTCCCCCCTCGCTCGGACTCTGTCTCTCCCGCTCGCTCGGTCTCCCTCGCTCTCCCGCTCGCTCGGGCTCTGTCTCTCCCTCAGCGGTTTTCAATCTTGCCTCCCAGCCCTCTCGCAGTCCGGTCCTTTCCTCCCCCGGCTGCGGCTGAGTTCTCCGCGGTTTTATTTATTTATTATTTTTTTATTACCTCCCGCGCCTTACGATCCCGGTCGCAGCGCCTCGCGGCCTCGGTAGCTGCCTGGCCTTTTTCACCGGTCGCGGTCGAGCTGTCTCACGACGCTGTTGCGTCTCCCAGCCCGCTTGTAGCCCGGTCTCTCACACCAGCTGCGTTCCCGCTTGTAGCCCGGTCTCTCACACCGGCTGCGTTCCCGCTTGTACCGCAGCTTCCGTGCCCTACGCTGCCCCAGTCTCAGCGCTGCTGGCCCCGACTTCTGTCCGGCTCCTTTCCCCGGCCGTGGTCGAGTTCACCGCCCTTATATCCTCCGTTTCTTTTTATTTTCTCCCCTACTCACAGTCAACGTGGCCGACTTGCTTCTCGTCGCTGATCGGCTCACTCACCACCGTGGTAGAAGGGACGATCACTGCCTGTTGCTGATGGAAGGCTTCGTGTCAGAATTCTTCCTTCTTCCTTGCTCTGCAGACTCGAGTCTTCTCTCAGCAGAATGACGAGGGCGGATGCCTCTTCTCGACGCTCGTTAACTGCTTCGGATGTATCTCTGCCGCAGGGTAAGATCGAACTCGTCGCCACTGTAAAGTCTGTGTGTTATATTACGAATTACTACACAGACCACAAGAGTAAACTTTAACAGGACTTTACTATTCGAAGGTCAGGGCGGAACTGCCCAATAAATCATTACACAGCACTTATATACCGGTGTGGTCACCGCCGGTATTACAGTATACAGCAGCCAAGATAAAGTAGTGCAACCCCTAAAATAGTTCTCTTAAAGGTGGACGGTTACATACACTAGTTCTCTTAAAGGTAGAACGGTTACATACACTACAGCCGGCAGTTGGAGGAGGACCAGGATCAGAATCCCATGCAGGCCCACAGCTCAACGGCCGGCGCACTAGGTAAGTGCAGGTCGGAGGCTTGCACCCGCGGGAAGCCTCCGACCCGAATTTCTGGGCCATTGATGTCATAAGGTTTGGTATTGAGTAGTGCAGTGTTTTAGACACTGCCCTTTTACCTCTGGGGCCTGGTTTAAAATTCAACCCAGACTGATGAGATGAAAGTATCCTTTGTCTGCTCATGTAAGGATTCTATTTGTAAACGTTTGGAATAGGCTGAACCCAGTTCCTAATTGGAATGGTCCATTGCACAAAATTATCCAAAACTGGCCACAAGTTGCCAATCTCACACAGACATGTCACAGGATGGCTGATGCAAATTTTCACGCTGGTCCATTGGCGGGGCTGGGAGTTCTAAAGTTTGAAGTATGTTGTTGGTGCAAAGTACAGGGTGCTTTATTCTGAAGCTAGCTGTGTGTGTGCTAAATCTTTCACCTATCCTGGGAGTGCTTGATGTTGATAGTAATAGGGTCATTTTCTTACTTTCTGCTCCCAGCAGCCAGCCTTACCTGCTGGGGACACAAATTTGGGTTCACACTGCACACAATTTTCCAACCATTAATCAGTATTGAACAATTTAAATATGCAAAGTAGGGCCCTGTGCCTGTTTCAGGACCCTTCTACAAAATTTGTGAAAAACTAGGTGGAGCATGCGCTGTGCAAGCTCCGTCTAATTTTTCCAGTTCTACTGCAGCCATACTGCAGTGGTACTTAAAGGGACCACAGAAGAAATGGCATGGGAAGGTTTTTTTTATACTTTCCCTCCTCCTGTTTTAAGCCACTTTGGCTACATGTGGACAGAAGGGTTTCTTAAAGTGACAGCCTTCTTGGCTGTACTGGTGTTTCAAGAGCTGCATCCACATCATCAGTATTTGTCTCCTACTCTGACCTTGATTTTGGAGTTCGCTGCTCTTTCTCCATAGTTAGGTATCTTTTTTGAACATAGTTGTGCAGCATGCAGTAGACAGCAATAATCTTGGAGACACTGGGGAAAGTGCTATAGTGTAAGATGCCTTTGATTTGTACAGACATAACTCCAAGATACTGATGGTATGTTCAACAATGATTCTAATCATTGCATGAGCTTCATTGAAGGTAATTTTAACTCCTAAGAGAGGGTGGGTTTGGGACGGATGAGAAGTTAAAATTAAAATTTTTTTGAACCTGACTCCAACCAGGCTTAACGGAGGTGGGTTGGGAGGGTGGCCAACTAATCCACTATCAGGAGGCGGGTCGGTCGATAACAGCTCTTAAGGAGGCTGCGTACCTCCATTTTAACAAGCTTTTTATTTTTAACCAATTTCAGCCGGGTTTCCCAAGCCTCAGGAAACCTGGCAGGTAAAAGGAGGTGAGTAGGACTGGCTCCATAAAATAAGTGCCTTTGCAGCACTGCTTGTGGGCCAGGAGGAGCGGGAGTGTTTCCTCCCGGCCCAACAAGCTTACCTGTTTCCAGCTCCACAATCAATGACTCCCCACGATCTCCCCCCCACCTCCACACTCGCCCTCCCATCCCACAATCTCTCACCCTCAACCACCGTCTGCCCTCCCCATCCCCGACCATGATCTCCCACCCCCGACCACCATCTGCCCCTGAACACTCTCTCCCGCTCCCGCGATCTCTCTCCCCCCACACCACGAGATCCCCCCCCCCCAGCCCGACCATGATCTCTCGCTGCCTCCCTATCTGCTCCTTGGCTGCGTCCTGCTGCTGCAGGCTGTTAATCAGGCTGACTGGCGGGAGGGAAACCTGCGTAAAGCATTTTAAAGAGAGTAAATATCTGCAGACATCCAGGAAACCCATACTTCCAGTTTTCCATCCACAACTCCTCTTCCCCCCGCCCCTCGCTCTGAACATGTGGTCCCATAAATATCGGGGCCATTGTTTCTGCACTCTGCCTCTATCGATAGCTACCATAAGGGTGTCATTAGTCAGGACTGAAGAGGGTCTAAGGAGCCATCCTTTCAATCTTTCTTTGTTTCCAAATAAGCCTGGCACAGTTACTTGCCGCAAATTTGTAGCTGCTGCCTGGGAAGCTGACATTGACCTACATGCTGATTGGTGGCATGGTGGTCACTAACCAGCTACACATTGATTTCTGTTCATGTCAGCCATTGCATTATACAGGAAACTCTTTGGTATCCGGCACCGATGGAACCGGGATGGTGCCGGTTGATTAAAAATTCCGGATGACGGAAAGGGTTATCTACCGAGGCTATTTTTAACAAACAAAAATTTAAAAAATCAAGAAATGTGCAGTATACAGTAATTGGGTACTCACCTACAGAATGTTGTGTTAAATGGATGGTGGAAGATGCTTGCTTAAGTACAGTACTGCCAGTTGAGGGTAATCCATAACTCTTTAATTACTTAACAGTAAAACAAAACTTATACAGTAAACAGAAAAATGGCAGATCGGAAGAGACTACCGGCAGCGCGGGAGAGTCAGACTCATGTTATTGAGGTGTTCGGACTTCCGACAGCGCCAAGAAGTCGAGTAGTGGCAGTTTGGAGAACTACCCCCACTGACTAACTCGGCCACCGCGGGAGACTCGGACTCTGACTCGGCAACATTTCCGGTTATTGAGGTGTTGTTTTTGGAGTATGAATTTTGCCAGTTAATAGAGAATTCCGGATATTTAGGTGCCGTTTAAACGAGAGTTGCCTGTAGTCACATTTGTATCTTTAATTACCCCTGTAATTTTGGAAATGAGCAGTCTGGTGAAATTGGGGACCCCTGTCATACATATGCCAACCTAGCAAACTAGCAAGAGTGAGTAAAATTCAGACGGTTGGAATCTATGCTATTGTGCTACTGTTGCTGGTAGTGGGAAAGGCGACAAAGATCTCACTCACCTGAATAAAGCATTAGTCAGCTGTTTGATACATTTATGGACAGAACATTTCCTGATGCTGTTGATGCCCCTTGTGCTAGGCAAAAACATAAATATTGAGAGCCGTGGTACTCCATTGTCACTGGCACCAATATCCCTATATTCAAGAGTGTCCTCAACTCTTCCTGAAGCAAATATCTCCCTGCTAGACCTGAGCTTCTGGAGGCAGTACTCCTCATTCATTGCTGAATCCTATAACTGCTGTTATGTGACTCGTCACATCTATAGGCCACGGCAATGCCTGGGGCTGTGCCTTGGCCTATAGATATTATGGTTCACATAACAGCAGTTATGCGATTCAGGCTTATTAGAAATCCACCACGGGAATACTGTGGATAGGTGGCATAGATGAACGGAAAATGTTGCTATCTTACCATGTAGGTCCAGATAGTATAGCTTTTGTACCATCTAACATCTCTCACAACCTTTCTCTGCTCCTGCTCGTCCTGCACCACTGTGTCAAGTAACAAGGGAGCACTGAAAGTAATCCCCACTGCAGTGAACTTTATGTCTGCACAAACTGTGAAATTGAAAAAGTTCCCTTCTGAATTCTAGACTTGCTAGAGTCTGCCTCAGCTCTAATGCTTGCTTCATGTGGGTGGAATTTTGTTGGTTACAGGCACTATCACACACTGCAAGTTCAACAGTGCAATTTCAGGACATGAAAACTGGGTGTGAATCTCACAACACAATAGATTCCCCAAATTGTTGGCCAGAAACATTTACATCAGCAGCATTTTAGGTTTATATTGGCAATTGCACTCCCAGAGCCCATAAAGATGTTTGCTGCTCTCTTGAGGCTATTGACGCACATTGTTGGGACAGAATAGAGGGAGCATTACTTTGATTCTGACTGTGCTATGCTTGACCTAGAAGTACTTGATCGGGCGGACTAGCTTCGCTGAAGGGGCATGGGGATTTTCAGGATTTTTCTGGAAAAAGGGGGGCACCAGTGATACAATGTTATGGAGCCATTCACGGGGGCTCTCGAGACATCTCCCATATGGCAAATCTATCTCATTCTGACACTGAGTACCAACAGTGGTAAAGCGTTGTGTTTTCCAACAATGACATTCCTCATCTTGATAAGCTCAAATTTGTCCAAAAATGAATAATGAAGTAAAAAGAACATTTTTAAAATGTTAAGATGAGTAACTTCAATGGTGTTCTTTAAAGATCCATTTCAGAAAAGTACAGCGATTTTGTAGGTCTGGGTTAGACTAATGATGTGCTAGTAGCACTGCTGTACGTAGTTGCAATGGAGGAGTGATACAGCAAGCAGTGAGTGCTGAAATCTGGACAAGTCATGTAGGCACTAACATGGTAACAAAAGTAAGCTTCACGCGACACTGAGCTTGGTACTTTTACACTGCAGCCCATCTCCAAATTAGATATGTAATATTCATATAGAATAATTATGGTTTGGCTTGGAATCCAGTATCTCAATCGGGAACGGTAGCATAGTGCTTATGTTACTGCACTAGTAATCCAAACCCCTGGACTTATGATCCAGAGACGTGAGTTCAAATCCCATTACTACAGCTGGGGAATTCAAATTCACTTAATTAAATAAATCTGGAATAAAATGCTAGTGTCAGTAATGGAGACCATGAAACTACTAGATTGTTGTAACAACCCATCTGGTTCATTAATGTCCTTTGGGGAAGGAAATCTGCCATCCTTACATAGAAACATAGAAGATAGGAGCAGGAGTAGGCCATTTGGCCCTTCAAGCCTGTTCCGCCATTCAATGAGATCATAGCTGATCATCCAAATTCAGTACCCTGTCCCTGCCTTCTCCCCATATCCCTTGATCCCTTTAGCCTTAAGAAATATATCCAACACCTTCTTGAATATATTTAATGAATTGGCCTCCACTGCCTTCTGTGTTAGAGAATTCCACAGGTTCACCACTCTCTGGGTGAAGAAATTCCTCCTCATCTCTGTCCTAAATGGCTTACCCCTTATCCTTAGACTGTGACCCCTGGGTCTGGACTCCCCGGCCATCGGGAACATCCTTCCTGCATCCAGTCTGTCCAGTCCTGTTAGAATTTTATAAGCTTCAATGAGATCCCCTCTCATTCTTCTAAACTGCAGCGAGTAAAAGCCCAATTGACCCAATCTCTCCTCATAAGTCATTCCTGCCATCCCAGGTATCAGTCTGGTGAATCTTCGCTGCACTCCCTCCATGGCAAGAACATCCTCCCTCAGATAAGGCGACCAAAACTGCACACAATACTCAAGGTGTGGTCTCACCAAGGCCCTATACAACTGCAGCAAGACATCCTTGTTCTTATACTCGAACCCTCTCGCTACGAAGGCCAACATACCATTTGCCTTCTTAACCGCCTGCTGCAGCTGCATGCTTACCTTCAGCGACTGGTGCACAAGGACACCTAGGTCTCGTTGCACTTCCCCTTCTCCCAATCTATTGCCATTCAGATAATAATCTGCCTTCCTGTTTTTGCCACCAAAGTGGATAACCTCACATTTATCCACATTATACTGCATCTGCCCTGTTTCTGCCCAATTACCCAACCTGTCCAAATCAAACTGGAGTTTCTTGGCATCCTCACAGCACACACGCCCACCCAGCTTTGTGTCATCTGCAAAGTTGGAGATATTACATCTAGTTCCCTTGTCTAGATCATTAATATATATTGTGAATAGCTAGGGTCCTAGCACCGATCCCTGCGGTACCCCACTAGTCACTGCCTGCCACTCGAAAAAAGACCCGTTTATTCCAACTCTTTGCTTTCTGTCTGCCAACCAGTTCTTTATCCAAGTCAGTACCTTGCCCCAATCCCATGTGCCTTAACTTTACACGCTAATCTCTTATGCGGGACCTTGTCGAAAGCCTTCTGAAAGTCCAAATACACCCCATCCACTGGTTCTCCCTTATCTATTCTACCAGTTACATCCTCAAAAAATTCCAGTAGATTAGTTAAGCATGATTTACCTTTTGTAAATCCATGTTGACTTTGTCTGATCTTGTCACTGTTTTCCAAGTGCTCTGCTATTACATCTTTTATAATGGACTCTAGCATTTTCCCCACTACCGATGTCAGGCTTACCGGTCTATAATTCCCCGTTTTCTCTCTAACACCTTTTTTGAATAGTGGGGTAACATTAGCTACCCTCCAATCCATGGGAACTGTTCCAGAGTCTATCAAATTTTGGAAGATGACCAGCAATGCATCTACTATTTCTAGGGCCACTTCCTTAAGTACCCTAGGATGTCGATTATCAGGCCCTGGGGATTTATCGGCCTTCAATCCTGTCAATTTCCCTAATACCATTTCCCTACAAATACTGATTTCTTTCTTGGTCTGACCTATACATAACTCAAGACCCACAGCAATGTGGTTGACTCTTAACTGCCCTTTGAAATGGCCTAGCAAGCAACTCAGTTGTACCAAACTGGGACAAAAAACAATAAGAATAAGAATAAAACTGGCATGACCTCAGCTTCCGACACAACAAAGGCACACCCAGCCCAGTCGAACCTGCAAAGTTCTCCTCACCAACATCTGGGGACTTGTGCCAAAATTGGGAGAGCTGTCCTACAGACTAGACAAGCAACATCCTGACATAGTCAATACTCACAGAATCATACATCCCAGACTCCTCCATCAACATCCCTGTGAGGGTGCCGGTCAGTTCCTTCAGTAACCCCTAGATTGCACCTTCACTGGTTTCTCTTGTGTTAAATCAAAAACAAACAAGTGCAACTAAAAATCTAGTAACTTTTTAAATAAACCAATTCAGAAATCAAATTAAAATTTGGTCATTTGGACCGATTATGCACTCCAGTCCCCGCGGCGCCCACCGGTCACGAAATTGCTCGAGCGTGCCGGCGGAGACCGCGTGCTCCATCTCCAGGGCCACCCGGGCGCGAACATGGCCGCGGAAGCGCGGGAGGCAATCTGGCCGGACGACCCCCTCAACCGCCCGCTGCCTGGACCAATTGATGGTTACCTTTGCCAGGCCCAGGAGCAGACCCACGAGGAGGTCCTCCGACCTGCCCGCTCCCCTCCGCACCGGGTGACCGTAGATCAGGAGCGTGGGACTGAAGTGCAACCAAAACTTGAGGAGCAGCCCCCTTAAATAATGGAAGAGGGGCTGCAACCTCTCGCATTCAACATAAACATGAATTACGGACTCCTCCAGACCGCAAAACAAACAGGCGGTCTGGGAGTCCGTAAACCTATTTAAAAATCTATTGCACGGAACTGCTCTGTGCAACACCCTCCAGGCCAAGTCCCCGATAGAACAAGGGAGGACTCCCGCATAGAGAGCCCCCCATTGGGGACCTCCGTCTCCGTCCTGAGGTAAAACGGCACGCCACGGCGTGTCCGGACGGCAGGCGAAGATGGCAAAGTGGAAGGTGTGCAAGAGCAGCCCGTACAAGAAACCCCTCCACGCAGAATGAAAAAGCACGGAGGGTATTTCCTCAAGACGGCTCAAGTTGTGAAGCACCGATCCCCGAGGGGAGTTTCGGGGCAAGGCACCGATAAGGAATTCCGCCCGAACGGGAGTAAGCTCGGACGGGATCTCCCCACGTGCCCGAGCCGCCTCGACACACCTTGTGGCGTCGGGGGGCAACATCGCTTTCACCGCCCCGATGGCATTGACCGCGAGCCGGACGTCGTCCCATGACATGCGTCGCGCCAGCTCCTCTGGCGCCATCCAGCCCGCTCCTCCGCCATCGAGTAGGTCCCCGACTCTAGTCACCCTGCCAGGCACAGCCCTGCACTCCGCCAGCCACCTGAACTCGCGGACGTGGAGGTGCGGATTCCTGAACAGCGGCTCCCGGAGGACAGCCGCCGCTCCTGACGGGGGGGAGCTCCGCCTGGAGGCGACGTAATTCCAAACCCATAGTAGTTCCTGGTAAAAGACAGGCAGCTCCCGCAGGCTCTCACGCCTGCCGCTCGCCTCCAAAAACAGGAGCTGCGTGTCGTAATTGAGGTCGTGCAGCTGGCGGAAAAAATACGTCGCCAGCGCACACCATCTTGGAGGATTCTCGACGTACAGGTATCTCTGCAGCGTCTGAAGACGGAAAGTCGCAGCCTGGGTGCGGAGGCACACCAACGCCTGACCGCCCTCCCTAAGCGGGAGACTCAGAACCGCGGCAGCGACCCAGTGTATCCTGTTGTTCCAGAAGAAGTCGATGAGCTTCTTCTGTATCTTGGCGACAAACGCAGGGGGGGGGATCAGAGTAACCAACCGGTACCACACCATGGCGGCCACCAGTTGGTTTATGACCAACGCCCGACCCCTGTAGGACAACACTCGGAGCAATCCTGTCCAGCGTCCTAAGCGAGCGGTGACTTTGGCCTCCAGCTCGTGCCAGTTCGCCGGCCAGGCGTCCTCGGCCGGGCTGAGGTAGACTCCCAAGTAGAGGAGGTGCGTTGTACTCCAGGCGAAGGGCCTGAACTCCTCCGGCAGAGAGTCCACCTGCCACTGACCCACCAGGAGTCCAGAACATTTCCCCCAGTTGATCCTGGCGGAGGATGCGTCCGAGTAAATCTGCTGGCATTCCCGCATCCTCCGCAAGTCAACGGGATCCGTGACCATGAGGAGCACGTCATCGGCGTAAGCCGAGAGGACCACCTCCACGCCCGGCCCTTGCAGAGCCAATCCCGCCAACCTCTTCCGCAAGAGGCGCAGGAAAGGCTCCACGCAAATGGCATATAACTGGCCGGACATGGGGCATCCCTGACGCACCCCACTCCCGAAGCGAAGGGGCGCCGCCAAGGACCCGTTAACTTTAATCAGACACTCCGCGGCAGCGTACAGAAGTCGGATCCGTGCGACGAAATGCGTCCCGAACCCGAAAGCGCGCAGAGTCCCGGAAAGATACTCGTGATCCACCCTGTCGAACGCCTTCTCCTGATCCAGGGAAAGGAAGGCGACCGACAGACCAGCCCTCTGGGAATGGTGGACCAGGTCCCGGACCAGATGGATGTTATCGTGAATGGTCCGGCCCGGGACCGTGTAGGACTGGTCGGGATGGATCATGTGGGCCAGCACGGTGCCAAGGCGAACGGACATGGCCCTGGCAAAGATTTTGTAATCCGTGCTGAGGAGGGAGACCGGGCGCCAGTTCTTAAGGAGGCGGAGATCACCCCTCTTCGGCAGCAGGACGATCACCGCCCTGCACCACGAGAGGGGCATCTCCCCGGTCGCCGAACATTCCCCCAGGACCCGCACGTAGTCGCCCCCCAGGATGCCCCAGAACGCCCTGTGGAACTCCACGGTCAGCCCGTCCAGCCCCGGGGACTTCCCCCTAGAGAGCTGGTGGAGGGCACCGGACAGCTCCTCCAAACTCAGAGGAGCGTCCAATTTTTCGGCGCCCTCCAGGCCGACCTTCGGCAGGTCCTCCCACAAAACTCTGCGCGCGTCCTCGCTGGACGGATCCGGAGAGAACAGAGCCCCGTAATAGGCGCGGGTCTCCGCGCGGATTCCCTCCGGATCCGAGACCAGAGATCCGTCGTCGGCCAGCAGCTCCAAAAGCTGCTTACGGACCCCCCGTCTTTTTTCCAGCGAGTAGAAGAAGGGGGAGCCGCGGTCCAGGTCCCGCAGGAACTGGATCCGCGACCTCACGTACGCGCCTCGGGACCCGACCAGCTGCAGGTCCTCCAGCGCGCCCTTCTTCTCTTCGTACGCCAGCCGCAGGGCCGGGTCCTCGGTGACTTGACCGAGACGGGACTCCAGGTCGAGCACCTCCTTCTCCAACTGCCCGACCCGGGCCTCCCGCCTCTTGGTCGACCCCTTCGCGTACTCCTGACAGAAGAGACGGATGTGAGCCTTGCCCACATCCCACCATAGCCTCAAGGAGGGGAAGCCCCCC
Organism: Somniosus microcephalus; assembly: GCF_052327205.1. Taxonomy (NCBI): domain Eukaryota; kingdom Metazoa; phylum Chordata; class Chondrichthyes; order Squaliformes; family Somniosidae; genus Somniosus; species Somniosus microcephalus. The sequence goes on along the minus strand of NC_140995.1, from coordinate 143,482,128 downwards.
TGCTTCCTTCTCCAGCCGGCCCAGAACCGACCGAACGAATCCCGGAACCGCGCGTCCTCCAGCAGCAGGTTGTTAAAGTGCCAGTACGCGGACCCCCCCCCGGCGCGTGGCGGCACGAGCTCCGCCCACACCAGGTGGTGGTCCGTGCACGGCACCGGCCGCACGGAAGCCGTCGGAACGCAGGAGACGTATGCCCGGGAAATGTAGAGGCGGTCGATCCTGGACGCTCCTCCCCCAGACCTCACAAAGGTGAAGGCGCTGGAGTCGGGATGGAGATTACGCCAGACGTCCACCAAGTCGAGGGATCCGACCAGGTCCCTCAACTTCCCCACCGACGCCGGGCACGGCTGGGCACCCGTGCGGTCCCTCGCCTCGAGGGTACAATTAAAATCCCCCCCGAGGATGACGCACTCGCCCACGTCGATGGAGCCCAAAAGAGTGGACACTTCTTCAAAGAAGCGCGCTTGCTGCGCACTGGCCCGAGGGGCGTACACGTTCACTAGATGGAACGGCATGCCCCCCAGGCGAACAGTGACCTGGAGCAAGCGGCCCGGCACGAGCTCCTTGACCCCCAAGATCCCCGGCTGAAAATGCGGGGCCAACAAGATAGCCACCCCACTGGAAACATTGGAGAGGTGACTCATGTTGACCCCTCCTTGCCACTCCAGGAGCCACGTGGCCTCGTCTCCCGGAACGGTGTGGGTTTCTTGCAGGAAGCACACCGCATGCTTCCCGTCCCGAAGGACCGAAAAGTTATTAAATCTGCGGCTAGCTTCCCTGCTGCCGTTGACGTTGAGGCTGGCTATGGTTATCTTCATTTCAGAAGCACAACCAACCCCTACTTAAACCTAACGGGGGAAGGGAGGGCGGCCGCTAACCGACCGCCACTCCCTTAGCAGCCCGGTTAAGAATGCTCGGAACCGACGCAGCTCGGACGGGCTCACGCCCGCGTCCGCACCCATGGTCTTATAGGCGACGCGGGCCGACCCGATGAGCAGCGCCAGCCCCGACCATCTGTCGAGGGCCCGCTGGGTCCTGCGGCGACCCTGGCTCGTGGCCACAAATTCCCGGAGCTCCCTGATGGGAATAAGAGCGAGGGGGGTCCCGGCGAGGGGCGCGAGGTCATCCATCGCCTCGTCGGCGATGGATTCTAAATCTTCCTCCGCCCCCACCACCGAGTCCCCGTCCTCCTCCGGGGGGTCGCCACCGGCTGCCGAACCGTCCGCCACGCAGTGCGCATCGGGCGGCTCGGCCGCGACAGCCGGCCCCGCCTCCGCCCGGATCCCACCCCCAGGATCGGTAGCGGAGGATTCCCCCCCGGGCTCCTCTAGGGGGGCCAGGCCAGAAGGCGGCGGCGGTCCGGAGACCCCCTCCGCCCCAGGCGCCAGAACGACCGGAGAGACCGGAGAGACGGGAGAACACGTGCATCCGATCACCTCCAAGTCGCCCGGCGCCGGAGACACAGACAGAGGGCCCCCCTCCGCCACGCCACCGGCCTCCGACCCAGCAGACGGAGTGATTTTTTCGCAAACCCCGACGAAGTCGAGCAGCACCTGGGAAAGGTCCGGGCCGCTCTGGGCGAGCTCATCATTGGATGACTCGCCCGGCCCGGTCCCCTGGCCGCTCGACCCGTCGAGGGGGAATGCCACCAGCAATGGATCGAATCCCGCCGCGGGTTGTTCCGCGACCCCCCCCACGGGCAGGGTCTCGTCCCCATCCCCGGGAGGCACGAGCTGGGCAGACGCTTCTGCCTCAGCCTCCCCAGGGACAGGCGACCCCTGCCGTTCGCCCGTAATGGTGTTAGCGGTGGGGAGGGGCGCAGTGCCCGCGGCGGGCGACGACTCCCCCTGACCGGAGGGACCTTCCTCCTCCCGGTCCTCCTCCTCATCCAGGGGGTCGCGCCTTCTTTTAAGCACGGAGGGGTAAAGGGAGGCCTCCATTTCTTCAGGGGCCTCCCCTGCTCCTTCTGGTGGAGCGAGTTCTTTGGGTCCCCCGGGCCCGAGCCCGGCCGCTGGTTCTGGCATTACCGCCTCGGCGGTCGCGGCCACAGGCTCGGCCACGAGGGCACCCACCCCTCCGCACTCCGCGATTATCGCGGCGACGCTCTCTGGCGTCAGGGGCTCCATGTCGTGGGGGACGCCCTCCGCGGGGGGACCCACCCTACGGTTTCGTGTCTTGTCCCGCGCCTTCTTTCTGACCGGACCTCCCTCCTCCCCCCCGCCGGAGGCCAGGATGGCATCGACCTCCGACGACGACCGCGCCCCGGTAGCATTGGATTGAGCGGGGGCGCGGCTAGACTCGGAAGGAGGAGCGGCGGCGGCGCCAGCCTTGGCCACGCCAGATGACTTGGCGGCCTTGGAGGCGGGGCAGTTTTTGCGCACGTGCCCCACCTCCCTACAGGTGTGGCACCGCACGCCATCCGTCATCCAGAAGACGCGGTACGGGGTCCCCCCGTGGCGGACCGTGAAAGCCCCGTCCGTCTCCCCCTCCCGCGCCAGCTGGACAAAAGCCTGGCGCCGGAAGGAGAAGACATGGCGAAGGCTGCTTTCCCGGAGCCCGAGCGGGATCGGGGAAATCCCCGACCTCACCTCCCCAAGTTGACGTAGGTGGGGGAGGAGGAGCTCACCAGCGATATAGGGCGGGACATTGGACAAGACCACCCTCTGCACGGTGGCCTCCAGCGGGTCCACCGGCAGAAAGGTGCCGCCCACGGTGAGCCCCTGGGCGATGGCCAGGGCCACCGCCCGCTCGGACTCCAGGAAAAAGACAGCCTTCCCGTACATTTTCGAGGCGGCGACTATGGCCGGAGGGCCGACAACCCCGGCCATAGCATTAACGCACGCCTCGATTGTCATGTTGGGGCGGGTGTAGCTCTTCACCCCAAGTTTTTCGGTCAGCAGGCGGAACGGCGACGGGGCAGCAGCGGAAGCGGGAGCGGCCGCAGCTTTGGCTGCCACTGCCGCATAAGTTCTCGCCAGCCCCGTCGCCGCCGCAGATGTAGATGCCATAGTGGGGTGGATCTCAAAAAAGAGCTACACACACCCCAAAAGTCACAGGCCCGAAGGTGTCAAAAATGGCCTCGGTACGATAATAAGATCTTCCCTGAGCAGAGGGAGCGTAAATGTACTGGGCCACCTCTCCCCTTGATGGTATGAATTGGGAGGGGGCCCTTTCTTCCCTCTGCTCAATTGGAAAATAATAAATAAGATGAAGGGAGGTGCCTATCGGAGAGGCAGAGAGAGGACAAAGAGAGAGAGAGAGGGGGTGGGAAGGAGGGGGGGGCCGCAAAGGCAGGGTCCCCACTCGACGATGATAGGCGGTGGGTGGGTGTCGGCAGGGTGTACTCCCCCGATGGTAAACAGCAAAGTCTTTTAAGGTGGTCTTCGGGCAGGGGGAGAAGATGTCTTCGCCTGGGCAGACTGGAGACAGCCCAGGTTCAGCCCACACTAGGTCTTTTCGATGAGCAGGAAGCAGGAAGCAGCTTCACCTGGGCAGGCTCCAGCCAACCCAGGCCAGGCTTTCGGACCGTCTTCTTTTCCTCCCCCCGCCTAGAATGCAAAAGTCTTTAGGGGGGAATACACAAGGACACCCACCTGCAGATGTTTGGAATTGCAGCTCCTCCCCTCCTTCCAAGTGGAGCTGTTCGTGTCCTCTCTCCCTCTCTCCCTCTCCTGGGCTGGAGGCCGAATTGGGAGGCAGTGATGAAAAAGGCCTCTCCCGTTCCAATGCTGGCCTCCTCCTCTGTCCTCCACTCCTTCCTCTCCAGGCACCTCTGTTGATGATGTTGATGAGTTGGTGGGGGAGGTTGGAGCAAACACACTCTCTCCCCACAGCAGCAGCAGGAGCAGCTCAGAAACACAACCTGCTCCTCTGACTGCAAGGTCCAAAATGAGCTTGTGTGAGGTTCACTGGTTGGTTTCCCTTTGTTAATTGACTAGTTTCTCCTCTTTTTTTTTTATTTTTTTATTTTTTTTTAAACCAATAAAACAAAAACATTAAACAAATACACCCAATCCAATAAACCCCGAAACAAAACTTAACCCCTTAAATTAAAATCTGGTGGTTTAAACCAACTACGCACTCCAGTCCCCGCGGCGCCCACCGGTCACGAAAGAGCTCGAGCTCGCCGGCGGACACCGCGTGCTCCATCTCCAGGGCCACCCGGCCGCGAACGTGGCCGCGGAAGAGAGGGAGGCAATCCGGCCGGACGACCCCCTCGACCGCCCGCTGCCTGGACCAATTAATGGCTTTCTTGGCCAGGCCCAGGAGCAGACCCACGAGGAGGTCCTCCGACCTGCCCGCTCCCCTCCGCACCGGGTGACCGTAGATCAAGAGCGTGGGACTGAAGTGCAACCAAAATTTGAGGAGCAGCCCCTTCAAATAATGGAAGAGGGGCTGCAACCTCTCACACCCCGTGTACACGTGAAAGACGGACTCCTCCAGACCGCAAAACAAACAAGCGGTCTGGGAGTCCGTAAACCTACTTAAAAATCTATTGCACGGAACTGCTCTGTGCAACACCCTCCAGGCCAAATCCCCGATAGAACAGGGGAGGACTCCCGCATAGAGAGCCCCCCATTGGGGACCTCCGCCTCCGTCCGGAGGTAAAACGGCACGCCACGGCGTGTCCGGACGGCAGGCGAAGATGGCAAAGTGGAAGGTGTGCAAGAGCAGCCCGTACAGGAAACCCCTCCGCGCAGAATGAAAAAGCACGGAGGGTATTTCCTCGAGACGGCTCAAGTTGTGAGGCGCCGATCCCCGAGGGGAGTCTCGGGGCAAGGCGCCGATAAGGAATTCCGTCCGAACGGGAGTAAGCTCGGACGGGATCTCCCCACGTGCCCGAGCCGCCTCGACGCACCTCGTGGCGCCGGGGGGCAACATCGCTTTCACCGCCCCGATGGCATTGACCGCGAGCCGGACGTCGTCCCACGACATGCGTCGCGCCAGCTCCTCTGGCGCCATCCAGCCCGCTCCTCCGCCATCGAGTAGGTCCCCGACTCTAGTCACCCTGCCAGGCACAGCCCTGCGCTCCGCCAGCCACCCGAACTCGCGGACGTGGAGGTGCGGATTCCTGAACAGCGGCTCCCGGAGGACAGCCGCCGCTCCTGACGGGGGAGAGCTCCGCCTGGAGGCGACGGAGTTCCAAACCCATAGTAGTTCCTGGTAAAAGACAGGCAGCTCCCGCAGGCTCTCACGCCTGCCGCTCACCTCCAAAAACAGGAGCTGCGTGTCGTAATTGAGGCCGTGCAGCTGGCGGAAAAAATACGTCGCCAGCGCACACCATCTTGGAGGATTCTCGACGTACAGGTATCTCTGCAGCGTCTGAAGACGGAAAGTCGCAGCCTGGGTGCGGAGGCACACCAACGCCTGACCGCCCTCCCTAAGCGGGAGACTCAGAACCGCGGCAGCGACCCAGTGTCTCCTGTTGTTCCAGAAGAAGTCGACGAGCTTCTTCTGTATCTTGGCGACAAACGCAGGGGGGGGGATCAGAGTAACCAACCGGTACCACAACATGGCGGCCACCAGTTGGTTTATGACCAACGCCCGACCCCTGTAGGACAACACTCGGAGCAATCCTGTCCAGCGTCCTAAGCGAGCGGCGACTTTGGCCTCCAGCTCGTGCCAGTTCGCCGGCCAGGCGTCCTCGGCCGGGCTGAGGTAGACTCCCAAGTAGAGGAGGTGCGTTGTACTCCAGGCGAAGGGCCTGAACTCCTCCGGCAGAGAGTCCACCTGCCACTGACCCACCAGGAGTCCAGAACATTTCCCCCAGTTGATCCTGGCGGAGGATGCGTCCGAGTAAATCTGCTGGCATTCCCGCATCCTCCGCAAGTCAACGGGATCCGTGACCACGAGGAGCACGTCATCGGCGTAAGCCGAGAGGACCACCTCCACGCCCGGCCCTCGCAGAGCCAATCCCGCCAACCTCTTCCGCAAGAGGCGCAGGAAAGGCTCCACGCAAATGGCGTATAACTGGCCGGACATGGGGCATCCCTGACGCACCCCCCTCCCGAAGCGAAGGGGCGCCGTCAAGGACCCGTTAACTTTAATCAGACACTCCGCGGCAGCGTACAGAAGTCGGATCCGGGCGACAAAATGCGTCCCGAACCCGAAAGCGCGCAGAGTCCCGAAAAGATACTCGTGATCCACCCTGTCGAACGCCTTCTCCTGATCCAGGGAAAGGAAGGCGACCGACAGACCAGCCCTCTGGGAATGGTGGACCAGGTCCCGGACCAGATGGATGTTATCGTGAATGGTCCGGCCCGGGACCGTGTAGGACTGGTCGGGATGGATCATGCGGGCCAGCACGGCGCCAAGGCGAACAGACATGGCCCTGGCAAAGATTTTGTAATCCGTGCTGAGGAGGGAGACCGGGCGCCAGTTCTTGAGGAGGCGGAGATCACCCCTCTTAGGCAGCAGGACGATCACCGCCCTGCGCCACGAGAGGGGCATCTCCCCGGTCGCCAGACATTCCCCCAGGACCCGCACGTAGTCGCCCCCCAGGACGCCCCAGAACGCCCTGTGGAACTCCACGGTCAGCCCGTCCAGCCCCGGGGACTTCCCCCTAGAGAGCTGGCGGAGGGCGCCGGACAGCTCCTCCAAACTCAGAGGAGCGTCCAGTTTTTCGGCGCCCTCCAGGCCGACCTTCGGCAGGTCCTCCCACAAAACTCTGCGCGCGTCCTCGCTGGACGGATCCGGAGAGAACAGAGCCCCGTAATAGGCGCGGGTCTCCGCGCGGATTCCCTCCGGATCCGAGACCGGAGATCCGTCGTCGGCCAGCAGCTCCAAAAGCTGCTTACGGACCCCCTGTCTTTTTTCCAGCGAGTAGAAGAAGGGGGAGCCGCGGTCCAGGTCCCGCAGGAACTGGATCCGCGACCTCACGTACGCGCCTCGGGACCCGACGAGCCGCAGGTCCTTCAGCGCGCCCTTCTTCTCTTCGTACGCCAGCCGCAGGGCCGGGTCCTCGGCGACTTGACCGAGACGGGACTCCAGGTCGAGCACCTCCTTCTCCAACTGCCCGACCCTGGCCTTCCGCCTCTTGGTCGACCCCTTCGCGTACTCCTGACAGAAGAGACGGATGTGAGCCTTGCCCACATCCCACCATAGCCTCAAGGAGGGGAAGCCCCCCTGCTTCCTTCTCCAGCCGGCCCAGAACCGACCGAACGAATCCCGGAACCGCGCGTCCTCCAGCAGCAGGTTGTTAAAGTGCCAGTACGCGGACCCCCCCCCGGCGCGCGGCGGCACGAGCTCCGCCCACACCAGGTGGTGGTCCGTGCACGGCACCGGCCGCACGGAAGCCGTCGGAACGCAGGAGACGTACGCCCGGGAAATGTAGAGGCGGTCGATCCTGGACGCTCCTCCCCCAGACCTCACAAAGGTGAAGGCGCTGGAGTCGGGATGGAGATTACGCCAGACGTCCACCAAGTCGAGGGACCCGACCAGGTCCCTCAACTTCCCCACCGACGCCGGGCTCGGCTGGGTACCCGTGCGGTCCCTCGCCTCGAGGGTACAATTAAAATCCCCCCCGAGGACGACGCACTCGCCCGCGTCGACGGAGCCCAAAAGAGTGGACACTTCTTCAAAGAAGCGCGCTTGCTGCGCACCGGCCCCGGGGGCGTACACGTTCACTAGATGGAACGGCACGCCCCCCAGGCGAACGGTGACCTGGAGCAAGCGGCCCGGCACGAGCTCCTTGACCACCAAGATCTCCGGCTGAAAATGCGGGGCCAACAAGATAGCCACCCCACTGGAAACACTGGAGAGGTGACTCATGTTGACCCCTCCTTGCCACTCCAGGAGCCACGTGGCCTCGTCTCCCGGAACGGTGTGGGTTTCTTGCAGGAAGCACACCGCATACTTCCCGTCCCGAAGGACCGAAAAGTTATTAAACCTGCGGCTAGCTTCCCTGCTGCCGTTGACGTTGAGGCTGGCTATGGTTATCTTCATTTCAGAAGCACAACCAACCCCTACTTAAACCTAACGGGGGAAGGGAGGGCGGCCGCTAGTCGACCGCCACTCCCTTAGCAGCCCGGTGAGGAATGCCCGGAACCGACACAGCTCGGACGGGCTCACGCCCGCGTCCGCACCCATGGTCTTGTAGGCGACGCGGGCCGACCCGAGGAGCAGCGCCAGCCCCGACCATCTGTCGAGGGCCTGCCGGGTCCTGCGGCGACCCTGGCTCGTTGCCACAAATTCCCGGAGCTCCCTGATGGGAATAAGAACGAGGGGGGGCCCGGCGAGGGGCGCGAGGTCATCCATCGCCTCGTCGGCGATGGACTCTAAGTCTTCCTCCGCCCCCACCACCGAGTCCCCGTCCTCCTCCGGGGGGTCGCCACCGGCGGCCGAACCGTCCGCCACGCAGTGCGCGTCGGGCGGCCCAGCCGCGACAGCCGGCCCCGCCTCCGCCCCGATCCCACCCCCAGGATCGGTAGCGGAGGATTCCCCCCCGGGCTCCTTTAGGGGGGCCGGGCCAGAAGGCGGCGGCGGGCCGGAGACCCCCTCCGCCCCAGGCGCCGGAACGACCGGAGAGACCGGAGAATACAAAAACCGGACCTCCTCCAAGTCGCCCGGTGCCGGAGACACAGACCGAGGGCCCTCCTCTGCGACGCCACCGGCCTCTGACCCAGCAGACGGGGTGAATTTTTTACAGACCTCGACGAGGTCGAGCAGCACCTGGGAAAAATCCGGGTCGCTCTGGGCGGGCTCGTCCTCAGACGACCCGCCCGACCCGGTCCCCTGGCCGCCCGACCCGTCGAGGGGCAATGCCACCAGTACTGGATAAAAACCCGTCGCGGGTTGTTCCGCGACCCGCCCCACGGGCAGGGTCTCGTCCCCATCCCCGGGAGGCACGAGCTGGGCAGACGCTTCTGCCTCAGCCTCCTCAGGGACAGGCGACCCCTGCCGTTCGCCCGTAATGGTGTCAGCGGTGGGGTGGGGCGCAGCGCCCGCGGCGGGCGACGACTCCCCCTGACCGGAGGGACCTTCCTCCTCCCGGTCCTCCTCCTCTTCCAGGGGGTCGCGCCTTCTTTTGAGCGCGGAGGGGTAAAGGGAGGCCTCCATTTCTTCAGGGGCCTCCCCTGCTCCTTCTGGAGGAGCGAGTTCTTTGGGACCCCCGGGCCCGAGCCCGGCCGCAGGTTCTGGCATTACCGCCTCGGCGGTCGCGGCCACAGGCTCGGCCACGAGGGCCCCCCCCCCTCCGCACTCCGCGATCAGCGCGGCGACGCTCTCCGGCGTCAGGGGCTCCATGTCGTGGGGGACGCCCTCCGCGGGGGGACCCACCCCACGGTTTCGCGTCTTGTCCCGCGCCTTCTTTCGGACCGGACCTCCCTCCTCCCCCCCGCCGGAGGCCAGGATGGCATCGACCTCCGACGACGACCGCGCCCCGGTAGCGTTGGATCGAGCGGGGGCGCGGCTAGACTCGGAAGGAGGAGCGGCGGCAGCGCCAGCCTTGGCCACGCCAGATGACTTGGCAGCCTTGGAGGCGGGGCAGTTTTTGCGCACGTGCCCCACCTCCCTACAGGTGTGGCACCGCACGCCATCCGTCATCCAGAAGACGCGGTACGGGGTCCCCCCGTGGCGGACCGTGAAAGCCCCGTCCGTCTCCCCCTCCCGCGCCAGCTGGACAAAAGCCTGGCGCCGGAAGGAGAAGACATGGCGAAGGCTGCTTTCCCGGAGCCCGAGCGGGATCGGGGAAATCCCCGACCTCACCTCCCCAAGTTGACGTAGGTGGGGGAGGAGGAGCTCACCAGCGATATAGGGCGGGACATTGGACAAGACCACCCTCTGCACGGTGGCCTCCAGCGGGTCCACCGGCAGAAAGGTGCCGCCCACGGTGAGCCCCTGGGCGATGGCCAGGGCCACCGCCCGCTCGGACTCCAGGAAAAAGACAGCCTTCCCGTACATTTTCGAGGCGGCGACTATGGCCGGAGGGCCGACAACCCCGGCCATAGCATTAACGCACGCCTCGATTGTCATGTTGGGGCGGGTGTAGCTCTTCACCCCAAGTTTTTCGGTCAGCAGGCGGAACGGCGACGGGGCAGCAGCGGAAGCGGGAGCGGCCGCAGCTTTGGCTGCCACTGCCGCATAAGTTCTCGCCAGCCCCGTCGCCGCCGCAGATGTAGATGCCATAGTGGGGTGGATCTCAAAAAAGAGCTACACACACCCCAAAAGTCACAGGCCCGAAGGTGTCAAAAATGGCCTCGGTACGATAATAAGATCTTCCCTGAGCAGAGGGAGCGTAAATGTACTGGGCCACCTCTCCCCTTGATGGTATGAATTGGGAGGGGGCCCTTTCTTCCCTCTGCTCAATTGGAAAATAATAAATAAGATGAAGGGAGGTGCCTATCGGAGAGGCAGAGAGAGGACAAAGAGAGAGAGAGAGGGGGTGGGAAGGAGGGGGGGGCCGCAAAGGCAGGGTCCCCACTCGACGATGATAGGCGGTGGGTGGGTGTCGGCAGGGTGTACTCCCCCGATGGTAAACAGCAAAGTCTTTTAAGGTGGTCTTCGGGCAGGGGGAGAAGATGTCTTCGCCTGGGCAGACTGGAGACAGCCCAGGTTCAGCCCACACTAGGTCTTTTCGATGAGCAGGAAGCAGGAAGCAGCTTCACCTGGGCAGGCTCCAGCCAACCCAGGCCAGGCTTTCGGACCGTCTTCTTTTCCTCCCCCCGCCTAGAATGCAAAAGTCTTTAGGGGGGAATACACAAGGACACCCACCTGCAGATGTTTGGAATTGCAGCTCCTCCCCTCCTTCCAAGTGGAGCTGTTCGTGTCCTCTCTCCCTCTCTCCCTCTCCTGGGCTGGAGGCCGAATTGGGAGGCAGTGATGAAAAAGGCCTCTCCCGTTCCAATGCTGGCCTCCTCCTCTGTCCTCCACTCCTTCCTCTCCAGGCACCTCTGTTGATGATGTTGATGAGTTGGTGGGGGAGGTTGGAGCAAACACACTCTCTCCCCACAGCAGCAGCAGGAGCAGCTCAGAAACACAACCTGCTCCTCTGACTGCAAGGTCCAAAATGAGCTTGTGTGAGGTTCACTGGTTGGTTTCCCTTTGTTAATTGACTAGTTTCTCCTGTGTTTATTATTTAATTGCCATTCATCTGGTTTATTGGTTTCACCTGTTTTTGCTTGTATTTAAGTTCTGTGGTATCTTCCCTCTGGGCTCAGTCCTGACAAGGGAGTCAGTCTTGACAAGGTGCTCTGTCTTGACTAGGTGCTCAGTTTTGGACAAGCCGGTTGCCCTGTGGTAGCTTGTCTTGAGTTCAGTTTGGACAAGCACTCGGAGCAGCGGGAGCAGAGGAGGAGCAGCTGGGTATAAAAACCCATGACCAGCGAGGCCCGAGAGCACTCGGAGCAGCGGGAGCAGAGGAGGAGCAGCTGGGTATAAAAAACCCACGACCAGCGAGGCCCGAGAGCACTCGGAGCAGCGGGAGCAGAGGAGGAGCAGCTGGGTATAAAAACCGACGACCAGCGAGGCCCGAGAGCACTCGGAGCAGCGGGAGCAGAGGAGGAGCAGCTGGGTATAAAAACCCACGACCAGCGAGGTCCGAGAGCACTCGGAGCAGCGGGAGCAGAGGAGGAGCAGCTGGGTATAAAAACCCACGACCAGCGAGGCCCGAGAGCACTCGGAGCAGCGGGAGCAGAGGAGGAGCAGCTGGGTATAAAAAACCCACGACCAGCGAGGCCCGAGAGCACTCGGAGCAGCGGGAGCAGAGGAGGAGCAGCTGGGTATAAAAACCCATGACCAGCGAGGCCCGAGAGCACTCGGAGCAGCGGGAGCAGAGGAGGAGCAGCTGGGTATAAAAACCCACGACCAGCGAGGCCCGAGAGCACTCGGAGCAGCGGGAGCAGAGGAGGAGCAGCTGGGTATAAAAACCCACGACCAGCGAGGCATACCAACTCCGCAGCGGGGAGAGAGGTAAAAAATAGTCAGTGTGTGACGTCACCAGGGAGCAGGTAAGTGATTGGTTGGTGAGTATTTCTCTTTTTTAAACTTTAACTCTGTAGTTTATCGTTACTAGGGTCTTTTCTGGTGTAGCAGGTACTGTTGGTAGACTATACAAGAGCCTTAGAGATATCTTTAATTGGTGATAGTAAATTAATTTAAATTAATTAAGGGGAAAGTCATGCCAGGAGAGCCCAGCCCCGTGATGTGCTCCTCCTGCTCCATGTGGGAATTCAGGGGCACTGCCCCTGGTGACTACGTGTGCAGGAAATGCATCCATCTGCAGCTATTAGCAGACCGCATTGAGGAGCTGGAGCTGCGGGTGGATGGGTTGTGGAGCATTCACGAGGCTGAGTAGTTCGTGGATAGCACGTTTAGTGAGTTGGTCACACCGCAGGGAAGGGCTGCACAGGAAGAAAGGAAATGGGTGACCACCAGGCGGAGCAATAGAAGTAGGCAGGTAGTGCAGGAAACCCCTGTGACCATTCCCCTCTCAAACAAGTATACCGTTTTGGATACTGTTGGGGGGAATGACTCACCAGGGGAAGGCAGCAGCAGCCAGCTTCCTGGCACTGGGGGCGCTCCTGCTGCCCAGGAGGGGAGGAAAAAGAGTGGGAGAGCAATAGTCGTAGGGGATTCTATAGTAAGGGGAACAGATAGGCGTTTCTGTGGCCGTAGACGTGAATCCAGGATGGTTTGTTGCCTCCCTGGTGCCAGGGTCAAGGATGTCACTGAGCGGCTGCAGGGCATTCTGGAGGGGGAGGGTGAACAGCCAGAGGTCGTGGTCCACATTGGTACCAACGACATAGGTAAAAAGAGGGATGAGGTCCTGCAGCAAGAATTTAGGGAGCTAGGGGCAAGATTAAGGAGCAGGACCTCAAAGGTTGTAATCTCTGGATTACTCCCGGTGCCACGTGCTAGTGAGTATAGGAATAGGAGGATAGAACAGATGAATGCGTGGCTAAAGGGATGGTGCAGGAGGGAGGGCTTTAGTTTCCTGGATCACTGGGTCTGCTTCTGGGAAAGGTGGGACTTGTACAAGTCGGACGGTTTACACCTGAACCAGAGGGGAACCGATATCCTTGCGGGGAGGTTTGCTAGCACTGCTGGGGGGGGTTTAAACTAATTCGGCAGGGGGATGGGATCCAGAGTGGAGCTATAGTAGGGGGTGATGTACAGCCAAATAAGGAGGAAAAAACAAGTCAGCAGGGAAGGCAGAGCAAAGATGTGAAGGCAAAAGGGAATATGGCAGGGCTGGAAGGCATTTATTTTAATGCAAGGAGTCTTGCAAATAAGGTGGATGAACTGAAGTTGTTGTTGAACACATGGGAGTACGATATTGTTGCTATCACGGAGACATGGTTGAGGGAGGGTCAGGACTGGCAGCTAAATATTCCGGGGTATAGAATCTTCAGGCGAGACAGAGGGGGGTGTAAAAGGGGAGGGGGTGTTGCAATATTAATTAAGGAGTCTATTACTGCTGTAAGGAGGGATGATATATTAGCGGGTTCCTCTAATGAGGCCATATGGGTAGAACTTAAAAACAAAAAGGGGTCAAGCACCTTGCTGGGAGTGTACTATAGGCCCCCAAACAGTCAGGGGGAGATAGAGGAACAGATATGCAGGCAGATATCAGAAAAGTGTGAAAATAATAGGGTAGTAATAGTGGGGGATTTCAACTTCCCCAATATAAATTGGGATAGTCAGAGGGTGAAAGGCTTGGAGGGAGCAGAATTCTTAAAGTGCATCCAGGAAAGCTTTTTGAGCCAACATGTAGAAAGTCCTACAAGAGAGGGGGCGGTACTGGACCTAATTCTAGGGAATGTAGCCGGGCAGGTGGTGGAAGTGTCTGTAGGAGAGCATTTTGGCGATAGTGACCACAATTCGGTGAGATTTAAGGTGGTCATGGAAAAAGACAAAGACGGCCTGGAAATCAGGGTTCTAAATTGGGGGAAGGCCGATTTTAATAAGATAAGACAGGATCTGGCAAAAGTGGACTGGGAGCAGCTACTTATAGGAAAATCCACATCAAAACAGTGGGAGGCTTTCAGAAGGGAAATAGAGAGAGTACAACACCAACATGTTCCTGTAAAGGTCAAGGGTGGGACCAACAAGCAAAGGGAACCTTGGATGACAAAGGACATACAAAAATGCATTAGGAAAAAAAGGGGGGCTTTTGGCAGTTACAAAAGACAAAAGACGGTGGAAGCCCTAGAGGAGTATAGGAGGTGCAGGGGCATACTTAAAAAGGAAATTAGGAGGGCGAGGAGGGGCCATGAAATAACACTGGCGAGCAAAATAAAGGAAAATCCTAAGATGTTTTATAAGTATATTAAGGGCAAGAGGATAACCAGGGAAAGGGTAGGGCCCATTAGGGACCAAAGTGGCAAGCTGTGTGTAGAGCCAGATGAAGTAGGTGGGGTTTTAAATGAATTTTTTGCCTCAGTATTCACTATGGAGAAAGACGATGTAGATATAGAAGTCGGGCAAGGGGACTGTGACATACTTGAACATATTAGCATCGAGAGGGCGGAGGTGCTAGCGGTTTTAGCAGGCCAAAAAGTGGATAAATCCCCAGGTCCGGACGAGATGTATCCCAGGCTGTTGTGTGAGGCAAAGGAGGAGATTGCAGGGGCTCTGACACAAATTTTCAGAACCTCTCTGGCCACAGGGGATGTACCAGAGGACTGGAGAACAGCTAATGTAGTACCATTATTCAAGAAGGGTAGCAGGGATAAACCAGGGAATTACAGGCCAGTGAGCCTAACATCTGTGGTAGGGAAATTATTGGAAAAAATTCTGAGGGACAAAATTAGTCTCCACTTGGAGAGGCAAGGATTAATCGGGGATAGTCAGCATGGCTTTGTCAAGGGTAAATCATGTCTGACCAATCTGATTGAATTTTTCGAGGGGGTGACTTGGTGTGTGGATGAGGGAAATGCTGTGGATGTGGTTTACATGGACTTCAGTAAAGCTTTTGACAAGGTCCCGCATAGGAGACTGGTCAAGAAGGTAAGAGCCCATGGGATCCAGGGGGCCTTGGCGCGTTGGATCCTAAACTGGCTGAGTGGCAGGAGGCAGAGGGTGATGGTCGAAGGTTGCTTTTGTGACTGGAAGCCTGTGTCCAGTGGGGTACCTCAGGGATCGGTGCTGGGTCCCTTGCTGTTTGTGATCTACATTAATGATTTGGATGAGAATGTAAAGGGTATGATCAGTAAGTTCGCGGATGACACGAAAATTGGTGGGGTGGTAAATTGCGAGGAGGAAAGCCTGAGGCTGCAGGACAATATAAACGGGTTGGTCAGATGGGCGGAAAAGTGGCAAATGGAATTTAACCCTGAAAAGTGCGAGGTGATGCATTTTGGACGGACAAATAAGGCAAGGGAATACACAATGAGTGGTAGGACCCTAGGAAGTACAGAGGGTCAGAGGGACCTTGGTGTACATGTACATAGATCCCTGAAGGCAGCGGAACAGGTAGATAAGGTGGTTAAAAAGGCATATGGGATACTTGCCTTCATTAGCCGAGGCATGGAATATAAGAGCAGGGAGGTTATGATGGAGCTGTACAAAACGCTGGTGAGGCCACAGCTGGAGTACTGTGTGCAGTTCTGGTCGCCTCACTATAGGAAGGATGTGATTGCTTTGGAGAGGGTGCAGAGAAGATTCACCAGGATGTTACCTGGGATGGAGTGCCTCAGCTATGAAGAGAGGCTGGACAGGCTGGGGTTGTTTTCCTTGGAGCAAAGAAGGCTGAGGGGGGACCTGATTGAGGTGTACAAAATGATGAGGGGCATAGAGAGGGTAGATAAAGATGAACTTTTCCCCTTAGTAGGGGGGTCAATAACAAGGGGGCATAGATTCAGGGTAAGGGGATTTGAGGAGGAACTTTTTCACCCAGAGGGTGGTTGGAATGTGGAACTCAATGCCTGAAAGGGTGGTAGAGGCAGGAACCCTCACAACATTCAAGAAGCATTTGGATGAGCACTTGAAATGCCATTGCATACAAGGCTATGGACCAAATGCTGGAAAATGGGATTAGACTGGACAGGGAAGGATGGGCGGCGCGGACACGATGGGCCGAAGGGCCTCTTTCTGTGCTGTAAAACTCTATGACTCTATGACAGTAGCCGCTGACGTCTGTTGAATGGGACTTCGACGCCATCGAGATCCGATGGCGCGTTGGCCGGACAGTGAGGGAGTAGCAGCGCACCGTGTCTGGGTGAATAAATCTGTCTGTGCTCCCGCTGTCGAACAGGCAGGTCGTGGCGTGGCCGTTTACTTCGATGTCCATCATGGACCTGGACAGATGATGCGGGAGAGCTTGGTCAAGCGTGATGGAGGCCAGTGTATGGCTGAGTGAGCTGCTGTAGTCGGCAGGTGAGGCGGTGGTCGGGTCTGGAGACAAAATGGCGGCCGAGTGCGGCGAACAAAATGGCGGCGCTCATGACGCGGATCCCCACGAGGTCGAAGTTGAACAAAATGGCGGAGAAGATGGCCGCCCCCATAACTCACATGAGGCACTGCTGGCGTCCGTGGCCTTGATCAAAGATGGCCGCCCCCACGACTCACATGAGGCACTGCTGGCGTCTGTGGCTTTCCCCCTGCAGGCGTTTGCAAAGTGGCCTTTTTTTTGCATCCGGAGCAGGTCGCGTTCCTTGCAGGGCAGCGTGCCCTTTGATGTCTCGCCCTTTGATGCCGCAGCAGGTCCCGAGGGTGGCGGTCCCGATCGATTCCGGGACACCGACACCGTAGTAGGTCCCAGGGGCTATGGACCAAATGCTGGAAAATGGGATTAGACTGGGCAGGGAGGGATGGGCGGCGCAGACACGATGGGCCGAACGGCCTCTTTCTGTGCTGAAAAACTCTGAGCTATGAACTCTATGAAGCCGGTTGCCTCATGGTAGCTTGTCTTGAGTTCCTATCTTGACAAGCCGTTTGCCCTGGGGTGGCTTGTCTTGAGCTCAGTCTTGACAAGCCGGTTGCCTCACGGTAGCTTGTCTTGGGTTCCTATCTTGACTAGCCATTTGCCTGGTGGTAGCTTGTCTTGAGCTCCTATGTTTTGTAGCTGTTTACCTGTGTGATTCTAGTAAAGTACTGTTATTTAAGACTGCATATCTTCTTCTCACCTCGTCTGTCTGCACTTGGGTCCAGAACCAGCCTCGCCCGGACAGCACGGCCCCTGTCTACATGGCCCCGTGACAGCAACCCTGACAATCCCTGGGCATGTCCTGTCCCACCAGTATGGGCAAGGAAACCCCCTGCTGATTAACACCTACCGCCCTCCCTCAGCTGATTAATCAGTACTCCGCCATGTTGAACACCACTTAGAAAAAGCACTGAGGGTAGCAAAGGTACAGAATGTGGGACTTCAATGTCCAAGAGTGGCTTGGTAGCACCACTACCGACTGAGCTAGCCGAGTCTGAAGGACATAGCTGCTAGTCTAGGCCTGTGACAGGTGGTGAGAGAACCAACACGAGGGAAAAACCTACTTGACCTCGTCCTCACCCATCTTCCTGTCGCAGATGCAAATGGCCATGACAGTATTGGTAGCAGTGACCACCACACAGCCCTTGTGGAGACGTTGTCCAGTCTTCACACTGAGGACACCCTCCATCAAGTTGTGTGGCTTTACCACTGTGCTAAATGGGATAGATTCAGAACAGATTTAGCAGCTAAAAACTGAGCATTCATGGGGTATTCAATATTCAGGAAAGATAGGCCAAAAGGAAAAGGAGGTGGGGGTAGCATTGCTGGTTAAAGAGGGGATTTACACAATTGAAAGGAAGGATATTAGCTCTGATGATGTAGAACCTGTATGGGTAGAACTGAAAAATACCAAGGGGCAGGAAACGTTAATGGGACTGGTATATAGACCTCCAAACAGTAATGCGGAGGTCGGGGATGGCATTAAATGGGAAATTAGAGAAGCGTGCAATAAGGGCACAGCAGTTATCATGGGTGACTTTAATCTACATATAGATTGGGCTAACCAAATTAGTAACAATACTGTGGAGGAGGAATTCCTGGAATGTATACAGGATGGTTTCCTGGACCAATATGTCGAGGAACCAACTAGAGATCAGGCCATCTTAGACTGGGTATTGTGTAGTGAGAAAGGATTAATTGACAATCTTGTTGTGCGAGGCCCCTTGGGTCAGAGCGATCATAATATGATAGAATTCTTCATTAAGATGGAGAGTGAAATAGTTGACTCAGAGACTAGGGTCCTGAATTTAAATAAAGGGGACTATGATGGTATGAGGTGTGAGTTAGGTAGGATTGATTGGGTAATGACACTCAAAGGGTTGACGGTGGATGGACAATTGCAAACATTCAAAGATATCATGGATGAACTACAGAATTTGTTCATCCCAATTTGGCATAAAAATAAAACAAAAAAGGTGACTCAACCGTGGTTAACAAGGGAAATTAGGGATAGCATAAGATCCAAGGAGAGGACATATAAATTGGCCAGAAAAAGCAGTAAACCTGAGGATTGGGAGCAGTTTAGGATTCAACAAAGGAGGACAAAGGGATTAATTAAGAGGGGGAAAATAGAGTATGAGAGTAAGCTTGCACGGAACATAAAAACTGACTGTAAAAGCTTTTATAGATATGTGAAGAGAAAAAGATTGGTGAAGTCAAGTGTAGGTCCCTTGCAGTCAGAATCAGGGGAATTTATAATGGGGAACAAAGAAATGGCAGACCAATTAAATACATACTTTGGTTCTGTCTTCACAAAGGAGGACACAAATAACTTCCCAAAGATGTCGGGGAACATAGGGATGACAGGGAGGAACTGATAGAAATCAGTATTTGTAGGGAAATGGTGTTAGGGAAATTGATGGGATTGAGGGCCGACAAATCCCCAGGGCCTGATAATCTACATCCCAGGGTACTTAAGGAAGTGGCCCTAGAAATAGTAGATGCATTGTGGGACATCTTCCAAAATTCGATAGACTCTGGAACAGTACCCATGGATTGGCGGGTAGCTAATGTTACCCCACTGTTCAAAAAGGGTGGTCGAGAGAAAACGGGGAATTACAGACCGGTAAGCCTGACATCGGTAGTGGGGAAAATGCTAGAGTCCATTATAAAGGATGTAACAGCAGAGCACTTGGAAAAAAGTGACAGGATCGGACAAAGTCAACATGGATTTACAAAAGGTAAATCGTGCTTGACTAATCTACTGGAACTTTTTGAGGATGTAACTGGTAAAATAGATAAGGGAGAACCAGTGGATGTGGTGTATTTGGATTTTCAAAAGGCTTTCGATAAGGTCCCGCATAAGAGATTAGTGTGTAAAATTAAGGCACATGGGATTGGGGGCAAGGTATTGACTTGGATAGAGAACTGGTTGGCAGACAGAATGCAAAGAGTTGGAATAAACGGCTCTTTCTCCGAGTGGCAGGCAGTGACTAGTGGGGTACCGCAGGGATCAGTCCTTGGACCCCAGCTATTCACAATATATATTAATGATCTGGATGAGGGAACTAGATGTAATATCTCCAAGTTTGCAGATGACACAAAGCTGGGTGGGCGTGTGTGCTGTGAGGAGGATACCGATAAACTCCAGTATGATCTGGACAGGTTGGGTGATTGGGCAGAAGCATGGCAGATACAATATAACGTGGATAAATGCGAGGTTATCCACTTTGGTGCCAAAAACAAGAAGGCAGATTATTATCTGAATGCCAATAGATTAGGAGAAGGGGAAGTGCAACGAGACCTGGGCGTCCTTGTGCACCAGTCACTGAAAGTAAGCATGCAGGTGCAGCAGGCGGTTAAGAAGGCAAATGGTATGTTGGCCTTCTTAGCAAGAGTGTTTGAGTACAGGAACAAGGATGTCTTGCTGCAGTTGTACAGGGCCTTGGTAAGACCACATCTGGAGTATTGTGTGCAGTTTTGGTCGCCTTATCTGAGGAAGGATGTTCTTGCCATGGAAGGAGTGCAGTGAAGATTCACCAGGCTGATACCTGGGATGGCAGGAATGACTTATGAGGAGAGATTGGGTCGATTGGGCTTGTACTCGCTGGAGTTAAGAAGAATGAGAGGGGATCTCATCAAAACTTATAAAATTCTAAAAGGACTAGACAGACTAGATGCTGGAAGGATGTTCCCGATGGTCAGGGAGTCCAGAACCAGGGGTCACAGTCTAAGGATAAAGGGTAAGCCATTTAGGACAGAGATGAGGGTGAATTTCTTCACCCAGAGAGTGGTGAACCTGTGGAATTCTCTACCACAGAAGGCAGTGGAGGCCAATTCATTAAATATATTCAAGAAGGAGTTGGATATATTTCTTAAGGCTAAAGGGATCAAGGGATATGGAGAGAATGCAGGAACAGGGTACTGAATTTGGACGATCAGCCATGATCTCATTGAATGGCGGAGCAGGCTCGAGGGGCCGAATGGCCTATTCCTGCTCCTATCTTCTATGTTTCTATGTTTCTATGAGGCACTGTGGGCCATCAGCAGCAGCAGAATTGTATTCTCCCACAATCTGTAAACTCATGGCCCAGCATATCCCTCACTCTACCATTACCATCAAGCCAGGGGACCAACCCTGGTTCAATAAGGACTGCAGAAGAGCATGCCAGGAGCAGCACCAGGTGTATCTAAAAATGAGGTGCCAACCTGGGGATGCTGCAACACAGGACTACATGCATGCTAAAAAGCAGAAGCAGCATGCTATAGACAGGGCTAAGTGTTCCCACAATCAACGGATCAGATCAAAGTTCTGCAGTCCTGCCATGTCCAGTCATGAATGGTGGTGGACAATTAAACAACTAACCGGAGGAGGAGGCTTCATGAACATCCCCATCCTCAATGATGGAGAAGCCCAGCATGTGAGTGCAAAAGACAAGGCTGAAGTGTTTTCAATCTTCTTCAGACAGAAGTGCCGAGTGGATGATCCATATCGGCCTCCTCCTGAGGTCCCGACCATCACAGAAGCCAGTCTTCAGCCAATTCAAATTAATCCACGTGATATCAAGAAACGGCTGAGCGCACTGGATACAGCAAAGGCTGTGGGCCCTGACAACATCCCGGCTATCATGCTGACGACTTGTGCTCCAGAACCAGCTGCACCTCTAGCCAAGCTGTTCCAATACAGCTCTTCTTCTTCTTAGGCAGTCCCTCGGAACCGAGGATGACTTGCTTCCACATTAAAAATGAGTTCTCAGGTGACTGATGAGTCCAATGCGGGACCTACAGTCTCTGTCACAGGTAGGGCAGACGGTGGTTGAAGGGGCGGGTGGGTGGGGTGCTTGGGTTGACGTGCGCTCCTTGTGCTGCTTGCGCTTGTCTTCCGCTTGTTCCCGGCGAAGAGAGTCGAGGTGTTCGGCGCCTTCCCGGATGCTTCCCCTCCACTTTGTGCAGTCTTGGGCCAGGGATTCCCAGGTGTCGGTGGGGATGTTACACTTTTTCAAGGAGGCTTTGAGGGTGTCCTTGAATCGTTTCCTCTGCCCACCTGGGGCTCTCTTGCTGTGCCGGAGCTCCGAGTAGTGCGCTTGTTTTGGGAGTCTCGTATCGGACATGCGGACAATGCGACCCATCCATCGGAGCTGATTGAGCGTGGTCAGAGCTTCGATGCTGGGAATGTTGGCTTGAGCAAGAACACTGACGTTGGTGCGCCTATCCTGCCAATGGATTTGCAGGATCTTGCGGAGGCAGCGTTGGTGGTACCTCTCCAGTGCTTTGAGGTGCCTGCTGTACATGGTCCATGTCTCTGAGGCATACAGCAGGGTGGGGTATCACTACTGCCCTGTAGACCATGAGCTTAGTGCCGGGTCTTCAAACACTCTCTTCCTCAGGCGACCGAAGGCTGCACTGGCACACTGAAGGCAGTGTTGGACTTCGTCGTCGACATCTGCCCTTGTTGACAATAGGCTCCCGAGCTATGGAATGTGGTCCACGTTGTCCAAGGCCTTGTCATGGATTTTGATGATCGGGGGGCAGCACTGTGTGACGGGGGCAGGCTGGTAGAGGACCTTTGTCTTACGGATGTTTAGTGTAAGGCCCATGCTCTCGTACGCTTCGGTGAAGGTGTTGACGATGGTTTGGAGTTCGACCTCCGAGTGAGCGCAGGCACAAGCATCGTCTGCATACTGTAATTTGACTGTAATTCCAGTACAGCTACAATGCTGGCATCTATCCGACAATGTGGAAAACTGCCCAGGTATGTCCTGTACACAAAAAGCAGGACAAATCCAATCCGGCCAATTACCGCTGCATCAATCAACTCTCAATCATCAGCAAAGTGATGGAAGGTGACGTCGACAGTACTATCATGCGGCACTCACTTACCAATAATCTGCTCGCCGATGCTCCGTTTGGGTATTGCCAGGAGCCCTCGGCTCCAGACTTCATTACTGCCTTGGCCCAAACATGGACAAAAGGAGCTGAATTCCAGAGGTGAGGTGAGAGTGACTGCCCTTGACATCAAGGCAGCATTTGACTGAGTGTGGCATCAAGGAGCCCTAGTAAAACTGAAGTCAACGGGTATAAGGGGAAAACTCTCCACTGGCTGGAGTCATACCTTGCAGAAAGGAACATGGTTGTGGTTGTTGGAAGTCAATCATCACAGCCCCAGGACATCGCTGCAGGAGTTCCTCAGGGCAATGTCCTAGGCCCAACAATCTTCAGCTGCTTCATCAATGACCTTCCCTCCATCATAAGGTCAGAAGTGGGGATGTTCGCTGATGATTGCACAGCATTCAGTGCCATTCGCAATTCCTTAGATAATGAAGCAGTCCATGCCCACATGCAGCAAGACCTGGATGACATCCAGGCTTGGGCTGGTAAGTGGCAAGTAACATTTGCGCCACACAAATGCCAGGTAATGACTATCTCCAACAAGCAAGAATCTAACCACCACCCCTTGACAGTCAATGGCATTACCATCGCTGAATCCCCCACAATCAACATCCTGGGGGTCACCATTGACCAGAAATTTAACTGGACCAGCCATTTAAATACTGTGGCTACAAGAGCAGGTTAGAGGCTGGTTATTCTGCAGCGAGTGCCTCACCTCCTGACTCCCCAAAGCCTTTCCACCATTTACAAGGCAAAAAAAGGAGTATTATGGAATACTCTCCATTTGCCTGGATGAGTACAGCTCCAACAACACTCAAGAAGCTCGACATCATCCAGGACAAAGCAGCCCGCTTGATTGGCACCCCACCACCTTTTTTAAAATTTGTTTTTATGGGATGTGGGAGTTGCTGGCAAAGCCAGCATTTATTGTTCCAGGATTTTGACCCAGCGACGATGGGTCACTGGTTCAAAACATTCACTCCCTCCACCACTGGCGTACCATGGCTGCAGTCTGTTCCGTCTACAAGATGTACTGCAGCAACTCGCCAAGGCTTCTTCGGCAGCACCTCCCAAACCCGTGATCTCTACCACCTAGAAGGACAAGGGCAGCAGGCGCATGGGAACACCATCACCTCCAAATTCCCCTCCAAGTTACACACCATCCTGACTTAGAAGTATATCACCATTCCTTCATCGTCGCTGGGTCAAAATCCTAGAACTCCCTCCCTAACAGCACTGTGGGAGTACCTTCACCACACGGACTGCAGCGGTTCAAGAAGGCAGCTCACCACCACCTTCTCAAGGGAACTAGGGATGGGCAATAAATGTTGGCCTTGCCAGCGATGCCCACATCCCAGGAATGAATAAAAAACAATCTTTTAGCTTCTTCTTTCAATAGAATATAACTTTATGTAATTGTAACACTGCCTAGATCGACTAATTCCATCCAGTACAGATAGGTGATTGATGCTTTTCCTCAGACTCCTATACTACAAACAAAAGTATCTGTTACTTAACAGCTTGAAACAAATGTTAATGCTCACTTTTTCAACACAGTATCACATTTCAATTTTAAAAAATGTACTATTTGATCCTGGTGGGGCACCCTTTTCAGTGAAGTACATGAAGTACAAAATATTTTTTTTCTCTGTATGGAACTATTAGAAGAAGATTTTTTGATATGGAAGGTAAGAAAACAATCATGGCACTTAGGCTCCATCAATGTAACTCATTTGGAGCCTTTTATAGTTTGTTAAAATATTTTGTAATTGGTCAATATTTTGTTTTTTCTATCATAAGCTATCCTGATGCCTGAATTTTCAATCAACAAGGAATATGGTTTTATATTTATACTTTCTGCAGTAATAGCTGTTTGCTGAGCCTGTAATTGCTACACTCAAATAGAGAGTATGTTCAATTGACTTATGTTCAAGTGTCTTGTTGAAAATCCAAATGTAACTTTGTTTTTCTTTTTTTTAGATAAAAAATGTAATGGTTGTGAAATATAAAAGTGTTTAAAATGCACAAAAATTAATCATTTTAAATGTAAAAATTCTAATTTTAGAGAGGGATGTATGCCACTCGAATCCCCTAGAAATGCACCACTAATGCCACCAAGATTTGGATTTCCTCCTTCATGTTTTTGTATCACATTTTTGTTTTCTTCCAATATAATGAAGGGTGTTGCTGACACGTCAGTTACAAAGCCCTTGTAGCTGTGTGTTTTCACACATCGCAGGGTAATAATCAGGGTCATTCTTGAATTGTCAGCTTTCTGGAAGCTAGTTTTCCAGGTTGGTGTGTAGGACCATTCAATCCTCTCTGTTCTTGGAAATTTGAAATGATCCCTTGTGGAATCAAAGGTAACCCAGTGAATTATTTTGTTAAAGCCCTTGACCCTTTAATTTTTAAAATCTCCCCTTCATCACCTATAATGCTGAACGCCAGTGACAAACATGGTGTCCATGTTGCAAATGATGAGAAACACGTATGTTACAAATTTTAAGTCTGGTCTGCCTTAGATATTCTCTTAAGCTAGCATCATCGATCTTGCCCACAAACAAATCTGTGCCCCTCATGATCAGGAGTTTCCTCTCTCTACCCAGTATCAAGACGTACGATAGCACAATTCAGAGGGTATAACATTGAGGCCCACATGTTGTATGAGCTGGATATCGTGATTCTCGCATGTGTCTTCAAGGCACTTCTCAAATCTTCTGAAAGGCAGACTGGTTAATACTTTAAGATGCAAGACCAGCTATAAATTGTTAAGCTGCTTTATTTTACTGTCAGTAAATGAATGTAAACAACAACAGATATAGAATTCTTAAACAACTTAATTTCAGTCAATCCTTGTAAATAAGAAATATATGTCACACTGACCCTTTTGTGGCCTTAAAAGAATTACTTTTCTTGGATTGTTTATTGCCTCTGAAACCTGACCAGCTGTCTAAGCCGAGGCCTGGCTTTTTTCTTAAAGGCGACTATCCCGCTCCCTGCCTTAGTCTGCAGCCTTTGTTGGAGCTGACCCTGAGTATGTATTTCACCCTTTGTTTGTTCCCAGCTCGACCTCTGTCTCATCCCATGTCCATGGATTGGTAAGTAAAGCTGTCAGTTAAACCAGCAACGTGCCCCTTGCCCCTATGTTGAAGTCTGGGCAGACCAGCTCATGCTGTTTCTGCAAGACTTCAGTTCAATCCAGCCTCAAATCTAGATGCCTGCTGGAAGCATCTGAAATTAGGCAATGGATGCTCTATTGTCTCAGATCATTATGGGTAACAGTTTCAATGGATGCTCATTACCTCTCTAGTGAGCGCATTAATGTATGAATCCCCCATCTGTATGACAGCGCCAGCCTTTTCCTAGGTTAAAAACAACCAGGAGGAGGCTGTATTTTTATTAATTAACCCTTAAAGTCCTGAACTTCAGTTCACATCAGACCATATTGTAACATAAAACAAAAATCCTTCCTCGGGCAAATAGCCAAAAAATCTCCCTAACTAACAATCTCAGATAGCATATTACTATCATTTGCATATCAATATGGCCACCCGCATTTGGATGAACTACTGAAGGGATAATTACTAGTCCTAGCCCCTTTAGGACTACCCCGGATCAGGCGTATTCCTCAGACGTTCACTTTCAACTAAAGTTTAAGGTAGCTGAATCTTAAAGATGCTTAATTGGGTCTAAAGGTCCGGACTATCTCTCCCTAAAGGAAAGGAACAACCTGAAAATGTTACCGTGCTCCAGATAGCACTTTTAATAAGTTTAGCTAGACTGTAACATTCCGGATATTATGAGGGTCCGGAAAACGCCCCCAGAATTCTGCAACTCCTCACCAAAGAGTGTACAGAGATTGAGTTTGCGAGTTTGATAAAGAAGTATTATGTGAGACAATTCTAAAAATATATAGATTTATTTAACTCAAATTTCTCTCCACGGATGTTGCCTGACCTGCTGAGTTTTTCCAGCATTTTCTGTTGTTATTTTAGATTTATTAAAGAACTGACATATAATTTACAGTTGGTGAGTCAATCGCAATAATCGCAACATTAACAGTTCCAAAAAAAGAATGCTTACAATTCTATTATCAGAGATCCTTACTCTCAAATCTTAACTTCGCTACAGTTTTACAGTTCTTTGTTTTATTCAGGATATCCACCAAAATCAAATACAGTACCTTTGATCCCCAAGGTACAAAGAGTTGGAGATTTACAGAGCTGGCTCTGAAGCCAAGAATCGCTTTGCCCCTTTAAAGCGAGTCTACTATCCCATTTGAGAGTTCAATATTTATACCCTTTTCCAGTGGTATTTCATTTAAGATTTTCTGCTGATGTAAGCTAATTATCTCGAGTCATTTTTCTGCTGACCCCTGCAATTCTTACAGTCACCTCAGCTGGTAGCACTACAGAACCATGTCTCTCCTCTAGGTGTTCTAAGTTTATCATAAAAAACGGTGTAACAGCAGGTGCGATTTACTTGGTATCATTTTTATGCAGGCAAATGTTTGTTACTTTTATGTGCTTCTTTACAAGGTGTAAATTAGAACATCTTGTACAGGGTGAAATTTTGTCTTGTTCCCAAAGGTTCAGACTGTCAGGAGCCTTTAACCTTCTGTTTCAATAAGGTTACTGATTCAGTGTCAACAACTTATCTTATCTCAATAGCCAGAATGCTATCACAGCTTTTTCATCGTTCGGTTTCTAGATTTCCAGACCCAGTTTGTCATGTTTTAATAAGGCCAGAATTCTTTCATAGAATGGTGTCTTTTTCTGAATAGGTTATATGGCTTATTCCTTCACATTACTTCTACACATATTTTCATTTCTGATGAGAAACTACCGGTAGTGGTGAGAAGCAATAGAAGCTAGCGGAGAGACATAGGAGCCACTTCTGACACATGTCCGCTGGAGCTATGCTGACTAAGCGTTTGGTATGGTGGGTGGCGTGCCCATCCCATGCCTAAGCTGCGCTACCCACCATATTTAATCGGGCTGCTCCATAAGCATCCAGTATGCATGCTGGAATGATTCAGCAAGCTCATTATAATATTAAAATAAGGGTCCTATGCAGTTGTAGGACCGTGTTTTGTAATTAGTCTCTAGCAGTGTCTGACTCGCCACATGTTAAACTCGCCCAGCAACTCATGGCACTAACAGACAGCAAGGAGCTGCATTATTTAAAGGGCTCATCCACTCCATATAGGTTAGTTGCTGGCTTGTGTTCTGCTAGTTAACTTCTGGGCTTTTTTGGGGCTCTTTTCTGTGTACCACAAGTGAATTTTGACATCTGGGAACAACTTAGATGGATTGCTTTTTGCCTCTCACAACACACAATTCATCCAATATCTGAGAGATGCTGATTGGAAACTTGTGAACCATGATGCCAAAGTAAGAAAGTATATTTCATGTATATGGAGACTCCCAGGAGATGCTTCTAAGGAGGGTAGTAATCTTCAAAACAGGAATGTACCATCTCAACTTACACATCGGGAATCATGCTCATGCGGAAATAACAAGCCAATTGAGTGGCATCTCCAGCAAAACAAAAACAATGAAAGCAGTCATGACCAAAAAAAGGCCATTTGGCCATCGAAGCTTGGTCCACTTGTATCCTGACTTTCCAAACCTGAGAGCCAATGGACAGGATTTTCATTGGGCCGTGGAGGCGGGATTGGAGGCATGTGGGGGGTTAAAATCTTGAAATCGGGGGTCCCGACCCCATCCCGCCCCCAACCTGCCTCCATGCCAGTTTCAAAGGAGGCGGGTACCCGCCCCGCACTGGGACCCGCCTCCCTGAGGCGGGAAGGGGATTAGTGCCAATTAACCGCCTGTTAACAGGTAGTTAACAGGCAGTTTTTAGCCTAATCCATATTTTTAATGTTGATGTGTGGGATTCCCGACGGCTCCAAACCACGCCAAGTTAGAGGAGGCGGACCGTCGGGATGAAGGGCTTGGAGGGGTCGAAATGTCTGGTGTTCAGGTGAGTGATGGGTGCATGAGTGCAAAGGTAAGTGTGTTTGGTGTGTGTAAAGTGTTTAAAGAAGTTTTACATACCTTTACTTACCTTTACAGCCTTCCTTCCTTCAGATCTCGTGAGTCCCTCATCTCACCGGCACAGAAAGCAGAATGGCTGTGAGCTGTCAAAAATTGCAGCATTCAGCTTGCTGTACTGGGGAGATCTCTAAATCATCCGGAGAGGAAGGAATTAACTTAGAATACAGATTGTCAGTGTTTGACAGCTTCAAACAGCTGTGAAACGTTAATATTTCATCTGACAAAAGGTCTTGACAGATGAAATATCAATCTGTGACGTCACCTGTTGCCGGGTGGCCCTTAATTGGCCTGCTGAGCTTGCTGGGCGGGCTCAACAAGGCCAAGCAAGTCAAAATCGCGTGGGTTGGCTAGAACTCAATGGAGGCGGGACTACAACCCCGAAAGTTGTAGTCCCGCCTCCTACCCGACTCCTCAATGAAAATCCAGCCCAATGTATTTTCAATGGAGTTCAATGTAGTCAGCTCTGGTTCAGTGGTAGCACTCTCACCTCTGAGTCAGAAGACTGTGAGTTCAAATCCCTTTCTGGAACTTGAGCATGTAATCTAGGTTGGAACTGATATTAAAGCAGTATTAGAGTTGTTGTTGTTTGAATGAGATGTTAAGCTGAGGTTCTGCTGGGTAATTAAGGTGGATGTTAAACCTCCCATACACTTTGTGGAAAAAAAATCAGGATGTTCTCCTGATGTCCTAACCCACATTCTTTCCTCAACAACAACACAGGGTTAAATGCCTTACTATCTTACTGCTGTTTGTAGGATCTTGCTGCATGTAAATTAGATGATGTGTTGCTTACATAATGACAGCAACTGCACTTCAATAATTGATAGTATGGGAAGTGGGATTGGTCTGATTAGCCAAAATGGTCTTTACAATTCCTGTACATTCCTATGTCCCTATATTTTTAAATGCTTTGAAATATTTCAGACAGACATGATAAGGTGCTTTATAAATGTAAATTATTTCTATCCAGTGTAGTTAGGATAAGTGAAGGGTTTTAAAATGCATTTTGTCCATCCCAATGAGTGCAATTGATTGCCAGATAATTGATTTGTTGTCCACTGCCATCAGATTTCGTCAAGAAACAAACAGGCCCCACACTCCTGTCTGCACAGATGGAAGCTGGCCCTTTAAGCTGCTGCTGATATCAGAGTGCTGCAGCAGCAGCTTCCCAATCGCCCCTCCTTGTTCAATAGCAAAACAGAACTTCACTAAAATAATTTGCATAAGTCGCACCCAGGAAATTTGCCAGGATCATTCGCGGCAAGTGGAAGCTACACTTATTGGCACTTCCCGTGACATTGCCGCCAGCATGGAAATTCCTAACCATAACTCAAAATTAGAATGACATTTAATAATTATAAAAGTTGTATGGTTTCTTTTCTCCTAGAGTACTGATACATTAAATTTATTATATGCTACTTAATTTCAATGGCATTATACATGGTTACTCAAGATCAGGTGTAGTTTTTAAGTGAAGTGATGCAAGGGGCTGATGAATAATTAGACCAGGGCACCTAAATATAATTCAGCCCCCAGTTTACAGTCAGAAATTCAGCAGAGTCGGTGGAACACTGCTGTTGCTCAAGCTGGGACACTTGAGATACCCATAGCTGGCAACTTCTGGGAGCTCAAGTCTCTGAGGGCCCATCTGCAGGCTGCAGCACTTTGGTTGCTGCCGGGGCAGTCTTGCCCAGCTGGTTTTCTGGCGCTGTGGTTGGTATTGGTTGAGGGAGTGACGAGGGAGTCAACATGCTGACATCCTGAGAGAGGGGAACACATGTCTTTCCCGTTGCATCACTGCCACTCCCATGGGGCTCATCAATTCCACTGGTCTACAGGAGAGTAGACTGCAGAAGATGAGTGACACCTTCAAAGCCCCTATTGATCTGTTCACCAACCTCTCTGCGACAGAGTACAGGTTTGAGCCCAGAATCTGCATGGCAGCTGTTTGAGCTTCTACCAAAGCTGCAAAGGCTGTGAACATTGAATCCTGTTGTGAGGGCTGGGGTACAGCATCCCTGGAGGTGGCCACAGTATCTAAGGTAGAGTGCAGAGTGCTGATACCATGTGAGATGACACCAGACAGGCTGGAAATGAACTCCTCCATACTGTCAGCCTTAGTGGTGCGACACCTTGGCAGGCCTACCAATTCCTGATATAACTGCTTGTGTGAAGCAAGCACTTTTATTGTCATTGCTGGGCCCCTGAAGTCCACATCTCTGTCCTCCTCAGCAGAGCTGGGAGAGGACCTGGCCCTCCAGCAAGCTGTCTTTTGTGTTGTCTCAGCCACCAGTACCTGCTGCTGCTCACTGGTGCTAGGTGCATTACCACGTGCAGACCCCGCTACCTCACTCTCTCAGTCTCTGTGCTGGTGATTGGGAGTGATGCACTGCATGGCGGTGCCTCTTCAGAAGAATTCACCTCCTCTGACGTATCTTTTTCTGTGGGCTGTGGCTGCTGAGAAGGACCTGGAGGAAAGAGAAAAAGGACGAAGGTTTGCATGGCACTAAGAGGTTGTGCGGTAGCAGATGACAGCCATCACAATGCAGCTTGATGTAATCAATCTGTCTGTGTTTTAGTGAGATTCATGAAAGGGAAACATTCAGAGACCCGAATAAACCCACACCCTAGAAAAGTCCTACTCTGACAGCTCTGGAGAGGCCATTGATTTCCAGCGCTAGCTGTTCCAGCTCGGAGAGGTTCATGATGTTGGCTGGTGCCTCCCCCAGTCTTACTTCTATCCTTTGTGTTGTGCACTGTCTTGTCCTTCAGAGAAATAAGGTGTGAATTAGTGAATATCTCCTACAAAGGAGAGTGCAGATGTGTGGAGCTTCTGTTTGTTGTACAGGTGCTGAGTGTGAGAAGAAGCAAGTTCAGTAAGGATGGGAGGTT
The DNA here is from genome assembly GCF_052327205.1 of Somniosus microcephalus. Taxonomy (NCBI): domain Eukaryota; kingdom Metazoa; phylum Chordata; class Chondrichthyes; order Squaliformes; family Somniosidae; genus Somniosus; species Somniosus microcephalus. The sequence goes on along the minus strand of NC_140995.1, from coordinate 143,450,925 downwards.
TTGAATGGAAAGCATGTATGTGGAGTGTGAAGTGAGGAAGGAGCCATAAGAGCCTGGTAATTCTGCAAAGGCTAGCAAGGGAGAAGAGAATGCTGCTAGTGGCTGTTTTGAAGGGAGAAAGGAAGAGGTGTGTTTGCAATGAGAATGAGAGGTGCTATCATGTGGCATTTTGCTGGGTGCTGAAGGATGTGATGGAGGGGAGGGAATTCTTGAGAGTGATGGGAGAGGGGGGAAAGGACTGTTGCCATGAAGATGAAGAAATGAAGAGCGGTGCTCACTCTTGCTACTATTGTGAGTTTATTGAAGTGTTTGCTGCACTGCATCCAGGCCCTGGGGGTGATGCTCTTTAAACTGACAATCTCAGCAATCTCTCTGCATGCCTGGTGCACTTGGTGTTTAGGGATCCTCCTCCCACTGGCTGGCAAAAAATCTTCCCTCCTCACCCTGAGCTTTATCAGCAGGACTTCCAGGAAGGCTTCTAAGAACCTGGGGGCTTGCCTGTGACTCATGTTGTATCACTTTAAGAGGCGCATTCCTGCTATAGACAGACCTCTGGTTGACCTGCCAGAAAATGCCCTGACAAAATAGGTGGATTCGCAATTGTGCCAGCGAATCGAGTGAGAAACCTGACTGTGAGATTCTAATGAAGCCCATGAGTTAAAATACCCCGGGTCTGTTTCCTGGGGCAGTGGGTGAGTTTTTAACTCACTTGTTTGTCTGTCACTTGTTTGATGAATCAATGGAAACATAGAAACATAGAAACATAGAAGATAGGAGCAGGAGTAGGCCATTCAGCCCTTCGAGCCTGCTCTGCCATTCAACGAGATCATGGCTGATCATCCAAACCCTAGCACCCGGTCCCTACACCGACAGCCATCCCACCCAAGCCCTATCCCCGTAACCCCACGTATTTAATCTCCCCTAACACTAAGGGTCAATTTTTATCATGGCCAATCAACCTAACCCGCACATCTTTGAACTGTGGGAGGAAACCGGAGCACCCGGAGGAAACCCACGCAAACACGGGGAGAATGTGTAAACTCCACACAGACAGTCACCCGAGGCCAGATTTGAACCCGGGTCCCTGGCGCTGTGAGGCAACAGTGCTAACCACTATGCCACCATGCTGAAAGCAGACTGGCTTGGAAGGATCTGATGATATAGAAGCTTAATGCAGTGGTGAATTTAACATCTACAGGAGGAGCCATCCTTGTTGTAGAATTTGTCTTCAGGTCAGTCTAGAGCAGATGATAGAGCTCACTGACAGCCTCCTTTCTGGAGCAGTTGTGACAAAGACAGGTCTCTTCTGATATGCCCAGATGGCAATGTCTGGGTCCATAAATGAGTCTTGAGATAATGATTGGGGTGGGAAAAAAAACCTTTGATGCCCATTTATAATCTCATCTTTCTCATCTAAATCATGAAGTGTTGTCGACAGAGGCATGCAAAATCTGAGACTTTGGCCTAGAAATTCCGGTGGCGCAATTGCACCACCAGAAGTTCAGTAAAACAGAACATCTGTCCACGGCTTTGTCCTGACAATGATCCGATCCCCAGTCCTGGAGCCAGGGTCATTAACATATTAAGGATGGGCACCCACTCCAGACACGGCACTACAGGGGTGTCCACCCTGTCAACCTGCCAGAGTACCAGAGTGGCATCATGCCACTCTAAGTGGGAGAGACAGAGGTCAGTCTGGCCAAAGAAGTAAAGATTTAAAACTTCTTCTGCAGCTCCCTGGATGGTAGGCCCCAATTCAAATGGTAATTAATCAATTAATGTTTGAATTTCACTTAGTGGCCCCATATGCAGCTCGAACATCATATACACCTACTTGCTACAGGTGTATGTACAAAGAGTCGGCCGGCAGGGTGGTCTGCAACCTCAGGGTCTACCTACCTTTCTTCCGCCACAATCCTGGGCCACGGATGCCTTCTCTTCTGCGCCACATGTTCTATGCTACCCTCCCCCACTCTGCTATTCTGCTGTAGCCATTTACATCTCCCCTGGTTTTGTTTCTTTACTTGGCGCACTATCACCCACTTTTGCCTTGCCTTGCACCGTCATTTAATCACTCCTGCCCTCCACCCTATCACAGACCTTCCCCTTTTGTTCTTCCCACCCCGCCGCCCTACCACCACCCCAACTTCCCTGGCTCTATACTTACTTAAAACCTGTCCAGGGGGTAAAAATTGGGTAGTGCACTAATTTTAGCACCCCGAAAAAGTTAGCACCCCCGCGGCTGATTTTCCCAGGTAGTGCCCCGAGAGGGAGGAGGGGCACTACGGGAAGCGCCCCACATCCCTCTTGGGGCGCTGCGAGCCAATATCGCAGCATGTCACGCCGCGGTACTGCAGGCCTTCCTCCCCTTATTAAAGGGGAGGGGCCTGATGCAGCAATCTTGTTGTAGGAGGCCCCTTGGGTCGGAGCAATCATAATATGATAGAATTCTTCATTAAGATGGAGAATAAAGTAGTTGACTCAGAGACTAGGGTCCTGAATTTAGATAAAGGTAACTACGATGGTCTGAGGCGCGAGTTGGGTAGGATTGATTGGGGAATGTCACTCAAAGGGTTGACGGTGGATAGGCAATGGCAAACATTCAAAGACCGCATGGATGAACTACAGAATTTGTTCATCCCAGTTTGGCATAAAAATAAAACAAAAAAGGTGACTCAACTGTGGCTAACAAGGGAAATTAGGGATAGGATAAGATCCAAGGAGAGGACATATAAATTGGCCAGAAAAAGCAGTAAATCTGAGGATTGGGGGCAGTTTAGGATTCAACAAAGGAGGACAAAGGGATTAATTAAGATGGGGAAAATAGAATATGAGAGTAAGCTTTCAGGGAACATAAAAACTGACTGTAAAAGCTTTTATAGATATGTGAAGAGAAAAAGATTGGTGAAGTCAAACGTAGGTCCCTTGCAGTCAGAATCAGGGGAATTTATAATGGGGAACAAAGAAATGGCAGACCAATTAAATACATGTTTTGGTTCTGTCTTCACAAAGGAGGACACAAATAACCTCCCAGTGATGTCGGGGAACATAGGGTCTGATGAAAGGGAGGAACTGAAAGAAATCAGTATTTGTAGGGAAATGGTGTTAGGGAAATTGACGGGATTGAAGGCCGATAAATCCCCAGGGTCTGATAATGTACATCCTAGGGTACTTAAGGAAGTGGCCCGAGAAATAGCAGATGCATTGCTGATCATCTTCCAACATTCGATGGAATCTGGAACAGTACCCATGGATTGGAGGGTAGCTAATGTTACCCCACTATTCAAAAAAGGTGGTAGAGAGAAAACAGGGAATTACAGACCCTATTCGCATTGAATGGCGGAGCAAGCTCGAGGGGCCGAATGGCCTACTCCTGCTCCTATCTTCTATATTTCTATGTTTCTATGCATCCCAGCACGCAGCTGGGCCACCAGGGATCGGAATGTCGGCAAACGAGCCCGACACTCAAGAGGAGTGCCGGGCTCACGGAAAGCAGATGGCACTCCGCAGGGGCTGGGGACAGCAATAGGGGCAGGTGCTAGCAGACGGCCAGCTACAAAAATGGCCGCCTGCCACCTCCCCTTTAACTAGCACCGCCCCGGCCGCAGGTAGGCCCCCCTGACCCCGGCAGACATAGCGTCTGGTGGTAAGTCGGGGGGTGCCACCCAATATATTAACCGGGGAGCAAGCGGGGCGCTGCGGATGGCGATGATGCGCTGTTCGCGCAAATCAACCGAATTTAGCCCCCCTAATATCTGCCAGTTCTGATGAAAGGCCATCGAACTGAAACATGAACTTTGTTTCTCTCACCACACATGCTGCCTGACCTGCTGAGTGTTTTTCAGCATTTTCTGTTTTTATTTCTAAAAGAGAGAAGCCAAGTTAATGGCCCAGATTTGCGGGGTCCTATGACAGTGCACGCACAGCATATATGGTCAAAAGTGCCCCGCAAGTTCCAGGTTTTCGCATGTGATGCGCATACACGAAAACCTGGAACTTGCGATCTGTCAAGTTTCAGCTTGACAGATCATATGAATACGCAGAAAATGGACATTCGCTATTTGCCCAACTACTGCCCAGCAAATGCCCATTGTGGTAAACCACTGTTATCGTTCACAACCGTTCACTATTGTTACACTGTTGTTATCACTGTTTACACTGTTGTTATCACTACACAAGGTTACCTCTTGCCACGCACGCTGTTATACCTAGGCATACCTCAGCTGACTCCGCCCATGGCTCCGCCTGCTTGCCCAGGTATAAAGGTGACTGATTGGCTAGTATTCTTCCTTGTTGGAACCGATCACCCACGAGGGTGGGCTCTGTTATTTAGCCAATAAAAACCTATAGTTACTATCTTAACTCGTCGCTTTTCATGGAATGAATTGATAGGTATATCAATTTTATTGGCTAAATTTTGAAATGAATGGACTGGAGCAGCCAAACGACCAGCCAAACGGCCAGCTACAACAGCCCCAGCAGCCGACTTGGCTGCGAGCCCTCCGACCGCCGTACCTGGATCTAAATCCACAGGCAGCGAATTCAGCCCTCGACTTCGATCACTGGCTGAGCTGCTTTGAATCCTACCTGGTAGCCTCCGGCGTGCCATCGGAAGCCGACAAACTAAGAGTTCTGACCGCCCAGGTGAGCCCTAAAGTATTTGCACTCATCCGGGACCTTGCTACATACGAGGAGGCCCTCGACCTGCTAAAAGAGCAGTACCGGAGCCCAGTAAATTCAAGGTATGCCAGACATCTCCTAAGATCCCGCTCGCAACAGCCAGGAGAGTCTGTAGATGAATTTTTACGGGCGCTACAAACACTCGGCAGGGACTGTGACTTTAAAGCTGTATCGGCTGCACAACATGCTGAAGGAAATATCCGTGATGCCTTCGTGAAAGGCCTTCGGTCCGACTACTCACGGCAAAGACTGCTCGAATCAAAGGACCTCGGCTTGAAAGCAGCTGCAGCCCTCGCTCGCTCCCTGGAAGTGGCCCATCGGGACCTCGAGGCGTACTCCGGGTACAGTGCTGCGCGACCCTGGGACTCGGGCCCGACTTCGGCCGCAATACCCCTTGCACCGCCACCCCTGGGACCTACTACGGCGTCGGTGTCCCGGAATCGATCGGGACCGCCACCCTCGGGACCTGCTGCGGCATCAAAGGGCGAGACATCAAAGGGCACGCTGCCCTGCAAGGAACGCGACCTGCTCCGGATGCAAAAAAAAAGGCCACTTTGCAAACGCCTGCAGGGGGAAAGCCACAGACGCCAGCAGTGCCTCATGTGAGTCGTGGGGGTGGCCATCTTTGATCAAGGCCACAGACGCCAGCAGTGCCTCATGTGAGTTATGGGGGCGGCCATCTTCTCCGCCATTTTGTTCAACTTCGACCTCGTGGGGATCCGCGTCATGGGCGCCGCCATTTTGTTCGCCGCACTCGGCCGCCATTTTGTCTCCAGACCCGACCACCGCCTCACCTGCCGACTACAACAGCTCACTCAGCCATACACTGGCCTCCGTCACGCTTGACCAAGCTCTCCCGCATCATCTGTCCAGGTCCATGATGGACATCGAAGTAAACGGCCACGCCACGACCTGCCTGTTCGACAGCGGGAGCACGGACAGTTTTATTCACCCAGACACGGTGCGCTGCTACTCCCTCACTGTCCGGCCAACGTGCCATCGGATCTCGATGGCGTCGAAGTCCCATTCAACAGACGTCAGCGGCTACTGTCATCGAGTCATAGAGTTTTACAGCACAGAAAGAGGCCCTTCGGCCCATCGTGTCCGTGCCGCCCATCCTTCCCTGTCCAGTCTAATCCCATTTTCCAGCATTTGGTCCATAGCCTTGTATGCAATGGCATTTCATGTGCTCATCCAAATGCTTCTTGAATGTTGTGAGGGTTCCTGCCTCTACCACCCTTTCAGGCATTGAGTTCCACATTCCAACCACCCTCTGGGTGAAAAAGTTCCTCCTCAAATCCCCTCTAAATCTCCTGCCCCTTACCCTGAATCTATGCCCCCTTGTTATTGACCCCCCTACTAATGGGAAAAGTTCCTCTTTATCTACCCTCTCTATGCCCCTCATCATTTTGTACACCTCAATCAGGTCCCCCCTCAGCCTTCTTTGCTCCAAGGAAAACAACCCCAGCCTGTCCAGCCTCTCTTCATAGCTGAGGCGCTCCATCCCAGGTAACATCCTGGTGAATCTTCTCTGCACCCTCTCCAAAGCAATCACATCCTTCCTATAGTGAGGCGACCAGAACTGCACACAGTACTCCAGCTGTGGCCTCACCAGCGTTTTGTACAGCTCCATCATAACCTCCCTGCTCTTATATTCCATGCCTCGGCTAATGAAGGCAAGTATCCCATATGCCTTTTTAACCACCTTATCTACCTGTTCCGCTGCCTTCAGGGATCTATGTACATGTACACCAAGGTCCCTCTGACCCTCTGTACTTCCTAGGGTCCTACCACTCATTGTGTATTCCCTTACCTTATTTGTCCGTCCAAAATGCATCACCTCGCACTTTTCAGGGTTAAATTCCATTTGCCACTTTTCCGCCCATCTGACCAACCCGTTTATATCGTCCTGTAGCCTGAGGCTTTCCTCCTCGCAATTTACCACCCCACCAATTTTCGTGTCATCTGCGAACTTACTGATCATACCTTTTACATTCTCATCCAAATCATTTATGTAGATCACAAACAACAAGGGACCCAGCACCGATCCCTGAGGTACCCCACTGGACACAGGCTTCCAGTCACAAAAGCAACCTTCGACCATCACCCTCTGCCTCCTGCCACTCAGCCAGTTTAGGATCCAACGCGCCAAGGCACCCTGGATCCCATGGGCTCTTACCTTCTTGACCAGTCTCCTATGCGGGACTTTGTCAAAAGCTTTACTGAAGTCCATGTAAACCACATCCACAGCATTTCCCTCATCCACCCCCCTAGTCACCCCCTCGAAAAATTCAATCAGATTTGTCAGACATGATTTACCCTTGACAAAGCCATGCTGAATATCCCCGATTAATCCTTGCCTCTCCAAGTGGAGACTAATTTTGTCCCTCAGAATTTTTTCCAATAATTTCCCTACCACAGATGTTAGGCTCACTGGCCTGTAATTCCCTGGTTTATCCCTGCTACCCTTCTTGAATAATGGTACTACGTTAGCTGTTCTCCAGTCCTCTGGTACATCCCCTGTGGCCAGAGAGGTTCTGAAAATTTGTGTCAGAGCCCCTGCAATCTCCTCCTTTGCCTCCCACAGCAGCCTGGGATACATCTCGTCCGGGCCTGGGGATTTATCCACTTTTTGGCCTGCTAAAACCGCTAGCACCTCCTCCCTCTCGATGCTAATATGTTCAAGTATGTCACAGTCCCCTTGCCCAATTTCTATGTCTGCATCGTCTTTCTCCATAGTGAACACAGATGCAAAAAATTCATTTAAAACCCCGCCTACATCATCTGGCTCTACACACAGATTGCCACTTTGGTCCCTAATGGGCCCTACCCTTTCCCTGGTTATCCTCTTGCCCTTAATATACTTATAAAACATCTTAGGATTTTCCTTTATTTTGCTCGCCAGTGTTATTTCATGGCCCCTCCTCGCCCTCCTAATTTCTTTTTTAAGTATGCCCCTGCACTTTTTATACTCCTCTAGGGCTTCTTCCGTCTTTAGTCTTTTGTAACTGCCAAAAGCCCCCCTTTTATTTCTAATGCATTTTTGTATATCCCTTGTCATCCAAGGTTCCCTTTGCTTGTTGGTCCCACCCTTGACCTTTACAGGAACATGTTGGCGTTGTACTCTCTCTATTTCCCTTCTGAAAGTCTCCCACTGTTTTGATGTGGATTTTCCTATAAGTAGCTGCTCCCAGTCCACTTTGGCCAGATCCTGCCTTATCATATTAAAATCGGCCCTCCCCCAATTTAGAACCCTTATTTCCGGGCCGTCTTTGTCTTTTTCCATGACCACCTTAAATCTCACCAAATTATGGTCACTGTCGCCAAAATGCTCTCCTACTGACACTTCCACCACTTGCCCGGCTACATTCCCCAGAATTAGGTCCAGTACCGCCCCCTCTCTTGTAGGACTTTCTACATGTTGGCTCAAAAAGCTCTCCTGGATGCACTTTAAGAATTCTGCACCCTCTAAGCCTTTCACACGCTGACTATCCCAATTTATATTGGGGAAGTTGAAATCCCCCACTATTATTACCCTATTATTTTCGCACTTTTCTGAGATTTGCCTACATATCTGTTCCTCTATCTCCCCCTGACTGTTTGGGGGCCTATAGTACACTCCCAGCAAAGTGCTTGCCCCCTTTTTGTTTTTAAGTTCTACTCATGTGGCCTCATTAGAGGAACCCGCTAATATATCATCCCTCCTTACAGCAGTAATTGACTCCTTAATTAATATTGCAACACCCCCTCCCCTTTTACACCCCCCTCTGTCTCGCCTGAAGATTCTATACCCCGGAATATTGAGCTGCCAGTCCTGACCCTCCCTCAACCATGTCTCCGTGATAGCAACAATATCGTACTCCCATGTGTTCAACAACAACTTCAGTTCATCCACCTTATTTGCAAGACTCCTTGCATTAAAATAAATGCCTTCCAGCCCTGCCATATTCTCTTTTGCCTTCACATATTTGCTCTGCCTTCCCAGCTGACTTGTTTTTCCCTCTGTATTTGGCTGTAAATCACCCCCTACTATGGCTCCACTCTGTACCCCATCCCCCTGCCAAATTAGTTTAAACCCCCCCCAGCAGTGCTAGCAAACCTCCCCGCAAGGATATTGGTTCCCCTCTGGTTCAGGTGTAAACTGTCCGACTTGTACAAGTCCCACCTTTCCCAGAAGCAGACCCAGTGATCCAGGAAACTAAAGCCCTCCCCCCTGCACCATCCCTTTAGCCACGCATTCATCTGTTCTATCTTCCTATTCCTATAATCACTAGCACGTGGCACCGGGAGTAATCCAGAGATTACAACCCTTGAGGTCCTGCTCTTTAATCCTTCACCTAGCTCCCTAAATTCTTGCTGCAGGACCTCATCCCTCTTTTTACCTATGTCGTTGGTACCAATGTGGACCACGACCACTGGCTGTTCACCCTCCCCCTCCAGAATGCCCTGCAGCCGCTCAGTGACATCCTTGACCCTGGCACCAGGGAGGCAACAAACCATCCTGGATTCACGTCTATGGCCACAGAAACGCCTATCTGTTCCCCTTACTATAGAATCCCCTACCACTATTGCTCTCCCACTCTTTTTCCCCCCTTCCTGGGCAGCAGGAGCACCCCCAGTGCCAGGAAGTTGGCTGCTGCTGCCTTCCCCTGGTGAGTCATCCCCCTCAACAGTATCCAAAGTGGTATACTTGTTTGAAAGGGGGATGTCCGCAGGGGTTCCCTGCACTACCTGCCTGCCTTTGTTGCTCCACCTGATGGTCACCCCCTGTGCTGCCCTACCCTGAGGCGTGAACAACTCGCTAAACGTGCTATCCACGAGCCTCTCAGCATCGCGCATGCTCCAAAATTCATCCACCCGCAGCTCGAGCGCCGCAATGCGGTCTACAAGTAGCTGCAGCTGGATGCATTTCCCACACACATGGTCGTCAGGGACACTGGCAGCATCCCTGACTTCCCACATGGAGCAAGAGGAGCAGAACACGGGTCTGAACTCTCCTGCCATGACTTACTCCTTTAATTAATTAAAAAATTTATTCAATACCCCAGTTACAGGTATACTCTAGGGCGCTTTATTTACCAACTATCCCCACTACACCACAGAAATTTAACACCACAGAATTCAAGCTTGTATTGAAAAGAGAGAAATACTCACCAACCAATCACTCACCTGTGTGGTGACCCTGTCGGTTAGGGACACGGAATATAAAAACTTTAAACTTCTCGTCCTGCCCCAGCTCTGCGCTGCCGTCCTACTAGGGCTGGATTTCCAATGCCACCTTCAAAGTGTCACTTTGGCATACAGTGGACCCCTCCCCCCACTCACAGTCTACAACCAGCAGTTTTTAAACCGCCCGCCGCGTACCACCTGCGGCCTCTCCACTCTCAAAGTCCCGCCCCCCTCCTTGTTTGCTAACCTCACCCACGACTGTAAACCCGTCGCTACCAAGAGCAGGCGGTACAGCGCCGGGGACAGAGCTTTTATTAGCTCTGAGGTGCAGCGACTCCTGAAGGAGGGCATCATCGAGGGGAGCACCAGCCCCTGGCGTGCCCAGGTCGTAGTCGTTAAGACCGGCAATAAACACCGCCTGGTCATCAACTACAGCCAAACCATAAACCGGTACACCCAGCTGGACGCATACCCCCTTCCCCGCATATCTGATATGGTCAACCAGATTGCACAGTACCGGGTATTCTCCACCATCGACCACAAGTCAGCCTATCACCAACTCCCTATCCGCCCTGAGGACCACCAGTATACCGCCTTCGAGGCGAATGGCCGCCTCTACCACTTCCTTAGGGTTCCCTTCGGCGTCACCAACGGGGTTTCGGTCTTCCAAAGGGAGATGGACCGGATGGTTGACCAGAACGCGCTGCAGGCCACGTTTCCTTATCTAGATAACGTCACCATCTGCGGCCACGACCAGCAGGACCATGATGTTAATCTGGAGAAATTCCTCCGTACGGCCCAACGGCTGAATCTCACTTACAATAAGGAGAAATGTATGTTTAACACCTCGCGCCTTGACATCCTCGGCTGCGTGGTAGAGAACGGAGTCATCGGCCCCGACCCCGAAAGAATGCGCCCCCTCATGGAGCTTCCCCTTCCCCACTGTCAAAAGGCACTGAAGAGAACCCTGGGGCTCTTCGCTTACTATGCCCAATGGGTGCCCAATTATGCGGACAAAGCCAGACCCCTCATGAAGTCCACCTCCTTCCCCCTGACAGCAGAAGCATGCGCAGCCTTCTCCCTCATAAAAGGAGACATTGCGAAGGCCACAATGCACGCAGTGGATGAGTCCATCCCTTTCCAAGTGGAGTGCGATGCATCCGACTTCGCCCTGGCTGCAACCCTTAACCAGGCGGGGAGACCTGTGGCCTTCTTCTCAAGGACCCTCCAGGGCCCTGAGATCCGACACTCTTCTGTCGAGAAGGAGGCCCAGGCGATTGTGGAAGCGGTACGACGCTGGAGGCATTACCTGGCAGGCAAACGATTTACCCTCCTCACCGACCAGCGTTCGGTTGCTTTTATGTTTAATAACAAGCTGAGGGGCAAAATCAAGAACGACAAGATCTTGAGGTGGAGAATTGAGCTCTCCACCTACGATTACAATATCTTGTACCGGCCTGGTAAACTCAACGAGCCCCCAGATGCTCTATCACGAGGTACATGCGCCAACGCGCAAGTTGATAGACTGCGGACCCTCCACAATGACCTCTGCCACCCCGGGGTCACTAGACTTTACCACTTCATTAAGGCCCGCAACCTGCCCTACTCCATCGAGGAGGTCAGGACCATGACCAGGAACTGCCAAGCCTGTGCCGAATGCAAACCGCATTTCTATAGGCCGGACAGAGCAAGCCTGATCAAGGGCACCCGCCCCTTTGAGCGCTTGAGCATCGATTTTAAGGGGCCCCTCCCGTCCTCTGACCATAATGTGTACTTCCTCAACATTATTGACGAGTACTCCCGTTTCCCCTTTGCCATCCCCTGCCCAGACATGACCAGTACCACGGTCATCAAATGCCTGAACGACCTCTTCGCCTTGTTCGGGTTCCCGAACTATATACATAGCGACCGGGGCTCATCCTTCATAAGCGAGGAACTTCGCCAGTTCCTGCTCGCGAGAGGTATTGCTGCGAGCAGGACCACCAGCTACAACCCCCGGGGGAACGGCCAGGTGGAAAGAGAGAACGTGACAGTTTGGAAGGCCGTCCTCTTAGCCCTAAAGTCTAAGGGCCTCCCAACCTCTCGCTGGCAGGAAGTCCTCCCGGCAGCGCTCCATTCCATCCGGTCACTTCTTTGTACTGCCATTAACGCTACCCCTCATGAGCAAATGTTTGTTTTCCCCCGGAAGTCGACTATGGGAACCTCGCTACCAACATGGCTGACTTCTCCGGGGCCAGTCCTGCTGCGGAAGCACATGAGGACCCATAAAATGGACCCCCTGGTCGAGAGGGTGAACCTCCTGCACGCCAACCCCCAGTATGCCTATGTGGCATACCCAGACGGGCGGGAGGACACAGTCTCCTTGCGAGACCTCGCACCCTCGGGCACCCCTGAGATACCACCGTTATCCCCCACCACTCCCCCAAATCCAGCTCTTGTAGGCGGCATGCCGGAACCCCAGGAGCCTTCGTCGACCACGCAGACACCAGCATTAACATCGGATACTGCACCACCGCCGCCGCTGCTGCGCCGATCAGAAAGGCTTACGAGGCCTCCTGATAGACTGACATACACGAACTGGTAGTACACTTCACCCCGTCGGACTCAATTTTAAACAAGGGGTGAATGTGGTAAACCACTGTTATCGTTCACAACCGTTCACTATTGTTACACTGTTGTTATCACTGTTTACACTGTTGTTATCACTACACAAGGTTACCTCTTGCCACGCACGCTGTTATACCTAGGCATACCTCAGCTGACTCCGCCCATGGCTCCGCCTGCTTGCCCAGGTATAAAGGTGACTGATTGGCTAGTATTCTTCCTTGTTGGAACCGATCACCCACGAGGGTGGGCTCTGTTATTTAGCCAATAAAAACCTATAGTTACTATCTTAACTCGTCGCTTTTCATGGAATGAATTGATAGCTATATCACCCATGAAACTCTTAATCCTGGTAAAAGCAGGCATAGGGCCTTCTTTTTACCAGCGTAAGGGTTTCAATAAATATTAAAATAATTTTTTTTAATGATTTATATATTCAAAAAACTTTAAAATTAGTTTAGGTTATTTTTGGCTCCTTGAAAAATGTTTTAAATTATTTTTCAAAAAAATAAATTTTTGTTTTAAGTGTTTAATTAAATTATATTTTAGTTAATTTTGAACCTGTGATATTTATTTTTATTTCAGTGGGGTGAAAGTGTGTTTTTTAGTGGATTCCGATTATGCTTATGGGGAGTCCGTACGTAAATGGAATCCCCATAAGCATAATGGGTATGCTCCTTTGTGATTGGCTGGCCTGGCCCACGTGATCCCAGGGATACTTGTGAACCGCCTGCGCCCCTGGGATATGTGGGCCTTTAACCAGGCGTATACCCACAGGCCCAGGACTGCAAGAGTCTGAAGATACAGAGGCACTAGGTAGGTGTGTACTATTCTTGTGGTTCGGAGGCATTCGCCCACGGGAAGACTCCAACCGCAATTTCAGGTCCATTGTTTTGGATGGAACTCTACAACAGAACTGTTCTGATGAATACACAATCTGATGTTAAGCAACATTACAAATTTTCAAACAGAATAATTTTTGGATACACAAACCATTATATTTTGCATTAAATACATGAGTGCATTGGATCTTAAGAGCAAAAATGTCACTGGCAAGTTTTACAGGTCATTACAGTTGATAATTCAGCACTGAACGCTTATTTATGATGGAATAGTTATATCAATTCTATTAAAAATGTGTGAAACTAATATATTTTTTAAACTGGTTACATAATTTGTTGGTTTTATAGCAATAGTTGTGTTGTTTAAGAGAAATTATGAAATTCAGCATAATGCATAGCTTAAGAAGGGTCAACACTTTAAAAGAAGCTACCTTCTGAATCGTGAGGTATCTGGAATGTGTATTGCAGAGAACCAAAATATTTGTGCACAAGGAAAGATATTGTCTTGTATCTGTTCGCAATCCTTACTTGATATGTAGTTGTAGTTGTAGCTACCACTGGCTAGATTGGAAATCTTTGTGCTTTCAGGAAAGGGCACTGGTTAAAACCTGCCTGCAGGTCTTGTAAGCTGTTGTTTCTTATCAATGAGAAAGCAAAAGAAATACGGGTGAGGTATATGTTGTTAAGTTTATCAATTCTTTCAGCATTGTCAACCAAATGATTGCATTTTTTCTGTTTCCATTCCAGCTGCTAAAACAATTTGTAACATTCTGATATCCATCCTTCATGATAAAAGAAATCACAGCACATTGATGTAGAAGACAACTTAATAAGCCATCAATTGGGAAGGCATTTGTCAGAGCTCAGTGATAACATGACTTGGGAAGCACAGACTATTAAGGACTAAAGCTGATGGGACTATTTCTTCGCACAGTGATTTCAGGATTATCTGAGTGAATCGTTGGGGTTCAGGGCCAAGGTCTCATTAAAAGGTATGTATCTACACCGCTCAGAGACATTTCACCCAGGTGGATTGTCCTGATTTTTTTGAGGAAGTGAAATTAATTCAAATCAAAACTTCTTATCAGAAGGTTCTAGCTTAGTTCCCTTATGTGTTGTAAAATAGATCAAAATAAGGAAATTCTATTAAGATTTTGTATGTATAGGAAGGTAATGCCGTGATTCAGCAAACTGCCATGAAAGCAGTTAGTTACAGCTGATTGTATTCTTGTTCTTGAAACACGAACGGGCCACCAGCTGCTGGGGCAGTGCAGACACGTTCTCCAATAACACTTGACATTTAAAACATGCTGAAAATGTCATAGAATGATTAATGTACCAATGCTGTCTGAAAGATGAAAGCCTGACTGTTGGGCGAAAGGCGATTTCATTGTGGCCTGCCAACAGGTGGGAAGAAAACATTTTATGTAATGGCTTTCAAATTTAAATGAATTTTTCACCATATTTATTGATGAGCTATGAATTTTACAATTATTCACTTTTTCTTCATGTAGTAAACTGGGGTTAAATCTATCACAATTATTATTTTCATTTCCTGGGTGCTAGTTGAAGCAGGTCTGGTCTGGATATTGTAATTCCAATCTATGTTGCATTGCAATTTTTCCCCTGCCCCCATTTTAAAATACACTTCTTATGTCTTTTGGTTTCTCATGTTTGCAGCTTTTTATTTCAATTTTAAATTTTCTTGGTGGAATTTGCTTTGTTGGTTCATAAAGTTGAGGGACAACAGTGGTGTTTATCAGAACACAATCCATCCTGAATGCCCAGTCCTAGATTTTCCTGATATTGTCGGTAAAATGGTGAGGCGGGACTTCTGCCCACCCTCGTAATTCTACCGACACCTGACTTGTTCAAGATTCTCAAAAGCAGCAGCGGAAATAATGCTGGCAGAGATAAAGGCCAGATGACATTGGGCTAGAAATTGGACACCTTAGCGCCTCTCATTATCGCCTCTGAGGGACGATAACGGGGCGCTAAGCAGTTACTGATCGGGCGCGCCAAGAATATGGACTCCCGCTATATTCGACGGGAGGTTTGCGGCAGCGGAATGGCGTTGCGCCCCGATCTCCTTCGCCCAGAGATCGTGCCACCATCGCCCTGCGCATCGTCCTGGTAATGCCCTGAACCCGAACTTCGGTTCCGCCACCTGCAGCATTGCCGGGTGAAAACACCGGCAGCTGCAGGAGGCGTTCATCGGGAGGCCGGGCACTTCGGGGGTGAAATTTAAAGGCGAGGTGGCCTAGGTAATTGAAAAAAATTCTGAAATGCTGTTTCTCATTTTTTTTCCTTGTCTTCGGCAGCGATCAATCAGCCCGGCACTCTGCTGCAGTGCATCGGGCTGATCGGGCCGGATCGCAGCTTCCGTCGGGGACCAGGTAAGTTGCTTCCCCTTGCAGAGCCTGCAGCAATGGCCCTTCCCTTTAAGGGAGAGAAGGAGCCTTCCAACCTACTGCTGTCTGTTGCACTCCAGGAAACTTGATTTAGCGCTCCA
This sequence comes from Somniosus microcephalus, assembly GCF_052327205.1. Taxonomy (NCBI): domain Eukaryota; kingdom Metazoa; phylum Chordata; class Chondrichthyes; order Squaliformes; family Somniosidae; genus Somniosus; species Somniosus microcephalus. The sequence continues at coordinate 143,435,118 of NC_140995.1, read as the reverse complement.
CTTCCTTCCTGGAGCACAAAACCGAATTTCTTAAAAGTTGTAAAACATTAGCGCATTAACTTTTAAAAGTTAGTGCCCCAAACGGGGCAATACCACATTTCTCCCCCAAAGGCTCTTTGGCACCCTGGGAGCTATGCCCAGAAAAGGAATATGCAGGCTGTCAAGAGGGAGGTGGTACTGAACTCTGCTGCCCCGCAGACAGTGCACGGAACCTTTTTATGATGTCACCAGGCTGACCAAGGTACATGAAGACACGAGTATCCATGTAGACGCTAAGATACTGCAGGAGACATGAGACACCGCCATACTATCCAAGATCACATAATGTAAAAGAAGAGATTTATAATGCCCTTAGTAAGCACAAGAAACCCCCACCACCACCCTCACAGGTACACCCCCTCTCCTACCATTTCCCTGCCCATATTTCCTGCAATGTTTAAATGATAAAATGTTCACAAGGGAATGTCTGCTGACACCTGGGTGAAAAATGTATTATTAGTTAGTCTGTAGAATGTCTAAATATTTGTGCTCTTTGCAACGGAGAAACATGCACACAACCAGAGGCAAAAGACTGCCATGGAAGGAGGATTTGCTCACATCAAGGACCTCAGTAGGCATGAGGAGAAAGCACTGCAACTCCTGGGCTTTGGGAGATGAAGATGTTGGAGGAGAGATGTGAGGTTCAGCTTGGTAATAGGATGGGGTGCTTACACAACTGTGTGTTTTGGCTGCCTGCAGGCATGACTTGAACAGCCTCCTGTTATTGCTCAATCATATCTGACTCACAAGTCAGAAATCACTTTTCTGAAATGAATGTCCTTTGTGACCTTCACAGCGGCTGAACACTTACAGAGTAAAGCTTCTGGCCAGCTACCTGGTACCTTTAGAGGGACACTTCCTCTATCAGATTCATCCATTCCATCATGGCACCTTATTCAAGCACCAGCCTAGAGATACCCACTTAGAACATTATTAAGACAGAGGGGCTCCCACTAGTTCTACCACATATTATCAGCGAACAGGAGGAGCTGGCAGGCAATTATGTAGAAACAGCCATCTTTCCTTGAAGGGGGCAAAAATGGCTGCCCTCAGCTGAAGAGTCCAAGAACCAATATCTCAGGGGCCCAGTCTTTAAAAGATTTGTGATTCATGAGCATAGATCTCATGTGCAGGCAATGGAGACTCTTATGTGGTGCAGATGGTAGAAAAGTTGAATGAGCCAAAAACCATATGCGCAGTACGATGCCAGAAGAATGGCATGAAATGTGGAACGCACTAGTGACTATTCCAGTCCAGGAGATCTCTGTAGCCTCAATATGTCAAGATGAGGCTCCAATGACAATTCTTACTTCTGGAGTGGCAGGAATGAATGCTTCCATTGATGGCCTGAAGCGCATCATAGCTCAGAGCTTCCAGGGCTTAATTGGGATTTTTGACCTGCTCTCGCACAACTGAGCCTGTGCCCAAACTAATTGTCTGTAAGAAATGGATGCATATGTCACTGCTTCTCGTGGCAGTGAAAATGCACCAGGATCAATGCAGCCTCTTCCAATGCCAGCACAGGAGGAATGCTTCTGGTCCGAGCCCAGTAGCATTGAACACGCAAATGACATGACACTGAAAGCATATCCTTCAAGGACATTGGCTTCATAGCGATGAATGTGTAAGGTTTGCAAAATTATCCAAATTCCCCCAAAGTAAGAAAAGAAGAGATATTGGACTGTTTGAAATAATATTGGGCCAAAGGGGACCTAAAATCAAAACCCCAGGAAGATTTGGCTAGTTTAAAAGGCATGTTCAGGCCTGTGGAAAAAGGCTGCCACAAAAGGAATGGGTGGGACAGACAGTTTGAGTATTGGAGGGGCCAGAGATTGTCTGAGAATGTTCTGGGCCATCCCAGTCATTCTACATAAAGACAATAGGTCCACGGAAAAGACTGTTCCAGCTGAAACTCACAGAGCCACCAAGTACATGAATAATACAACACAAACCAACAGTCAACAAAAGAGAACCTGGCCCCAGCAGGAAGAAAACAATCAAACAACAGTTTAAAACCAATCAGAAAGATTTCCAAAACACTTTACACATTTTAAACTGATTTCAAAGCAATCCCAAAACCAGTTAAAAGCCAATTAAAAATAGATGGGACCATCCCCGAAACTCGATAAGAATTTAAACATATTAAAGTTAACGAACCCACCCAAAATCTAATGAGATTAGCAGGCTTCGTTTAGTATAAACTAAAGACCTGTCTCCACAAGAAATCAGTTCGATGAGTTTGATGGGTTCGATCAGTTCGATCAGTACAGTTCAGTCAGAGAATTGAAACAGCAGTCAGTGAATTGAAGTCAGCAGTACAGTTCGGACAGACACAGACAGAGGCACAGCTCATTCGAAAGACATCAGCCTCGGGACAATCAATTGACGGAAGGACAACAGAAGGAGAACGGAAAGGAATCGCGGCAACCAAGGGCCCCACAAAACAAACAACTAACAATATTACCAACAACTAGGTAATATTGGGCCACCACGACCAACAAGAAACCAACTCGGAAGAAACCGAAGATCTGCAAGTTTTTCCACTCTACAAACTATTCCTGCCTTTGGTGAGCATTTCCTGGTCCTCTGGAATTCAACCTAGTTAGTATAGTGGGATTGGGAGGGGTAATGTATTTTGTCTATTGTCATTCTCCCTCGCATATTCCGAAGTGTTCCCCCTTTTAGAGTGATAAGATTATTGTGTTGTGTATATTTTCTTGTCTCAAGTATAAATCCAAGTTCTTTTCACCAACTCAGTTGTCTGTTGCAATTTCATTACAACCCTCAAATAAGTTCAAAGTCTAGAACCAAGGGAGTGGGAGCAATTCGAACCGCTCAGGGAGTCAGAGGTGAAACTGACCACACACACCAGCCTTTACAAATGCCACCTCAGTCCTTGAGAGCTCAATTGGTTCAGTCCCAGCCATGAAGCATACACCCTCCTGACAATGATGTAGCACTATGTGGGATTAAAAAGTTAAGATCACGTGTGAGCAGAGTTTTAGGCACACGGGGTAGTTACGGTGGTAAGAGGTAGCAGTAGTGGTGGAGCATAATAAAAGGACACAATAGTAGTAAACATGCACATTTCTGGCAATTCTGTGTGTTTATATATTTTTGCCTGGGGAACCTGCTGTTGTCCCTCATATGGTGATAAATGTTTGTAACTGTAATCTCTCAGAGAGGATATTAGAGGCATTACAGATTTGCTGAATAATTGTCTAAGGGCAAGAAATGTATTGTGTCATGCAGATGGATGGCTCCCTCTTTATTGAGAGAAGTTGGTGATAATCACTTACATTGTACCCTCCGTAAACTTGAGCTCATCCAAAACTCTGCTGCCCGTATCTTAACTCGCACCAAGTCCCGTTCACCCATCACCCCTGTGCTCGTTGATCTACATTGGCTCCTGGTCCGGCAACGCCTTGATTTAAAAATTCTCATCCTTGTTTTCAAATCCCTCCATGGTCTCGCCCCTTCCTATCTCTGTAACCTCCTCCAGCCCCACAACCCTCCAAAATCTCTGTGCTCCTTCAAATCTGGCTATGTGTGCAACCCCGGCTTTCTTCCCTCCGGCATTGGTGGCTGTTAAGTCCGTGAATGATTGAGACACGGACTAGCAGGAGTGAAAACAAACAGATCTTTACTGGTGGAAGTCCATAACGAAACTAAACAACAGAGGCTCTCTAGCGCCTTTTATACAGGGGTGGTCACTGCCGGTACTGCAGTCTGAGACCAGTTATTCTCTTAAAGGTACATACTCAACAATTCCTCCCCTTTTAGATAAACAACTAAATGATAATGAATTACAATCACAATTACTGTTACTAGATACAGTGGTTAAGTTTAAGCAATTATAAGTTCAGTCTTTGAGGAGGCTTCCTGATTCTGTCTGGATAACGCCTCTTTGGGGTAACAGGTTCTTCTGGCAATGTTGAGTCGGAATCAATGTCGTTGTTTGGATCATCTGCTTCCAATATTACCGGTTCTGCGGTAGCTGCAATTGGAACGTCGATTTCATTACCAGGTGTATCAGATCGTGGTGTGGAGTTGACGTTTTCCAGTGACTCTAGAATCTGGTCAGCATGGCGTCTTACAATGCTCTCCCCAACGTCCACGGTATACATGAGAGGTCCTTGTCGTGTACAAATCGTTCCTGTCTGCCATTTCTCAGTGCGGTAGTCCCGGGCCAAAACTGGTTGACCTATCTTAAAACTCCTGGTCGGCCTTTCATTCATATTCTGAAACTGCCTGTTCTCCACATCTCTTCGGACGTTTGGCTTAACCAAATCCAAGCGGCATCGTAGTCTTCGATTGAAGAACATCATGGCTGGAGTTTGGTTGGTAACCGCATGTGCCGCATTCCGGTAGGCAAACAAGAAGTTGTCCACCTTGTGTTGTAGGGGTATATCTTCATTACACATTGCCTTGATAGCCTTCTTGAATGTTTGGACAAACCTCTCGGCCAATCCATTAGTGGCTGGATGATATGGGGCAGATGTGTAATGCTTAACACCATTGTTCTTTAAGAACCTCCGGAACTCTTCAGACACAAACTGTGGTCCATTGTCAGAGCAAATCTGTTCAGGCAGCCCATTCCTGGCGAATATGGTTCGTAAAACTGTGATAGTTTTTTCCGTGGTGGTTGAGAACATTTTTATTACCTCTGGCCACTTTGAATGTGCATCCACCGCAATTAAAAACATCGAGTCCATGAAGGGACCAGCAAAATCAACGTGCACCCTTTGCCATGGAGATGAGGGCCACTACCATGGATGCAGAGGAGCTTGTGGTGGGGTGTTTTGGACCTTCTGGCATCCTGCACAGCTCTTGGTCATCTCTTCGATTTCTCTATCGATTCCCAGCCACCACACAAACGCTCTGGCTAAGCTCTTCATTTTTACCCCACCCAGATGACCCTCATGAAGCTCATTGAGCACTCTATCCGTCAACTTAGGTGGAATTACTACTCTGGATCCACAAATCAAGGTTCCTCTGCACACTGACAGCTGTTCTCTTCTCGGCGAGAATGCTGGCAGCAGTGGTTCGCCATGTGCTGGCCATCCCTTCACCGTTAAATCATAGACCCGTGATAGTGTCGGGTCATTCCGTGTTTCCTTTTCTATGTTTGCATTCGTCACAGGGAGACATTCGACTATGGTCGAGTGGAATAACTCCATTGGATCCACTGCAAGGTCTTCTTCTTCCACCGTCGGCAACGGTAGACGTGACAATCCATCAGCATTTCCATGCTGTTTAGTTCCTTTGTACTCGATGTCATATTGGTGTGCCCCTAGGAAAAGGGACCATCTCTGCAGCCGTTGTGCTGTCATTATCGGTACGCCCTTCTGCGGGTTGAAAATGGAGACAAGAGGTTGATGATTGGTTAGTAGAATAAATTTTTGACCGTGCAGATAGTGATTGAACTTCTTCACCCCCCACACTAGGCTGAGGGCCTCTCTGTCAATCTGGGCGTAGTTACGCTCGGCAGAAGTTAACGAGCGTGACGCAAAAGCTATCGGCCTCTCCAAACCATCAAGGAATTTATGTGACAGTACCGCCCCAATGCCGTAGGGAGACGCATCACACGCCAGCCTGATTGGCAGTGCTGGGTTGTAGTGAGCCAATACTTCCTTCGAAGTGATTAAGTCCTTACTCTTCTGAAAAGCACGTTTACAATCATCGCTCCGTTTCCATGCTACCCCCATTCGTAGCAGGGCATTCAGTGGGTGCAGAATTGTCGACAAATTCGGCAAAAACTCATGATAGTAATTCACCAACCCGAGGAATGACCTCAGTTGCGACACATTTTCAGGCGCTGGGGCCTTAATAACCGCTTCAATTTTGTCAGGGGACTTATGTAACCCCTCTTCATCAATCACGTGGCCACAATACGATATCTGTTTCTTAAAAAATTCGCACTTGGGGCGGTTGGCTCGCAGCCCATGTTCCCGTAGTCGAGTGAGCACCTGTTCTAGGTTGTTAAGGTGTTCACTGTCATCTTCACCTGTTACAAGGATGTCGTCCAAGTAACACTGAGTCCCCGGAATCCCTTGCAGGACTTGTTCCATCGCTCTTTGCCATATCGCCGGAGCCGCTGCTGCCCCGAATACCAATCGATGATACTGGTAAAGACTTTTTTGTGAGTGTTTATCATGAGATACTTCCTAGAGGACTCTTCAACCTCCATCTGCAAATATGCTTGTGCTAGGTCAATTTTTGTAAAACGCTTCCCTCCAGACAGTGAGGCGAAGATGTCTTCTATCCTTGGAAGAGGATATTGTACTGTGTGAAGGACAGGGTTCACCGTCACCTTGAAATCCCCACAGATGCGAATCTTCCTTGGCTCTCCCGACTTATTGCTTAACGTTTTCTTCATGACAGGAACGATGGGTGTCGCCCACTCACTCCAGTCGACCTTAGACAATACGCCCGCCTTCTCCAGATTCTCCAGCTCTGCCTCGACAGCTGGGCTAATTGCATATGGTGCCGGTCTCGCTTTGAAAAACTTGGGAACTGCATTCTCTTCTATTTTTAACGAGGCGGTTACGCCTTTAAGCGTGCCCAGTTCTTGTTGAAATACCTCTTTGGCGTTAGCTAAGATTGTTGACAATCGTCCAGGAGTGACGTCATCATCTTTTTTACCGTCCACCGTCATTGCATGAATGGAATGCCAATCTAAGTTTATCTTCCTGATCCATTCCCGTCCCAATAACGGTGGTCCACCATTTGGCAGTATGTAGAGATACAATTTCCGTATTTTCTTGCCATTGTATTCGACAGGCACCCTTATTTTTCCTCTGGGGTATACTTTTTGCCCCGTATATGTCGTCAAGACGATGGATGTCTCTCTCAAGGGTATGTGTGAAAATAGCCACTCGTAGTCTCGTCGATTCATGACGGTTAGCGCTGATCCTGTATCCAATTCCATTTTAACTTGGGACCCTGCTATCGTGAGAGTGACCCAAATGGTTCGGTGATCCTCTTTTGCGATTACATTGTGAAGTTTGAGACAGCTTAGTCTCCTGTTTCCGGATTCACTATCGCTCATCTGGTCTTTGGAACTACTGTCCGTCATCTTTTGTACTTTCTTGTACGCTTCCTTAGTAGCCTTTTTGTTGTCGCTGGTCTTCTTCCCAGACCTACAAACTCGTGCAATGTGTCCAATCTTCCAGCATTGTCTGCATATTTTGTCTTTGGACCAGCAGTCCTTCTGGTCATGGTTAGTTCTGCTGCAGCGATAACATTTTGCAAATCCCCGTGTCATTTCGTGGGTGCCGTATTCCTGTGGTTTTTGTTGAATTTCTGCAGCTCCCCTGGCTGCTGCTTCATACGATACTGCCACGCTGAAAGCCTTATCTAGCGTCAGCTCTTTTTCTGAGAGTAACTTCTTCTGTGTTCCTTCACTCAGGAGTCCACAGACAAATTTGTCCCGTAGGGTATCTGTCAGTCCTGCTCCGAACTGGCAGTGCTTTGATAGCTTGCGTAGTTCCGTAAGATACTCAGCATTGCTCTCATCTTTGTGCTGAGTTCTCCTGTGGAATTTAAATCTTTCTGCTATCAACAGCGGTGCAGGGTTTAAGTGTTCCTGGAGGACAGCAACAATTTCGTTAAAACTCTTCGCCTTCGGTTTGGCTGGAGTAATCAGGTCCCGCAATAGGCCGTACGTTCTAGCGCCCATTAAGTTTAGCAATATCAATGCCTGTTTCCCCTCCGCTATATCGTTTGCCTCGAAATATACCTCGACTCTTTCCACATACGTGGTCCAGCCCTCTAATGTATTATCAAAAGCCGTGATACAGCCAGTCTTCGGCATCTTGCAAATCTAAAATGGCACCTCCCGCGCTTTGCCTTCTTCCCCGATTTAACAAAATGGCGCCTCCCGCGCTTTGCCTTCTTCCCCGCTGTTGTTAGCGCTGCTTTCCACGGTTTCTTGCGCGTATCCTTTTTCTTTTATTATTTTCCCGTCGTGGAGCGGACCCTCTGGGACACTTCCCTCCCTCTTCTTAGGTCCGAACGCTGCCCGGCTTCGAAGCACCGGCCGCGCCCTGTGTGCTCCACCCTCTCTCTCTCTCTTTGCTTCCCGACTCGCTGCCCGGCCCTGTTGAAAGGCCACCCAATCGAGCTTCAGCCCGCCGCAGCCCAGGAAGGATCAGAGCACTACCTGCCACCAGCCCGATTAGCTGGGAAACCACGGACCGAGGAACCCAGCCTGGCTCTGGAAAGTCGCTCCTGCAAGTTTTTAAATCGATGATTGACGGTCGACGCCCGTTTCTCGAGTTTCAATGGCCTCTTTTTTTTTTCTTCTGGCTCCGACCTTCAACAACGTCGTCGGAGCTGCTGCTGAGTTGCAGGTAAGTTCGTTTCTTACTCGTCGCCAGTGTTAAGTCCGTGAATGATTGAGTCACGGACTAGCAGGAGTGAAAACAAACAGATCTTTACTGGTGGAAGCCCATAACGAAACTAAACAACAGAGGCTCTCTAGCGCCTTTTATACAGGGGTGGTCACTGCCGGTACTGCAGTCTGAGACCAGTTATTCTCTTAAAGGTACATACACAACAGTGGCTGTGCCACCAACTGTTTCGGCCCTAAACTCTGGAATTACCTCCCTAAATCTCTCTGCCTCTGTACCTCTCTCTCCTCCTTTAAGACACTCCTTAAAGCCTACCTCTTTGGCCAAGCTTTTGGTCACCTGTCCTAATAGCTCCTTATGTGACTTGGTGTCAAATTTTGTTTTATAACCTTGGGACATTTTATTATGTTCTAGGTGCTATATAAATACTCCTACATAAATGGAAGTTATTGTTGTTGTTGTTGATAACAAGTGCTGCAGACAGCAGTGTTAAATCCGTGAATCTTGATGTATGGTGTCCTTCAAATAATCAACAGAGACTGCAGAGGAACAATCAACAGATGTTTACTGGATGAGGGTTACTCTAAAAACTAAAAGTACAGATCCCTACTCAGGGTTTATATACAGGTGTGGCCACTGCCGGTACTACAGTATACAGGAGCTGTAAAAGTAGTTCTCCCCTTAAAGGTACATACACTACAATTCCTCCCCTTTTAGATTAACAGTACCATAACATTCATTTAACAGTTAACACTTTTAACATGCAACATTAACTGAAAATAGTCCATTTATAAATTCAGTCTTTGGGGCGGCATCCTGATCCTTTCTGGATAGCGCCTTTCCTGAATGTCTTGCTCTTGGTGCGGAAGCGATTCTGCCCCCCTGTCATCGGTTGGTGCATCAGCTTCCGATGCTACTGTTTCTGGGGTAGATGCTACCTGTATGTCGGGTTCATCACCAGGTATGCGAGACATGGGGTTGACTCGTTCCTGTGACGCTAGGATCTGGTCGACATGGCGTCTCACAATGTTCTCCCCAACATCCACTGTGTACATTACTGGCCTCTGCCGTGTGCATATCGTTCCTGGTTGCCATTTCTCTGTTCGGTAGTCGCGGGCCAAGACTGGTTGCCCTACATTGAAGCTCCTTGTCGGCTTCTCATTGATGTGCTGGAATTGCTTATTCTCAACATTTCTTCGTACATTTGGTCTGAGCAAATCCAGACGAGATCTCAACCTTCGGTTAAAGAACATCATGGCCGGGGTCTGGTTGGTGACTGCATGTGTCGCATTTCTGTAGGCTAACAGGAAATTGTCCACCTTATGCTGCAGTGGAATGTCGTCATCGCACATGGCCCTTACTGCCTTTTTAAAGGTTTGTACGAACCTCTCAGCCAATCCATTTGTGGCTGGATGATACGGGGCGGATGTATAATGCCTTACCCCATTCCTTCTCATAAATTTCCGAAACTCTTCGGACAAAAACTGTGGTCCGTTATCAGAGCAAATCTGCTCTGGCAAGCCGTTCCTGGCAAATATGGTCTGTAGGACTGCAATCGTTTTCTCCGTGGTTGTGGAGGACATTTTGATCACCTCAGGCCATTTCGAGTGCGCATCCACGGCTATTAAGAACATTGATTCCATGAATGGACCAGCAAAATCAATATGCACCCATTGCCATGGAGAGGAGGGCCACTCCCATGGGTGTAGAGGGGCATGTGGTGGTGCATTTTGGACCTTCTGGCATCCTGAGCAGCTCTTTGTCAGGTCCTCGATTTGCTGATCGATCCCCGGCCACCACACATAAGCCCTAGCAAGGCTTTTCATTTTCACCCCTCCCAGATGGCCTTCGTGAAGCTCATTGAGCACTCTCTCCTTTAACTTGGGTGGAATTACCACTCGGGATCCAGACATCACTGTCCCCTGGCCTACTGACAGCTGTTCTCTTCTGGATGAGAATGCTGGCAACAGTGAGTCGCCATGTGTTGGCCATCCCTTCACCGTCAAATCATATACCCGAGACAGTGTCGGGTCATTTCGGGTCTCCTTCTCTATATCCGCATTAGTTACTGGCAAGCGTTCAATTATAGTCGAATAAAATATTTCGACAGGGTCCACTGCTGGTGCTTCCTCCGCAGTAGGCAGTGGCAGGCGTGATAGCCCATCAGCGTTTCCATGCTGTTTCGTGCCCTTATACTCTATTTCATATTGGTTCGCCCCTAGAAAAAGGGACCATCTTTGTAGCCGTTGCGCAGTCATCACCGGAACGTCCTTCTTTGGATTAAAGATGGAGACAAGTGGTTGGTGGTCAGTCAGCAAGGTGAACTTCTGCCCGTGCAGATAGTGGTTGGACTATTTTACTCCCCACACTAGGCTGAGGGCCTCCCTGTCAATCTGGGCGCAGTTACGCTCGGCTGAGGTTAATGACCGAGACGCAAAGGCTACTGGCCTCTCCAAGCCGTCTGGGAATTTGTGCGACAGCACCGCACCAATACCATAGGGTGATGCATCACACGCCAACCGAATTGGTAGTGCTGGGTTGAAATGAGCCAACACCTCTTTTGATGTGATCAATTCTTTGCACTTCTGGAAAGCTCGTTTACATTCGTCATTCCACTTCCATGGTACCCCCGTTTGCAGTAGGGTATTCAGTGGGTGTACTACTGTAGACAAATTTAGCAAGAACTTATGGTAGTAGTTCACCAGCCCGAGGAACGACCTCAGTTGTGACACATTTTCTGGTGCTGGAGCCTTGACTACTGCCTCAATCTTTTCAGGGGACTTATGTAACCCCCCTTCATCAATAACGTGGCCACAATACGAGATCTGCTTCTGGAAAAACTCGCATTTGTGGCGATTAGCTCAGAGCCCATATTCCTTCAATCTAGTGAGCACCTGCTCCAGGTTGGCGAGGTGATCACTGTCATTTTCGCCCGTGACCAGGATGTCATCCAAATAACACTGGGTCCCTGGAATCCCTTGCAGGACTTGATCCATTGCCCTTTGCCAAATAGCCGGAGCTGATGCTACCCCGAACACCAGCCGATTGTATTGGTAGAGACCTTTGTGAGTGTTGATCGTGAGGTACTGTTTTGAGGCTTCTTCTACCTCCATTTGCAGGTACGCCTGTGCCAGATCAATCTTAGTGAAGCATTTTCCTCCAGATAGCGAGGCAAAAATATCTTCAATCCACGGAAGCGGATATTGTACCGTGTGAAGGACTGGGCTCACTGTCACCTTAAAGTCCCCACAGATGCGAACTTCTTTGGTTCCCCAGGCGTATTACTCAACGACCTCTTCATTACAGGAACGATGGGTGTAGCCCACTCGCTCCAGTCCACTTTGGACAGTACTCCAGAATGTTCCAAACCTTCCAGCTCTGCTTCGACGGCTGGGCGGATTGCATAAGGCACCGGTCTGGCCTTAAAAAACTTTGGGCTTGCATTTTCCTCTATTTTGATCGTCACTGTTATGCCTTTTAGTGTTCCGAGTCCCTCCTGGAACACTTCTTGTGTGTCAGTTAGCATTTTTGACAGTCGTCCAGGTGTGACGTCGTCATCCTTTTTGGCATCTACCGTCAGTGCTTGTATGGCATGCCAATCTAACTGTATCTTCCGGATCCATTCACATCCTAGTAGTGGTGGTACTTCATCTGGCAATACATATAGGTCCATTTTTGGTGTTTCCTTGCCGTTGTATATCACGTTCACCCTTATTTTTCCTTTGGGGTAGACTTTTTGCCCCGTGTACGTCTTCAAGACAATCTCTGTATCTCTCAAGGGTATATGTGAGAATAGCCGCTTGTAGTCCCTTCGGTTTATGACTGTTAGGGCTGATCCTGTGTCCAATTCCATTTTCACTTGGACTCCGTCTATCTTGAGTGTGACCCAGATAGTTTGGTGATCCTCCATTTTGATTACATTATGTAGTTTCAGACAACCCAGCTCCTTGCTTCCGGAGTCTGTATCACTTTTCTGTTCGTCTGAACTACTCTCCGTCACCTTATGTACCTTCTTGTACTTCTCCTGTGGAGATTTCTTGCTGCTGGTTTTCTTTTCCGACCTGCAGACTCTTGCTATGTGTCCTACTTTTCCACACTGTCTGCACACTTGGTCCTTGAACCAACAATCCTTATGGTCGTGTGTTGTTCTGTCGCAGCGATAACACTTCACTGCTCCATATGACATTTCATTTGTGCCATATTCTTGCGGTCTCCGTTGTATCTCTGCAGCGCACCGTGCGGCTGCTTCGTGTGATACTGCCATGCTGAAAGCCTTGTTCAGCGTAAGATCCTTTTCTGATAGAAGCCGTTTCTGGGTTCCTTCACTTTGAAGCCCACACACAAACTTGTCCCTTAAAGTATCTTCTAGTCCCGTTCCAAACTGGCAGTGTTTCGATAGCTTGCGCAGTTCCGTTAAATACTCAGCATTACTTTCGTCTTTATGCTGGTTCCTTTTGTGAAACTTAAATCTTTCTGCTATCAGCAGCGGTGTGGGGTTTAAGTGGTCCTGTAGGATTGCCACTATGCTTTCAAAATCCTTTTCCACTGGCTTCTCTGGGGTTACTAGGTTTCGCAGTAAGCCATACGTTTTTGCACCCATGGAATTCAACAATACCAATGCTTTCCTGGCCTCTGGCACTTCATTCGCCTTGCAGTACACTTCTATGCGTTCTACATATGTCACCCAATCTTTGACTTCATTGTCGAACGCTGTGACACTGCCACTCTTCGGCATCCCTGGGTGTGGTTAGACTGGCTAAAAATGGCGTCTCCCGCACTCTCCCTTCTTCTCCGCTGGCTCAAAATGGCGTCTCCCGCGCTTTCCTTTCTTCCCGCGTTCTCCCTTCTTCTCCACTGTGGCTCAAAATGGTGTCTCCCGCGCTCTCCTTTCTTCCCCCGTGGATGCTGCTCAGCCCTTGAACACCGGCTGCGCTCTGCCCGTTTTCCTGCGTGCCTCTCTCGTTGACGCTGCTCGGTCCAGAACCCCGGCTGCGCCCTGTGCGCTTTACCCTCTCTCCTACCCGTCGACACTGCTCGGCCTTTTTCTGTGCCGTCGGTCGGCTCCCGCCGCCGCTGTCCGGGAAGGGTCTGCGCCGTACCTGCTGCCAGCCCGCTGCGCTGGATCGTCGCGACTGGAGAACCAAACCCAGCTCTCTACAGCCTCCTCTGCGATGAGTTGCAGGTAGGTTTGAATCCACTCGTCGCCACTGTTAAATCCGTGAATCTTGATGTATGGTGTCCTTCAAATAATCGACAGAGACTGCAGAGGAACAATCAACAGGTGTTTACTGGATGAGGGTTACTCTAAAAACTAAAAGTACAGATCCCTACTCAGGGTTTATATACAGGTGTGGCCACTGCCGGTACTACAGTATACAGGAGCTGTAAAAGTAGTTCTCCCCTTAAAGGTACATACACTACAAGCAGGATATCTGGGCCTAATCCCTGTGTCTCAGGGCTTCTTTGTCACGAGCAGGGGATTGGTGGGCAGAAGTCCCGCACCACTGAGGATCTGCCACCATTGCAGGTGAGAGGAAATTCAGGACTGTTATTTTTGCAGAATATACGATTGTGTAGGATATCACAGCCACATTCAATTCTCTCCTCCTTAACACTGATATGTGCACATTTTCCAGCAAGGGCCTCTGGATAGCAATCAAAAGCTGAATTAGCTAATTCAACTCACCATAATGGGTCCATTCCTGGTCTGTATGCCTCAGCCCCTCATTGGGTGAGCTCACTGAGTCATCAAGGGAACCCCGCATGGTTAATTCATGGAGTAATCCAGTTCTCAATAATGGATCAATGAGTTATCGAGTTACTGTTGCCATTCATTATAATCCTGCATGTTGTTGTAGATATGCTTCTGAGTACAGAGTATCTCTGAGTGATTGAATTTTAGGTTTTAGATGATGATTGTGCAAAATAATTAAATTTATTCATAAAGTAGAGGCATAATGATCTCAAGATTGCATATTGTCTACAACATTCAGCAGCCAATCAAAATATAATGAGAATTTTCTCATACAAATAATTCTGGAAAAATATTTTCATATTTTGTAGGGGGTGGCGTGTGGTGGTTGTTTGGCGTGTATGCCCAGTCAGTTATGCCACTGACTGTTTATGAGCGGTTCAAATCGCTCCCATGCCCCTGGGTTCTAGACACCGGACTTATGTACAGGTGGTGATACAGAAAAGACTCGAATAGACAGGTGGTTTGGATGTAAGATTTTATTAAACAGAAAACAATCACACAGCCTTATGAGAAGTTACCCGTGTATAAAATTACAGGCAAATACAAATAACTATATACTTATACAGGGAATGGGGAACACACGGCACCTCGAGGGAAAACAACTATCTTAACAATCCCCTTATCCTTATCCCACCCCCTATACCTAACTAGATTAAGCTATGAGGGGTCAGAATTTATGCTCACCAATCAAAAGGGTCTGCTGGACTCAAAACAGCGGTGGGGTTCGGGGTTCGCTGTTGGTGCTCTCTGGAGCCTGCCGTCATCACGTAGTCTCCGGGTGCTGCAAGGGCGTTGTCCAGGTGCGAGTACCCCAAAGTTAAAGTCTCTGCTTGGGTACTTTACCTTGCAGGGATGATGGTTCCTCTTCCTCGGCCGACAGTTTGAGTTTATATGAAGGTAGTCGCAGGTCAGCTGAGTCTGAAGGCCCGATGATTTGAAGCCTATCCTCAGTTTGTCTCCTCAGTTAGTCTTCCTCAGTTGGTCTTCCTCAGTTCGTCTTGCCGCCTCGCCTCGTCGCGTCCCGCCTCGCCTGGCCTGAATTGTCCGTGTCCGCCCGATGCAGTGCCTGGGCGATTTCCAGATGGAGTGAGGAAAGGCATGGGCAAAGGCCAGGGGGTAAGCGAGGGACAGGGAAAGAGCGACAGCCACGAGGGCGAGGAGGAGAAGAGCAGAGCAAGCAGAGAGCGATTGCTACCCGGGGCCTTCAATTATACTCCTTTCGAAAACCCTTATCTGCGCGCCAAATCTGGTTCGTTCTTTGTCTTAATCTTGGCGGGCTATTTTAAATAATGGTAGCAATCTATACTAACTGTTTTTAGATGGCCGGTAATCGCATCTACCGGCCCGATAATTGACTTGTTTTGTTATGAATGTTCCTTGAAGGGCCTGTCCAGCCTCAATGGCTTCCTTAATCTGTTGCCGATTATTTATGCAAACTGCTTGATGACCTTAACTATAGGCCTAACTGGGTTTAGATTTGTCTCTAATTTGATCTAATATATAATTCAAAGTCCTGTCTGGTTTTCAAAATGCAAAGTCTCTCTTCACAGAAACTGCAGCTTTGTTTTCGATTTCTCCACAAGCTGCCTGCGTCGCAGAGTCCAAGTTTTAAAATCTCACAGGCTTTCTGCCACGCGGCACGGATGCCATCTCAGGTACCCTTTTTGATTTAAAATGTTCACGCAGGGTCCCCTTTATTAATAATAACCTTCGGGGAAATGCAGAAATTTTACAAATCTTACAATTTTGGTTCGGACTATTTCTTGTTTAAACATTCTCCATTCTATATCCCTGCACTGTAATGGAATGAGGCTTTCTACAGTTTCTGTACCTGATAATACACAAACTCACCAAGATCACACCCACAGATCATAGGATTGTTCTGGTGGTTATACCAGAGTTTGGTGCTCTTTCATATGTGTAAATCACATATAATTGATTAGGTTCAGTGAAAAAGGGTCTTCTTGTTGTGATTTATGTAATGAGTCCCATGCTCAAGAAAGAAGAGCTTAACCAGAATATGAAATAAAGAGCTGTTTATTCTGTTACAGAACAAAAAGTGTACAAGAGACAAATCGCTCCTCCCCAAGGCTGCTCCTATTCAGGGTCCAGATGATCCATGTTCAATTGAGGTTAATGTGGGTGTTACACTATTTCAAAAGTTATTGATCAGATGATCTAAAGTGATGTTTTCAGTGAAGATTCTAAATGTCGCAAACTCTGTGACAGATAAAGCTGGATGGGTGATGCTGTATCTGCTTCACAGCCTATGCGCCAAACCTCACCAACATAAAGCACAGAACCAACAGTAGCTTGGCCAGTTATTTTATCTCACTGAAAAAATTCACACTCCCTGCTCCTCACCAATCATAACAGCATGGAAGATACATGGAAACTATTATGATCATATACTCAATAAAGTTATAAATCTCTCTATAATTTCTGTGCATATTCATCAAATGTGGTGATTTGCACTATGTGTTTAAATTTCAAGAGCAGCATTTATTAATGCACAAACAGCTTGCCATAGATTACTTGAAAATTGACAGGGTACTCATCCACACCGTGTCTAAATTGAGATCAAACATCTGTAAAGCATGCATGCCTCAGAACAGCACACACAGACAAAAAAATGACTTAGTTAGCTGAACCAAAGAAAAATAAGAAAACTATCCTGTCATTCCTATTACATACAAAGCCTTACATAGTAACAGTTTCAGGCAGGTGGAGTCCTTCGGCCCATCTAGGCCGCCTAGCCACAGTATTCCCTTGGTGCATTTCTAATAATCCTGATTCCCATTTGTTGACAATAACCTGGCTAGCTCCATCTTGAAACCCATTGAGGTTCCTTGTTCCACTATCCGTGCCAGCAATTTGTTCAACATACTTACCACCTTTTAGTAAAAAAAAATCTGCTGTCCTTAATTTGTAAACATGACCCCTTGTGGATAAATCTGCATTGTCTTAATTTACATTGGGCGATAACACATAAGTGTTGCACATTCCACAGCTAGATTACCATACTTTTCATCATTAAGTCAGCTAAATGTCTATTAGCTGCTTCAGCATTGTGAAATAACTATTATTATGGGCATCCCATAATTGGCCAGTTTTCTTTTGTTTATGCTAGTGAATTTTGGTTTCACAAATTCACCCGCAGGAAAATTATACTCAGCCTCAGTTAAATACCACATAAATTGTGTTATTAACTCTTTTCCCAAAAAAGAAGAAAATATGTCCTTAGAGTAACAAAGGCACATCTACTTCAGATAGATTATAACTCTCATATGTAAAATAAACCATTGTTGCGTGCTAGCTGAGCTTATTTGTTCAGCTGCACACAGATAGCTTGCTGGAAAACATCTGCTTTCAGAAGAACATTCTGGAATGTTACATTTGGTATTTTCAGGACGTCAATTAGTAAGTCATAGGCTGCTTGTCTCATTTTACACATGAACAACCTGCAGTACAAATAAGCTGAAAATGTTCTCCAGAAAGAGCTCTAATGTGGCAGGCTTTAGCTGTTAGATTAAAGGCTATGGCCCATTGTTGATAGTTAATAAGCTTGGCACAGATTGTTGGTGATAGCATCCTATCAGCACTCATCATTTGGAAGGCTATATTTTCAACCAATTTCCATTAGAAGCAGAGCTATCAAATTTTAAATGCAACCTTTGTTAGTCAATAGCAACATGATGTGACAATTACTGATGTTATCAACCTCCCTCACCTCTCCGTATACCAAACATTTACCATGTGAAATAGTTATATTTCATCTGTCGATTCACTTTCCTTTTCTAAACTTCATCCCATGCCTTTTCCCACTCCCTTGCCCCACCCCCCACCCCCACCACCTCCCTCCCCCAAACTCACCCCAGATCCATGGAAAACAGTTTCTCAGGGTAAAACTTCTTGTTACCCTTGAGAATCTTGAATTCCTGAATAAAATGTTTTGTCACTGTCCTTTAGTGTAAACAAGCTTGCTTCTGTAGTTTCCCTTATAGTCCTTAATGCCAGATTCCAGATGGATATCCCATTGCTGCACCTTTTCCAGTACCATGGTGTCCTTCCTGAGCTATGATGACTAGAAGTACACTCTATACTCCAGTTAGGGCTGAAATAATGTTCTATATAGGCTCAGTATCATATCCTGCAATTGTGTTCTATTCCATGCATTATACAACCCAAGATCCTATTTGCTGCTGCTATACACTGTGCGGTTTCAATGGTCTGCCCAACAATATCCCCAAACCCTGTTTCTGTACAGTATTTAATATAATTGATATGATCATTAGCAGTTTAGATAGAATGATTTCAGACCATCAAATTTAAGTGTATGGCTTCGCTTTGAGATCATTATTTCAAGTTCAGACTCAGAACAATAACCAATAAGGCCGTATCCTTCTCTCCTGGTTGTAGCTGTTACTTTTTAGCTGTTGGATGGAGTGTCTTGAGACACATCAACGTCCACTTGAAACGTTTTTGGGGATACTGAAAACCCACACTTAAAGAAAAAAGAAAGAACTTGCATTTATAAAACACCTGTCAAAACGTCAGGACGTACTTTTGAAGTTGGGCTGTAGGGAAACGCTGCAGCCAATTTGTGCACATCAAGGCCCCATAAACAGCTATGAGATTAATGACAAGTATTTAGTGATGTTGGGACACTGGGAGAACTCCTCTACTCTTCTTCAAATAGTGTCATGTGATCTTTTACGTCCGTCTGAGGGGTCAGATGGGGCCCCAGTGCAACATTTCATCTGAAAGACGGCACCTCTGACACTGCAGTACTGCACTGAAGTGTCAGCATGGATGATGTGCTCAGATCTCTGAAGTGAGACTTAAATCCATGGGGGTTGAAGTTGGATGAAGTTACAGAGATAGAGAGGGGAGGGTGATAAAGTGATTTAAACACAAGAATGAGAATTTTAAATTTGAGACACTAGAGGACTGGAGGCCAATCTAGATCAGCGATGACTGGCACAGGATAGGATAGGGACAGCAGAGGTTTGGGTGAGCTGAAGTTTATGGAGGGTGGAGGATGGAAGGCTGGCTAGGAGTGCATTTGAATCTGGAGGTGACAAAGGCATGGATAAGAATTTTAGCAGCAGATGGGCTGAGGTAAATGCAGAGGCAGGTGTTATTAGGGAGGTAGAAGTGAGCAATCTTTGTGTTGGAGAGGATATGTGTTTGAAGTTTAGCTCAGGGTCAAATAGGAAAACAAGGTTGCAGTCAGTCTGATTCAGCCTGAGACAGTGGCTGGGAAGGGGTTTGGAATGGATGGCAAGAGTTTTGAGTTTGTGGTAGAGCCTTCCCAATGTTTAACTGGAAGAAGTTGCTGCTCATCCAGGACTGGATGTCAGACAAGCAGTCTGACATCACAAAGGCGACGTAACAACAACAACAACAACTTGCATTTATATAGCGCTTTTAACATAGAAAAACATGTAGGGGCCAAGAGAACTGGTAAAGAGATAGAGTTGGTTGTCATCAGCTTACATGTGGAAACTGACTCCATGTCTGTGAATAATGTCACCAAGGGCTCAGTAGTAGATGAAGAAGAGGAGGCAACCAAGGATAAATTCTTGGTGGACTACAGAGGTCGTCGTCGTATGTGTCTTCATACTGTTCCCTTTGGGGAACTGTATGAAGTAGTGGAAGGATTCCTGGCCGCGATTAACGCTCCTTCCGTGACCGTAACCATCTTCGTACCAGCCATTAGGGTGGTTAGTCCTATGGCGGGAGAGTTTTACGAGCTCCCACAACCCATACGAGGGGGGGGGCCACCCACACCCACGGACGCAAGTATCCTGCTGGATGTCAACCCAGAATTTAGAGCCGGAGCTCGGACTCCACTTGCCGGGACTGTCTGGAGCAGGGTTCGAAACCCTACGCCTTCTGGCCCTGCGGCGGGGATGCTACCGCTACGCCAAAGGCCCACTCCACTACAGCGATAATGGTATGGGAGTGACAATCAAAGTAATTGTTAGAGATACTCTAGTTACAATCATGTAGGTAACGGTAGCATAGTGGTAATGTTACTGGGCTAGTAATCCAGATTCCTGGGGAATTTAAATTCAGTTAATTAAATAAATCTGGAATTTAAAAAAAAGCTAGTATCAGTAATGGTAACTATGAAACTATTGGTTTGTCGTAAAAACCCATCTGGTTCACCAATGTCCTTTAGGGAAGGAAATCTGCCGACCTTACCTGGTCTGGCCTATGTGATTCCAAACCACATACTCTTAACTGCCCTCTGAAATGGCCTAGCAAGCCACTCAGTTGTAACAAACCACTACGAAACACAATAATAAGAATAAAACCGGACGGACCACCCGGCATCAACCTCAGCACCGGCTACGGACACGATAATGGCACAGCCAGCCCAGTTGACCCTGCAAAGTCCTCCAAATTTTGGGGACTTGTGCCTAAATTGGGGGAGCTGTCCCAAAAGCAACAGCCTGACATAGTCATACTCACAGAATCATACCTTTCAACCAATGTTCAGCCAAACTCTTCCATCACCATCACCATGGGTATGTCCTTTCCCACAGTCGGGAAGGAGTGGCCCTGGGAGTCCTTAAAATTGACTCCGGACCCTATGAAGTCTCATGGCTTCAGGTCAAGCATGGGCAAGGAAACCTCCTACTGATTACCACCTACCGCCCTCCCTCAGCTGATGAGTCAGTACTCCTCCATATTGAACACCACTGAGAGTAGCAAGGGCACAGAATTTATTCTGGGTGGGGGAATTCAATGTCCATCACCAAGAGTGGCTCGGTAGCACCACTACTGACTGAGCTGTCCAAGCCCTGTAGGATATAGCTGCCAGTCTGGTGGTGAGAGAACCAACACAAGGGAAAAACCTACTTGACCCTGTCCTCACCAATCTACCTGTCCATGACAGTATTGGTAGCAGTGACCACTGCACAATCATTGTGGAGACAAAGTCCCATCTTCACAGTGAGGACACCCTCCATCGTGTTGTGTGACACTACCACCGTGCTAAATGGGATAGATTCAGAACAGATCGAGCAGCTCAAAACTAGGCATCCATGAGGAGCTGTGGGCCATCAGCAGCAGCAGAATTGTATTCCACCACAATCTGTAACCTCATGGCCCGGCATATCCCTCACTCTACCATTACTATCAAGCCAGGGGACCAACCCTGGTTCAATAAGGAGTGTAGAAGAGCATGCCAGGAGCAGCATCAGGCATACCTAAAAATGAGGTGCCAACTTGGGGAAGCTGCAACACAGGGCTGCATGCATGCTACAAAGCGGAAGCGGTATGCTATAGACAGGGCTAAACGGATCAGATCAAAGCTGTGCAGGCCTGCCAGATCCAGTCATGAATGCTGATGGACCATTAAACAACTAACGGGAGGAGGAGGCTCCATGAATATCGCCATCCTCAATGATGGTGGAGACCAGCACGTGAGTGCAAAATACAAGGCTGAAGCATTTGCAACCATCTTCAGCCAGAAGTGCCAAATGGATGATCCATATCGGCCTCCTCCTGAGGTCCCCACCATCATAGAAACCAGTCTTCAGCCAATTCGATTCACTCCACGTGATATCAAGAAATGGCTGAGCACACTGGACACAGCAAAGGCTATGGGCCCTGACAACATCCTGGCTATCATTCTGAAGACTTGTGCTCTAGAACTAACTGCGCCTCTAGCCAAGCTGTTCCAGGATAGCTACAACACTGGCATCTATCCGACAATGTGGAAAACTGCCCAGGTATGCCCTGTCCACAAAATGCAGGACATTCCAATCCAGCCAATTACCATCCCATCAGTCTACTCTCAATCATCAGCAAAGTGATGGAAGGTGTCATCGACAGTGCTATCAAGCGGCACTTACTCACCAATAACCTACTTACTGATGCCCAGTTTGGGTTCTGCCAAGACCACTCGGCTCCAGATTTCATTACAGCCTTTGTCCAAACAAAGAAGCTGAATTCCAGAGGTGAGGTGAGAGTGACTGCTCTTGACATTAAGGCAGCATTTAACCGGGTGTGGCATCAAGGAGCCCTAGTAAAAAGTCAATGGGAATCAGGGGGAAAACTCTCCACTGTCTGGAGTCATACTGAGCACAAAGGAAGATGGTTGTGCTGGTTGGAGGTCAGTCCTCACAGCCCCAGGACATCACTGCAGGAGTTCCTCAGAGCAGTGTCCTAGGCCCAACCATCTTCAGTTGCTTCATCAATGACCTTCCCTCCAACATAAGGTCAGAAATGGGGATGTTCGTGTTCAATGCCATTCGCAACTCCTCACATAATGAAGCAGTCCATGCCCGCATGCAACAAGACTTGAATGACATTCAGGCTTGGGCTGATAAGTGGCAGGTAACATTCGCGCCACACAAGTGCCAGGCAATGACTATCTCCAACAAGCGAGAATCTAACCACCGCCCCTTGGCATTCAACGGCATTACCATCACTGAATCCCCCAGCATCAATATCCTGGGGGTCACCATTGACCATAAACTTAACTGGACCAGCCACATAAATACTGTGGCAACAAGAGCAAGTCAGAGGCTAGGTATTCTGCAGCGAGTGTCTCACCTCCTGACTCCCCAAAGCCTTTCCACCATCTACAAGGCACAAGTAAGGAGTGTGAGGGAATACTCTCCACTTGCCTGGATGAGTGCAGCTCCAACAACACTCAAGAAACTCGACATCATCCAGGACAAAGCAACCCGCTTGATTGGCACCCCATCCACCACCTTAAACATTCGCTCCCTCCACCACCGGCGTATCGTGGCTGCAGTGTGTACCATCTACAAGATGCACTGCAGCAACTCGCCAAGGCTTCTTCGGCAGCACCTCCTAAACCGGTGATCTCTACCACCTAGAAGGACAAGGGCAGCAGGCGCATGGGAGCACCACCACCTCCAAGTTCCCCTTCAAGTCACACACCATCCTGACTTGGAAGTATATCGACGTTCCTTCATCGTCACTGGGTCAAACTCCTGGAGCTCCCTCCCTAACAGCATTGTGGGAGTACCTTCACCACACAGACTGCAGTGATTCAAGAAGGCGGCTCACCAGCTCCTTCTAAAGGGCAATTAGGGATGGGCAATAAATGCTGGACAATAATCAGCGACGCCCAGATCCCATGAACAAATTTTAAGAAAGAGTGGAACTAAGCAAGGACAGTCCCACTGAACTGGACAATGAAGGAGAGGCATTGGTGGAGGATGTTGTGGCTGACCATGTCAAAGGCTATAGAGAGGTTGAGGAGGACAAGAATGCATAATGCAAAGTGTTAGTCCAGTTAATGACAACTATTCTAGAGCTTCTGCTAGGTGCAGCCTGAGGGCCAATCATACAACAGGTGGTTAGTTGGTCCTACGCTACAGAAGAATCATGGGACTGAGATAACCCCCCTCGCACATCATTATGCTCCTAGGAGGGAGCACTGCTGGCTGAATCCCTGGAGCTTATGTTCATCTCCTTTGTGCCACTAGCATGGTGCTCTGAGGGAGAAAGCCAGAGGCCTGACATGCGCTGCTATCCTGAGAGATGGCAGCATCAGGCAGGTCTGTTCTGACCATCATTCTTGGGTGGAATTCATCTTCACCTCCTCTCCCTCTTCCTCATCATTCTTGTCACCTTCAACGTCCTCATAGTCCAAGTTCCATCTCTTCTCCTTCGCCTCCTCCTCGTGCTCATCATTGTGAACTTCTTGCTCTGCGTACTCATCTTCTGTCTTCCATTTCTGTGGTGGATCTGCAGGAAAGGTGGGTACAAGCGAAGAATGGGCTAGCATTACCTCCTTGGGATTAAGGAAATAGAGAATGGGTGGAAGCTTGTGGCTGTGTGCTGCTTCACAGGGACATTACAGTGACTATGTAGGTGTTCAGTTATAAACCTGGTACTGCCACTATGTCCCCAACATCACCATTTCTTACAGCAACAGTAGAGTACCTACTCATTGGCTCAATGGCCTTCTCCTCATAGAAGGTGAGTTTGTTGCTTTTGGGGATGCTCCCTCCAGTGCTCTGCCTCTTACAGGCATTGTGTGGCAGTCTGTCCTGTAACAGGGGGAGGCTAGCGACTGAGAGCTGTTTCCCAGGTGACATCAGACAGCTGATGTAGATGATGTGAGGGTATCACCTTGTTAAAGTGGCGGAATTGGGTTTTAAGGTTGTGTATGCGAGCAATTTCTGTTAAGGAAATGGTGATTAATACTATAAGATCTCGAGTTAATAGTCCCCCCTCCCCCTTAACCAAAGAATATTGTGAAGGCTTTGTTGTGCGGTTCTTAATATTAGAGGCTGAAGATGTGTTGCTATCTAGGATGCCCATGCTAGAAAAGAGAGTGTGGGTGGTGTGGTACCTTGTCTGCCCTGGTCAGGCCACTGAACTTGGCATAGCACTGATCTGCAGTTCTGCAAGGGAGAGTTGTGACTCAGTACCAATGGCCACCTTCCTCCACATGGCATAAGACACATTTTTTTGAGGCTTCTTCCCATGGAAACCAAGCAGTTTGTTTGTGCTTGGCTCAGTCTTATCCAGGAAAGTTTGGAGATCGCTGTCACAACAATTGTGTGCTCTTCTTCTGTTCAGCTTTGCCATGCCCTTGTCTCTCTTTTGGTTCTCAGTACCAGATTCTACAGTGTTAGACATTCTTCAAAAGTGGGACAAAAGCACACATGAGCCATCCAGTGTCACGATCTGACAGTGAACTCAGTGTTCCAAAGACTTTGCTATTTGACTACTGCTCTCCCAGCCTTCTGCTGCAATCTTCAACTAGACTTGGCTTTTTAAAGGCTGAACTCCAATTTCCAAGCACCACCAGCACATTAATCCCTTTTACATGGGATTTGAGCCAAGAGCCGGAATGTTGCCGGCACTCAGTGGATGGGATGGCTGGTGGCTCAGCTGTTAGATTTAAAATGATTGACAGCGGGTCAGGAATCTGATGTCAAAACGTGCACACTGGACTTTCCCGATGTCGGGTCTGCCAGCGCTGAGCAGGCCAGACAGGCAGCAGCGGGGGAGGCAATGAAAATCATTAGTGGCTTGTTTACAGCCATTTATCCATGGTTTTTTCCCAGCTTTTTGGATTTGACAGGTCACCCACCGATTTCCCGCTGTGCCTAGACCTCATCAGTGAAGCTGAGACCATTGAATCAGCTGATGAGTTGACAGCTTCAAATGTCAAGTCAAAGCTCCCAGCTGATTGAGAAATGTTCCCTTAATCACTAGCTTCTCGAAACTGCATTTCCACTACAGATTCAGCATAGACATTGACATAGAAGATAGGAGCAGGAGTAGGCCATTCTGCCTCTCGAGCCTGCTCCGCCATTCAATGAGATCATGGCTGATCATCTAAATTTAGTACCCTGTCCCTGCCTTCTTCCCATATCCCTTGATCTCTTTAGCCTTAAGAAATATATCTAACTCCTTCTTGAATATATTAATGAATTGACCTCCACTGCCTTCTGTGGTAGAGAATTCCACAGGTTCACCACTCTCTGGGTGAAGAAATTCCTCCTCATCTCTGTCCTAAATGGCTTACCCCATATCCTTAGACTGTGACCCCTGGTTCTGGACTCCCCAGCCATCGGGAACATCCTTCCTGCATCTAGTCTGTCTAGTCCTGTTAGAATATTATAATTTTCAATGAGATCCCCTCTCATTCTTCTAAACTCCAGCGAGTATAAGCCCAATCAACTCAATCTCTTCTCATACATCATTCCTGCCATCCCAGGTATCAGTCTGGTGAATCTTTGCTGCACTCCCTCCATGGCAAGAACAT
Organism: Somniosus microcephalus; assembly: GCF_052327205.1. Taxonomy (NCBI): domain Eukaryota; kingdom Metazoa; phylum Chordata; class Chondrichthyes; order Squaliformes; family Somniosidae; genus Somniosus; species Somniosus microcephalus. The sequence continues at coordinate 143,409,197 of NC_140995.1, read as the reverse complement.
CCTTCCTCAGATAAGGCGACCAAAACTGCACACAATACTCAAGATGTGGTCTCACCAAGGCCCTGTACAACTGCAGCAAGACATCCTTGTTCCTGTACTCAAACCCTCTCGCTACGAAGGCCAACATACCATTTGCCTTCTTAACCACCTGCTGCACTTGCATGCTTACCTTCAGCGACTGGTGCACAAGGACACCCAGGTCTCGTTGCACTTCCCCTTCTCCCAATCTATTGCCGTTCAGATAATAATCTGCCTTCCTGTTTTTGCCACCAAAGTGGATAACCTTGCATTTATTCACATTACACTGCATCTGCCATGCTTCTGCCCAATCACCCAACCTGTCCAAATCATACTGGAGTTTCTCGGCATCCTCCTCACAGCACACCCGTCCACCCAGCTTTGTGTCGTCTGCAAACTTGGAGATATTACATCTAGTTCCCTCGTCTAGATCATTTATATATATTGTGAAGAGCTGGGGTCCTAGGACCGATCCCTGTGGTACCCCTCTAGTCACTGCCTGTCACTCGGAAAAAGACCCGTTTATTCCAACTCATTGCTTCCTGTCTGCCAACCAGTTCTCTATCCAAGTCAGTACCTTGCCCCCAAGTCTTTACACAAGTCTCCATGCAGTCTGACCTCATTATCTCTCTCACCATTGACAGATCGCTTCTGTCATCTCTACTTCACCTGCCATCTATTCCATCAGCATGGATGCCCTTGAAACTCTCTCACCTTGGTCCTCAGAATCCCACCACGATCAGCTCCAAGACTAACATCACCAGGCACAGCAGCAGCAACAACAACAACAACCACCTTCTCCACAATCTCCTGATGCTGCACAGGACAGAGGGCATCAGCACTGAACCACATTGCTGCCCGGGAGGCCAAGGATTCCCTCACCATGTCCAGATTTACTTCACTTGACGCTGTACACCCTGGCTGCCACATGATGCACCAGGTTGGCACCAAGCAACTAATGCCTGGGGCGCCAAGCAACTAGTGCCTGGGGCGCAAAACAACTAGTGCCTGGGCGCAGCGCCACCAGCGCCTCCCACGAAATTCAGCGGAAGGTTAGCGGCGGTGGTAACTGTTAGCGCCTCCTGACTTACCGCCGGACGCTATGTCCGACGAGGTCAGGGAACCTACCTGCGGTTGGGATGGTTCTAATTAAAGGCGAGGTGCCGGGCGGTCATTTTTGTTCCTGGCCGCCTGCCAACACCTGCCCCCGTTGCCATCCCCGGCCTTCTGAGAAGCCCACTCCACCTCCCGCGGAGTGCCGGCTGCGCTCCATGAGCCCGGCACTTCTCTTGAGTGCCGGGCCCTTTTGCCGGCACTCCGATCCCTGGTGGCCCAGCTGGGTCCCCGGCCGCACTGCGCAAGGCTGCTCCCCTTTAAGAAGGGGAGGAAGGCCTGCAGTAGCACCGCGATATTCCCTCGCAGCGCCCCAAGAGGGAGGCAGGCCGCTTCCAGTAGCGCCCCACTTCCCTCTTGGGGTGCTACTGATGAGTTTTAGCCACGGGTGTGCTAATTTTTTTGGAGCGCTAAAAGTAGCGCCCACGTGAAGTTAGCGCCCCAACGGGAGCACAACTCAATTTTCCCCCCAAAGTGTTGAAAATAAGGGCCTAGAAATTCATTGTAGCCACTTTTGGGGCGTTAAAGTCGGGCGGCCGCTAAAGTTTGCGCCCGCCGCCAAATCGAGGCCACTTCTCCGATATTCATTAGCTTCGCCCTAAGAGTTTGCTCGAGCGCTAAAACTGGTGCTGGACGCCTCTCTTTAGGCGCTAAGCCGGAGGTGCTGAGCGAGAGCGCCCAGGCCGGGCGCAGCGCAGGTGCGGCCATCTCGTGATTGACAGCAGACACCCTGGCGCCGGCCAGCTCTTAAGGGGGAAGGGTCGACTTTGTCTGCTGCCACGCCCTGGATAGTGGAGCCCTCCAGCTAGGCCTGAACACTGCTGCTGGACCCAAATAGCGCCTGAAGCCATGCAGAGGGCCCGTGAACGAGCGCAGCGCTTCTCAGAGCGTGATCTGAGTGTGCTGGTTGGTGGTGTGGAGAAGAGGCGCCATATTTTGTACCCGGACAATGGCAGGAAGGCGCCGGTCCGCGCCTACCGGAGAGCCTGGAGGCATGTTGCCAGCAAGGTGTCAGCCAACAGCGAGGTCCCCAGGACCGGTGTCCAATGCCGCAAAAAGTTTAATGACCTCACGCGGATTGTCAGGGTGAGTACCCTTTCCAGTGACCTCCTCATCCTTGCATGTGCACCTCACATTATGGGCAAAGGGACCTGAAAGTCCTAATGGCCAGCCCTCATGCAGCAGCTATGGAACAGGCATGAACATCAATTGCACATTCTGCACTTAACACACTGGCCAAGCTATTCCACCATGGGAGGCAGTGCACACAAGATCAGGGCGACCCACTGGCCAGGCTATTCCACCATGGGAGGCAGTGCACACAAGATCAGGGCGACACACTGGCCAGGCTATTCCACCATGGGAGGCAGTGCACACAAAATCAGGGCGACACACTGGCCAGGCTATTCCACCATGGGAGGCAGTGCACACAAGATCAGGGCAAAACACTGTACTTAGAGGCCATCCTTTCTCTTGCAGGCCAAGCTGGCTAATAATAGGAAGAGCCGGACTGCGACCGGGGGAGGCCGACCCCAGATCCAGCCGCTCACCGAGCTTCAACATCGCGTGGAGCGCATCATGGGTGCCCGGGTGATTGGCCCCGTTGTATGTGGAGATGTCGACCCTGTTCTGGGCACCAATGGTAAGGACATCCACGTTTGGACCTCTCTCGTCCCACTTGCGCATCAGATCTACATCCTTTGCCACTGTCCGACCAATGCGCTGAATGCCACCACTCATGCATCCCTCGCTGACGCCCTCTCCTCACTCTAAAGCTACTCTTGTGCCTTCCTGCTTTCAGATGGTGAGGAGGAGGTCCCTGAACTTGCCAATGACAGCCCCTCAGAGGAGGAGGAGGAGGAGGAGCAAGAGGAAGGCGGCCCATCAGGGGAACCCTCAGCCGTGGCAACCCATGCCAATGTAGGGGACACGTCTTCCCTGGAGGGGAGCGTCGCGGAAGTGTCGGAGGGGAGGGGAGCTCATGGGACCTGCGGCCTGCAGAAACGCGGGAGGGGGGTGCCAGCTCGGCGGCCTTCTCCCCAGAGGGGGGAAGGGTCGGAGGGGAGTCCAATTGCTGGGCCCAGCGGCATCCAGCAATGCAGGAAGGGTCGGCCAGCTCGGCGGCCTTCTCCCCAGAGGGAGAGTCCGGCCTCCAGTCCGGAGATGGTCTTCGCCGAGGAGATGGAACGCCTCGAGGACTTGTCCGCGGACTCAGAGCGCCGGCACACGGAGCTCATGGGGGTAGTGGCACGGTTGCCTGAGGCCATCGAGTCCCTCTCTCGGAGTGTCACCGACGTCGGGGCCTCACAGGCCATCAGTTTGGCGGAATTCGGGGCAGAGCAGGCAGCGAGTTGGGCGGCATTCGGGGCAGATCAGGCAGCGAGTCGTGCGGCATTCGGGGCAGCTCAGGCAGCGAGTGGGCAGCTGATCAGTGGTGCCGTGCAGTCACTGGGTGCTCTGATGAGGTCACTGAACAGGTCAACACGGGCACTCACTGCTGCCACACTCGCTGTGTCAGCCAGGCATCGCCAGGGCACCCGGTGCGCTGCAGCAGCACAGCGGTCTGTCCCTCGGCAGATTGGTGCGCATGCTGCAGTGCTGGCCCGGGCGAGTGCCAGTGTCTCAAGCGACCAGCGAGCGCCTGCCATCCGCCAGCTTGCCCCCATTCCTCCAGCCGCCACTGCCACTCCCCCAGTGGAGCTGCCAGGAGCTGCTGCAGCGACTGATGCTGGCCAGCCACAGCTGCAGCATTCAACAGCCGCCCGCTCGACGGCCAGACCTCGACTAGGCCGACCCCCAAGGGCATCTGCCGTCACGACATGTGCCCCTCTGGAGCCTGCCCCCAGCCTTGCAGCAGCCAATGGCCTTACTTTGAGGAGGAGCAGCAGGGCGGGCAGGGGCCACACAAAGATGGCCAAGGCATCGACCTAGCGGGCCAAAAAGTCGAATGTGTGGCCAGTTGTGTTTGTTTTTTGAGGCCGAGAATTGGATGTTTGTTTTTTGAAGGCCGAGGATGTGATGTTTGTTTTTTACGAAGGCCGAGGATGACGGCCATTTTAGTTGCACTGTTTTGTTAATCCTCTCCAGGTTGTGGGAGCGAGTAATGTGTTTGAGTGTTTTTTGGGGGTTTCGTCTGTTTTTGGTTTTCATGTGGGAGGGGCCCTGAGTTTGTACAATAAAGCATTTTATTTATTAACATTGTCCATGTTTGATCTTTGAAGTGTTTGTTGCCTTAACCGGCTGAGGGCTTGCGGAGCGGCTGCAATCATGTTCTTTCATTGGCACAAGCCATTCCCTGACAGGGGGCCTAGAAGTGACGTTCAATAAGCCGCCAACGGGCGGCCCTTGGACCTTGTGCATCCCTCCTGGGCTGGTACTCCTCGTCCTCCTCCTCCTCATGCTCCTCCTGCTCCTCCTCCTGAGGTGGGGGTCCAACGTGAGGTGGCAGTGCCTGAGTCCTGCGGATAACCAGGTTGTGCAGCATGCAGCAAACGACGACGAATTGGGAGACTCAGTCCTGCGAATACTGGAGGGCTCCCCCGGAGCGATCGAGACAGCGGAACCGTTGCTTGAGGATGTTCCTAGTCGCTTGATGGCTCTCGTTGTATGCCTCTTCAGCAGGGGTCGTGGGCGCGCGGAGCGGGGTCATGAGCCAGGTACACAAAGGATAGCCTTTGTCCCCGATAAGCCATCCTCTTGGGGGAGGCTGTGCCTGGAACATGTCAGCCACAGTTGTCTGTCGCAGGATAAAGGCATCGTGGCTGCTGCCTGGAAAGCGGGCATTGACAGCTAGGATGCGCTGCCTGTGGTCACACACCAGCTGTACGTTGAGGGAATGGTAGCCCTTCCGGTTGCGGTAATCCTCGGCATGCTCCAGAGGTGCCCGCAAAGCCACATGCGTGCAGTCAATGGCGCACTGCACCATGGGGAAGCCCGCTATTCTTGCAAATCCCACTGCACGCTGCTGCTGCTTGTCCAGGGTCATGGGGAAGGAGATGAATTGATGTCTCCTTCTGAAAAGGGCTTCGGTCACCTGGCGGATGCAGCAATGCACGGCGAACTGGGAGATGTTAGCGATGTCCCCAGCAGCGGATTGGAAGGAGCCGGTGGCATAGAAGTTGAGAGCCACCGTCACCTTCACTGCCACCGACAGAGACGTCCTGCGCATCAGCTGTGGCTGCAGATCTCTCTGAAGCAGCTGGCAGATGTCTGCAACCACCTCCCTTCTGAATCGCAGCCTCCTTACACACATCGCGGCAGACATGGTCAGATAGGAGGACTGCTGGCGGTATACCCTGGGTGGGTAAGGCCTCAGTTGGCGACGCCTGTTGCCCCCTCTGCGTCTAGCCAGGGCTGCCACTCTCTCACGGCGTCTGTAAGCCCTTCTGGCATAAGGCTGAAAGTCAGCGTTGGCACCCAATGCAGCCCCCATTATATGCTGGCAAACAATGAGCTCTCAATGAAGGCAAAGATAATTGCTAAGCTCTGGCCTGAGCCAAAAATACCTGTCCTAGTGCTGGTCCAAACCAGTAAGCTCTCCTCCTTGGTCTCTCTCCAAAAAAACGTTGCACAAGAGTGAATGCTGCAAAATGGCTGCCCTTTATAGTGCAGGGTAAGTGCCCTTTAATTAGCACTCCCCGCGGCCCGCCTCGGCTGTGTACCGTTCCACTTCACAGTCGTTCGGGCCGCCCGGCGCACAACGGGGCGGCGCGAGTGAAGTTCCGGTTCGGGGCGCACAAAGGGCGTTGCACTAGTAAATGACGTCATGATCTGCGCGCGCAGCAGGGCGCGCGCTAAGACTTTGCGCCGGCGCTAAATGTGTACTGAAGTTGGGGCGAGGCGCAGATCGCGCTGCGCCCGGGCGCTAAGCGCCTAGCGCTCGAGATCTACTCCTCCTAAGGCGCTAACGGCTGGCGCGCTCAACTGAATTTCTAGGCCAAGGACTTCAATGCTTGACAACACATTATCAGACACTTTGCACAAACATTGGCTAAAGCACACATGTGTCTACCTTTGTGTGTTGTTAGTTTGAATGATTGGACAAGGATGAGGGTGAGTGTGGGGGGTGGCTAGTGAGATGGGGATGTGATAATGTCGATAGAGAGGGATGTGTAGTGTATGTAACTGTTCTACCTTTAAGAGAACTATTGTATGTAACCGTTCACCTTTAAGAGAACTATTTTAGGTGTGGCACTACTTTATCTTGGCTGCTGTATACTGTAATACCGACGGTGACCACACCGGTATATAAGTGCTGTGTCAGGATTTATTGGGCAGATTCGCCCTGACCTTCGAATAGTAAAGTCCTGTTAAAGTTACTCTTGTAGTCTGTGTATTAATTCGCCATAATACCTACAGACTTTACAGTGGCGACGAGTTCGATCTTACCCTGCGGCAACAATACTTCCGAAGCAGTTAACGAGCGTCGAGAAGAGGCACCCGCCCTCGTCGTTCTGCTGAGAGAAAACTCGAGTCTGCAGAGCAAGGAAGAAGGAAGAATTCAGACACGAAGCCTTCCATCAGCAACAGGCACTGATTGTCCCTTCTGCCACGGTGGTGAGCGAGCCGATCAGCACGAGAAGCAAGTCGGCCACGGTGACTGTGAGTAAAGGGAAAATAAAAAAATAACCGGAGGATAAGGGCGGTGAACTCGACCACGGTCGGGGGAAAGGAGCCGGACAGAAGTCGGGCCCAGAGGCGCTGAGACTGGGGCAGCGTGGAGCACGGAAGCCGCGGTACAAGCGGGCTGGGAGACACAACGGCGTCGTGAGACAGCTAGACCGCGACCGGCGAAAAAGGCCGGGCAGCTACCGAGGCCATGAGGCGCTGCGACCGGGATCGTAAGGAAGATATAAAAATAAATAAACCGCGGGGAACTCAGCCGCAGCCGGGGAGGAAAGCACCGGACTGCGAGAGGGCTGGGAGGCGCGATTGGAGTGAAAAAGGCCGGGCAGCGACCGAGGCCACGAAGCGCTGCGACCGGGATCGTAAGGCGCGGGAAGATATAAAAATAAATAAATCACGGAGAACTCAGCCGCAGCCGGGGAGGAAAGCACCGGACTGCGAGAGGGCTGGGAGGCGCGATTGGAAGCCGCTGAGGGAGAGACAGAGCCTGAGCGAGCGGGAGAGACAGAGCCCGAGCGAGGGAGACTGAGCGAGATCCAGCCAGCGGCTGAAACTGTTCGCCGTCAACGGGTTGTACCCAGCGCCGGTTGCCCTGCCGAGAAAAGGGAACAACAGAGCCCGAGCGAGGGAGACTGAGCGAGATCCAGCCCAGCGGCTGAAACTGTTCACCGTCAACGGGTTGTACCCAGCACCGGTTGCCCTGCCGAGAAAAGGGAACAAGGAACGCACTGAAGCTGACGCGCAGGCTGCGAACCCCGAAAGCCAGCGGTCGTCGCCCGAGGGAAAAGCTTATCCCTCCCGCCAGGGGAAGAAACGCGGGAAGCCGCCAGTAGGTGGGGAAGACGACAGAAGCGGGAAACCGCCATTTTGAAAGTGGGCGGGGGAAGAAGACAAGCGCGGGAAACCGCCATTTTGAAAAAAAAGTTAAAGAAAATTCGTGTTTGTTTCGCAGAAAGATAGTGAGAGATAGTGAAGATGCCTAAGCATGGTAACATCAACAACTTCGATTCCGAGGTGGAAGATTGGGCCACGTACGTAGAACATATCGAGATATATTGTGAGGCCAATAAGATAGCAGATGATGATAAAGCTCTCACCTTATTAAACGCAATGGGGGCAAAGACATACGGGCTATTGAAGCATCTTCTATCATCAGCTAAACCGGCGGATCAGACTTTCGCTAATATTGTTGCTGTCCTGAAGGATCATTTGAACCCCACACCACTGATGTTGGCGGAACGATTCAAATTCTATGCGAGAACGCAACGGAAAGAGGAAAGCAACACGGAATACTTGGTCGAACTGCGTAGACTAGCGAAATACTGCCAGTTTGGGGAAAATCTGACAGAGGCATTGAGAGACAAGTTCGTGTGCGGGTTGTCGAAGGAAGGAACACAAAAGCGTCTGCTTGAAGAGAACGATCTCACACTTGATAAGGCTGTCCTTATTGCAGCATCGCACGAAGTCGCAGCGAGAGGCACAGCGGAAATGCAACTGAAGGCAGCGGTACTCAGTGTGGATCAAATTATTTCGGGTACATCGAAATGTTATCGTTGTGGGAAGACAACACACGACCAGAACCAATGCTGGTTTAAAAACCAGGAATGTAGAAAATGTGGCAAACTTGGTCACGTAGCTAAGGTATGCCGGTCAGGAAAGAAGACCAACAACAACAACAAAAAGTCACCGCAGGAAAAGTACAATAAGGTACACAAGGTGGCTGAGAAGAGTTCAGATGAACAGAATTCGGATTCAGACCCAACCGTTCAGGAACTGGGTAGTCTGAGAATTCACAATGCGAGTAAGGAAGCTGACCTGCAAACTATCTGGGTCATGCTAAAAATAGCCGGAGTCCAAGTGAAAATGGAATTGGACACAGGATCAGCCCTATCAGTCATAAATCGAAGGGATTACAACCGGCTATTCTCACACATACCCTTGAGAGATACCAAGATCGTATTGCAGACATACACGGGGCAGAAAGTATACCCCATGGGAAAGATAAAAGTCAAGGTGAGAGACAGGGGCAAAGAACACCAAGGAATGTATTTATATGTACTACCTGAGGGAGGTTCACCACTTCTGGGACGGGAGTGGATCTGGGAAATAAACATGGAATGGCACTATTTAAAAGCAATAATGAGTGAGAACTCGGTGAAGACAATCAGCTCAGACTCTGAAACGGATGACGATAAGACCAGCCCAGGTGCGAAAGACAAGTTTAAAATGGACTTGCTGACTAAGGTTGGAAAAACGAAGGAGTGCATAAATGCTTATGCTTCAGAGGAGAACAAAGTTTCAGAACAGAATTCCACTGAACAACAACAACATAGTTTGACAGAGAATTCTGAGTCTGTCCAGTTTGCAGATATGCACAATTCTGAGGAAAACCGGGCTCGAACTCAACTCCATTTCAAATTACAACAGCAATTAGAACAATTGAGTTGCCGTCTCGAACAAGAGATGAAAGCAATGAAAAAGTTCTGTGACACAGAGTGGGAGAACCTGGAAAGACAACAGAAACAGCTGATGGAGAAAAAGGAGCAGGAGCACACAAACCGTTGGGGCAAGGAGGCCAAACGAATCAAAGCTGATTCGGTTTCAGAAGGTGCGTGCTTTAATCTGGTGGAGCAAGAGGTTCAGCAACTGAAAGCGCTTGTTAGCGGATTGCAGGCAGAAAAGATTGATTTGGTCGCCATGAACTCCGAGCTCCTACTGAAGTTGGGTGCAGCATCACCGGACGATTCAAGTGGGGAAATTCGAATGGTGGAGGCTGCGGATGATGGCGAAGTAGAAACAGCAAAGGAGCCCCAGGGCAAGGTTATAAACAGCCCTGCAGCTACTGGGAAACGTATGAGGTCAGAAGAGTTAACGGTCAGCCAACTCTTTCATATGCTGAAGGACAAGACTCTGAAATGGGAACAAATTGAACATGAGTTTAAATCTTCAAAGGAGAGGGGTTTGGAGTTAACGGTCAGCCAACTCCTTCATATGCTGAAGGACAAGACTCTGAAATGGGAACAAATTGAACAGGAGTTTAAATCTTCAAAGGAGAGGGGTTTGGAGCTCCCAAAAGTTATTGAAATAGCTGAGGTTGCAACACAGACTGAGAAGATGGCAGCAGAGCAACCCTTGGATGCCAAAAGTACGCTGACTCACGTCAATGTTGAACAACAGAAGGTTGAAACAGCTGCTGCAGTAGAGGGATTGAATAGTCCGATCAACCAATCTCCGAATGAAGTTGAAGTATTGAAATCACAAATGACGTCATTAGTAAAAGACTTGCAGGAAGCCCAGAAAAAGCTGGATGAAGCTGAACGCCTGAAGAAGTCTCTTCAGGAAAGATATCTGGATTTGGAACAAAAGCTGGCTAATGTCCAGCTGGGTATGGAGGAAATAGAAGACCCTCTCACTGGCCTAGCTCAAGATGACACCGAATATTACCATGACCTGTTGGACGACATCGAATATTACGATGACCTGTTCTGCCCAGCTTGTGATGAAAACTCCCAAAGTGCAGAAACCATGAAGAATCACAAAAAGTCTAAGGAACATCGGGAGATGGTGGCGCTACTACGGAAAAAGGAGGACGAGAAGGAGGAGCTGTGCATGCAGCTGGCAGCTGACAGTGGAGCCCAGAGAGTCTCCAAGAAGCAGAAAAGGAAAAGACAAAGCAGAAGATGATGATCATCTGGACCATCATCATCACTACTAGATCACGCACGGGGTCCCTTCAAACGGAGCCAAATCAGTTTGGAAGTAGAAAAACTTCCCAAGGTACTCAAGTTTTTACAAGCCAACAATGCTGGTTCAGAAGGATGGAAGTTCAAGCTGTTAAGTCCAGTGAAGGACTATTGGATGAGTCACTCCAGCAACGTGAACCGACTACACCACAGGGAACTGCTACACCACTGAGGTGTTGTCAGGACCGAGTCAAGAAGCACGGAAGGCGCATCCACCGAGATTGAATCTGTGAACTGTTTTCCGCAGAGACTAAATCTATGAACTGTTTCCCGCAGAGACTGAATCTGTGAACTGTTTCCGCAGAGACTACATCTGTGAACTGTTTTAACATGAAGTTGGATATATGTTATGATGTTATGTTTAATGGGGAATAAGTATGTTGTAAGCTAAAAAGGGAGGATTGTAGTGTATGTAACTGTTCTACCTTTAAGAGAACTATTGTATGTAACCGTTCACCTTTAAGAGAACTATTTTAGGTGTGGCACTACTTTATCTTGGCTGCTGTATACTGTAATACCGACGGTGACCACACCGGTATATAAGTGCTGTGTCAGGATTTATTGGGCAGATTCGCCCTGACCTTCGAATAGTAAAGTCCTGTTAAAGTTACTCTTGTAGTCTGTGTATTAATTCGCCATAATACCTACAGACTTTACAGGATGGGTGGAGGTGCAAGGTAAGCTGGTGTGAGTAAGGATGTGCCGGAGTAGGGGAGGGAAGGCAGAGTAATGGGGATGTGATGAGAGGCACAGCAGGATGAGGTTGAGTATGGCTTTGCAGTAACGTTTAGTGATCTACTGAGATCATTAAAATGTTTGCGCCACTGCAGCCAGGTCCTCCTGACAACATCCCTGCTTGTGCCCTCCTGTGCAATGTGCAACCAGGCCGCGTCAGTGTCCTGGGGAGGTCTATTCTGCCCATGGGAAGGGAAGAGGACCTCTTTGCTGCCGTGACTCCCTCCATAAGCATATGGAGGGAGTCATGGGAGCACCTGGGTGCACCCGTGCACCTCTGTGCAGTGTTTGTCAGTGTTTGCAGCACCTCAATGCTGTAGAACACTGACAGCACAAATGTCAAATAAATTTAGGCATGGTCTCTTTAAGGAAACCGTCTGATGACGCGTCATCAAATGACATCATCAGACCCGCATCATCTAATTGGCCGGGAAGCTCGCTGGGTGGGCTTAACAAGCCCACTCATTGGAAAGTAATTACAGAGGCCGGAATGGAGCCAGCAGCGGGGCCGAGACCCACCACCGACATCACCCACCACGGACCCGCTGAGGTCAGTAAAATGGTGGCCATTTTCCAGTGATCCCTGCTGGAAAAGTAGATGTTTATGTGGCAATCGGGTGATAATGGAATTGGATTTCTATTTCCTCCTGCACCACAGTGGAAAAAACATCCACTGACTATGCTTACAACTGAAGAATAGTCACTGAGTGAGGTACTGAGTTAGTGCCTTTAGGAAAGGAGAGGAGAAAAAAAAAACGACCTGTGTACAATGGTTTATGCAGGTATTGTCAATCATTCTAGAAACGTTTGCCTATTTTTCAAGATTATATATCTTGCTTCAAATAATCATTCAGTGTTTAATTTCTGTCCCCTGTGGGTTGCAAGTATCTAAACTAACTGCGTACTCACAATCATTTAATAAGGTACCTCCAAACAAACAAAAAGAATGTTGAAGAAGCTGTAACTTTACTAGCATCCCGTTAATTCAATGATACACTTGAATACAAAACATTTTGAAAAGACTACACCAAGCTGAAATGGCAAATTAAGCTTATATTTCTTTAAACCAAATAAGGTTTGGGTTTCTCAAGACAATGGAGGCCTGTGTCTATCTCCAGCTGAATAGTCGATATTAAACCTTTTGTGATCATTTGAGAAAAATTCTGTGCTTACATGACCTATTTTATGTCAGGGAACCTCACTGAGCTATTTATTTCCCTTTTCTCCCTTTGCTTTCTGCATTTTTACTTCTTGGAGGGCAAATTTTATGAATCTTGACTCCCAATGGATGAAACATAATAACTTATAACTTTATAACTTAATAAGTGCATAGTCACAGGTCAAATATAGTACAGGTCTGCTATAATGTTATGTGTATATTTTTTGGTCTTGTTATTTTGGCAGAGTATCCTGGAGCTGAAGTTATCAAATGTGGGAAGCTTGTAGATGGGAAAATGCACTGAAAGAAATTTTCACAACCAATTTAACAAGAAAAATAAGGAAAATAGACCTGTTAAGTCATTTTTACACAGATTTTTGGCTAACTCAGTGCAAATGAAGTAATTCTCTTTTGCCTTTCCCATTTATGATCACACATTAAGTGAATTTTGACCAAAGAAATGTGAGCGGCACATCTCATCAAACATATGACATATGTGGTGGAGGGTGCAGAAAAAAAACAACAAATATTATTGGATTTAGATTATGTCAGTGACTCAAAGAGTAATTTGGGTCAAGACCTTACATGGTTGTGATCTGAGTTCATCATTAAGCCAATTCATAGTGAGTCCAGCACACACCAGGGCAGCTGAATGTAATTCATTATCAGCTGACTTCTCTCTGTGATTTAAGTTATCCATTGATTTACCATCCTTGTGCTGGATTCAAAGATGACGAATATACCTGAAGATAACTGGTCCAAGGTGTAGATTCCCATTTGGAGAATATAAATCCAGGGTGTTGAGATTCTTCCTGGAATTATCTTCCAACAAAAGATTCAGCTGAAGTATCAGCTTGCTTCAGTTATTAGCATTCTTGCTTCTGAGTCAGAGGTAATAGGTTCAAGCCCCATTAGAGCCTTGAGCACATGATCTAGCTTAACACTTCTGTGCAGTACTGAGGGGGTATTGTATTGTTGAAGGGGTCATGGCTTTTAGTTAAAACATTAAACTGAGCCCCATCTGCCAGCTTGGGTAGACATAAAAGTTGCCTGGCACTGTTTGAAGAATGGGGAGTTCTCCTGTTAATCCAGCCAATATTCCTCCCTCAACCAACAACACCAAAAACAAAGTCATCATCATGTTTCTGGGACCTTGCTCTGTGCAATTTGGCTTCTATATTGACATAAATAACAATGGTAACTGCACTTCAAAAGTAATTGATTGATTGTAAAGCACTTCAGGAGATTCAGAAGATGTGACATTGAATTACTTTTTAATTTATTCCTCACATTAATAAAATGAAAAACACTTATACCCTTGTCAAATTAACCTAGGTGACAAGAATAATGTGCACTAAATAACATCACCTAAATGACACCAGCTCCAAAGTATAAAATTCCACATATAGAGCCACATAAAGTTTCAGTGTAATCTGAAGCAGTCAATATATTTGATCCTTGGTCACTACAAGTGTGAAATCTCCCTGCTAGCGCACTGTCTAATGGCCTGAGTGTATCTAGGATCATTTCAATGTTTATTGTGACATCAGAAATTGAATGACATCACAAAGACACACTGGGGGAAAGTTTATTCTGTCCGCTACAGACAAAACCATAAGTACCTTTCCTATGTTTGTATTTACAATTTCACTATAGATAGCATGTGGAGGAATTCTTCCTCTGAATGAATTGAAATTGTATTAGAATCATAGAATCATAGAATGGTTACAGCACAGAAGGAGGCCATTCAGCCTATTGAGCCCATGCCAGCTCTCTGCAAGAGCACTTCAGCTAGTCCCACTCCCCTGTCCTTTCCCCGTAGCTCTGAAACTTTTTTTTTCCTTCAGGTACTTATCCAATTCCCTTTTGAAAGCCATGATTGAGTCTGCTGCCACCATCCTTTCAGGCAGTACATTCCAGATCATAACCACTCGCTGTGTAAGAAAGTTTTTCCTCATGCCGCCTTTGGTTCTCCTGCCAATCACCTTAAATCTATGTCCTCTGGTTTCTAAGTTTTGTGTCATCTGCAAATTTTGAAATTGTGCCCTGTACACCCAAGTCTAAGTCATTAATATACATCAAGAAAAGCAGCGGTCCTAGAACCGACCCCTAGGGAACACCACAGTACCTTCCTCCAGTCCGAAAAACAACCATTCACCATTACACTCTGTTTCCTGTCACTTAGCCAATTTCATACCCATGCTGCCGCTGACCCTTTTATTCCATGGGCTTCAACTTTGCTGGGAAACCTACTGTGTGGCACTTTATCAAACGCCTTTTGGAAATCCATGTACACCACATCAACTGCATTGCCCTCATCAACCTTCTCTATTGCCTCATCAAAAAACTCAATCAAGTTAGTTAAACATGATTTGCCTTTGACAAATTCATGCTGGCTTTCTTGAATGAATTCACACTTGTCCAAGTGACTGTTTATTTTGTCCCAAATTATCGTTTCTAAAATCTTCCCCACTACCGAGGTTAAACTGACTGGTGTGTAGTTGCTGGGTTTATCCTTACACCCTTTTTTGAACAAGGCTGTAACATTTGCAATTCTCCAGTCCTCTGGCACCACCCCCGTATCTAAGGAGGATTGGAAGATTATGGCCAGTACCGCCGCGATTTCCACCCTTAACTCCCTCAGCACCCTAGGATGCACCTCATCCGGTCCTGGTGACTTAGTTACTTTAAATACAGCCAGCCTTTCTAGTACCTCCTCTTCATCAATTTTTATCCGATCCAGTATCTCAACTACCTCCTCTTTCACTGTGACTTTGGCAGCATCTTCTTCCATGGTAAAGGCAGATGCAAAGTACTCATTTAGTACCTCAGCCATGCCCTCTGCCTCCATGCGTAGGTCTCCTTTTTGGTCCTAAGTCAGTTCCACCCCTCCTCTTACTACCCGTTTATTATTTACATGCCTATAGAAGACTTTTGGATTCCCTTTTATGTTAGCTGCTAGTCTATTCTCATAAGGGGAAAAATTTGGTTGCTTTGTATCTCCCGTTAGCATTTAAGAGGGCACTAATGGGGCACAAAGCAACTAGTGCCCGGGCACGGCGCCAGCAGCGCCACCCGCGAAATTCAGCAGGAAGTTAGCGACGGCGGTAACCGTTAGCACCCCATGGCACTGCACTGCCGGCGATGATATCATCGCCATGTGCAGCACCCCGCTTGCGCCCCGGCCGCGATCTTCGGTAGCGCCCCCTGACTTACCGCCGGACGCTATGTCCGACGGGGTCAGGGGGGCCTACCTGCGGCCAGGGCGGTGCTAATTAAAGGCGAGGTGCCTGGGGGCCATTTTTGTTGCTGGCTGCCTGCCAGCACCTGCCCCCATTGCCACCCCTGGCCTTCTGAGAAGTCGCCCACACGGAGTGCCAGCTGCGCTCCCTGAACCCGGCACTTCTCTTGAGTGCTGGGCTCTTTTGCCGGCACTCTGATCCCCAGGGCCCAGCTGGGCCCCGGGTCATGCTGCGCAAGTCCCCTCCCCTTTAAGAAGGGGAGGAAGGCCTGCAGTACCGTGGTGCGACGTGATATTGACTCGCAGTGCCCCAAGAGGGATGCGGGGTGCTTCCAGTAGTGCCCTCCTCCCTCTCGGGGCGCTACCTGCGAAAATCGGCCGCGGAGGCGCTAATTATTTCGTAGCGCCCCAGCGAAGTTAACGCCCCAAAGGGGGCTCGACTCAATTTTTCCCCCATACTCTCTCTTTGCCCCTCTTACTTTCTTTATCACTTCCCCTCTGAACTTTCTATATTCAGCCTGATTTTCACTTGTATTCTCAACCTGACATCTGCCATACATGCTCTTTTTATGCTTCATCTTACTCTCTATCTCTTTCATTATCTAGGGGGGCTCTGGCTTTGGTTGCCCTACCTTTCCCCCTTGTGGAAATGTACCTCGACTGTACCCAAACCATCTCCTCTTTAAAGGCAGCCCATTGTTCAATTACAGTTTTGCCTGCCAATTTTTGATTCCAATTTACCTGGGCCAGATCTGTTCTCACCCCACTGAAATGGTCCTCCTCCAATTAAGTATTTTTTACTCTAGATTGTTCCATGTCCTTTTCCATAGCTAATCTGAACCATATGACACTATGATCACTGCTCCCTAAATGTTCCCTTACTGACACTTGCTCCACTTGACCCACCTCATTCTCCAGAACCAGATCCAGCAATGCCTCCTTCCTCATTGGGCTGGAAACATACTGATCAAGAAAGTTTTCTATGTGTGGCATTAACAGCAAACATGGTAATGTGCTCATGTGAAATTCCTTGCCCTGTTATTTTAATAAAGGTGTTAACTCATTAATTTTAAGCAGCTAATACCTTTGTCATAATAGTGAACAGAGACATTTCATACAAACACTTTAACACCTTTCTTAATATCCAATAGCTGGTATACTGGAAGTGACACAGTGTGAATCCACTGCCAGACTGCCACCACGAGTGTGACTTGGAGACAGTGCCGTAAATGTGGCACACAAATGTTAAGATAAATGAAAAGAAAGGAGTAACTTTACAAACGTACACTCCTGGCACAGAGCTTTGCCCAATGAGAGTGCCTTTAAGGAATTCAGATATGGAGACCAGCTGACCCTGCATAATGTTTTAAATTTTAATGGATGGCCTGTCACATGAAGCCTGCTGACCTCTGCGCTTGAACTCCCAGAGGGAAAATCGTGCCGGGAGCAGCAATTTGTAAAATTTACCCTTAGGTTTCTTTCAAACACTTCTTTAACTTGATTTTTCAATTCTGGAATCATCCTCATAGATTTAGTTTAACTAATTTGAACAGCTTGCCTCTATGGCCAGGAATTTCACTGGAGCTGCTCCTGCTCTGCCACTATAACTTCACCAGGCCTTTTCACATGTGCAAATGAGGATTCTATCTCATCTCCGATGAAGTTATGGCAACGGAGCTGAAGCAGCTGCAAGGAAATTTCCTGCCTATTTTTCATATCATTGTTTTGAAAGCCTGAATTGTGTGTGTCTCGTTAACCTTCATTTTCCTGAAGGGAAAATTCCTCCCTTCAGGAAATCCCATTTTACATTCTCCTCAACATTTTCAATAAAATTATCAACAGGAGGGATTTCAGTTTAACTTCATCGCAAACCTATCATCTTTGTGCTGTCCTCTGCCCATTGGTGATGGGAGAAGTATATGGCTTCACCACAGCAGAGAGGAGAGACAAACAACAGGAGCACAGCTCCCAGCTGCACAAGAAAAGTGACTCATTACAACATCCCAGAAAAGATAGGCTAGCCCTATGCATCCATCTCTGGTTATTCCACTCTGCCAAATTGATCCTGAATCATGTAAAAGTACTGTATAAATAGGCACAATTACGCCATCACTGAATGTACTTCCATTTCATCAATATATAAACCGGCATATGATTTTTCCTTTTTTTAATGGCGATTTGTTTATTTGTAATGACCGGCCTCTTGAACTAAGGCTTCTTTTTGTCCTACAAATTACAGGTTTCCTGATTAACCCACTTATTTTTTTTAAGAAATCTCATGTACTTGCACTTTAACTACTTTCAGTGCCTTAGTTTCATCATAACACTTACTTTACAAATACTTAACTTGCCCATTTTTGAAAAGAACTATTTAAAAATTCCAGCATACTGATCCTGTAGTCTATGACTTATTTATAAGTTTCATCTTTTAAAGCCCTGAATATTCTTTAATTATCTATCTGCATTATCATAACCAAAAATATTCATATTACTTCCTTTAATGCTCATTGTAATTCACGTTAGAATTTCCTCATTTCTTTTCTAATTTCCATTTTTGCAATCTTCCACTGCCTTTTATGTTCAAGCCTATCTTCTTCCAGTCTTTGCTAAACCATTTCTGCAGCCTGGTGCAAACTGGGGTGGCGGGGGGTGGGGTGTCAGGTGGTAATACATTCCAGTCAGGTGATTCATGCCACGATCCTGACATGGTCACGCCCACCACCATTTTCACAGCGATGTTTTCAGGCAGGAGAGAGGCACCCATCCTAGGCAGGCGGAGACCTAATATATATGTGAAAGTCACTGCCTGGTTATGTCATTGGCAGCACAACACAATATTTACTCTAAATCACAGAAGCCCCACAAAGTGGCAAACTCGCCACTAAAAACTAGTGGTATTGGGGTCTGAGAAAGGCACTGAAGCTCAGTACATCACTGTATTTTTGCTCTGTGCATTGCAAGAGAGTTTCCAGCCTGCAGGTCACTTATTTCAAACTTTTGCTGCGCTATAACCCTCAGAAACCAGGGCTGAGCATTATATCATCATCCCCATTGACCTCAGCAGTCAACACAAGAGAGCTCGGGGGCTTGCCGCAGTGACTGGCTTCCCCCATGTCCAAGGCGTCATTGACTGTACACATTTTACCATCAAACCAGCCAGCAACATTTACAAATAGAAAGGGATACCACTCCATCAATGTGCTGCTAGTGGCTAATCATCGAAAAACGCTCATGCAAGTTTGTGCAAGGTACCACAGGGATCGGTCCTGGGACCCGAGCTATTCACAATATATATATAAATGATCTAGACGAGGGAACTAGATGTAATATCTCCAAGTTTGCATATGACACAAAGTTGGGTGGGCATGTGTGCTGTGAGGAGGATGCCGAGAAACTCCAGTAGGATTTGGACAGGTTGGGTGATTGGGCAGAAACATGGCAGATGCTGTATAATGTGGACACATGTGAGGATATGCACTTTGGTGGCAAAAACAGGAAGCAGATTATTATCTGAATGGCAATAGATTGGGTGAAGGGGAAGTGCAACGAGACCTGGGTGTCTTTGTGCACCAGTCGCTGAAGGTAAGCATGCAGGTGCAGCAGGTGGTTAAGAAGGCAAATGGTATGTTGGCCTTCGTAGCGAGAGGGTTCGAGTACAGGAACAAGGATGTCTTGCTGCAGTTGTACAGGGCCTTGGTGAGACCACACCTTGAGTATTGTGTGCAGTTTTGGTCGCCTTATCTGAGGAAGAATGTTCTTGCCATGGAGGGAGTGCAGCGAAGATTCACCAGACTGATACCTGGGATGGCAGGAATGACGTATGAGGAGAGATTGGGTTGATTGGGCTTATACTCGCTGGAGTTTAGAAGAATGAGAGGGGATCTCATTGAAACTTATAAAATTCTAACAGGACTGGACAGACTAGATGCAGGAAGGATGTTCCCGATGGCCGGGGAGTCCAGAACCAGGGGTCACAGTCTAAGGATAAGGGGTAAGACATTTAGGACAGAGATGAGGAGGAATTTCTTCACCCAGAGAGTGGTGAGCCTGTGGAATTCTCTACCACAGAAGGCAGTGGAGGCCACTTCATTAAATATATTCAAGAAGGAGTTAGATATATTTCTTAAGGCTAAAGGGATCAAGGGATATGGGCAGAAAGCAGGGACAGGGTACTGAATTTGAATGATCAGCCATGATCTCATTGAATGGTGGAGCAGGCTCAAAGGGCCAAATGGCCTACTCCTGCTCCTATCTTCTATGTAACCAGGCAGCTGTCATGGTGATTTATCCTGAGACACTCCACCATCCCCCCAATATTTAAACCTTGCAGCAGCATGGCAGGAAGGCTGCCAGGAGACAAGGGATCCCTACATCGGAATGGGTAGGCCCGAGGCCCACCCAATAGTGTGCCTTGGACCTCATTTATAGGAGGCTGGTGTTAGATCCGTACTGTAAGATCTGTGTGTTAATGGAGACACGGAATGCAGGAGTTGATTTAACAAGTGTTTACTGAACAAAGTCTGGAGGTGAACTAACAACACAAGACGCTACACAGGCTTATATACCCGAGTGGTCACTACTGGCACTACAGTATACAGGGGCTTCAAAAACATAGTTCCTCTTAAAGGTACATACACTACAATTCCTCCCCTTTCAGATAAATAGTACATAACATTTTAAGTAATCATTAAATAACATTTTTAGAAGAACAATAATATACACATTTGCTGAAGTTAATCAATTACAAATTCAGTCTCTCTGGAGGTTTCCTGACTCTGTCCGGATAACGCCTCGGTGGTGTAGTAGGTTCTTTTGGCAAGGTCGATTCGGCTTCAATGCCAGTGTCGGGTTCATCTGGTTCCAGTATCACCGGATCGGAGGTAGATACTATGGGTATCTCTGCTTCATCACTAGGCGTATAGAGTTGTGGTGTAGGTTGTCCTTTTTTGGATGACTCTATGATCTGGTCAGCATGGCGCCTTATTATGCTTTCTCCAATGTCCACAGTATACATCAGCGGTCCTAGTCATGTGCAAATAGTTCCAGGCTGCCATTTCTCGGTACGGTAGTCCTGGGCCAAAACTGGTTGACCTATCTGGAAGGTTCTAGTTCGCCTTTCATTCATGCTTTGAAATTGCCGGTTCTCTACGTCCCTTCTGATGTTTGGCTTGACCAAATCCAGCCGGCATCTTAGTCTTCTATTGAAAAACATCATGGCGGGGGTTTGGTTTGTAACCACATGTGTTGCATTCCTGTACGCAAACAAGAAGTTATCTACCTTATGTTGTAGATTTATGTCTTCATTACCCATGGCCTTTATGGCCTTCTTGAAGGTCTGGACAAACCTTTCAGCCAATCCATTGGTGGCGGGATGGTATGGGGCAGACGTGTAGTGCTTAACCCCATTGTTTTTTAAGAACTTCCTGAATTCTTCGGATACAAATTGCGGTCCATTATCAGAACAGATCTGTTCAGGCAGCCCATTCCTGGCGAATATGGTCCTTAATACTGTGATGGATTTTTCCGTGGTGGTGGAGGACATCTATATTACCTCCGGCCACTTGGAGTGTGCATCCACCGCGATTAAGAACATTGAGTCCATAAATGGACAAGCAAAGTCGATATGTACCCTTTGCCATGGAGATGAGGGCCACTCCCATGGATGTAGAGGGGCTTGTGGTGGGGCGTTTTGGACCTTCTGGCATCCTAGAGAGCTCTTGGTCATTTCTTCGATGTCTCCATCGATACCTGGCCACCACACAAATGCTCTGGCTAAGTTCTTCATTTTCACTCCACCCAGATGCCCCTCGTGAAGCTCCTTTAGCACTCTATCCTTGAGTTTGGGTGGAATCACCACTCTGGATCCACACATCAAGGTTCCTCGGCACACTGACAGCTGTTCTCTTCTTTGCGAGAATGTTGGCAACAGTGGTTCGCCATGTGCTGGCCATCCCTTCACCGTTAAATCGTAGACTCGTGAGAGAGTCGGGTCATTTCGCATTTCCTTTTCAATGGTAGAATTTGTCACCGGTAGACATTCCACTATGGTCGAGTGGAATATCTCCACTGGGTCCACTGTAGGTGCCTCTTCCACCGTTGGCAACGGTAGGCGCAATAACCCGTCAGCATTTCCATGCTGTTTTGTTCCTTTGTACTCTATGTCATATTGGTGTGCTCCGAGGAAAAGGGACCACCTCTGTAGCCTTTGCGCTGTCATATTGGGAACGCCCTTTTTAGGGTTGAATATGGAGACGAGGGGTTGATGGTCAGTCAGCAAGGTAAATTTTTGTCCATGTAGGTAATGGTTGAATTTCTTCACCCCCCACACCAGGCTGAGTGCCTCCCTGTCAATCTGGGCATAGTTACGCTCAGCTGAGTTTAATGAGCGTGACGCAAAAGCTATCGGCCGCTCCGAGCCATCAGGGAATCTATGCGATAATACCGCTCCCACGCCGTAAGGGGATGCATCGCACGCCAGTCTGATTGGCATTGATGGGTTGTAATGAGCCAACACTTCCCTGGACGTGATCAAGCCTTTGCATTTATGGAAGGCATGTTTACAGTCTTCGCTCCATTTCCAAACTACTCCCGTTTGTAGCAGTGCGTTAAGCGGGTGCAGAACCGTCGACAAGTTTGGTAAAAATTTATGATAGTAATTTACTAATCCCAGGAATGACCTTAATTGTGAGACATTTTCAGGCGCTGGGGCCTTTACGACCGTTTCAATTTTTTCAGGTGACTTATGCAACCCTTCTTCGTTAATGACATGGCCACAATATAATATTTGTTTCTGGAAAAAATTCGCACTTGGGGCGATTTTCTCTCAGCCTCGTGAGCACCTGCTCCAAGTTGGCAAGGTGCTCGTTGTCGTTTTCTCCTGTTACAAGGATGTCGTCTAGGTAGCATTGAGTCCCCGGAATCCCTTGCAGGACTTGCTCCATAGCTCTTTGCCAGATAGCCGGAGCTGATGCCACTCCGAAAACCAGTCAATTGTACTGGTACAGGCCTTTGTGTGTGCTTATTGTGAGATACTTTTTAGAGGCCTCCTCAACCTCCATCTGTAGATATGCCTGTGCTAAGTCAATTTTGGTGAAACGTTTCCCTCCGGATAGTGAGGCGAAAATATCTTCTCTCCTCGGAAGAGGATACTGTACCGTGTGAAGAACTGGGTTTACAGTCACCTTGAAGTCCCCACAGATGCGAACTTTTCTCTGTTCTTCATATTTATCATTATTCAACGTTTTCTTCATGACCGGGACGATGGGTGTTGCCCACTCGCTCCAATCTACCTTGGATAACACGCCTGCTTTTTCCAAATTTTCCAGCTCTGCCTTGACGGCTGGATGAATTGCGTATGGCACCGGCTTTGCCTTAAAAAACTTGGGAATTGTCGCATCTTCCACTTTTATTGAGGTGGTGGCGCCTTTCAGGGTTCCTAGTTCCTGTTGAAACACTTCTTTGGCGTTAGCCAAGATTTCTTTTAATCGTCCAGGTATGACGTCATCATCGTTTTTTTTCTTACTGGTCACCGTCAGTGCCTGAATGGAGTGCCAGTCTAAACTTATCTTTCTGATCCATTCACACCCCAACAATGGTGGACTACCATCTTGTAGAACGTATAAATACAACTTCTGTATTTCCTTGCCGTTGTATACAACAGGCACCCTTATTTTCCCTCTGGGGTATACTTTCTGCCCCGTATATGTCTTCAAGACAATGGATGTGTCTTTCAAAGGTATATGCGGAAATAGCCGCTCGTAATCCCGTCGACTCATGATGGTCAGAGCTGATCCTGTATCTAGCTCCATTTTGACTGGGGACCCCGCTATCATGAGGGTAACCCAAATGGTCTGGTAATCTTCTTTGGCAATTACATTATGTAAGTTGAGACAGCTTAGTCTCTTGTTTCCGGAGTCGCTATCGCTCTTCTGGTCTTCGGAGCTACTGTCCGTCATCATTTGTACCTTTCTGTACTTTTCCTTATTGACCTTTTTACTGTCAGCGGATTTCTTTCCAGATCTGCATACACGTGCAATGTGTCCCATCTTTCCGCATTGCCTGCATGCTTTGTCCTTGAACCAGCAGTCCTTCTGGTCATGGGTGGATCTGCCGCAGCGATAACATCTCTCGAAATCCTGTGTAATTTCATGGGTGCCGAAGTCCTGTGGCTTTTGCTCTATCTCTGCAGCTCCTCTTGCTGCTGCTTTGTATGATACAGCCACACTGAAAGCCTTGTCCAGTGTCAAATCTTTCTCAGAAAGTTGTCTTTTCTGTGTTCCTTCGCTTAGGAGACCGCAGATGAATTTGTCTCGTAGAGAGTCTGCCAGTCCTGCCCCGAATTGGCAGTGCTTTGACAGCTTTCGTTATTCGGTGAGGTAATCAGCGTTACTTTCATTCTTGTGCTAATTCCTCCTGAAGAATTTGAATTGTTCCACTATCAGCAGCGGTGTTGGGTTTAAGTGCTCCTGTAAGGTATCAACAATCTCATTAATATTCTTGTCCATCGGGTTGGCTGGAGTGATCAAGTTTCGTAACAGCCCGTATGTCCTTGCGCCCATCAGATTTAGAAGTACTGATGCCTTTTTATCATCTGCTACCTCATTCGCCTTGCAATATACCTCCACTCTTTCCACGTATGTGGTCCAATCTTCTATATCACTATCGAAAGCAGTAATATTGCCAGTCTTCGGCATCTTGAAAATCTAAAATGGCGCTTCCACGCTTTTCTTTCTTCCCTGCCGAGTTAAGATGGCACCTCCCGTGCTTTCCCACCGCTGCCGCTGCTGCCAACGCTGTTCTCCACGGTTCCCATTGCGACCTGCAGCTTTTCGCGGTATTTCTATTTTTTCTTATATATCGCTTCAATATTCGCTCCGTAATTGAAGAACCGTTCCCGTCGTGGAGTGGACCCTCTGGGACTTTCCCCTCCCTCTGCTCGGTCTGAACACCGGCCGCGCCCTGAGTGCTCCACCCTCTCTCTCTTTGCTTCTGCTTCCCGACTCGCTGCCGGGCCCCGTTGCAGAGCCACCCGATCGAGCTGTAGCCCACCGCAGCCCAGGAAGGATCAGTGCACTACCTGCCACCAGCCCATTTAGCTGAGGAAACCACAGACTGGAGACCAAGCCTGGCCCTCGTTTTCGAGTTT
This sequence comes from Somniosus microcephalus, assembly GCF_052327205.1. NCBI lineage: Eukaryota > Metazoa > Chordata > Chondrichthyes > Squaliformes > Somniosidae > Somniosus > Somniosus microcephalus. The sequence continues at coordinate 143,384,418 of NC_140995.1, read as the reverse complement.
CTTCGAGTTATTTATTTATTTATTTTTCTTGCTTCTGGCTTCAACCTTCGTCTGAGGAATCGATCCCCTTGAGGTGCTGCCGAATTGCAGGTAAGTTCGTTTCTAACTCATCGCCACTGTTAGATCCGTGTGTTAATGGAGACACGGAATGCAGGAGTTGATTTAACAAGTGTTTACTGAACAAAGTCTGGAGGTGAACAAACAACACAAGACGCTACACGGGCTTATATACCCGAGTGGTCACTACTGGTACTACAGTATACAGGGGCTTCAAAAACATAGTTCCTCTTAAAGGTACATACACTACAATTGGCAAGCTACAGATGCCTGGTGGGCATCCCCAGGCAGCTCGCCGGTGAAGAAGATTTCAATTTCAGGCCACTGTGCCGCTGGCAATGAGAGGGAGAAGTGAAAAGAGTGGGGGGGAGCGGTGACTGGCAGATGTGAGTTGTGATCATGACAGGCAGCGAGACAATTGAGAGAGGGGTAGTGTATGTACCTTTAAGAGAGAACTACTTTTACAGCTCCTGTACACTGTATTACCGGCAGTGACCACACCTGTATATAAACCCTGTGTAGGGATCTGTACTGTTAGTCTTTAGACTACCCTCATCCAGTAAACACCTGTTGATTGTTAATCTGCAGTCTCCGTCTATTTATTGAAGAACACCATACCTTAAGATTCATGGATTTAACAGTGGCGACGAGGTCAATTCGAATCTACCTGCAACTCTGCATTTCCTCCCAAGGATTCACTCCTGGAGGACAGTGGAAGAAAGTCGAGGCCAGAAGCACGGGCGTCGACCACGAGCAACCGCCCAGTCATCTAGCAGAGAGGGAGCATCGCAGGGGAGGCTGTTGAGAGCTGGGCTTGGTTCTCCAGCCACGACGATCCAGCAACAGGCTGGCAACAGGTACAGCGCAGACCCTTCCCGGACAGCGGCGGCTGGAGCCGACCGATGGCACAGAAAAGGCCGAGCAGCGTCGGCGGGGTAAGAGAGAGGGTAAAGCACACAGGGCGCAGCCGGGGGTTGAACCGAGTGGTCTCGACGGAAAACAAAAAGAGAGAGAGGGTAAAGCACAGCCGGGATTCAGGACCGAGCGGTGGCAACGAGAGAGGCGCACAGGAGAACGCGCAGAGCGCAGCCAGGGCTCAAGGGCTGAGCAGCATCCGCGGGGGAAGAAAGGAAGCACGGGAGACGCCATTTGAGCTGTGGAGAAGAAGGGAGAGCGCGGGAGATGCCATTTCTGAAGCTGCAGCGGAGAAGAAGGGCGAGCGCGGGAAGAAAAGGAAGCGCGGGAGACGCCATTTTGAGCCAGCGGAGAAGAAGGGAGAGCGCGGGAGACGCCACTTTAGCCAGTCTAACCACACCCAGGGATGCCGAAGAGTGGCAGTGTCACAGCGTTCGACAATGAAGTCGAAGATTGGGCGACATATGTGGAACACATTGAGGTGTACTGCAAGGCGAATGAAGTGCCAGATGCCAGGAAAGCACTAGTTTTGTTGAATTCCATGGGTGCAAAAACATATGGCTTACTGCGAAACCTAGTAACCCCAGAGAAGCCAGTGGATAAGGATTTCAAAAGCATAGTGGAAATCCTACAGGACCACTTAAACCCCACACCGCTGCTGATAGCAGAAAGATTTAAGTTTCACAAAAGGAACCAGCATAAAGACGAAAGTAATGCTGAGTATTTAACGGAACTGCGCAAGCTATCGAAACACTGCCAGTTTGGAATGGGACTAGCAGATACGTTAAGGGACAGGTTTGTGTGTGGGCTTCAAAGTGAAGGAACCCAGAAACGGCTTCTATCAGAAAAGGATCTTACGCTGGACAAGGCTTTCAGCCTGGCAGTATCACATGAAGCAGCCGCACGGGGTGCTGCAGAGATACAACGGAGACCGCAAGAATATGGCACCAATGAAATGTCATATGGAGCAGTGAAGTGTTAGCGCTGCGGCAGAACAAAACATGACCAGAAGGATTGTTGGTTCAAGGACCAAGTGTGCAGACAGTGTGGAAAAGCAGGACACATAGCAAGAGTCTGCAGGTCGGGGAAGAAAACCAGCAGCAAGAAATCTCCACAGGAGAAGTACAAGAAGGTACATAAGGTGATGGAGAGTAGTTCAGACGAACAGAAAAGTGACACAGACTCCGGAAGCAAGGAGCTGGGTTGTCTGAAACTACATAATGTAATCAAAATGGAGGATCACCAAACAATCTGGGTCACGCTCAAGATAGACGGAGTCCAAGTGAAAATGGAATTGGACACAGGATCAGCCCTAACAGTCATAAACTGAAGGGACTACAAGCGGCTATTCTCACATATACCCTTGAGAGATACAAAGATTGTCTTGAAGACATACACGGGGCAAAAAGTCTACCCCAAAGGAAAAATAAGGGTGAACGTGATATACAACGGCCAGGAAACACCAAAAATGGACCTATATGTATTGCCAGATGGAGGACCACCACTACTAGGATGTGAATGGATCCGGAAGTTACAGTTAGATTGGCATTCCATACAGGCACTGACGGTAGAGGCCAAAAAGGATGACGACGTCACACCTGGACGACTGTCAAAAATGTTAAATGATGCACAAGAAGTGTTCCAGGAGGGACTTGGAACACTAAAAGGCATAACAGCAACGATTAAAATAGAGGAAAATGCAAGCCCAAAGTTTTTTAAGGCCAGACCAGTGCCTTATGCGATCCGCCCAGCCGTCGAAGCAGAGCTGGAAGGTTTGGAGTGTTCAGGAGTACTGTCCAAAGTGGACTGGAGTGAGTGGGCTACACCCATCGTTCCTGTAATGAAGAGGTCGTTGATTAATACGCCTGGGGAACCAAAGAAGGTTCGCATCTGTGGGGATTTTAAGGTGACAGTGAACCCAGTCCTTCACACGGTACAATATCCGCTTCTGCGGATTGAAGATATTTTCGCCTCGCTATCTGGAGGAAAATGCTTCACTAAGATTGATCTCGCCCAGGCGTACCTGCAAATGGAGGTAGAAGAAGCCTCGAAACAATACCTCACGATCAACGCTCACAAAGGTCTCTACCAATACAACCGGCTGGTGTTCGGGGTAGCATCAGCTCCAGCTATTTGGCAAAGGGCAATGGATCAAGTCCTGCAAGGGATTCCAGGGACCCAGTGTTACTTGGACGACATCCTGGTCACGGGCGAAAATGACAGTGATCACCTCACCAAACTGGAGCAGGTGCTCACTAGATTGAAGGAATATGGGCTACGAGCTAATCGCCACAAATGCGAGTTTTTCCAGAAGCAGATCTCGTATTGTGGCCACGTTATTGATGAAGAGGGGTTACATAAGTCCCCTGAAAAGATTGAGGCAGTAGTCAAGGCTCCAGCACCGGAAAATGTGTCACAACTGAGGTCGTTCCTCGGGCTGGTGAACTACTACCATAAGTTCTTACCAAATTTGTCTACAGTATTACACCCACTGAACACCCTACTGCAAACGAGGGTACCATGGAAGTGGAATGACAAATGTAAACGAGCTTTCCAGAAGTGCAAAGAATTGATCACATCAAAAGAGATGTTGGCTCATTTCAACCCAGCACGGCCAATTCGGTTGGCGTGTGATGCATCACCCTATGGTATTGGAGTGGTGCTGTCGCACAAATTTCCAGACGGGTTGGAGAGGCCAGTAGCCTTTGCGTCTCGGTCACTAACCTCAGCCGAGCACAACTACGCCCAGATTGACAGGGACGCCCTCAGCCTAGTATGGGGAGTGAAAAAGTTCAACCACTATCTGCACGGGCAGAAGTTCACCTTGCTGACTGACCACCAACCACTTGTCTCCATCTTTAATCCAAAGAAGGGTGTTCCGGTGATGACTGCGCAACGGCTACAAAGATGGTCCCTTTTTCTAGGGGCGAACCAATATGAAATAGAGTATAAGGGCACGAAACAGCATGGAAACGCTGATGGGCTATCACGCCTGCCACTGCCTACTGTGGAGGAAGTACCAGCAGTGGACCCTGTCGAAATATTTTATTCAACCATAATTGAACGCTTGCCAGTAACTAACGCGGATATAGAGAAGGAGACCCGAAATGACCCGACACTGTCTCGGGTATATGATTTGACGGTGAAGGGATGGCCAACACATGGCAACTCACTGTTGCCAGCATTCTCATCCAGAAGAGAACAGCTGTCAGTATGCCAGGGGACAGTGATGTGTGGATCCCGAGTGGTAATTCCACCCAAGTTAAGGGAGAGAGTGCTCAATGAGCTTCACGAAGGCCATCTGGGAGGGGTGAAAATGAAAAGCCTTGCTTGGGCTTATGTGTGGTGGCCGGGGATCGATCAACAAATCGAGGACCTAACAAAGAGTTGCTCAGGATGCCAGAAGGTCCAAAATGCACCACCACATGCCCCTCTACACCCATGGGAGTGGCCCTCCTCTCCATGGCAATGGGTGCATATTGATTTTGCTGGTCCATTCATGGACTCAATGCTCTTAATAGCAGTGGATGCGCACTCGAAATGGCCTGAGGTGATCAAAATGTCCTCCACCACTACGGAGAAAACGATTGCAGTCCTACGGACCATATTTGCCAGGAACGGCTTGCCATAGCAGATTTGCTCTGATAACGGACCACAGTTTGTGTCCGAAGAGTTTTGGAAATTTATGAGAAGGAATGGGGTAAAGCATTACACATCCGCCCCGTATCATCCAGCCACAAATGGATTGGCTGAGAGGTTCGTACAAACCTTTAAAAAGGCAGTAAGGGCCATGTGCGATGACGACATTCCACTGCAGCATAAGGTGGACAATTTCCTGTTAGCCTACAGAAATGCGACACATGCAGTTACCAACCAGACCCCATCCATGATGTTCTTTAACCGAAGGTTGAGATCTCGTCTGGATTTGCTCAGACCAAATGTGCGAAGAAATGTTGAGAATAAGCAATTCCAGCACATCAATGAGAAGCCGACAAGGAGCTTCAATGTAGGACAACCAGTCTTGGCCCACGACTACCGAACAGAGAAATGGCAACCAGGAACGATATGCACATGGCAGGGGCCACTAATGTACACAGTGGATGTTGGAGAGAACATTGTGAGACGCCATGTCGACCAGATCCTAGCATCACAGGAACGAGTCAACTCCATGTCTCGCGTACCTGGTGATGAACCCGACATACCGGTAGCATCTACCCCAGAAACAGTTGCATCGGAAGCTGATGAACTAACCGACGACAGGGTGCCAGAATCGCCTCCGCACCAAGAACAAAACACACAGGAAAGGTGCTATCCAGAAAGGATCAGGAAGCCGCCCCAAAGACAGAATCTATAAATGGACTATTTCAGTTAATGTGCATGTTAAAAGTGTTAATTGTTATTTGAAGGTTATGGTACTGTTAATCTAAAAGGGGAGGAATTGTAGTGTATGTACCTTTAAGAGAGAACTACTTTTACAGCTCCTGTATACTGTAGTACCAGCAGTGACCACACCTGTATATAAACCCTGTGTAGGGATCTGTACTGTTAGTCTTTAGACTACCCTCATCCAGTAAACACCTGTTGATTGTTCCTCTGCAGTCTCCGTCTATTTATTGAAGAACACAATACCTTAAGATTCACGGATTTAACAAGAGGGGCAAGTAGTGGCCGGCAGCGGCCTGTAGTTTTAATGTGGGGTCAGGTGGAGCACTTCGGCACTTCCAAGCTCCACATTCAGGTATGTGTTTTTTTTTTTAAACGTGCCTTTTCGGTGGCGGACTACTGCGGTCCCTTCACGGGCCACTGCTTCGGCTGCATGTAGACCATGTTTTCCTGAATGCAGCCGGCTCAGTACCGCTGCATTCAGGGCAGCCCAATTTTACAAAGGGGCCCTCAAAAAGCTGTTATGCCCCCTATTTTCATATGCAAAGGCTTAATTCCTGTTTCAGGCATGGGCCCTGGATGCCTCTTTTTCTGCCTTCACCAATACGGCAGATAGCGCACTTCTGGCGTATAATGAGCGTGCGCTCCCCGCCTGCCACATTGGACGCTTTGCTGCCTATATTGCACCTGAACAACAGGCGTGGCACCATCGAATTTCTATGTATCAATTTCCAGATATCTAAATATCACAGCGCTACACCACTGTGGATTTTTCCAATTCTCATCAATTATTAAGGAAATTAAGGTTTTTGTTGCTGATTTGAAAAATAGATTTATACCAGAATAGGAATCACGGAAAGGAGAAATTATAATCCTTCTCCTGGTAACCAAATCAATCCTTTTAAGACTTACTCATCATGAAATTATGTTAAGATATATTATATCACTACCTTGTTTCAGACTAGGGAGCTCAATCTATTGGAATGGCAACGTTTTTCCTCCATATGATACAAGCTGGGTGGTGTTGTCTGAGCTGATGTAACCAGAACAATATGTTTGCGTTTGAACGAGAAACAATGTTTCTTGAGTTGTGGTAATCATATACCCCAAGCTATCTGTTTAATTGTAACCAGGTTAAGGACTTTTAAGGAATGACCTGTAGGAATTTCCTGAATACATTCGAGTTTGCATAATGTTAACTTACCCATTGTTATAGTGCACAAAATGTTGTACTGACAGCCAATTTTGGTTTTGCTTGGTATGTTTTGTACACATTTGAATTTGTGTCTTGTTATAGCTGTATAATGTTAGAATTCGCCTAATGTTATGCAACTTTGCAGTCTGGATTAACAAAAGATCGAACAATATTATATCATATTGCAACCCACCGAAATTTTCATTGCAGCAAAATGTTAACAACCCTAGATTGACCTGACTGGATTGCCTGCTCATAATTGTTCCACCTTTCAAGGGCGGGGCTTCCTGCAAGAGGTGGTTATTTAGGAGAGGTTGTTAAAGTGCAGTATTTTAGAACCCGTAGTGGCTGTTATTTTTATGAAAATGGAACTAAATAAAAAAGAAAATGCATAGATCTGAATTTGAGCCACAAGTATGAAATGATCTCTGCTCTGGACAAGAAGTTAAAGTCACAGACTGAATTAAGAAAATAGGAAGAGGAGTAGGCCATTCAGCCCCTCGAGCCTATTTCACCATTCAATAAGATCATGGCTGAGCTGTATCTTACCTCCATTTACCCACTTTGGTTCATAACCCTTAATACCCTTGCCAAACAAAAATCTGTCAATCTCAACTTTGAAATTTTCAGTTGACCTAGCCTCAACAGCTTTTTGGGGGAGAGAGTTCCAGATTTCCACTACCCTTTGTGGGAAGAAGTTCTTTCTGACATCACCCCTGAACGGCCTGGCTCTAATTTTAAGGTTATGCTCCCTTGTTCTGGACTTCCCCACCAGAGGAAATAGTTTCTCTCTATCTATCCTATTAACTCCTTGAATCATCGTAAACGCCTCAAACAGATAGATCATCTCTTTATCTTCTATACTCAAGGGAATACAAGCAACCTTTCCTCATAAATTATCCCTTTTAGCACAGGTATCATTCTAGTGAATTAGCAAAAGAATATGATGTCACTCAGGCAGGCATCATCAAAATCTGCAAAGAACAATAGGATTCTATCTTGAAGTGAACCAGAAGCAGAGATTTCAGAAGTGACATTAAACGATTGCACATTTCTAAACTCAATGATGTTAGAGCAGAATTTCTTGAATGGTTCGAGACTGGAATTTCCCAACAAATTTTACTAGAAATTGCCATCAAAAATCACAGAAAACATCGGGTTAGCCTACCTCTCTAAAGTCAACTTGGGATGGATCAAGAGATGGGAAAAATGCTCCTGCTGTAACTCGTAAGAAAAAGGTTGGAGGAACCAATGAAGTGAGTGTTGAAATGACAAACAAATGGCTTTCATCAACTTTGCTTGCATTACCTCAAAAGTGCCGCCCTTGTGATGTGTTCAACCTCGAAGAAGCTGAACTTTTGTGGAAGGTACATTGGTGGAAAATGGAGCAAGGAGCACGTGATTCTTCTTCTAGGTGGCAATATGGACGGATCTGAGAAGCTTCCTCTTCTGCTCATTGGTATAAGTGAGCAGCCAAGATGTTTCAAAAGTGGTCGACACTTCCCTGGCAGCATCTTTTACCGTTACAAGCTTGGATAACTTATACAGTTTTTGAGGTGTACATTTGATCTCAAGACAGAAAATTTTGAGCTCAGGGTAGAAGCGCATTAATCATTATGGATAACTCCCCTGCAGATCCTGACGTTTCAGGCCTAACGAATGTGGAACTTCTCTGTCATCCAAAGAATACTACATCTAAACTTTAGCAGATGAATGTTGGAGTTATCAAGCAACAGTTTAGTAAGGAGACATAGAAGGAACTCTGTCTCCTGTTGCAAACTGACCTCCAAACATCCTCTCAAACACAAAGAACAGATGTACTTCAGAACACTAGACTTCATATCACAAAGTGGTTTTACTGTGCAAATATATATTAAAAGCAAGTTCTTCTCATGCCTCTGATCTTAAACCTATCCTGGTGCTGTGCCGAGATGATACCTAAAGGCCAAGGTTGTGAGTGGTGCTTGGCCAACTATGCCCAACTCCCTATCTCTGTAACCTCCTCCAGCCCTACAACCCTCCAAGAACTCTGCGCTCCTCCAATTCTGGTCTCTTGCACATCCCCGATTTTAATCACTCTACAATTGGTGTCCGTGCCTTCAGCTGCCTAAGCTCTGGAATTCCCTCCCTAAATCCCTCTGCCTCATTACCTCTCTTTCCTCCTTTAAAGCGCTCCTTAAAACCTACCTCTTTGACAAAGCTTTAGGTCATCTGTCCTAATGTCTCCTTATGTGGCTTGGCATCAAATTTCATTTAATAAGGCTCCTATTGAAGCGCCTTGGAATGTTTTACTACGTTAAAGGCACTATATAAATGCAAGATGTTGCTGTTGTTCTTGATCCGTTGCTCCCAGCGGGGAATGGCACTTAGTTGAGAGCATTCCTCAGGAAATTGTGGGCACAGTTGTCACGTTAAAAATAATAGGATTGTCTTCAAATTTGTAAGACAGCTAGGCGGAAACTATTGGGGCTAGATTTTCAGTTGCTAGCGCCAGCAGTTAGCGTCTTAAGAGAAGTGATTTTCGGGCGCTATGCATGTAGCGCCCGTGCGCAGCGCAGTTTGCGCCCCGCCCCAAATTAAGTTGCCCGTTAGCGCCGGCGCAAAGTTTAGCGCCCGCCCGGATGCGCGCGCAGAAAATGACGTCACATCCTCGTGCAACGCCCTTTGGCCGCCCCGATTCCAAACTTCAGTCGGACCGCCCCATTGTGCGGCTGGCGGCCAGAGCGTTTGGAAAAAGGAACGCTACACAACCAGCGCGGGCCCCGGGGGGCGCAAATTAAAGGGGACGTGCTCTCCAGCATAAAGGCCAGCCTTTTTTCAGAAAACACTCTTGTGCAACGCATTCTGGAGACACAACAAGGAGGATAGCTAACTGGTTTCAAGCAGCAAGAGCTCAGGTATTTTTGGACTCAGGCCAGAGCGCTGCAAGTGGCCTTTTGGAAATTTGAGTGTTTGCCAGGATTTGATGGGGGTTGCATGGGGTGCCAACGCGGAGCTGCAGCTCCATGTCCGTAGGGCTCGCAGACGCATTGTGAGAGGGGCAGCCCTGGCTAGAGGCAGAGGGGGCTACAGGCGTCGGCCACGTAGGCCTTACCCAGTCAGGCTATACCGCCAGCAGCGCTCCTACCTAAACATGAGTGCCGCGTGATGTGTTAAAAGGCTCCGATTCCGAAAGGAGGTGATTGCAGAGATCTGCCACCTGCTTCGCCGAGATCTGCGGCCAAAGCTCAGGTGCAGGACGTCTCTGTCGGTGGAAGTGAAGGTGACGGTGGCATTGAACTTCTATGCCACCGGCTCCTTCCAATACGCTGCTGGGGACATAGCAAACATCTCCCAGTACGGCGCGCATCGCTGCATCCGCCAGGTGACCGAAGCACTGTTCAGAAGGAGAAGCCAATTCATCTCCTTCCCCATGGCCCTGGAGAGCCAGCATCAGCGCGCATTGGGATTTTCCAGACTCGGGGAATTCACCTTGGTGCAGGGCGCCATTGACTGTACGCATGTGGCTTTGCGGGCCCCTCTGGAGCATGGCGAGCAGTATCGCAACAGGAAGGGCTACCATTCTCTGAATGTGCAGCTGGTGTGTGACCACAAGCAGCGCATCATGGCAGTCAATGCCAGCTTCCCAGGCAGCAGCCACGATGCCCTTATCCTGCGGCAGAGTACTGTGCATGACATGTTCCAGGCACAGCCTCCCCCAAGAGGATGGCTCATCGGGGACAAAGGCTATCCTTTGTGCACCTGGCTCATGACCCCGCTCCGCGCGCCCAGGACCGCTGCTGAAGAGGCCTACAACGAGAGCCATCAAACCACCCGCAACATCATCGAGCAAACTATTGGGGTCCTCAAGCAGCGGTTCCGCTGCCTTGATCGCTCTGGAGGAGCTCTCCAGTATTCGCCGGACCGGGTCTCCCAATTTGTGGTGGTTTGCTGCATGCTACAGAACCTGGCTATCCGCAGGACTCAGGCACTGCCACCTGACGTTGGACCAGCACCTCAGGAGGAGGAGCAGGAGGAGCATGAGGAGGAGGAGGAGGAGGAGCAGGAGTACGTTCCCAGGAGGGAGCGACCAGGGCCAAGGGCCGCACGACGCCACCTTATTACACGGTACTTCTAAGCCCCCTGTCAGGGAATGGCCAGGGGCCATGAGGGAAGATGAATGCAGCCGCTCCGCAAGCCCTCAGCCGGCGAAGCCAACAAACACTAAGAAGAACAACCATGGAGACTGCATGAATAAAGATAATTTTTTATTACACAAAAATGAAAAGCCCTTCCCACATGAATCCCCAAAAACAATAAACGGGCCCCACAAAAAGCCCAACAAATGACTCACTCCCACAAACTGGGGAGGAGTCACTCCACCTTTCTTCAAACCGGGCCTCAACGTCGGCCTAACGCAAAAAATAAGCCCTCCAACAACACAACCATGGGCAAAATAAAGATGGCCACCGCCATATAAAAGGAGAGCTGGCCACACCCTCTACTGAGTGGCCCGCGAGGGCGAGACCTTGCCCAGCCTTTTGCCTCCCCTGCCCGGCCTGCTGCTCCTTCGCAAGCTCTGCCCAGTGGCTGCTGCGAGGCTGGGGGAAGGCGCCTGAGGCTCAGATGCCCTTCCACCAGATGCCGCTGGGGGGCGGCCTACACGGCGTTTGGGCCTCGAGGGGCCGTCTGCTGAGTGGCACACCTGAGCCTGGCCACCATCAGCTGCAGCCGCTTGCCCTTGACGCCCCAGTGGGGGAATGGCGGCGACGGATGGCGCAATGTGGGCCAGCTGGCGTCTGGGATGCGCTGGCTGGTGCTGTGGCGTGGTGGCACTCGGCCGGGCCCGCACTGCAGGATCCGCAACAATCAGCCGAGGGGCGGCTTGCTGGGATGGTCCAGCGCGGCGGCTGCCCTGGCGATGCCTGCCTGAGACAGCGCGTGTGGCAGCAGTGAGTGCCCCTGTTGTCCTGGTGTGCGCGCGCATCACATCCGCCAGGGTCTTGGCGGCATCAGTCAGCATGCGGCCACTCGCGGCAGTTGCTGCCCCGAACTCGCGCACACTGGTCGCCAGCGACTCGATGGCCTCAGGCATGCGCCCCACCACGCTCATGAGCTCCGTGTGGCGCCGGTCCGAATCCTCGGCCATCTTATCCAGCTTCCGCACCTCCTCCGAGGTGAAGGTGTCCGGACTGGAGTCGCGACTCTCCCGCTGGGGAGGAGGGGGCCGAACTAGGGGACCCTTGCCACGTTGGTGGCGGCGAGTGTGCCAATCAGCAGCACTCCCCTCTGATCCTTCCCCCCTTTGGGGGGAAGGCCGCGGGCCACGCGCACGGCTGCTGGGTGGCTGGACGCCACTGGTCCCAGAAGCTGCATTGCCCTGCGACAGTTCCTCCAGGCACTCATCCAGTGAGGAGGTGTCAAGCATTTCCTCCTCTCCTGCGGGACGTGACTGTTCCCCCGATGGTCCGGCTTGCTCCTCCTCCTCCTCCTGCTCGGAGGTGCTGTCACTGGCAGCTTCAGGGTCCTGGTCGTCACCAGCTGAAAGCAGGAATGCACAAGAGTAGCTTCAGAGTGAGGAGACGGCGTCAGCGAGGGAGTTAGGACTGGTGGCATTCAGCGCATTGGTGGGACAGTGGCAAAGGAGGTAGCTCGGATGGGCCAGTGCGACGCGAGAGGGCCAAAAGGCGAGGTCCTTACCATTGCCGGGCAGTGGAGGGTCGGATACTCCGCACGCTGTGGGGACGATCACACGGGCTCCCATGAGCACACACACGCGCTCCTCCAGCCGAGTGAGCTTCTGCAGCTTGGCGCGGCCACCCCTGGCACGGGCCTGGCGATTAAAGGCTACTTTAGCCTGCAAGAGAAAGGACGGGCTGTAAGTGCGCAGTGTAGCCCTGATGTAGTGTGCACTGCCTCCCATGGTGGAATAGCTTGGCCAGAGTGAAGCCCTGATGTAGTGTGCACAGCCTCCCATGGTGGAATAGCTTGGACAGAGTGAAGCCCTGATGTAGTGTGCACAGCCTCCCATGGTGGAATAGCTTGGCCAGAGTGAAGCCCTGATGTAGTGTGTACTGCCTCCCATGGTGGAATAGCTTGGCCAGAGTGTAGAGTGCCGAATGGCCAATTGATGCTCATGACTGTCCCAATGCTGCTGGCTGAGGGCTGGCCAATAGGACTTTCAGCTCCCTTTGCCCATCATGTCAGGTGTACATGCAAGAATGAGGAGGAGACTGGAAAGGGTACTCACCCTGACAATCCTGGTCAGGTCGTTGTATTTTTTACGACATTGTTTGTGGGTCCTGGGGGCATCGCCGGTGAATGTCACCCTCTGGGCGATCTGCTTCCAGGCTTTGGTGTAGTCGTGGTGGTTTGGATTCCTCCCACTCTCTGGGAACAAGATCTTGCGCCTCACCTCCAGAGTGATGCGCAATCAATTACTCATAAAAGACTGAGAGTTAGAAGAGTAACTAAAGGCTTTTATTAACAACAGAATGGAGGTCTGCCTCGCGTGGTCGACCGGTCCAGGATACAAAGGGCTGGGGAGCAGTCACCTTTATACTAGGACCTGTGGGAGGAGTCAGCCGAGGCATGTCCAGGCATGTACACAGTGGAATACAAACAGGACAAACAGGAATACAAACAGTGGTTTACCACATTCACCCCTTGTTTAAAATTGAGTCCGGCGGGGTGAAGTGTATTAAAAGTTAGTGTATTGGAGTCTCTCCGGAGGTCTTGTCTGCCGCTGTGATCGGCGTGGCGACGGCAGGGGTAGTGAAGCTTCCGGCGTCGAGTCCAGCGTAGGCTGTGGCACAGGCGTGTCGTCCTCGTAGATGTCGAGCGGGTCGCGGGGCCCAGGCCTGCCGTCTGCTGGGGCTGGATATCGGATCCTGGGGGCGGGGTGGTAGTGGGTAGTGGGTTACTGCGGCCCCCGAGGGTGCAAGGTCTCTTATGGAGACTGTGTCATCCCGCCCGTCCGGGTATGCGGTGTAAGCATACTGGGGGTTGGCGTGGAGGAGGTCGACCCTCTCGACCAGGGGGTCCGTTTTATGGGTCCTCACGTGTCTTCTCAGTAGGACCGGCCCTGGGGACGTCAGCCATGGCGGTAGCGATGTCCCCGATGTGGACTTCCTTGGGAAGACAAACATTTTCTCATGAGGGGTGGCGTTAGTGGCAGTGCAGAGCAGTGACCGAATAGAGTGGAGCGCATCAGGGAGCACATCCTGTCAGCGGGAGGTTGGAAGGCCCCTCGACTTTAAGGCTAGCAGGACGGCCTTCCAAACTGTCGCATTTTCTCTTTCCACCTGTCCGTTCCCCCGGGGGTTGTAACTGGTGGTCCTGCTTGTGGCAATACCCCTAGTTAGCAGGTACTGACGGAGTTCGTCGCTCATAAACGATGAGCCCCGGTCGCTATGGATATAGCTGGGGAAGCCGAACAGGGTGAAAAGGTTGTTCAGACATTTAATGACCGTGGCACTGGTCATGTCCGGGCAGGGGAAGGCGAACGGGAAACGGGAGTACTCATCAATAATATTGAGGAAGTACACATTGCGGTCGGAGGAGGGGAGAGGCCCTTTAAAATCGACGCTCAGGCGCTCGAAGGGGCGAGTGGCTTTTATCAGGTGGGCCCTGTCTGGTCTATAAAAGTGCGGTTTGCACTCAGCGCAGACTTGGCAGTTCCTGGTCATGGTCCTGATCTCCTCAATAGAGTAAGGCAGGTTGCGGGCCTTGATGAGGTGGAAGAACCTGGTGACCCCCGGGTGGCAGAGGTCATTGTGGAGGGCCCGCAGTCTATCGATCTGCGCGCTGGCGCAGGTGCCACGCGATAGCGCATCCGGGGGTTCATTTAGCTTCCCGGGCCAGTACAAGATCTCGTAGTTGTAGGTGGAAAGTTCGATTCTCCACCTCAAGATCTTGTCATTTTTGATTTTGCCCCTCTGCTTGTTGTTAAACATAAAAGCAACTGAACGCTGGTCAGTGAGCAGGGTAAATCGTTTTCCGGCTGGTAGTGCCTCCAATGACGCACAGCCTCCACAATCGCCTGGGCCTCCTTCTCAACAGCGGAGTGTCTGGTCTCCGGGCCTTGGAGGGTTCGTGAAAAGAAGGCCACGGGTCTCCCCGCCTGATTGAGGGTAGCGGCCAGGGCAAAGTCGGACGCGTCGCTTTCCACCTGGAAGGGGATGGATTCGTCCACTGTGTGCATGGTGGCTTTGGCAATGTCCTCCTTGATACGGTGGAAGGCTAAGCGGGCCTCTGCCATCAAGGGAAAAGAGGTGGACTTGATCAGCGGACGGGCCTTGTCCGCATAGTAGGGGACCCACTGGGCGTAATAGGAGAAAAACCCTAGGCACCTCTTCAGGGCCTTGAGGCAGTGGGGCAGTGGAAGTTCCATAAGGGGACGCATCCGGTCGGGGTCGGGGCCGATGACTCCGTGTTCCACAACACAGCCAAGGATGGCGAGGCGGTTTGTGCGGAATATGCACTTCTCCTTGTTATATGTCAGGTTTAGGAGTTGGGCGGTGCGGAGGAATTTTTCGAGGTTTGCGTCATGGTCCTGCAAGTCACGGCCGCAGATGGTCACATTGTCCAGATATGGGAAAGTGGCCTGCAACGCATTTTGATCTACCATCCGGTCCATCTCCCTTTGGAAGAAGGAGACCCCGTTGGTGACGCCAAAGGGAACCCTAAGGAAGTGATAGAGGCGGCCGTTTGCCTCAAAGGCAGTGTACTGGCGGTCCTCAGGGCGGATGGGGAGCTGGTGGTACGCTGATTTCAGGTCAATGGTCGAGAAGACGCGGTACTGCGCGATCTGGTTGACCATATCAGCTATACGGGGGAGTGGGTAGGCGTCCAGCAGGGTGTAGCGATTTATTGTCTGGCTGTAGTCGATGACCAGGCGCTGCTTCTCGCCGGTCTTAACGACCACAACCTGGGCTCGCCAGGGGCTGGTGCTGCCCTCAATAATCCCTTCTTTCAGGAGCCGCTCCACTTCGGTTTTAATGAAAACCCTGTCCCCGGCACTGTATCGCCTGCTCTTTGTGGCGATGGGCTTACAGTCGGGGGTGAGGTTAGCATACAGTGGTGGGGGGGTGACTCTGAGTGTGGAGAAGTTGCACCTGGTGCGCGGCGGGCAATTTGGAAGCTGCTGGCTGCGGACTGTGAGTGGGGGTAGGGGTCCACCGTACGCCATCGTAACACTTTTAAGGTGGCACTGAAAATCTAACCCCAGCAGGACGGCAGCGCAGAGGTCAGGCAGGACCAGAAGTTTAAAATGATCGTACACGGTCCCGTCTACTACGAGTGTCACCACGCAGTAGCCGCCGATGTCCGCCGACTGGGACTCGGAGGCCATAGAAATCCGCTGTTGCGCAGGCAGGACTGGGAGAGAGCAACGCCGCACCATGTCGGGGTGGATGAAGCTCTCCGTGCTCCCAGAGTCAAAAAGGCAGATTGTATCGTGACCATTTACCTTAATGTCCATTGTGGAACTGGCCAGTTGGTGCGGTCTCGCTTGGTCCAGTGTAACGGATGCCAGCGTAGGGGTCGGTGTGTCGCTGCGGGTATCAGATGAGGCGGTGTCGGGGGCCTGCTGCATCCCGGCTGTCGTCCAAGATGGCGGCGTCCATGATCCCCATGTGGCTGGAGGCGTCCAAAATGGCTGCTGTACCGGTGATTCGCACATGGCCGGGGAGGTCCAAGATGGCGGCCCGCATGGCCCACACGTGGCGCTGCTGGGGTCCGGGGTGGCTTTGGCCCTGCAGACGCTAGCGTAGTGTCCCTTCTTCCCGCAGCCCGAGCAGATCGCGTTTTTCGCCGGGCAGCGCGCTCTGGGGTGTTTTGCCTGGCCACAGAAGTAGCATTTCTGGCCTTGGGGCACTGCTGTCTGGCCTTGGGACACTGCTGCGGTAGTTGGGCCGTTGTTGGGGTGTGGCTGGGGTGGCACGGCGCTATGAGGCGGTCCTACCGTGTCCCAGGCTGTCATTCCCCGCGGCGTCCACGGTGCAGAGGAGTAGGCATCCATGCCCTGGTAGGCTGCATCCAACGATAGTGCGAGTTCAGAGGCCTTGTTGAGGTCGAGGTTACTCTGCTCCAACAGTCGCTGTCAGGTGTAATTGGATCTGTGGCCCGCTACAAAAGCGTCCCGGATAAGTTCCTCTGTGTACACGGCGGCCTTTACATCCTTACAACCACAGGCCCGGCCAAGCACAGACAGTGCCTGAAGGTATTCCACGGTCGATTCCCCAGGTTGTTGTTTACGACTCCCCAGGAGGTGCCTGGCGTACACTTCGTTCACTGGGCGCGTGTACTGGTCCTTGAGGAGCTTGATAGCGTCCGCGTACGAGGTCGCGTCTTGGATGACCGAGTACACTCGGTGGTTCACTTTGGAGGTCAGGACATCCAGTTTGCCCTCGTCCGATTTGATTGCTTCGGAGGCGGTCAGGAATTTTTCGAAACACTTAAGCCAGTGAGTAAACTTGGTGGATGAGTCCGCCTCCCGATGATCTAAGTCCAGGCATGCTGGTGTGAGGATCTTCTCCATTATAAAAATGTTGTCAATAAAATTGATGCGCTATCAATTACTCATAAAAGACTGAGAGTTAGAAGAGTAACTAAAGGCTTTTATTAACAACAGAATGGAGGTCTGCCTCGCGTGGTCGACCGGTCCAGGATACAAAGGGCTGGGGAGCAGTCACCTTTATACTAGGACCTGTGGGAGGAGTCAGCCGAGGCATGTCCAGGCATGTACACAGTGGAATACAAACAGGACAAACAGGAATACAAACAGTGGTTTACCACACAGAGCTGTGGCCATTATGTCCAGATCACCCTCTGAGAAGCGCAGGGCACGCTGACGGGCCTTCTCTGGCGTTGCCATGACTCCCTGGGGCTGAGCAGCAGTGTTGAGGCCTCTTTGCAAGGCTGCAGTGTGCAGGGCGTGGCAGCAGACCAATTCGTCCCTTCCCCCTTTAAGAGCTGGTCGGCGCCACGGGGTCTGCTGTCAGTCCAAAAATGACCGCACCCGCGCTGCGCCCCACCTGGGCGCTATCCCTCTGGACCGCCGGCTTAGCGCCTAAAGATAGTAGTGGAACGCCTCTTTTAGCGCTCCACCAACCTCTTAGGGCGAAGCCACTGAATTCCCGGCAACGGGGCGCTACTTTGGGGCGGGCGCTAACTTCGGTCTAGCCCTTGGTTTCTAAAATCTTGGCTAAATTCAGTTCTTTTATGAGTGGTAGAGCTGGATTAAATCTATGGTTAATAAAAAGTTACCTTGCAGCAGACAATATACAGTATTGTTTGATTATGTTACATTGAGGGGGTTAGCTAATCTCTTTGCAGATTCATTCTTGATACTGAAAAGCATTCAACAGCAATCCCTAAAGAGCTGGGATGTTTTGATCAATGCTGTGCAGACTCTGTACTGTCCCTAAGGCGTTGTTCTTCGCACTGCAACATAGTAACAGGCACAGATATCTGTTTTCACCTTTGTTGTTTGTCCTGATTCTCAAACCCTTTGCAACAACTGTATGATCTCATAGCTGCAGTGTCTGCATTGGCCCAACCAGCTGAAAAACTTTGCTGTATACCAATGCTATCCTGTTTCTAAGCAATCTGGCTCAAACCACCATCCACATAGCAGGCTTCATTAATTGATTTGGCGGCACCTCAGATTACAATATCAGCTGAAGGGAGATAGATACCTTGACAATCTCTAGAAACTGTTTCTTGTCTAATTGCCAATGGCTCCTCTTACGTTTGCCCAAGTGATCTTAAATGTCTACTTTGTTAACCTTGGCATGCTTTACAGTATTAGATTTTTTTCTATTTATCTATCTATTATTATGTCCGTGTGTAATTGAGACACGGACTGCAGGAGTTGATTATAACAAGTCTTTACTGAATGGAGACAACCTGGAAACTGAAACTACAGAAGCCTGCTCGGGCCTTTTATACAGGGGTGGTCACTGCCGGTACTGCAGTCTGAGACCAGTTATTCCCTTAAAGGTACATACACATCCATCTATCTATTTATCTATTTATCTATCTATCTATCTATCTATCTATCTATCTATCTATCTGTCTGTCTTATCCTACCTATCTATCACAACTGTCATGTCGTTAAAACTAAACTTAGTTCATGCTTTTATCAAAAAGATGAACCACGGGACAACATTTTTGGTGGTACACAATTTCCTTTTGCAGTTCCCCACATGATGAGTTCTCATACAGACAGGAGATGGGTCAAGTGACGGGTCAGAGAGAAGAGGTGAAAACTACAAAGGAAGCTAAGTAAGGAGAGTCCTGTATAAAACTCTATGAAATGAATAACCCATACAATAAACAAAGTGCTCAATATTGCTATGGTTATTGAAGAATTTAAAACAAAAACATCTGAATAATCTTAAAAGGGCATCATGATTAATCCTCAGGGTGCCAACTTGGATAATTCATTTCACTCTCAAGCAGTGTGACTATTAGCCCAGATTTTGGAAGAGCGAGCTGATAACGCCACGATGAGGGCAACAGGGCATCTGGGGTCTTAGTGAATGATGGGACCAGCAGTGTATCCCCTTAACCAATGAGATTTAAGCATTGAGAAAGAAGCAGAGGAACAGCGGTGAAGGAGGGTAAATTAAAGTCAAATCGGGTACAGGAAGAGAAATAAAGAGAGGGAAAGAAAGATTGGATTAAGAGTGGGAGAAAAAGAGACAGAAAGGAAAAGAAAAAACTTTAAAAATAGCAATCATTATTAAGAATGTATTACATGCAGGAATGAGACTCAACAGTTTAAAAAGTTCCCTTTCCCTTGGGCTAGAGAGGTTGATTGGCATTGCATTAACAATTATCACATCGATAAAAGGGTGCTTACACTGTTAAGTACCAGCTCTAACTTTCTGCAGTGAGTTTAACTCTGTAATGTATATACCTTTAAGGGGGGAACTACTTTCTACAGCTCATGTATACTGCAGTACCGGCAGTAACCAAACCTGTAGATAGCACTGAGTAGTAATCTGTACAGTTCAGTTCCAGAGTGAACCGCGTTGAGTAAACACCTGTTGTACCGTTCTCCTGCAGTCTGTGTCTTACTACTGATGGACAAAACATTGGCGACGAGACAAATTCGATCCTACCTGCAACCCTGCATCACCTCCCAGGGATTCGTTCCTGGAGACCAGTAGATTGGAGGTCAAGGCCAGAGACACGAGCGTCGACCACGGGCAATCGCCCAGTCATCCAGCAGAGACTCGAGAATTGCGGGGGAGGCTGTTGAGAGCCAGGCTTGGCTTTCCAGTTGCAGTGGTCCAGCGAAACGGGCTGGCAACAGGTAGTGCGCAGACCCTTCCCGGACAGCGGCGGGCTAGAGCCCGACCGAGCAGCACAGCAAAGGGCTGAGCAGCGTCGACGGGAGAGGGCAGAGCGCACAGGGCGCAGCCGGTGTTCAGGGGCCGAGCAGCATCGAGGAGAGGGAGAGAGACGTGCAGAAACCCGCGAGGCACCGCCATTGCCACGAGGACCACCGAGAGCGGCATTGGCAGCAGCGCAGGAGAAGCGCGCGAAACCTACAGGGCGCCGCCATTGCCACAAGGACCGCCGAGAGCGGCGTTGGCAGCAGCGGGGGAGGAAGGAAAGTGCGGGAGATGCCATTTTAAGCCATTCTAAACCATACCCAAAATGCCGAAGAGTGGAAGTATCACCGCATTTGACAATGAAGTCAAAGATTGGACTACATATGTCGAACGAATAGAGGTATACTGCAAGGCAAATGAGGTGTCAGATGACAAGAAAGCGCCGGTATTGTTAAATTTAATGGGTGCAAAGACGTATGGCTTATTACGAAATCTAGTAACCCCAGCGAAGCCAGTGGAAAAGAGTTTTGGAGACACAGTGATGATACTACAGGAACATTTAAACCCCACACCGCTGCTGATAGCAGAAAGATTCAAGTTTCACAAACGGAACCAGCATAAGGATGAAAGCAATGCTGAATATTTAACAGAACTGCGCAAACTATCGAAACACTGCCAGTTTGGAACGGGACTGGCAGATACCTTAAGGGACAAGTTTGTGTGTGGGCTTCAAAGTGAAGGAACCCAGAAACGGCTTTTATCTGAAAAGGACCTTACGCTGGACAAGGCTTTCAGCATTGCGGTATCATATGAAGCAGCAGCACGGGATGCAGCAGAAATACAAGAGAGACCACAAGAATATGGCACAAATGAAATGTCATACAGAACAGAGAAGTGCTATCGCTGTGGCAGAACAACACACGACCACAATGATTGCTGGTTCAAAGAGAAAGTGTGCAGACAGTGTGGAAAAGTAGGACACATAGCATGAGTCTGCAGGTCGGGAAAGAAAACCAGCAATAAGAAATCTCCAAAAGAAAAGTACAAGAAGGTACATAAGGTGACGGAGAATAGTTCAGACGAACAAAAGAGTGATACCGACTCCAAAAGCAGGGAGCTGAGTTGTCTGAAACTACATAATCTGATCAAAATGGAGGATCACCGAACCATTTGGGTCACTCTCAAGATAGCAGGAGTCCAGGTAAAAATGGAATTGGACACAGGATCAGCCCTAACAGTCATAAACCGACGGGACTACGAGCGGCTATTCGCACACATACCCTTGAGAGACACAAAAATTATTTTGAAGACGTACACGGGGCAAAAAATCTACCCCAAAGGAAAAATAAGGGTGACCGTTATATGTAACGGTAAGGAAACACCAAAACTAGACCTGTATGTATTGCAAGATGGAGGACCACCATTATTGGGATGTGAATGGATCCGGAAAATACAGCTGGATTGGCATTCCATACAAGCACTGACTGTGGCTGCCAAAAAGGATGACGACGTCACACATGGGCGACTGTCAAAGATCCTAACCGACGCGCAAGAAGTGTTCCAGCAAGGACTCGGAACACTAAAAGGCATGACAGCAACAATTAAAATCGAAGAAAACACAAGCCCAACATTTTTTAAGGCCAGACCGGAACCTTATGCAATCCGCCCAGCCGTCGAAGCAGAGCTGGAGAGTTTGGAACGTTCAGGAGTACTGTCCAAGGTATGTCCCTTTAAGGGAATAACTGGTCTCAGACTGCAGTACCGGCAGTGACCACCCCTGTATAAAAGGCGCTAGCAGCCTTCTGTAGTTTCAGTTTCCAGAGTGTCTCCATTCAGTAAAGACTTGTTAAACCAACTCCTGCATTCCATGTCTCCATTAACACACGGATTTAATACTGGCGACGAGTAAGAAACAAACTTACCTGCAACTCGGCAGCACCTCAGACGACGTTATTGAAGGTCGAAGCCAGAAGAAAGAAAAAAATATATATAATCCAAAGGAACTCGAGGAACGGGCATCGACCATGGGCAACCGCCCTCCAAATCATCGGATTGAAAACTTGCAGGAGAGACTGTCAAGAGCCAGGCTTGGTTCCCCTGTCTGTGGTTTCCCAGCTAATCGGGCTGGTGGCAGATCCTTCCTGGGCTGCGGCGGGCTAGAGCTCGATCGGGTGGCTCTGCAACAGGGCCGGGCAGCTAGTCGGGAAGCAAAGAGAGAGAGAGAGGGTGGAGCACACAGGGCGCGGCCGGTGCTTCGCAGCCGGGCAGCGTTCGGACCTGAGAAGAGGGAGGGAAGTGTCCCAGAGGGTCCGCTCCACGACGGGAACGGTTAAAAATAAAAATACCACGGAGAGCGGTGTTGACAGCAGCGGCAGCGGCAGAAAAGCACGGGAGGCGCCATCTTAACTCGGCGGGGAAGAAGGAAAAGTGCAGGAGGCAACATTTTGATCCATCGGGGATGAAGGAAAAGCGCGGGAGACGCCATTTTAGATTTTCAAGATGCCAAAGACTGGCGATATCACTGCCTTCAATAATGCAATAGAAGACTGGACCACGTATGTGGAAAGAGTCGAGGTACATTGCGAGGCAAACGAAATAGCGGAGGAGAAAAAGGCATCGGTATTTCTAAATTTAATGGGCGCAAGAACGTACGGCCTATTGCGGGACCTGATTACCCCAGCCAAACCGAAGGCGAAGAGTTTTAACGAAATTGTTGCTATCCTACAGGAACACTTAAATCCTACACCGCTGCTGATAACAGAAAGATTTAAATTCCACAGGAGAAATCAGCATAAAAATGAGAGCACTGCTGATTACCTTACGGAACTACGCAAGCTATCAAAGCACTGCCAGTTCGGAGCAGGACTGGCAGATACCTTACGGGACAAATTTGTCTGTGGATTCCTGAGTGAAGGAACCCAGAAGAGGTTACTTTCAGAGAACGAGCTGACGCTAGATAAGGCTTTCAGCGTGGCAGTATCGTACGAAGCAGCAGCAAGGGTAGCTGCGGAAATACAACAAAAGCCACAGGAATACGGCACCCACGAAATGACACGGGGATTTGCAAAATGTTATCGCTGCGGCAGAACAAACCATGACCAGAAGGACTGCTGGTCCAAGGACAAAATATGCAGGCAATGCGGAAAGATGGGACACATTGCACGAGTTTGCAGGTCTGAGAAGAAGACCAACGACAACAAAAAGGCTACTAAGGAACCGTACAGGAAAGTACAAAAGATGACGGACAGTAGTTCCGAAGACCAGATGAGCGATAGTGAATCCGGGAACAAGAGACTAAGCTGTCTCAAACTTCACAATGTAATCGCAAAAGAGGATCACCGAACCATTTGGGTCACCCTCACGATAGCAGGGTCCCAAGTCAAAATGGAATTGGATACAGGATCAGCTCTAACCATCATGAATCGACGAGACTACGAGCGGCTATTCTCACACATACCCTTGAGAGAGACATCCATTGTCTTGAGGACGTATACAGGGCAAAAAGTATACCCCAGAGGAAAAATAAGGGTGCCTGTCGAATACAACGGCAAGAAAATACGGAAATTGTATCTCTACATTCTGCAAGATGGTGGACCACCGTTATTGGGACGTGAATGGATCAGAAAGATAAGTTTAGACTGGCACTCCATTCAGGCACTGACGGTGGCTGGTAAAAAGGATGACGACGTCACTCCTGGACGATTGTCAACAATCTTAGCTGATGCCAAAGAGGTATTTCAACAAGAACTGGGCACTCTTAAAGGCATAACCGCCTCGATAAAAATAGAAGAGAATGCAATTCCCAAGTTTTTCAAAGCCAGACCGGTACCATATGCAATTCGCCCAGCCGTCGAGGCAGAGCTGGAGAATCTGGAGAATGCAGGCGTATTGTCTAAGGTAGACTGGAGCGAGTGGGCGACACCCATCGTTCCTGTCATGAAGAAAACGTTAAACAATAAGTCTGAGGAGCCAAGGAAGGTTCGCATCTGTGGGGACTTCAAGGTGACGGTGAACCCAGTCCTTCACACAGTACAATATCCTCTTCCAAGGATAGAAGACATCTTCGCCTCACTATCTGGAGGGAAGCGTTTTACAAAAATTGAACTAGCACAAGCATATTTACAGATGGAGGTTGAAGAATCCTCTAGGAAGTATCTCACGATAAACACTCACAAAGGCCTTTACCAGTATCATCGATTGGTATTCGGAGTAGCATCGGCTCCGGCGATATGGCAAAGAGCGATGGAACAAGTCCTGCAAGGGATTCCGGGGACTCAGTGTTACTTGGACGACATCCTAGTGACAGGTGAAGATGACAGTGAACACCTTAACAACCTAGAACAGGTGCTCACTAGACTACGTGAACATGGGCTATGAGCCAACTGCCCCAAGTGCGAGTTTTTTAAGAAACAGATATCGTATTGTGGCCACGTGATTGATGAAGAGGGGTTACATAAGTCCCCTGACAAAATTGAAGTGGTTGTTAAGGCCCCAGCACCTGAAAATTGGTCGCAACTGAGGTCATTCCTCGGATTGGTGAATTACTACCATAAGTTTTTACCGAATTTGTCCACAATTCTGCACCCACTGAATGCCCTACTACGAACGGGAGTAGCATGGAAATGGAGCAATGACTGTAAGCGGGCCTTTCAGAAGAGTAAGGACTTTATCACTTCAAGAGAAGTATTGGCTCACTACAACCCATTACTACCGATAAGACTGGCATGTGATGCGTCTCCCTACGGCATTGGGGCGGTACTGTCACATAAATTCCTTGATGGTTTAGAGAGGCCGCTAGCTTTTGCGTCACGCTCGTTAACTTCAGCCGAGCGTAACTACGCCCAGATTGACAGAGAGGCCCTCAGCCTAGTGTGGGGGGTGAAGAAGTTCAATCACTACCTGCACGGTCAAAAATTTACTCTAATAACTGATCATCAACCTCTTGTCTCCATTTTCAACCCTCAGAAGGGCGTACCGATAATGACAGCACAACGGCAACAGAGGTGGTCCCTTTTCCTAGGGGCACACCAATGTGACATCAAGTACAAAGGAACTAAACAGCATGGGAATGCTGATGGATTGTCGCGCCTACCGTTGCCGATGGTGGAAGAAGAACTTGCATTGGATCCAATGGAGATATTCCACTCGACCATAGTCGAATGTCTCCCTGTGACGAATGCAAACATAGAAAAGGAAACACGGAATGACCCGACACTATCCCGGGTCTATGATTTAACGGTGAAGGGATGGCCAGCACATGGCAAACCACTGCTGCCAGCATTCTCGCCGAGAAGAGAACAGCTGTCAGTGTGCAGAGGAACCTTGATGTGTGGATCCAGAGTAGTGATTCCACCCAAATTGAAGGATAGAGTGCTCAATGAGCTTCATGAGGGTCATCTGGCAGGGGTAAAAATGAAGAACTTAGCTAGAGCGTTTGTGTGGTGGCCGGGAATCGGTAGAGAAATCGAAGAGATGACCAAGAGCTGTACAGGATGCCAGAAGGTCCAAAACGCCCCACCACAAGCCCCTCTACATCCATGGGGGTGGCCCTCATCTCCATGGCAAAGGGTGCACATTGATTTTGCTGGTCCCTTCATGGACTCGATGTTTTTAATTGCGGTGGATGCACATTCAAAGTGGCCAGAGGTAATAAAAATGTCCTCAACCACCACAGAAAAAACTATCACAGTCTTACGAACCATATTCGCCAGGAATGGGCTGCCTGAACAGATTTGCTCTGACAATGGACCACAGTTTGTGTCTGAAGAGTTCCGGAGGTTCTTAAAGAACAATGGTGTTAATCATTACACATCCGCCCCATATCATCCAGCCACTAATGGATTGGCCGAGAGGTTTCATCAAACATTCAAGAAGGCTATCAAGGCAATGTGTAATGAAGATATACCCCTACAACACAAGGTGGACAACTTCTTTTTTGCCTACCGGAATGCGACACATGCGGTTACTAACCAAACTCCTGCCATGATGTTCTTCAATCGAAGACTACGGTGCCGCTTGGATTTGGTTAAGCCGAACATCAGAAGAGATGTGGAGAACAGACAGTTTCAGAATTTGAATGAAAGGCCGACCAGGAGTTTTAAGATAGGTCAACCAGTTTTGGCCCGGGACTACCGCACAGAGAAATGGCAGCCAGGAACGATCTGTACACGGCAAGGACCTCTCATGTATACCGTGGACGTTGGAGAGAGCATTGTAAGACGCCATGCTGACCAGATTCTAGTGTCACTGGAAAACATCAACTCCACACCACGATCTGATACACCTGGCGATGAAACCGACGTACCAATTGCATCTTCCGCAGAATCGGTGATATTAGAAGCAGATGAACCAAACAACAACATTGATCCTGACTCAACTTTACCGGAAGAACCTGATACCCCAAAGAGGCATTATCCAGACAGAATCAGGAAGCCTCCTCAAAGGCTGAACTTATAATTGCTTAACCTCAACCAATGTATCTAGCAACCGTAATTGTAATTGTAATTAGTTATCATTTAGTTGTTAAATGAATGTTATGTACTGTTTATCTAAAAGGGGAGGAATTGTTGTGTATGTCCCTTTAAGGGAATAACTGGTCTCAGACTGCAGTACCGGCAGTGACCACCCCTGTATAAAAGGCGCTAGCAGCCTTCTGTAGTTTCAGTTTCCAGAGTGTCTCCATTCAGTAAAGACTTGTTAAACCAACTCCTGCATTCCGTGTCTCCATTAACACACGGGTTTAGTAGAGGGAAACGCTTCACTAAGATTGATCTGGCCCAGGCGTATCTGCAAATGGAGGTAGAAGAAGCATCAAAAAAATACCTCACAATCAACACCCATAAAGGTCTCTACCAGTACAACCGGCTGGTATTCGGGGTAGCATCAGCTCCGGCTATTTGGCAAAGGGCAATGGAACAAGTCCTGCAAGGGATCCCAGGGACCCAGTGTTATTTGGACGACATCCTGGTCACGGGCGAAAATGACAGTGATCACCTTGCCAACCTGGAGCAGGTGCTCACTAGATTGCAGGAATATGGGCTCTGAGCTAACCGCCCCAAATGAGAGTTTTTTACAAAACAGATCTCGTATTGTGGCCACGTTATCGATAAAGAGGGGTTACATAAGTCCCCAGAAAAGATTGAGGCAGTAGTCAAGGCTCCAGCACCAGAAAACGTGTCACAACTGAGGTCGTTCCTCAGGCTGGTAAACTACTACCATAAGTTCTTGCCAAATTTGTCTACAATACTACACCCACTGAACACCCTACTGCAAACTGGGGTGCCATGGAATTGGAGTGACGAATGTAAATGAGCTTTCCAGAAGAGCAAAATACTAATCACATCGAAAGAGGTATTGGCCCATTTCAACCCGGCATTAACAATTCGGTTGGCGTGTGATGCGTCACCCTACGGCATTGGAGCGGTGCTGTCGCACAAATTCTCGGACGGCTCAGGGAGGCCAATAGCCTTTGCGTCACGATCACTAAACTCAGCCGAGCGTAACTACGCCCAGATTGACAGGGAGGCCCTCAGCCTAGTGTGGGGAGTGAAAAAGTTCAATCACTATCTGCACGGGCAGAAATTCACCTTGCTGACTGACCACCAGCCTCTTGTCTCCATTTTTAATCCGAAGAAGGGCGTTCCGGTGATGACTGCGCAACGACTACAACGATGGTCACTCTTTCTAGGGGCGCACCACTATGAGAGTGAATATAAGGGCACGAAACAGCATGGAAATGCTGATGGGCTATCACACCTGCCACTGCCTACTGCGGAGGAAGCACCAGCAGTGGATCCTGTCGAAATATTTCATTCAACTATAATTGAATACCTACCGGTAACTAACGCTCGTATAGAACAGGAGACCCGAAATGACCCGACACTGTCTCGGGTATATGATTTGATGGTGAAGGGATGGCCAGCACATGGCGACTCACTGTTGCCAGCACTCTCAACAAGAAGAGAACAGCTGTCAGTGTGCCGGGGGACCTTGATGTGTGGATCTCGAGTGGTAATTCCACCCAAGTTAAGGGATAGAGGCCTAGAAATTCAGTCGCGTTTGCACCCACTTATTGGCTATAGAGTGGTTTGCGCCGGAAGTTTTTTAGCGCCCGAAATTCAGTATGTCCCTAACATCGGCGTTAGCCGGTAGCGCTGCGCCGGCACCGATGATGTCATCGGTGTGCGCAGCGCCTCGGTTCCAATGCGATTCCGTGCCGACCGCCAAATTCAGTTGCGGCCGCCTCGCCCGCCGCAAACAGCGTTTGAAAAACGGTGCCTTGCAACTCCGAGAGGCCGGCGCATAAAGGTGGAGGGGCGGCCGGCCGCTTTCCCGGCGGCCGCCTGGCCGCACCTCCCTCCCCAGACTCCTGCACCACCCCCCCGCGGCATTGGTGTCTGACTCCCGCGAGCCCGGCACTTCTCCGTGGTGCCGGGCTCATTTGCCGGGGGAATCCTGCAGCGATCTCACGGCTGCAGGCAGCTCCTCCTTAAGAGAAGGAGGAGGCCTGCAGTACCCCAGCCTGCCGCACCGCATCGGGTGCCGCAGCGGCAGCTGGACGCCTGAAACTGACTTTCATCGCCCCAAGCGAGGCGGCCAACCCCTGCAATAGCGCCCGCCTCCGTCTTGGGCCGCCGCAACTGAATTTCAGGCGGGCGCTACGGGAATCCGGGCGAGCGCTAAATTTCGGGCGCTAAAGACCTGGCGTGGCGATACCGAATTTTTAGCCCACAGTGTTCAATGAGCTTCATGAGGGTCATCTGGGAGGGGCAAAAATGAAAAGCCTTGCCAGGGCTTATGTGTGGTTGCCGGGAATCGATAAACAAATCGAGGACCTGACCAAGAGCTGCTCAGGATGCCAGAAATTCCAAAATGCACCACCACAGGCCCCTCTAAACCCATGGGAGTGGCCCTCATCTCCATGGCAACGGGTGCATATTGATTTTGCTGGTCCATTCATGGACTCAATGTTTTTAATAGCCATGGATGCGCACTTGAAATGGCCTGAGGTCATCAAAATGTCCTCCACCACCGCGGAGAAAACTATTGCAGTCCTATGGACCATTTTTGCCAGGAATGGCTTGACAGAGCAGATTTGCTCCGATAACGGACCACAGTTTGTGTCCAAAGAGTTCCGGAGATTTATGAAGAAGAATGGGGTAAGGCATTACACATCTGCCCCGTATCATCCAGCCACAAATGGATTGGCTGAGAGGTTCGTACAAACCTTTAAGAAGGCAATAAAGGCTATGTACAATGACAACATTCTGCTGCAGCATAAGGTGGACAATTTCCTGTTCGCCTACATGCAGTCACCAACCAGGCCCCGGCCATGATGTTCTTTAACTGAAGGTTAAGATCTCGCCTGGATTTGCTCAGACCAAACGTACGAAGAGATGTTGAGAGTAAGCAATTCCAGCACATCCATGAAAAGCCAACAAGGAGCTTCAATGTAGGGCAACCAGTCTTGTCCCGCGAATACTGAACAGAAAAATGGCAGCCAGGAATGATATGCACACGGCAGGGCCCACTAATGTACACAGTGGACGTTGGGGAGAACATCGTGAGACGCCATGCTGACCAGATCCTAGAGTCACAGGAACAAGTCAACCCCATGTCTCGCCCATACGTACCTGGTGAGGAACCCGACATACAGGTCGCATCTACCCCAGAAACAGTAGCATCGGAAGCTGATGACCCAACCGACGACAGGGTGCCCGAATCGCCTCCGCACCAAGAGCAAGACACTCGGGAAAGGCGCTATCCAGAAAGGATCAGGAAGCCTCCCCAAAGACTGAATATATAAATGGACTATTTTCAGCTAACGTTGTATGTTAAAAGTGTTAATTGTAATTAGTTTGAGATTTAATTGTTAAATGAGTGTTATGGTACTGTTAATTTAAAAGGGGAGGAATTGTAATGTATATACCTTTAAGGGGGGAACTACTTTTTACAGCTCATGTATACTGCAGTACCGGCAGTAACCACACCTGTATATAGCACTGAGTAGTAATCTGTACAGTTCAGTTCCAGAGTGAACCACGTTGAGTAAACACCTGTTGTACCGTTCTCCTGCAGTCTGTGTCTTACTACTGATGGACACAACAAACTCAAGTTTAATGTGCAAGTCCAAATGAGGGCGAGCTGCCATTTTCGCGAGGCTAACGGGGGTGCAGCGCAAATAGTCCAGCAACTTGTTGACAATTCGCAATTCACGGGGTATCTCTTCCTCGCCACAAGTTGCTGTACGATTTACACATTAATAACAATGAGTGCCATTAAACTGACTGTTACTTTGGCAGCAAATCCTGCGTCATTATTGTATCAAAAAATGTTTAAATTTGTCACATCAAGGGCGCTTTTCCTTTTGGCACTTCTGAGGTCAAAATACGTTCTGTTAAAGAAATGCAGCACTCCTTCTGAAAGCTCCACATTCATCAAGCCAATGTATTTGTCCATAGAATGAAGTCAACTACCATCTGTTGCAATGAACAAAAGCCTAGATTTTCTGATATGTGTGTAGTTTATAGCTAAGTGGTTTGAAATAGCTGATTGGAATGAAAGTGTGATATTTGCACCCAGTTTTCCATTGTCACTTATTATCATAATTATGCATAAGTTAAGGTGCATATTTGGACATGTACAGTGAACATGTGATGGGTGTAGAAAATTGCACGTAGGTAAAATTTAAAAGAATGCAGACAATTAAAGGCAACTGTCAGAAATGGTGACACAAATTCTTACAACCCATTGGCAACATTTGCCACATCTGAAGGGCTAGAGGGCTACAAAATACAGGCAGAAATAAAAAGAAAGAATCCCAAGGTGCAGGTACGAGTCTGCAGTCAAGTGAAGGGACAGCCCAGCACCACATTCCCGTTTGATGGCTGCTGAAGTGGAGGTAGTGCTGCATAATGTGGGTGCAAGGAAGGTTCCTTTTGTGCTACTCAATGGCAGTATCCCCTCAGTATTACAGTATGCCTGCAAGAAGGTGGAACCTAGTTTCTGGCTAATGCTGACCGTGAGTATCACTGGATGTGTCGACGCTACACCGCATGGTAGTTATGGGTACCCTTGCAAGAGTTACATCTAGTTCTCTGATGATCTGGGCCCGAACGCCCGAACATTGGCAAATGACATGCAGCATCATTGAAATCAATTGGATGAAAACCGGACAAGTTCTATATCGCATGGGCGATACGCTCCACCACATTATTGCCCAGACAGTGAACTTAAAAATGATCCCCGCTGTGTCATTTTATTATCCTGTGAAGAAAGTTCCCATGATTATTACCAGGTAGGTGTGTCAGGGTCAAGAGATGTGGTTGGTGGCATTTTAGCAGGAGAGACCCTTCCTCCTCAAAACTACATGCACCTGGAATGTTTAAACTTGCTCTCTTCTTTTTGGCCAGGTACTGTTCTATCATATATCCTGAAGCCAACAACGCTCCATGCTGTGTTTCAGGGCTACCTTCTTTAGTGCTCTTAATGAGATTCAGAACAGCCAAGTACAGGTCATTCCCAGGCTTATACGCTCCACCACATTATTGCCCAGATGGTGAAGTTAAAAATGACCCCCGCTGTGTCTTTTTATTATTCACTGAATCAAGTTTAATAAAATCAACTGTATTTACTACTGTTTAATTTTTACTTTTAATAATCATAATCATAATCAACTTTATTGTCACTGTTAGTGCACAAGTGCAGTACAACGAAATGTAGGCTTGCGGCTCCCGAGAGTGTACATTTAGATTAAGACATTTAAACATTCAACAATTCATTTGGCTTGTAATACATTAACATAAACATAACCATAATAAAGTGCATTGGCAGATGTGCAGGCTTTAGAGTTTATTTGTGGAGTTCAGTAGGATGACAGCCCTGGGAAAGAAGCTGTTCCTAAATCTGGTCGTTCGGGTGCGAATGCATCTGTAGCGTCTCCCAGATGGCAGGAGGGCGAACAGAATGTGGCTGTGGTGGGTAGGGTCTTTGATGATGGTCTGTGACCTCTGTAAACAGCGTTTCTGGTATATGTGCTCTATGGTCGGTAGCCGGGTGCCGGTAATGCGTTGGGCAGTTTTGACTACCCGCTGCAGGGCTTTCCGGTCATAGTAGCTACAGCTGCCATACCATACTGTGATACAATTCGTCAGGATGCTCTCTATTGTGCAGCGGTAAAAGTTAGAGAGGATCAGGGGTGACAGGTTACATCCCTTCAGCCTCCTTAGGAAATATAGGCGCTGCTGGGCCTTCTTCACCAGAGAGGAGGTATTGAGGGACCAGGAGAGGTCTTCCGTGATGTGGACTCCGAGGAACTTAAAGCTGTCCACCCTTTCCACCACAGCCCCATGGATGTGGATGGGGGTGTGACTTCCGCGTTTAGAGTTCCTGAAGTCCACAATGATTTCTTTGGTTTTCTTGATGTTAAGGGCCAGGTTGTTATCGGCGCACCACTTCATGAGATGCTGGACCTCCTCCCTGTAGGCTGACTCATCGTTGTTAGTGATCTGGCCTACTACCGTGGAGTCATCTGCAAACTTGATGATGGTGTTGGAACCATGAACAGCCACACAGTCGTGGGTGAAGAGGGAGTGGAGGAGGGGGCTCAGCACACATCCTTGTGGGGCCCCTGTGTTCAGGGTTGGGGGGGGGAGGTGTGGTTACCTAATTTGACAGACTGGGGTCTGTTTGTTAGGATGTCCAGGGTCCAGTTGCAGAGGGAAGTGTTCAGGCCAAGAGTGTGGAGTTTGGTGGCCAGCTTGTTGGGGACGATAGTGTTGAATGCTGAGCTGTAGTCTATGAACAGCATTCTGATGTAGGTCTCTTTACCATCTAAGTGATTCAGTGCAGAGTGTAGAGCAGTTGTGATTGCATCCTCCGTTGATCTGTATCATAGTGTAAGTTTAGCAAAATTCAGGCAGTTGCCCCCCCCCACCCCCCGAAGATTATTTAATTAAAAGAGACCCTGGTTGGGCTGATTTTAAAAATCCAGGGGCACACAAAATGGCTGCGGTCAACCTCGTGACCAAAAGCCTGTAAGTTCCAATTGTGGACTCTGTGACAAGCTAACAGCTTGGGTATTTTTGATGTCTGCGAGATCACGAAACCAGACAGAACTTTTACATTTATGTATTGGGAGCAAACTCAGTTACATTCAGGCCCCCATTTACAGGCCATCAAGCTTGTTTACTCAAACGATCCAAACGATCAGCGGAGCCATCCAGGTTAGGCTGGCCCCATCAAGGAATCTGTTGAACAAAGGAGAGCAGTTATGGGACCGTTAGAAGCTATCACTGGCCATCTAAGTCGATGGGCCAAGATCAACACCTTTTGTTCAATTCCAACCCGCTCAAATCAGACAAAGGATGAGCTGATTTAGGGCGTGAGATAAGGGCTACCGAGCGGAGTATAACTATAGCCCCTCAGGAAGCCATGCTCTCTCTCTCTCCTTGCCTCCCGCGCCCTGCCTGCCACCACCCCAGGAAGAGGACCTACGAAGAAGAGCCCGTCCCGAGAGGTGAAATACCCTGCCAGAAACTATTTTATTACTGGGGTATTTCCACCTGGACGGTACCCTGTGCAGCATTGAAACCACATGGCATCGAAAGGCAGCAGGGCAAAGAAGCAAGATTCTCGTCTGTTTAAATGACTCGGACTGGTGGGCATGGATTTCTGACCCCTCATAAGATAGCCTAGTGAGGTTTAGAGGGTGGGAGTTAAGGGGATTGCTAAAATTGTCATTTTAATCATTTTCCCTCGATGTGCAGTTTATTTCCCATCCCTGTTAAGTGTAAGTGTACTGCATCCATATTATCCTTTGTATAGAATCGTTCTCTGGTAATAAAATCTTGGTTTTTCTTTGCACCAAACCACTGGTCTGCTCGTTTTCTATATCGCTACCTACAAATAAGTCCGGTGGTCAGAACTCAAAAGGGGCGAGCGATTCGAGCCGCTCAAAGGGAGTAGTCAGAGGCATAACTGACGAACCCAAGACACCCACACAGTAAAAGCCCTTACAGAATGACGACCGCAGCAGGACAATCGGCAGCAGTAAGCGATATAGCAGACAGTGGTGCGGAGGAAGGAACAGCTATGGAAGAGAGGTTGTCCGATTATGTTTTTAGAAAGGTGAATATCACCAAGAAGTGGATAAGCATTCTGTTAAAGGCTGAGCGTCCAATAGATGCTGCCGCCCAGTGGACAGAGAGTAAGAAACATAAAAGGTCAATAGAGAAAGCAGTGTGGCTAATGTGCTACAAGAAGCAGGTCCTACTGTTGGATGGAGTTGTAGCGGCACAGGCTGCCAAGCTTAAGGAAGCAGCCCTGGAAGTCCAGGAT
This sequence comes from Somniosus microcephalus, assembly GCF_052327205.1. Lineage (NCBI taxonomy): Eukaryota > Metazoa > Chordata > Chondrichthyes > Squaliformes > Somniosidae > Somniosus > Somniosus microcephalus. The sequence goes on along the minus strand of NC_140995.1, from coordinate 143,350,206 downwards.
AAGGAAATAGAGATTCAGGGTAAGGCCCTAGCAGAGGAGAAATTGTTAATTGCCCTTAAGACGCTAAATCAGGAACGAGCGCAGATGACAAGGGAACACCAGGCCAAAATAGAGCACCTGGAGCGCCAGATTAGTGAGGGCAAAAGTAACATGAGGCACAAGCTGGAGTATCTGGAGTGCCAAGTTACCGAGGCCAAGAATAGTGAGGTAAGGTTGCGGGAGAAGAACACCCGCCTTACCCAATAAATACGAGAGCAGGAGGAGAAGGTTAGGGAGGTAAAGGCAGCGTATAAGCTAGCCTGCGACCGAGGGTTTGAGGAAGCAGATCATGGCCCCTGTAAGGGAGAGATAGAAAGCTTGAGTATGGCCTTAGCGAGGGCAAAGGGGATGGTATGCCTTATCAGCCCGAAGGCAGCCCAGTCGGACTTTACCGGCAACCCAAGCAGAACAGTCCCGCAGGCCGCGCCTGGGGACGAGCTAGTCAGGGAACCAGAGGTTTCACGGCCACCACCCATAGCGTCAAACTTTCAGCAGGTCTGGCAGCAAAGGTGGGTGGAAGATGAAGTGGTAGGGGAGGTACAGCAGCCCCCGTTAGATAGGTCGGGACTGGGACCAATGTGCCCCATCCGATAGCGGAGGTACGGCTCACCTGGGGAGGACGATGAACCCGGGGCCATCCAAAACCAATTCGTCTTACCTCATGGCACCCAACAGCTCAGGGCCATGGTGAGTCATATCCCCAAGCTCTCCGAAACGGGAGACCCCTCACTGCACTTCCGAGAGGTAGAGCAGGCAGCCTGCGTCAATGATTGTGATGACGCAGAGCAGGCCAAGATGTTGCTATTCTCTCTGGAGGGTAAGCTCCTCCAGACCCTTTCGGATGAGTGCAAAAAAGAGCAGAAGGGGTATGGCGATTTGAGAGATGAGATACTGGAGGCCATGGGTATGAAAGACGGCAGTCCGTTCTCCCAAGTGGAGAGGATGGTACAGCTCACAGGGGAGGCCCCGCAGGCGTTCGCAGACAGGCTGTGGCCAGTCTACAATAGCGTGTGTCTGAGAGTGGTGGATCGGGCATTCCTGACCCGGCCGCAGTTGACCCACTGGCTTCGTTGCCTGGTGTCGAACTGCCTACCCCAGATCCGAGCCAAGGCCGAGGCCTGGTTTGACCCCCGAAGCCCCCAAACTACCGAAGAGACCGTAATCTGTCAGCTCACGGTAGTCTATAAAAACAGCAGAAGTAATGAGGCGCCCCAGCAAAAGGGCAAAGTTTATGGAGTTAAACCTGGGGTCCAAAATAAGAAAGAGTGGCACCAGGAAGGGAACCGTCCTTCTCAAATCAAGCTAAATTGCTATGGGTGCGGGAAGGACGGCCATTGGTGCAAGGATTGTAAAAATCCTTGGAAGGATAATAAAGGGAAGAATTCACCACCCCCAGCCCAAAAGGCAGAGGCAGGAGTTCCCACGGATGCGGGTTTTCCTGACCAGCCAGGTAAAAGTAGCAGCCACCACCGGTGTTGTAGTCCCATCAGCCCCATCTGACTCCACGCAAAGAATGGAGCCCGCGCAGCCTGTCTACCTGTGTGCTCTCTGGTATGATGGATGGAAGAGACCGCTCGTGCAGATGGAGGTAGAGAAGGTTAAAGGGACCTACCTGCTGGATACGGGAGCATCGTGCACCGTGATCCATGCGGCTAGCCCCACCGCCTCACCTCTGTCTAGCGGGGTTCCATACATTTTATCAGAGTTCACGGGCAAGGAACAGACTGAGTTGTTCTCCAAGCTGCTCTCAATTCATCTGGGCATGCTCCGCACGACGTGGACATGTATCCTGGTGAAGTGGGAAGTGGAGGGAGGAAAGGGGCCGACTTTATCGTGGGCCACGGGATCCTCGTGGACCTCCACAATCATTGCCTCTGGGGAGCCAGCACGGGAAAGGAGGGCGAAGTGGTAGTCATCCCAGGAAAGGAAGGGAAGGGGACCCTGTGTACAGTGAAGCCGAAAGAGGGTTACAACCTCGGGCTCATGGTCGATGGTGTCCCGAGGGAGTTCCAGGCATTCGTGCAGGCTCACCTAGCTGCGTTTGCCACGCACAAACACGACTGCGGGAGGGTCACCGGGTTTGAGGTCAGAGTAGACGGGGACCCCATGGCCTGGCCCCAGAAGCAGTATAACTTCCCCAGAGAAGCAGAGCCCGACATGGAAGCAGCCATGTCCTCTTTAGTGCAGCAGGGAGTGTTGAGGCCCATAGCCACCCATGTTAACTCTCCGCTATGGCCGGTCAGGAAACCGGACAATTCATGGGGAGCCACGGTGCTCAACAGCAATATCCCCGCATGTGCCCCCACAGTAGCAGCAGTGGTCGACCTTATCGGGAGCATTCCAGCATCCGCGACCACGTTCACGGTGCTGGATATTTCGAATGGGATTTGGTACATTCCCTTAAGGAGGGAGGACAAGTACAAGTTTGCCTTTACTTTTAAAGGGCAACAGTACACCTGGAACTGCTTGCCGCAGGGCTTTCACAACAGCTCCAGCATCTTCCACCAGTGTATGGTGGATAGCTTAAAGGAATTTAGTCAGCCCACCCAGTTGCTGCAGTATGTGGATGACCTGCTCCTGTTTACCGACTCAGTCGGGGAGCATGGCCCGCTACTGGCTGAACTGTTGGAGCTGCTTCAGAGTAAGGGTTTTAAGGTAAACCCGAAGAAGGTGCAGATTGGCCAGCGGGAAGTTAAATTCCTGGGCCTGACCGTCCGTGCAGGAGAGAGAGCCATAGATAAGGCTAGGAGGGAAGCGGTCCAAGAGTTACCGGTCCCCAACACAGTGAGAGGTGTGAGGTCGTTCCTAGGGTTGACGGGGTACTGCAGGGACTTCATTGAAGACTATGCAGCCACAGCAGCCCTTCTGCTCCGACTCCTACACAAGGGAGTGGAGTGGTTTTGGGATGAGGGTTGCCAGGCAGCATTTGTCAAGCTCAAGGGAGACTAGCAGACCGCACCAGCCCTAGGAGCCATAGATGGGGGGAAAGAGTTATTTCTGGAGGTAGCGGCTAGGGGGGATAGCCTGAGTGCTGTGCTGCTCCAAGAGCGGCACGGCAGGCTAAGACCGGTGGTCTACTCCTCCAGAGTGCTCACCGATGTAGAGAGAGGCTATTCCAATTGCGAACGGCACCTTCTGGCCACGCATTGGGCTGTGAAAAGATCCTCAATCTTCACAGGCACCTCTCCCATCACTCTCCTCACCCACCACACACGCACCCAGATGCTTCTGGACAGGAGGATTAAAGATGGGACGGTCAGCAGTGTCCACATTGCGCGCTGGACCCTCCTCCTCTCGCAGATGGATCTGAAGGTGAAGGGTCTTTGCGAGCCAAAGCTCGCGGCCAATATGGTATATCCTGGAACAGCCCATCGGTGTTCCATAGAAGGGGTACGGGAGGTGAACGTAGGTTTACGGGCCGGGATACATCCCACAGGCCGCAAAATCTATGTAGACAGTTCCAGCATGGTATCTGCTGGCGAGCGACTCACGGGGTGTGGAGTTTATGACCCAACGGCAAACATTGCCCTGGCGATCAAGCTCCCCAGCACCATGAGCGCCCAGCAGGCTGAACTGTCCGCGGTGGTGTACGTGGTTACCCACCCCGAAATCTTCCTCACCTCGTACACGATTTGTTCGGACAGCATGTTCACATGCAATTCATGTACGGAATACCTGGCCATATGGTCCCGCCGCGGGTATACCTCCACTGACGGGAGACCCTTAACCATAAAGCCCCTGCTGGAGAAAATCCTGGCAGCTGTGGGGGAGGAAGGTGAGGTCTTTATCCACAAGGTGAAGGCCCATTCCTCCACAGAACCCCGCGGCCAGGGCAACCAGCAAGCCGACACACTGGCCAAGGAGCGTGCACACGCAGGCACTTTCCGGGACCCGTATGAGTCCGGGCCCGTGGCGGCAGTTAGAGGCAGGGATGGGACCCAAAGGAGCTTAGAAGTAGTATTAGCCCCGGATCTTAAAACGGTCCAAGCCCAGGACCCTGTCCTGAAAACCGTCATCAGTTCATTAATAGAGGGTAGGAAGATAGAAGGCCCTTATGGCGCAGCGGCCCCCTCCATAAGGGAAGGCATGCTGTTTAAGGAGGGACAGTGGGTAGTACCCCAGCAGCACTGGAGGGAATTCCTTCAACTGGCCCATGACGGTCCAGGAGCGGAACACCCCGGGCCTGAGACCACCTGGCAACGGGTGGAACAGGCGGGATGGTGGCCGGGACTCTGGGAAGACGTCCGCAAGTTCTGTGCCGGCTGTCTTGTATGCGCTGCAAACAACCCTGACCCCCACAAAAGGAAGGTGCCCATGGGACATGTTAGGAGGGTGGAGGGACCATGGCAGTCGATCCAGGTCGACTACATCGGGCCCCTGCCCACCGCCCAGGGAGGCTACAGATACTGCCTCGTCCTGGTAGACGTGTTTACCAAATGGGTAGAAGCCTTCCCCTGTAAAACAGCTACGGCACTGGGTACTGCAAGGATCTTGGTACGGGAGGTGTTCTCGCAGTGGGGACTACCCCAGTTCGTGGAATCCGACCAGGGAAGTCACTTCACCGGCCAGGTGATGCAGAACACCCTTATGCTGCTAGGCATTCAGGGGAAGTGGCACATGGCCCACAATCCACAGTCATCCGGGATTGTGGAAAGGATGAACTGCACGTTAAAAGAAAGACTGAGGAAGGAGGTAGTGGACTCGCCCCAAAAATGGGCGGAGGTCCTACCTTTAGTCCTTATGGGGATCCGGGCCAGCCAGTCCAATAGTACAGGATATTCCCCGTACGAGCTAATGACTGGCAGGGTAATGCGGGCCCCCACTCATGTCCTAGCCCCGGTTCTCATTGAAGGGCATCTTCGGGAAGTAAATCGGGACAAATTCGCCCGAACCCTCCTCGAGCGCCTGAAGCAGGTCTACGAGCAGGCAGCAGGGAGCATGGGGAAGCAGCATCGGAATAACCGATTGCTGCTCGAACCTAACAAAAGTCACTATAGCATAGTGGATAAAGCCAGCCCCATGGTGTATGCAGTAAAATTGCCCCGGTGCACAAAATGGTTTCATGTAAACCAATGCAAGCTGTTCAGGCCGGAGGCAAAGAAACAGGCAGCCGGGATCCAACCCGAGGTTAAAAATCCCCAGCCCGCAGCAAGTTTAAGTACACAGGCTGTGCAAGCAGGCGCAGTCGCGTGCATCAGGGGAGGAGTCACCCAGCCCCCTGTTCAGACCTAGCCCCCCATCTTCCGGGATTCAGGTGGGGAGGAGGAGGAGCCCGAGCCAGATGACCCTGCCTACAACACAGGTTTTGAACCTGAAGGCGGAGACCCTCAGCCACCGGCAGCCGGCAGCGAGGGATTACCTGTCACCAGCTTAGGTTTGGGAGGGGTGGGACTCAAGGGAGAGGACCCTCAGCCAGCGGTCGTGGGAAACCCACAGGCCGCGCCCACAAAGGCTGGGGTCTGAGCAAAAGGTCCACTCACCAAGGTGGGCCCACCAGTAGCCCTCCCTAGAAGGTCCCCTCGGACACCCCAGCCCAGAAAGGTATGGTCACCGGCTCCCCAGCTTAAAATGACAGCCTCCCGAGCCAGGGAGAAGCCGAAAGACAAAGGTCCCCACCTAGAAGCTACAGACTGCAAGGGACTGGAAGTGCAGGTCAGTGCAGCCACGCCGCAGGGAGCAGCCTGCAACAGCCCAGACAGGAATTAGGCTGGCTGCTCGGAGACAGGCGGCAGATGTATATAGCTTTAGTAGTTTAAGTTTATAGTGTTAAGTTAGGCTATTTTAATTTAATTCTAAGTAAGGAACAGTTAGTTTCGATTTAAGTATGAAGCTGTCTCAGAGTATTGTCCATGTGAGTCGGGGTCGCGGGACCCGACCATACGTCACCCGAGCCAGCGAGTCTCCAGGGAACCTGGCTAGATGCCTTTATGTCTATTGCAGGAAATTTCAGAATGTACGGAGGCGTAATCCTGCTCGCCCTGCTTGGGCTGAGCATCGGTAGGAGAGGGGACGTTGAGGACCACCACATCTTGGGGTGCTCGGGGAACAGGGCGCCGGTGGCGGTCGACGGTAGCGGCGTACGGGAGGCGGAGGAGACCACCGCTTACTTCCACGAGGGAACGTGTTCGGGGTGGCTGGGATCCAATTCGTCCCAGTACTCCAGCCAGACCGGGTTCACCTACGGGGAGGCCTCCCTCCTGTGCCCCAGGATATGGATCGTTACTCCCAGGATTAGCGTCACCGTGGGCAAAAGGATATGATTAACATGCAAGGGACATGTTCCCCTGGATAGGTGGTGGTGGCTCAGGAAATTAAGTAAAGGCATGGGGAACCCCAGAGTTGAGTGGGAACAGTTGGGGAACGACACTCACCGGACTATCACAGGGACCCACGGGGGGTTAAGTGTGTGCTGGGATAAATGGTGGGAACTGGATCAGGGGATCTATGTCTGTATGTGGGGATCAGAGAAAGCCTGCCCCACAGGCATTTCCATCATTTTCCGCAGCCAGTGGCAAGATAATGGGAGGGGGATGGACTGGGAGTCTCACCTGGACGCAGGCGCAATCCCATACTCCCCAATCTCAGTTAATGCCACTGAACTAGTGACCCGCCCCCGACAGCCCCTGCCCACGACCGCGACGTCACGGATGATAGTAGAGGGATGCCCTGCCACCACCAAGGGACCAGGGAACGACTTGGTGCTAGTACCTACAGACCAGGTGCTGTATCAAGGGGTGCACTATGTGGTAGCCTCCGTGATTTTAAACCTCACCGAGGTACACCTACCCACGTGGTGCCCCACAGAGACCGCGCAGTTGTATCAAGCCCTCTTAAAAGATATATTCCGTAAATTTCATGAGTTTGATTTTTCAGACATTGACAGAACCGGACTATACACCCACGAGCTTTTGGACGGGATTGGGAGACAAAGAAGGCGTGCTTTTAATGATGTTTTAACTGGTTTTAACACAGGGTCTTCTGTCATCAACAGCTTAGACGACATCGAGCTGCAATTAAAAACACAATTAAAGAAAATATTAACCGATGAGAATGAGGTGGTGGGTTCCGAGTTGCATGAGGACCAGGCCATGACACTCCACTTAAAGGAGATCATAGCGGAGCTGGAGAAACATGCCAAAATGGTTAATGCTCTCATTAGGGAGGACAGAAACACTTCTGACCAAGCTGCGCTGAATGAGGTGTGCGTGCTGTACGGGGCATGGTTGCTGGGCGAGGGCTGCAGAAATCTGGAGGATTTAAGCAAGGTTTAGTCCCCTCCTGGATCAGCAACAAACACCTCGCAGCCCTCCACCCTTTTGAGAATGCATTAAGCCTGTGCCAGCTCCGGCTAGCTTCGGAGGCCTACCCAGTCCCAGTGGACGTTGGGCGGTCCAACCACACCGTCATGGGTATAGTAGTTAGGATGCCGGTCATGGGCGAGATGGCCCGACCCGCGCTGGTATACAGGGTGGAGAACATTGGAGTCATTCAAGGGGGTGCACACATTCGTTTTACAGCGGTCCCACCGTACGTCATAAAATGGGAGCATGCTATGATGGGTACCGACCTCTCAGGGTGCCGTAGCCAGGGACCACACATCATCCTGTGTCCCCAGCACTTGAACGCCTATTCCAAACCACAGTGCGGGTTCAGAGCTGCTGGCGCAAAACCTATGAATTGCGCCATGGAAGCAATGACACAAGGCCATGTTCCCCCGCAGATAGCATATATAGGAGGTGGGACATATTGTGTCACCACAGGAGCGCCTCACTACCAGTACGGACAGCATAGCTGGTGTGCATGAGTGACAGCAGTTTCTGTTTCAAACCCGAGGCAGAAGTTCAAGTGGCACAACTACAAATTGTTTCCATTCCTGAACCCTCCACTGTTCACCTCACTGTGAAAGAGAATTTCACCTACCTGCAGAAATATGTTGCGCATTTCGGTTACCAGATTCTCCCTCTCCCAGAACACCTCACCAAATTGCTGAAAGCCGTTTTAGTGTCACAAAAACACTTCTATACTCTGGAACAGAAGACTGTCCAGATAGGGGCTGACATTTTAGATATTACGACCCCACCCTGGTGGGACGTTTTTGAAAATATAGTGGTCCCATCCTGGATCCGTATGGCATCCCACATCCTGGTGGTGTGTCAGTTAGGGATAGTTCTCTACCTGGTGTGCATCCAGTGTAGGAGAAAGGGTTCCAGATTAGAGTTTAAAACTCAAAAGGTGTGGAAGGAACATTATGCCCGGGTGGAAGAAGAGACACCCGTTTGAGTTTTGCGTCGCATCACTTAAACGTGATGGTCGTTGTTTGTTATTTTTAATAAAGATTGTTTCTTTGTTTTATTGCGTTATTTTAATAATAAAGATTGTGATTGTTTGATACTAAAGAATAAAAAAATTTGTAATGTATCAAGTGGTGCAGGGGTGTTGGAACCTTCCGCACTTGGATTTTGTAATGAACCGTATTTTCATCTATAGATGCCTATCGCACACTGCGCTTTCTCTAAGTATGGGAAATACATGTGTCGAGGGATTATGGATAGGTAAATACAGAGGAAGGTTGTTTATGCAGGGTCAGAAAATTTTGCTCATTTTTGGAACATGGATACTGCAAGCAAGTTTTAGTATCCTAGGGGGGACTGTAAGTTTCGCAAAATTCAGGCAGTTCCCCCCCTCCCCGAAGATTATTTAATTAAAAGAGACCCTGGTTGGACTGATTTTAGAAATCCAGTGGCACACAAAATGGCTGCGGTCAACCTCGTGACCAAAAGCCTGTAAGTTCCAATTGTGGACTCTGTGACAAGCTAACAGCTTGGGTATTTTTGATGTCTGCGAGATCACGAAACAGACAGAACTTTTACATTTACGTATTGGGAGCAAACTCAGTTACATTCAGGCCCCCATTTACAGGCCATCAAGCTTGTTTACTCAAACGATCCAAACGATCAGCGGAGCCATCCAGGTTAGGCTGGCCCCATCAAGGAATCTGTTGAACAAAGGAGAGCAGTTATGGGACCGTTAGAAGCTATTACCGGCCATCTAAGTCGATGGGCCAAGATCAACACCTTTTGTTCAATTCCAACCCGCTCAAATCAGACAAAGGATGAGCTGATTTAGCGCGCGAGATAAGGGCTACCGAGAGGAGTATAACTATAGCCCCTCAGGAAGCCATGCTCTCTCTCTCTCCTCGCCTCCCGCGCCCTGCCTGCCACCACCCCAGGAAGAGGACCTACGGAGAAGAGCTCGTCCCGAGAGGTGAAATACCCTGCCAGAGACTATTTTATTACTGGGGTATTTCCACCTGGACGGTACCCTGTGCAGCATTGAAACCACGTGGCATCGAAAGGCAGCAGGGCAAAGAAGCAAGATTCTCGTCTGTTTAAACGACTTGGACTGGTGAGCATGGAATTCTGACCCCTCATAAGATAGCCTAGCGAGATTTAAAGGGTGGGAGTTAAGGGGATTGCTAAAATTGTCATTTTAGTCATTTTCCCTCGATGTGCAGTTTATTTCCCATCCCTGTTAAGTGTAAGTGTACTGCATCCATATTATCCTTTGTATAGAATCGTTCTCTGGTAATAAAATCTTGGTTTTTTCTTTGCACCAAACCACTGGTCTGCTCGTTTTCTATATCGCTACCTGCAAATAAGTCCGGTGGTCAGAACTCAAAAGGGGCGAGCGATTCGAGCCGCTCAAAGGGGGTAGTCACAGGCATAACTGACGAACCCAAGACACCCACACAGTAAAACCCCTTACAATAGATCAGAATCTTAAGCCTCACAGTCTGCCAATGATTATTTTTCCACTATCCAAACACAAGAGGAATACAAGAGTGTAGTGTCCAAGTATCAATAATACACGGACTGCAGGAGAACAATAATAACAGGTATTTACTGAACAGAGGGTACTCTTTTTGTTCGTACCAAAAAAAAACAAATTGACTGTAAACAAAAGTTCAACTAAAACTTAACAAATCATATTAAAATTTGGTTATCCGGGTTGATGATGCACTCCAGTCCCCGCGGCGCCCACTGGTCACAGAAATACTCAAGCGCACCGGCGGACACCGCGTGCTCCATCTCCAGGGCCACCCGGGCGTGAACATGGCCGCGGAAGAGAGGCAGGCAATCCGGCTGGACGACCCCCTCGACTGCCCGCTGCCTGGAGCAATTGATGGCTGTTTTAGCCAGGCCCAGGAGCAGGCCCACAAGGAGGTCCTCCAACCTGTCCGCTCCCCTCCGCATCGGGTGACCGTAGATCAAGAGCGTGGGACTGAAGTGCAACCAAAAATCGAGGAGCAGCCCCTTCAAGTAGTGAAAGAGGGGCTGCAACCTCTCACACTCCATATTAACGTGAAACACGGACTCCTCCAGGCCGCAAAAAATGCAGGTGGCCTGGGAGTCCGTGAACCTACTTAAAACCTTATTGCACGGGACCGCTCCGTGCAACACCCTCCAGGCCAAGTCCCCGATGGAACAAGGGAGGACTCCCGCGTATAGAGCCCTCCATTGGGGACCTCCGCCACTGCCAGTCAGCAAGACGCCACGCCAAGGCGTGTCCGGACGGTAGACGAAGATGGCAAAGTGGAGAGTGTGCAGGAGCAGCCCATACAGGAAACCCCTCCGCGCGGAATGAAAAGGCACGGAGGGTATTTCCTCGAGACGGCTCAAGTTGTGAGGCGCCGGTTCCCGAGGGGAGTTTCGGGGCCGGGCGCCGATGAGGAATTCTGTCCGAACGGTGGGAAGCTCGGACGGGATCGCCCCACGTGCTTGAGCCGCCTCGATACACCTAGTGGAGTCGGGGCCCAGTGCCGCTTTCACCGATTCGATGCCTTTGACCGCGAGCCGGACGTTGGCCCAGGACAGGCGCCGCGCCAGCTCCTCCGGCGCCATCCAGCCTGCTCCTCCGCCATCGAGCAGGTCCCCGACTCTGGTCACCTTGCCAGGCACAGCCCTGCCCTCCGTCAGCCGCCCGAAACCGCGTTCGTGGAGCTGCGGATTCCTGAGCTGCGGCTCCCGAAGGAGAGCCGCCGCTCCTGACGGGGGAGAGCTCCGCCTGGAAGCGACGTAGTTCCAAACCCATAGTAGTTCCTGGTAGAAGACAGGTAGGTCCCGCAGGCCGGCACACCTGCCGCCCACTTTCGCGAACAGGAGCTGCGTGTCGTAATTGAGGCCGCACAGCTGGCGGAAGAAAAACGTCGCCAGCGCACACCATCTCGGAGGATTCTCGACGTACAGGTATCTCTGCAGCGTCTGAAGACGGAAAGTCGCAGCCTGGGTGCGAAGGCACACCAGCGCCTGACCGCCCTCCCTAAGCGGGAGACACAGAACCACGGCAGAGACCCAGTGCTTCCTTTTGTCCCAGAAGAAGTCGATGAGCTTCTTCTGCATCTTGGCGACAAACGCAGGGGGAGGGATCAAAGTGACCAACCGGTACCACAACATGGCGGCCACCAGCTGGTTTATGACCAGCGCTCGACCCCTGTAGGACAACACTCGGAGCAGTCCTGTCCAGCGTCCTAGGCGAGCGGTGACTTTGGCCTCCAGCTCTTGCCAGTTCGCCGGCCAGGCATCCTCGGCAGGGCTAAGGTAGACTCCCAAATAGAGGAGGTGCGTGGTGCTCCAGGCGAAAGGCCTGAACTCCTCCGGCAGGGAGTCCACCCGCCACTGACCCACCAGGAGTCCGAAACATTTCTCCCAGTTGATCTTGGCGGAGGATGCGTCCGAGTAAATCTGCTGGCATTCCCACATCCTCCGCAAGTCAGCGGGATCCATGACCGTGAGGAGCACGTCATCGGCGTAAGCCGAGAGGACCACCTCCACGCCCGGCCCTTGCAGAGCCAGTCCCGTCAACCTCTTCCGCAAGAGGCGCAGGAATGGCTCCACGCAAACGGCGTATAACTGACCGGACATGGGGCATCCCTGACGCACCCCCCTCCCGAAGCAAAGGGGCGCCGTCAAGGACCCGTTAACTTTAATCAGACACTCCGCGGCGGCGTACAGAAGTCGGATCCGGGCGACGAAATACGTCCCGAACCCGAATGCGCGCAGAGTCCCAAAGAGATACTCGTGATCCACCCTGTCGAACGCATTCTCCTGATCCAGGGAAAGGAAGGCGACCGACACACCAGCCCTCTGGGAGTGGTGGACCAGGTCCCAGACCAGATGGATGTTATCGTGGATGGTCCGGCCCGGGATCGTGTTGGACTGGTCGGGGTGGATCATGTGGGCCAGCACGGTGCCAAGGCGAGCAGACATGGCCCTGGTAAAGATTTTATAGTCCGTGCTGAGGAGGGAGACCGGGCGCCAGTTCTTAAGGAGGCGGAGATCACCCTTCTTAGGCAGCAGGAGAACGACCGACCTGCACCAAGAGAGGGGCATCTCCTCGGTCGCCAAACTTTCCCCCAGGACCCGCGCGTAGTCGCCCCCCAAGACGTCCCAGAACGCCCTGTGGAACTCCACGGTCAGCCCGTCCAGCCCCGGGGACTTTCCCCTAGAGAGCTGGCGGAGGGCGCCGGTCAGCTCCGCCAGACTTAGCGGAGCGTCCAATTTTTCGGCGCCCTCCGGGCTGACCTTCGGCAGGTCCTCCCACAAAATTCTGCGCGCATCCTCGCTGGACGGATCCGGAGAGAACAGAGCCCCGTAGTAGGCGCGGGTCTCCGCGCTGATTCCCTCTGGATCCGAGACCAGAGATCCGTCGTCAGCCAGCAGCCCCAAGAGCTGCTTACGGACCCCCTCTCTTTTTTCCAGCGAGTAGAAGAAGGGGGAGCCACAGTCCAGGTCCCGCAGGAGCTGGATCCACGACCTCACGTACGCGCCTTGGGACCTGACGAGCTGCAGGTCCTTCAGCGCACCCTTCTTCTCTTCGTACACCTTCTGCAGGGCCGGGTCCTCGACGACCTGACCGAGACGGGACTCCAGGTCGAGCACCTCCTTCTCCAACCGCCCAACCCGGGCCTCCCGTCTCTTGGTCGACCCCTTCGCGTACTCCTGACAGAAGAGACGGATGTGAGCCTTGCCCACATCCCACCATAGCCTCAAAGAGGGGAAGCCCCCCCGCATCCTTCTCCAGTCGGCCCAGAACAGACGAAACGAATCCCGGAACCACGCGTCCTCCAGCAGCAGGTTGTTAAAATGCCAGTACGCGGACCCACACCGCGCGCGCAGCGGAGCGAGCTCCGCCCACACCAGGTGGTGGTCCGTGCACGGCACCGGCCGCATGGAAGCCGCCGGAACGCAGGAGACGTACGCCCGGGAAATGTAGAGGCGGCCGATTCTGGACCTTCCTCCCCCAGACCTCACGCTAGTGAAGGTGCTGGAGTCGGGGTGGAGATTTCGCCAGACGTCCACCAAGTCGAAGGACCCGACCTGGTCCCTCAACTTCTCCATCGCCGCCGGGCTTTGCGGGGGACCCGAACGGTCCCTCGCCTCGAGGGTGCAGTTAAAATCCCCCCCGAGGATGACGCACTCACCCGCATCGACGGAGCCCAAAAGAGCGGACACTTCTTCGAAGAAGCGCACTTGCTGCGCACCGGTCTGTGGGGCGTACACGTTCACTAGATGAAGTGGCACGCCCCCCAGGCGAACAGTAACCTGGAGCAAGCGGCCCGGCATGTGCTCCTTGACCCCCAAGATCTCCGACTGAAAATGCGGGGCCAGCAAGATAGCCACCCCGCTGGAATTGTTGGAGAGGTGACTCATGCTGACCCCTCCTTGCCACTCCAGGAGCCACGTGGCTTCGTCTCCCGGAACGGTGTGGGTTTCTTGCAGGAAGCACACCGCATACTTCCCGTCCCGAAGGACCGAGAAGTTATTGAATCTGCGGCGCGCCTCCCTGCTGCCATTGATGTTGAGGCTGGCTATGGTTATCTTCATGTCAGAAGCATAGTGCAACCTCTACCTACACCTAACGGGGGGAGGAAGCGCAGCCGCTGGTCAGCCGCCACTTCCTCAGCAGCCCAGTGAGAAACGTTGTGAGCCGACGCAGCTCGAGCGGGTTCACACCCTCGTCCGCGCCCATGATCTTAACGGCGGCGCGGACGGATATGATGAGCAGCGCCAGCTCCGACCACCTGTCGAGGGCCAGCCGGACCTTATTGCGCCGACCCAGGCACGTGGCCATAAAATCCCGGAGTTCCCTTATGGGAATGAGGGGAGACTCGGCAAGGGGCACGAGGTCATCCATCGCCTCGTCGGCGCTGGAGTCCGAATCGTCCTCCGTGCCCATCACCGAGTCCCCATCCTCCTCCAGGGGGTCGTCACCAGCGGCCGACCCATCCGCCGCGCAGTGCGAAGCGAACGGCTCGGCCACGCCAGCCAGCCCCGCCTCCGCCCGGATCCCACCCCCAGGATCGGCGGCAGAGGATTTCTCCCTGGGCTCCTCTAGGGGTGCCGGGCCAGAAGACGGCGGCGGTTCAGATCTCCCCTCCGCCTCAGACGCCGGAACGACCGGAGAAACCGGGGAGAGAACAATTCCCAGCTCCTCCAGTACGTCCGGCACCAGAGACGCAGCCAGGGGGCCATCCTCCTCCCAGCCACCAACCTCCGACCCAGCGGATGGGGGGTTTTGAATTAAAAGCACTACCAGGATGAGCAGCCCCTGGGAGATGTCCGGGTCACATTGGGCGAGCTCATTATCCTCGAGCTCGCCCGACCCAGACCCCAGGCCGCCCGACCCGGCGAGGGGTAACGGCACTGATAGAAGGTCAATTTCAATTACCGCCGCGGGTTGTTCCGCGACCCCCCCCACGGGCAGGGTCTCATCCCCATCCCCGGGAGGCACGCGTCGGACAGACACATCTGCCTCAGCCTCCCGAGGGACAGGCGACCCCTGCCGATCGCTGGTGATGACGACAGCGGGGAGGGGTGGGGCGCAGTACCCGCGGCGGGCGACAACTCCCCCTGCTCGGAGGGACCTTCCTCCTCCCGGTCCTCCTCCTCTTCCAGGGGGTCGCGCCTTCTTTTTAGCACGGAGGGAGCGAAGGAGACCTCCATGACTGCAGAGGCCTCCTCCTCAGCTCCCTCCGGCGTAGCAGGTTTGTTGGGCTCCTCGGGCCCGAGCACGGCCGCAGGTAATGGCGTTTCCGCTATGGCGGTTGCGGCCACAGGCTCGGGCACGAGGCCCCTCCCGCTCGCGTCTGCCCCGATTAACTCCGCGAGGAGCGCGGGTGTAAGGGGCTCAAGGGGCAAGGGCTGGCCATCCACGGGGGGACCCGCCCTAAGGCGTTTATTTTTCCGCC
Organism: Somniosus microcephalus; assembly: GCF_052327205.1. Lineage (NCBI taxonomy): Eukaryota > Metazoa > Chordata > Chondrichthyes > Squaliformes > Somniosidae > Somniosus > Somniosus microcephalus. The sequence continues at coordinate 143,334,920 of NC_140995.1, read as the reverse complement.
GCGCCTTCTTTCCGGCCGGACACGCTCCCTCCCCCCCGCCGGAGGCCTTGGTGGCATCGGCCCCCGACGTCGACCGCGCATCAGACGTTCCCGACGCGTGGGCAGATCCGGGGGGAGGAGCGTCGGCGGCGCCAGCCTCGGCCGCACGAGATGATCCGGCGGCCGTGGAGGCGGGGCAGTTTTTCCGGATGTGCCCCACCTCCTTGCAGGCGTGGCACCGCACACTGTCCGACGTCCAGAAGATGCGATAGGCGGTCCCCTCGTGGTGGACGACGAATGCCCCGTCAGAGTCCTCCTCCCGCGCCAGCTGGATGAACAACTGGCGCCGGATGGAGAAGACGTGGCGAAGGCTGGCCTCCCGGAAGCTGAGCGGGATGGGTGTGATCCCCGACCTCACCTCCCCAAGTTGACGTAGATGGGGAAGGAGGAGCTCACCAGGAACATAGGGCGGGATGTTCGAAATAACCACCCTCTGCGCGGTGGCCTCGAGGGGGTCCACCGGCAGGAAGGTCCCGCCCACGGTGAGCCCCTTGGTGACAGCCAGGGACACCGCCCGCTCCGACCCCAGGAAGAACACAGCCTTCCCATACATTTTTGAGGCCGCGACGATGGCTGAGGGGCCGACAACCCCAGCCATGGCTTTAACGCAGGCCTCAATGGTCATAGTGGGGTGAGTGTAGCTCTTCACCCCAAGCTTTTTTGTTATAAGTCTGAATGGTGACGGGGCAGCAGAAGCAGTGGGAGCAGCTGTGGCTGTGGCTGCCACTCCCGCATATGTCTTGGCTGGCCCCGTCACTGGCGAAGATGCAGTCGCCATTCTGGGGTGTTTTCTAAAAAAAAGGCTACACTCACCCCAAGTCACAGGCCTGAAGGTGTTAATGTGGCCTCAGGTATTTTTTTTGGTCCTTAATTGAGCAGAGGGAGCTGTTTAAATTGAAGGCACACCTCTCCCCCTTATTGATTGTAATTGGGAGAGGGGCCTTCTCCCCTCTGCTCAATAGGCAATTAATAATTAAAGATGAAATGAAGTGCCTCAGAGAGAAAGGCAGAGAAAGACAAAGAGAGAGAGAGAGAGAGAGAGAGTGGGGGTGGGAAGGAGGGAGGCCGCAAAAGCAGGGTCACCACTCAGGATGGTGGGTGGGTGGGTGTCGGCAGGGGTGCACTCTCCGATGAAAAATTAAAGTCTTTGAAGGTGGTCTTCTAGCAGGGGGAGAAGATGTCTTCACCTGGGAAAGCTGGAGATGCCCCAGGCTCAGTCCCACACCAGGTCTTAACGATGTACAATTGGGCTGATCACCTAGGCAGCTCCAGCTATCCCAGGTCAGGCAATAGGAAGGGGTGCTTAATTAGTGGTGTGTGTGGCCTAGTGTTTTACAAGAGACACACACACACACACCCCTTGATGATCCGGCCCTTTTTTCTTCTTTTCCCCCCCCACCTAAAATACAAAGTCTTTGGGAGAGTGCACCAAATAACACCCACCTGAAAGATGCTGTTGTTCTTCCCTCCTTCCAAACAGTTGGTAGTTGTTGGTTGTTTCTCTCCCCTCTCTCCTGGGATGGAGGCCAATTTGGGGAGGCAGTAATGGGAAAGGCCTCTCCCCTGGTTGGTGTTGTTGCTGGCCTCCCTTCTCCTTCTCATCCTCTGTCCTCTCTCTCCAGGCACCTCAGTTGCTGTGATGATGGTGGAGGTGGAGGTGGTGGTGGTCTAACGATATCCTCCTCTTCCTGGTCAGGAGACCACCACTTTACACTCTCCACTCTCCTGGTTTGTCTGCTCCTTCTCCTCCTGCTGACTGAGGCAGCTGCACAGGCAGGAAATGCTGGAACAGAGGGTAACTTAAGACTGAAATACAGAAGCCTGCTATGGCTTTTTATACAGGTGTGGTCACTGCCGGTACTGCAGTATGAAATCAGTTCATCTCTTAAAGGTACATACACAACAATTCCTCCCCTTTTAGATAAACTGTACATAACATTCATTTAACAACTATATAATAACTAATTACAATTACAATTTTCTCTGTGCTATATACATCAACTGAAATAATCATTTATAAGTTCAGTCTTTGAGGAGGCTTCCTGATCCTGACTGGATAGCGCCTTTCTCGAGTATCTTGTTCTTGCGGCGGAGATGATTCTGGCTCATTGTCATTGGTTGGTTCGTCAGCTTCCAATACCACTGCTTCTGAGGTAGACGCAATCTGTACTTCGGGTTTATTACCGGGTGCACATGCTCGTGGTATGGTTTTGGCTTGTTCCTGTGACTCTAGAATCTGGTCAGCATGGCGTCTCACGATGCTCTCTCCAACGTCCACTGTGTACATTAGTGGTCCCTGCTGTGTGCATATCGTTCCTGGCTGCCATTTTTCTGTTCAGTAGTCGCGGGCCAAGACTGGTTGCCCTATCTTGAAGCTCCTGGTTGGCTTCTCATTGATGTGCTGGAATTGCTTATCCTCAACATCTCGTCTTATGTTTGGTTTGAGCAAATCCAGGCGACATCTTAGCCTTCAGTTGAAGAACATTATGGCTGGAGCTTGGTTGGTGACTGCATGTGTTGCATTCCGGTAAGCAAACAAGAAATTATCCACCTTGTGTTGTAGTGGTATGTCGTCGTTATACATCGCCTTTATTGCCTTTTTAAAGGTCTGAACAAACCTCTCAGCCAATCCATTTGTGGCTGGATGATATGGGGCAGATGTGTAATGTTTCACCCCATTATTCCTCAGAAACCTCCGGAAATCCTCGGGCACAAACTGTGGCCCATTGTCGGAGCAAATCTGTTCTGGCAAGCCACTCCTGGTGAAGATGGTCCGTAGGACTGCAATAGTTTTCTCCGTGGTGGTGGAGGACATTTTGATGACCTCTGGCCATTTCGAATGGGCGTCCACGGCGATTAGAAACATTGAGTCCATAAATGGACCAGCAAAATCAATGTGTACCCGTTGCCATGGAGATGAGGGCCAATCCCACGGATGTAGCGGGGCCTGTGGTGGAGCGTTTTGGACCTTCTGGCATCCTGTGCATCTCTTGGTCATATCCTCGATTTCTTTATCAATTTCCGGCCACCACACAAACGCCCTGGCTAGGCTCTTCATTTTTACCCCTTCCAGATGACCCTCATGAAGCTCATTGAGCACTCTATCTCTCAACTTGGGTGGAATTACCACTCGGGATCCACACATCAAGGTCCCCTGGAACACTGACAGCTGTTCTCTCCTTGGCGAGAATGCTGGCAACAGTGAGTCGCCATGTGCTGGCCATCCATTCACCGTCAAATCATAGACCCGAGAGAGTGTCGGGTCATTTCGGGTCTCCTTCTCAATACTTGAGTTTGTAACAGGTAGACATTCGACTATGGTCGCATGGAATATCTCAACAGGGTCCACTGCAGGTGCTTCCTCTAACGTAGGCAACGGTCGGCACGACAGCCCATCAGCATTTCCATGCTGTTTCGTACCCTTGTACTCTATGTCGTACTGATGTGCCCCTAGAAAAAGTGACCATCTTTGCAGCCGTTGCGCCGTCATCACCGGAACGCCCTTCTTTGGGTTATAAATGGAGACCAGGGGCTGATGATCAGTCAGTAGGGTGAATTTCTGCCCGTGCAGATAGTGATTGAACTTCTTCACCCCCCACACCAGGCTGAGGGCCTCCCTGTCAATCTGGGCATAGTTACGCTCGGCTGAGGTTAACGAGTGCGACGCAATGGCTATTGGCCTCTCTGAACCGTCAAGGAATTTGTGTGACAGCACCGCTCCGATGCCGTAGGGAGATGCATCACATGCCAACCGAATCGGTAGTGTTGGATTGTAGTGGGCTAATACTTCTTTTGAAGTGATTAGGCATTTACATTTCTGAAAGGCACGCTTACACTCATCACTCCATTTCCATGTTACTCCAGTTTGCAGCAGGGCGTTCAGTGGGTGCAGAATTGTAGATAAATTCGGCAAGAACTTATGGTAGTAGTTCACCAACCCGAGGAACGACCTCAGTTGCGACACATTTTCCGGTGCTGGAGCCTTGACTACAGCCTCAATCTTGTCTGGTGACTTATGCAACCCTTCCTCATCAATCATGTGGCCACAATACGAGATTTGTCTCCTGAAGAACTCGCATTTGGGGCGGTTGGCTCGTAGCCCATATTCCTGTAATCTAGTGAGCACCTGCTCCAGGTTGGCAAGGTGTTCACTGTCATTTTCGCCCGTAACCAGGATGTCGTCCAAATAACACTGGGTCCCCGGGATCCCTTGCAGGACTTGTTCCATCGCCCTCTGCCAAATAGCCGGGGCTGATGCTACCCCGAATACCAGTCGATTGTACTGGTAAAGGCCTTTGTGAGTGTTTATCGTGAGGTATTCCTAGATGCTTCTTCCACCTCCATTTGTAGATACGCTTGGGCCAGATCAATCTTCGTAAAGCGTTTCCCTCCAGATAGTGAGGCGAAAATATCTTCTATCCGTGGAAGTGGATATTGTACTGTGTGCAGGACTGGGTTCACAGTTACCTTGAAGCTCCCACAGATGCGAACCTTCTTCGGCTCCCCAGGCGTGCTGCTCAATGATTTTTTCATTACAGGAATGGTGGGTGTGGCCCACTTGCTCCAGTCCACCTTGGAAAGCACACCCGAATGCTCCAGACTCTCCAGCTCTGCTTCAACGGCTGGGCGGATCGCGTACGGTACCAGTCTGGCCTTAAAAAAATTTGGGTTTGCGTTATCTTCGATTTTTATCATTGCCGTTACTCCTTTTAGAGTCCCAAGTCCTTGTTGGAACACCTCTTTTGCGTCATTTAGAATTTTTGACAGTCGTCCAGGTGTGACGTCATCATCCTTTTTGTCAGTCACAGTTAGCGCCTGAATGGAATGCCAATCCAATTGTATTTTTTGGATCCATTCACGTCCCAATAATGGTGGTCCTCCATCTTGTAGTACATATAGATACAGTTTCTGTGTTTCCTTGCCGTTGTATTTAACTGGCACCCTTATTTTTCCTCTGGGGTAGACTTTTTGCCCCGTGTATGTCTTCAATACAATGGACGTGTCCTTCAAGGGTATGTGTGAGAATAGCCGCTCATAGTCTCGTCGATTCATGACAGTTAGGGCTGATCCTGTGTCCAATTCCATCTTTACTGGGGACCCTATTATCATGAGGGTGACCCAAATGGTTCAGTGACCCTCCTTTGCGATCACGTTGTGTAACTTTAGACAACTTAGTCTCCTGCTCCCGGACTCATTATCACTCTCCTGATCTTCCGAACTACTGTCTGTCAATTTCTTTACTTTCTTGTACTTTTCCTTAGTAGTTCTTGTAGTGTTGGTTTTCTTTCCCGACCTGCAGACTCTTGCTATGTGTCCCATTTTCCCACATTGCCTGCATACTTTGTCCTGAAACCAGCAGTCCTTCTGATCATGGGTTGTTCTGCTGCAGCGATAGCACTTTTCTGCTCCATACGCCATTTCGTTAGCGCTGTATTCTTGTGGTTTCTGTTGTATTTCCGCAGCTCCCCGTGCTGCTGCTTCGTAGGATACTGCCACGCTGAAAGCCTGTTCTAGCGTCAGGTCCTTTTCCAAAAGTAGTCGTTTCTGGGTTCCTTCACTCTGGAGCCTGCAGACAAACTAATCCCGTAAGGTGTCTGCCAGTCTTGCTCCGAACTGGCAGTGCTTCGATAACTTGCGTAGTTCCGTAGGATAGTCAGCATTGCTCTCATCTTTGTGCTGGTTTCTTTTATGGAACATGAATCTTTCTGCTATCAGCAGCGGTGTAGGATTTAGGTGTTCCTGTAAGATATTAACAATCTCTTCAAAACTTTTCTCCATTGGTTTAGCTGGGGTAATTAAATTCCGCAATAGGCCGTACGTTCTCGCGCCCATCAAATTTAATAATACCGACGTCTTCTTTCCATCGGCCACCTCATTTGCCTTGCAGTACACTTCAATTCTTTCCACATACGTGGTCCAGTCTTCTACCTCGTTGTCGAAAGCAGTGATACTGCCACTCTTCGGCATCTTGGGTGGTTTAAAATGGCGCCTCCCGCGCTTTTTCTTCTTCCCCAATGGATTAAAATGGCGCTTCCCGCGCTTTTCCTTCTTCCCCAATGGAATAAAATGGCGCCTCCCACGCTTTTCCTTCTTCCCCTTGCTGCCACGCTGCTCCTAGCATTCTACAGGGTAATGGCGGCGACCCGCGGCTTTGGCGCGTCTCACTTTTCCTTCCCCTCGTTTTATTTTCTCTACGCTTCCCGGTTCTTGAGCACCGACCACGCCCTGTGCGCTCCACCCTCTCTCTCTCTCTTTCCTCCCGACGACGCTGCACGGCCCCTTTGCAGAGCCGCTCGATCGAGCTCGAGCCCGCCGCAGTCCGGAAGGGTCAGCGCACTACCTGCTACCAGCACGATTTGCTGGAACACCTTGACTGGGGAGCCAAACCCAGCTCTCCACAGCCTCCCCTGCAATTCTCCGAACCCCGATGGATCCTTGGGCGGTTGCCCACGGTCGACGCCCGTTGCTCTGACTTCGACCTCCAAGAAGCTTCTTCTCAGGGAAAGATCCCCGTGAGGTGATGCAGTACTGCAGGTGAGTTCGAACTTGTTCGTCGCCAGTGTAGTGTCCGAGTATCAATAATACATGGACTGCAGGAGGACAATAATAACAGGTATTTACTGAACAGAGGGTACTCTTTTATTTGGACCCAAAAAAAAAACCCAATTCGACTGTAAATAAACAAAAGTTCAACTAAAGCTTAACAAATCAAATTAAAATTTGGTTTTCCGTGTTGATGATGCACTCCAGTCCCCGCGGCGCCCACCGGTCGCGGAAATACTCAAGCGCACCGGCGGACACCGCGTGCTCCATCTCCAGGGCCACCCGGGCGCGAACATGGCCGCGGAAGAGATGCAGGCAATCCGGCTGGACGACCCCCTCGACCGCCCGCTGCCTGGACCAATTGATGGCTCTTTTAGCCAGGCCCAGGAGCAGGCCCACAAGGAGGTCCTCCAACCTGTCCGCTCCCCTCCGCACCGGGTGACCGTAGATCAAGAGCGTGGGACTGAAGTGCAACCAAAAATCGAGGAGCAGCCCCTTCAAGTAGTAAAAGAGGGGCTGCAACCTCTCACAATCCATATAAACGTGAAACACGGACTCCTCCAGGCCGCAAAAAATGCAGGCGGCCTGGGAGTCCGTGAACCTACTTAAAACCTTATTGCACGGGACCGCTCCGTGCAACACCCTCCAGGCCAAGTCCCCGATGGAACAAGGGAGGACTCCCGCATAGAGAGCCCTCCATTGGGGACCTCCGCTACCGCCGGTCGGCAAAACGCCACGCCAAGGCGTGTCCGGACGGTAGACGAAGATGGCAAAGTGGAGAGTGTGCAGGAGCAGCCCGTACAGGAAACCCCTCCGCGCGGAATGAAAAGGCACGGAGGGTATTTCCTCGAGACGGCTCAAGTTGTGAGGCGCCGGTTCCCGAGGGGAGTTTCGGGGCCGGGCGCCGATGAGGAATTCCGTCCGAACGGGGGTAAGCTCGGACGGGATCGCCCCACGTGCTTGAGCCGCCTCGATACACCTAGTGGAGTCGGGGCCCAGTGCCGCTTTTACCGATTCGATGGTTTCGACCGCGAGCTGGACGTTGGCCCAGGACAGGCGCCGCGCCAGCTCCTCTGGCGCCATCCAGCCCGCTCCTCCGCCATCGAGCAGGTCCCCGACTCTGGTCACCTTGCCAGCCACAGCCCTACCCTCCGCCAGCCGCCCGAACCCGTGTTCGTGGAGGTGCGGATTCCTGAGCAGCGGCTCCCGAAGGAGAGCCGCCGCTCCTGACGGGGGAGAGCTCCGCCTGGAAGCGACGTAGTTCCAAACCCATAGTAGTTCCTGGTAGAAGACAGGCAGCTCCCGCAGGCCGGCACGCCTGCTGCCCACTTTCGCAAACAGGAGCTGCGTGTCGTAATTGAGGCCATGCAGCTGGCGGAAGAAAAACGTCGCCAGCGCACACCATCTCGGAGGATTCTCGACGTACAGGTATCTCTGCAGCGTCTGAAGACGGAAAGTCGCAGCCTGGGTGCGAAGGCACACCAGCGCCTGACCGCCCTCCCTAAGCGGGAGACACAGAACCGCGGCAGAGACCCAGTGCTTCCTTTTGTCCCAGAAGAAGTCGATGAGCTTCTTCTGAATCTTGGCGACAAACGCAGGGGGAGGGATCAAAGTGACCAACCGGTACCACAACATGGTGGCCACCAGCTGGTTTATGACTAGCGCTCGACCCCTGTAGGACAACACTCGGAGCAGTCCTGTCCAGCGTCCTAGGCGAGCGGTGACTTTGGCCTCCAGCTCTTGCCAGTTCGCCGGCCAAGCGTCCTCGGCAGGGCTAAGGTAGACTCCCAAATAGAGGAGGTGCGTGGTGCTCCAGGCGAAAGGCCTGAACTCCTCCGGCAGGGAGTCCACCCGCCACTGACCCACCAGGAGTCCGGAACATTTCTCCCAGTTGATCTTGGCGGAGGATGCGTCCGAGTAAATCTGCTGGCATTCCCGCATCCTCCGCAAGTCAGCGGGATCCGTGACCGTGAGGAGCACGTCATCGGCGTAAGCCGAGAGGACCACCTCCACGCCCGGCCCTTGCAGAGCCAGTCCCGTCAACCTCTTCCGCAAGAGGCGCAGGAAAGGCTCCACGCAAATGGCATATAACTGACCGGACATGGGGCATCCCTGACGCACCCCCCTCCCGAAGCGAAGGGGCGCCGTCAAGGACCCGTTAACTTTAATCAGACACTCCGCGGCGGTGTACAGAAGTCGGATCCGGGCGACGAAATGCGTCCCGAACCCGAATGCGCGCAGAGTCCCGAAGAGATACTCGTGATCCACCCTGTCGAACGCCTTCTCCTGATCCAGGGAAAGGAAGGCGACCGACAGACCAGCCCTCTGGGAGTGGTGGACCAGGTCCCGGACCAGATGGATGTTATCGTGGATGGTCCGGCCCGGGACCGTGTAGGACTGGTCGGGGTGGATCATGTGGGCCAGCACGGTGCCAAGGCGAGCAGACATGGCCCTGGCAAAGATTTTATAGTCCGTGCTGAGGAGGGAGACCGGGCGCCAGTTCTTAAGGAGGCGGAGATCGCCCTTCTTAGGCAGCAGGACAATGACCGCCCTGCGCCAAGAGAGGGGCATCTCCCCGGTCGCCAAACTTTCCCCCAGGACCCGCGCGTAGTCGCCCCCCAAGACGTCCCAGAACGCCCTGTGGAACTCCACGGTCAGCCCGTCCAGCCCCGGGGACTTTCCCCTAGAGAGCTGGCGGAGGGCGCCGGTCAGCTCCGCCAGACTTAGCGGAGCGTCCAATTTTTCGGCGCCCTCCGGGCCAACCTTCGTCAGGTCCTCCCACAAAACTCTGCGCGCATCCTCGCTGGACGGATCCGGAGAGAACAGAGCCCCGTAATAGGCGCGGGTCTCCGCGTTGATTCCCTCCGGATCCGAGACCAGAGATCCGTCGTCGGCCAGCAGCCCCAAGAGCTGCTTACGGACCCCCCGTCTTTTTTCCAGCGAGTAGAAGAAGGGGGAGCCGCGGTCCAGGTCCCGCAGGAGCTGGATCCGCGACCTCACGTACGCGCCTCGGGACCCGACGAGCTGCAGGTCCTTCAGCGCGCCCTTCTTCTCTTCGTACACCTTCCGCAGGGCCGGGTCCTCGACGACCTGACCGAGACGGGACTCCAGGTCGAGCACCTCCTTCTCCAACCGCCCGACCCGGGCCTCCCGCCTCTTGGTCGACCCCTTCGCGTACTCCTGACAGAAGAGACGGATGTGAGCCTTGCCCACATCCCACCATAGCCTCAAGGAGGGGAAGCCCCCCTGCTTCCTTCTCCAGTCGGCCCAGAATCGACGAAACGAATCCCGGAACCGTGCGTCCTCCAGCAGCAGGTTGTTAAAATGCCAGTACACGGACCCCCCCCGCGTGCGCAGCGGAGCGAGCTCCGCCCACACCAGGTGGTGGTCCGTGCACGGCACCGGCCGCATGGAAGCTGCCGGAACGCAGGAGACGAACGCCCGGGAAATGTAGAGGCGGTCGATTCTGGACCTTCCTCCCCCAGACCTCACGCTAGTGAAGGCGCTGGAGTCGGGGTGGAGATTTCGCCAGACGTCCACCAAGTCGAAGGACCCAACCAGGTCCCTGAACTTCTCCATCGCCGCCGGGCTTCGCGGGGGACCCGAACGGTCCCTCGCCTCGAGGGTGCAGTTAAAATCCCCCCCGAGGATGACGCACTCGCCCACGTCGATGGAGCCCAAGAGAGCGGACACTTCTTCGAAGAAGCGCACTTGCTGCGCACTGGTCTGAGGGGCGTACACGTTCACTAGATGGAGCGGCACGCCCCCCAGGCGAACAGTGACATGGAGCAAGCGGCCCGGCACGTGCTCCTTGACCCCCAAGATCGCCGGCTGAAAATGCGGGGCCAGCAAGATAGCCACCCCGCTGGAATTGTTGGAGAGGTGACTCATGCTGACCCCTCCTTGCCACTCCAGGAGCCACGTGGCTTCGTCTCCCGGAACGGTGTGGGTTTCTTGCAGGAAGCACACCGCATACTTCCCGTCCCGAAGGACCGAGAAGTTATTGAATCTGCGGCGCGCCTCCCTGCTGCCGTTGATGTTGAGGCTGGCTATGGTTATCTTCATGTCAGAAGCATAGTGCAACCTCTACCTACACCTAACGGGGCGAGGAAGCGCAGCCGCTGGTCAGCCGCCACTTCCTCAGCAGCCCAGTGAGAAACGTTGTGAGCCGACGCAGCTCGAGCGGGTTCACACCCTCATCCGCGCCCAAGATCTTAACGGCGGCGCGGACGGAATCGATGAGCAGCGCCAGCTCCGACCACCTGTCGAGGGCCAGCCGGACCTTATTGCGCTGACCCAGGCACGTGGCCATAAAATCCCGGAGTTCCCTTACGGAAATGAGGGGAGACTCGGCAAGGGGCACGAGGTCATCCATCGCCACGTCGGCGCTGGAGTCCGAATCATCCTCCGTGCCCATCACCGAGTCCCCATCCTCCTCCAGGGGGTCGTCACCAGCGGCCGACCCGTCCGCCGCGCAGTGCGAAGCGAACGACTCGGCCGCGCCAGCCAGCCCCGCCTCCGCCCGGATCCCACCCCCAGGATCGGCGGCAGAGGATTTCTCCCTGGGCTCCTCTAGGGGTGCCGGGCCAGAAGACGGCGGCGGTTCAGAGCTCCCCTCCGCCTCAGACGCCGGAACGACCGGAGAAACCGGGGAGAGAACAATTTCCAGCTCCTCCAGTACGTCCGGCACCAGAGACGCAGCCAGGGGGCCATCCTCCTCCCCGCCACCAACCTCCGACCCAGCGGACGGGGGGTTTTGAATTAAAAGCTCCACCAGGACGAGCATCCCCTGGGAGACGTCCGGGTCGCATTGGGCGAGCTCATTATCCTCGAGCTCGCCCGACCCAGCCCCCAGGCTGCCCGACCCGGCGAGGGGTAACGACACCGATAAAAGGTCAACTTCAATTACTGCCGCGGGTTGTTCCGCAACCCCCCCCACGGGCAGGGTCTCATCCCCATCCCCGGGAGGCACGTGCTGGACAGACACATCTGCCTCAGCCTCCCGAGGGACAGGCGACCCCTGCCGATCGCTGGTGATGACGACAGCGCTGGGGGGGCGGGGGGGCGCAGTACCCGCGGCGGGCGACGACTCCCCCTGCTCGGAGGGACCTTCCTCCTCCCGGTCCTCCTCCTCATCCAGGGGGTCGCGCCTTCTTTTTAGCACGGAGGGAGCGAGGGAGACCTCCATGTCTGCAAAGGCCTCCTCCTCGACTCCCTCCGGCGGAGCAGGTTTGTCGGGTTCCTCGGGCCCGAGCCCGGCCGCAGGTATTGGCATTACCGCTGCGGCGGTTGCGGCCACAGGCTCGGGCACGGGGCCCCTCCCGCTCACATCTGCCCTGATCAACTCCGCGAGGAGCGCGGGTGTAAGGGGCTCAAGGGGCAAGGGCTCACCATCCACGGGCGGACCTGCCCTAAGGTGCTTCTTTTTTCCCCGCGCCTTCTTTCCGGCTAGACACGCTCCCTCCCCCCCGCCGGAGGCCTTGGTGGCATCGGCCCCCGACGTCAACCGCGCATCAGACGTACTTGACGCGCGGGCAGATCCGGGGGGAAGGGCGGCGGCGGCGGCGCCAGCCTCGGCCGCACGAGACGGTCCGGCGGCCTTGGAGGCAGGGCAGTTCCTCCTGATGTGCCCCACCTCCCTGCAGGCATGGCACCTCACACCGTCCGACGTCCAAAAGGCGCGGTAGGCGGTCCCCTCGTGGAGGACGACGAACGCCCCTTCAGTGTCCTCCTCCCGCGCCAGCTGGATAAACAGCTGGCGCCGGAAGGAGAAGACGTGGCGAAGGCTGGCCTCCCGGAAGCCGAGCGGGATGGGCGTGATCCCCGACCTCACCTCCCCAAGTTGTCGCAAATGGGGAAGGAGGAGCTCACCAGGAACATAGGGCGGGACGTTGGAAATAATGATCCTCTGCGCGGTGGCCTCGAGAGGATCCACCGGCAGGAAAGTCCCGCCCACGGTGAGCCCCTTGGCGACAGCCAGGGACACCGCCCGCTCCGACCCCAGGAAGAACACAGCCTTCCCATACATTTTCGAGGCCGCGACGATGGCTGAGGGGCCGACAACCCCAGCCATGGCCTTGACGCAGGCCTCGATGGTCATAGTGGGGTGAGTGTAGCTCTTCACCCCAAGCTTTTTTGTTATTAATCGAAAAGGTGACGGGGCAGCAGGAACAGCGGGAGCAGCTGTGGCTGTGGCTACCACTCTCGCATAGGTCCCGGCTGGCCCCGCCACCGGCGAAGATGCAGTCGCCATTCTGGGGTGCTTTTTTTAAGGGCTACACTCACCCCAAGTCACAGGCCTGAAGGTGTTAATGGCCTCGGTGTATATATATATTTTTTTGTCCTCTATTGAGCAGAGGGAGCTGATTAAAATGAGGACACACCTCTCTCCTTATTGATTTAAATTGGGAGAGGAGCCCTCGCCCCTCTGCTTCAATTGGCAATTAATAAAATAGATGAAACTAAGGTGCCTTAGAAAGACAGGCAGAGAGAGACAAAGAGAGAGAGAGAGAGAGGTGGGGGGGGTGGGAAGGAGGGAGGCCGCAAAGGGCAGTGTTGCCACTCAGGATGGTGGGTGGGTGTAGGCAGGGTTGCACTCTCCGATGGAAAAAGTCTTTGGTGATGGTGGTCTTCTGGCAGGGGGAGAAGACGTCTTCACCTGGAAAAGCTGGAGAAGCCCAAGCTTAGTCCTGCAACAGGTCTTAACGAGGTAATTAAATTAAATTAAGGACTTCACCTTGGGCAGCTCCAAGCTCTCCCAGGGCAGGCAATAGAAGGGATGCTAATTAGTGGTGTGTGTGGCCTAGCTTTTAACAAGAGCACACACACTACACCCCTTGATGATCCGGCCTTGCTTCTTCTTTTCTCCCCCCACCTAAAATACAAAGTCTTGGGAGAGTGCCCCAAATAACACCCACCTGTAGATGTTCCGGATGAAGTTTTCTTCCCTCCTTTCAAGCAGTTGGTTTCTCTCCCCTCTCTCCCTCTCCTGAAGTGGAGGCCAAATTGGGGAGGCAGTGATAGAAAGGCCTCTCCCCTGGTTGATGTTGATGTAGGCCTCCTTTCTCCTTCTCCTCCTCTGTCCTCTCTCTCCAGGCACCTCAGTTGATGTAATGATGGTGGAGTTGGTGGTGGTGGTCCAACGTTCTCCTCCTCTTCCTGGTCAGGGGACCACCACTTTAATCCACTCTCCAAAGTCTGGCAGCTCCCTCTACTCGTGCTTGCAGCTGAACAGAGGGTAACTTAAGACTGATGTACAGAAGCCTGCTATGGTTTTTTATACAGGTGTGGTCACTTCCGGTACTGCAGTATAAAATCAGTTCTTCTCTTAAAGGTACATACACAACAAAGAGGACTCCTGGCATTTCCAGTGAGCAAAGTACAGCATTAAGGGTCTTTTATTTGGCTACTAGTAATGCTAGATTGACAGATTATAAAGTGACACTTCATTTCATAGAGAGCGAGGGCTTGTTCATGCAAAAGATCCTCAGCATTGAGATTAATACCTGCTACAGCCTGAAATTCATAACAGGCATAACCAGATCAATCATTAAAAGTGTAGAGATTCAATTGGAGATAGTTTTCAGCCAATCAGAAGTCAACTTTTGACAATAGTAATCCCACCTTCAGCATAGATGGTAGAACCCCAGAGATATTGGGGCAAAAGGTAAGCACAGTAAACAAATATAAAAAAGAGAAAAGGTTTAATGTAGTGTATGTAACATGTACTACCTTAAGAGGATACCTTAAGGTGATGGACTACTTTTTAATGGCTCCTGTACACTGTAGTACCGGTGGTGACCACACCGGTATATAAACCCTGCGGAGCAAAGTGTACCTCAGTTCCGCCCTGACCCTCAATCACTAAAGACCTGTTTACTTACTTCTGTAGTCTGTGTCCTGTTATTCAGTATAACTGCACTTGTAAACACAGACTCAAGAGTGGCGACGAGTCTGATCGTACCTAGCGGCAGTTTTGCATCCAAGGAAGCTTCGTCCTCAGAAACGGGCACCGAAAAAAGCCATCCGCCCTCAACATCCTGCTGAGCACTGCATTGCACGGGAGGCCATCGGGAACCCGGGTTGGTTTTCTGGCCACGAAGTCCAACATCAGAAACAGGCAGTGATCATCCCTTCTACGACAGCGGCGGGTAAGCCCGATCGAGCGGCACAGGGGGGAAGTCGGCCGAGTTGTCAGTGGGAGAAGGGGAGGGAAAATGAAGAAAAGGGCGGAGAACATGACCGCAGCCGGTGTCAGGGGCCGGACTGCAATTGGGGCAGAGACGCGCAGCAGCCAGAAAAGCGTTTATGGCCACAAGGACCGCGGGAGCGGCGGGGCAACAAGAGCAGCAGCGCAAGGAAAATAAAGGCAGGAAGGACCGCTGGGAGGCGTGGACGGCAACAGCATGGGAATCGCCATCTTGAGTCGGCGGGGGAAGAAGGCAAGCGCGGGAAAAGCCGCCAAGCGCGGGAAAAGCTGCCATCTTAAATTTTTTTTTAAATTTTTTAAAAAGTCATCATATTAAATAATATCCGAAGGGAAAGGAGAAACTCAGCAAGGATGCCAAAAATGGGTAACATCACTGCTTTTGATAACGATGTGGAAGATTGGGCCACTTATGTGGAACGCATCGAAGTTTACTGTACAGCGAATGATGTACCGGATGATAAGAAAGCACTAACCCTATTAAACTCGATGGGTGTGAAGACGTACGGGTTATTAAGGAACCTGGTAACCCCAGACAAACCGGTAGGGAAGAGTTTCACGGATATTGTTACTATCCTGCAAGAGCATTTAAACCCCACGCCGCTGCTGATAGCGGAACGATTTAAATTCTACAAAAGAATTCAACTTAAAGAAGAAAGCAACGCTGAATTCCTAACAGAACTGCACAAGTTATCAAAGTACTGCCAGTTCGGAACAGGACTAGCAGACGCACTGAGAGATAAGTTTGTGTGTGGGCTCCTAAGGGAAGGAACCCAGAAGCGACTGCTAGAGGAAAAGGACCTTACGCTGGACAAAGCTTTCAGCATTGCAGCATCCCACGAGGCAGCAGCACGGGGCGCTGCAGAGATACAGCAAAGGCCACTGGAATTCAGCACCAATGAAATGGCATTGGACGCAGTAAAGTGCTATCGTTGCGGAAGGACAACGCATGACCAGAACCAGTGCTGGTTCAAAGACAAAGAATGCAGGCAATGTGGCAAACTTGGTCACATAGCGAGAGTATGCCGGTCAGGAAAGAAGACCAGCAGCAAAAAGTCACCGCAGGAGAAGTACAAAAAAGTACACAAGGTGACAGAGAACAGTTCGGATGAACAGAAGACGGATTCAGACTCCAGCAGTAAGGAACTGGGTTGTCTGAAAATACATAATGTGGGTAACACAGCAGACCACCAAACTATCTGGGTCACGCTCCGGATAGCAGGAGTTCAAGTGAAGATGGAATTGGACACAGGGTCGGCATTAACGGTCATGAATAAGCAAGATTACAAAAGGTTATTCTCGCACATTCCCCTGAGGGATACGGAGACTGTATTGAAAACATACACGGGGCAAATAGTATACCCCAAGGGGAAGATAAAAGTAAATGTGGTCTACAATGATAAAGAAAGTCAGAAAATGGACTTGTATGTGTTACCTGATGGAGGTCCGCCACTACTGGGACGGGAATGGATCCGGAGAATAAATTTGGACTGGCATTCTATACAAGCACTGACTGTGGATGCCTGTAAGGAGGACGACGTCAAACCTAAATGACTGTCCAAAATCTTAGACGATGCTAAGGAGGTGTTCCAACAGGGACTTGGAACACTGAAAGGAATTACGGCAACCATCAAGGTTGAAGAACATGCGAACCCAAAATTTTTCAAAGCCAGACTGGTGCCTTATGCGATACGACCTGCTGTGGAAGCAGAGCTGGAAGGGCTAGAATGTTCAGGGGTACTGTCCAAGGTGGACTGGAGCGAATGGGCTACACACATTGTTCCTGTCATGAAGCGTTCGTTGAGCAACAAGCCGGGGGAACCTGGGAAGGATCGCATCTGTGGCGATTTCAAGATCACTGTTAATCCAGTTCTTCACACGGTGCAATATCCGCTTCCACAGATTGAAGATATCTTCGCTTCGCTGTCTGGCGGGAAGCACTTCACCAAGATAGACCTGGCGCAGGCGTACCTACAAATGGAAGTTGATGAAGCGTCACGACAGTATCTCACGATCAACACACATAAGGGCTTATATCGGTATAATAGGCTGGTTTTTGGAGTGGCATCGGCTCCAGCGATTTGGCAAAGGGCCATGGAGCAGGTATTGCAGGGAATCCCAGGCACACAATGCTACCTGGATGACATCCTGATTACAGGAGATAACGATAATGATCACCTCGCGAATTTGGAGCGGGTGCTCATCAGATTGAAAGAATATGGGCTAAGAGCTAATCACCAGAAATGCGTGTTCTTTCAAAAGCGAATCTCGTACTGCGGCCACGTCATCGACCAGGAGGGGCTCCATAAGTCACCTGACAAGATCGAAGCTGTTGTCAAAGCTCCAGCACCGGAAAATGTATCCCAATTGCGGTCGTTCCTCGGGTTGGTTAACTATTACCACAAGTTTCTTCCAAATTTATCCACGGTGTTACACCCGCTAAACACTCTTTTGCAAATGGGAATACCATGGAAGTGGAGCGATGATTGTAAGCGGGCTTTTCAAAAGAGCATAAGAACATAAGAAATAGGAGCAGGAGTAGGCCAATTGGCCCCTCGAGCCTGCTCCACCATTCAATAAGATCATGGCTGATCTGATCCTAACCTCAAATCTTCTATCACTCTGCATCCACCCGTACCCATGTGATCTCCCGGGAGAGGCGAAAAACCAGATAAAGACCCAATGGCCAATTTGGGAGAAAAAAATCTGGGAAATTCCTCTCCGACCCATCTAGGCAATCGAAATTCTTCCAGGAGATCACTCTGTCCCTATATTTTCTACAGTACTTACCTTCTGTAAAGGCGATCTCCACCCCAGCCAGGAACAGGGATAAAACCATCTCCTGAAATCTAACACAGAATTAGAACACAGTAGGAGCAGAACAAGGCTACACGGCCCCTGGGCCCACTCCACTACACACAGGGCCATGACCATTCCGAACCTAGACTCATGTCCAATTTCCTGCCCGCTCCCCGTAACCCTTAATTCCCTTTACTTCTAGGAAACTATCTATTTCTGTTTTAAATTTATTTAATGACGTAGCTTCCACAGCTTTCTGGGGCAGCAAATTCCACAAACCTACCACCCTCTGAGTGAAGAAGTTTCTCCTCATCTCAGTTTTGAATGAGCAGCCCCTTATTTTAAGATTATGCCCCCTAGTTCTAGTTTCACCCATCATTGGGAACATCCTCACCGCATCCACCCAATCAAGCCCCTTCACAATCTTATATGTTTCAATAAGATCGCCTCTCATTCTTCTGAACTCCAATGAGTAGAGTCCCAATCTACTCAACCTCTCCTCATATGACCACTCCCTCATCCCCGGGATTAACCGAGTGAACCTTCTTTGTACTGACTCGAGAGCAAGCATGACTTTTCTTAAATATGGACACCAAAACTGTATGCAGTATTCCAGGTGCGGTCTCACCAATACCTTGTACAACTGCAGCAATACCTCCCTGTTTTTATATTCCATCCCCCTAGCAATAAAAGCCAACATTCCATTGGCCTTCTTAATCACTTGCTGCACCTGCATACTGACTTTTTGAGTTTCATGCACCAGGACCCCCAGATCCCTTTGTACTACAGTACTTTCCAGTTTCTTGCCATTAAGATAATAACTTGCTCTATGATTTTTCCTGCCAAAGTGCATAACCTCACACTTTCCAGTATTGTATTCCATCTGCCAAATCTCTGCCCACTTACTTAGCCTGTCTATGTCCCTTTGCAGGTTTTTTATGTCCTCCTCACTCACTACTTTCCGTCCCATCTTTGTATCATCTGCAAACTTTGATATGTTACACTCGGTCCCCTCCTCCAAATCGTTAATATAGATTGTAAAGAGTTGGGGACCCAGCACTGACCCCTGCGGAACACCACTAGGTACTGGTTGCCAATCTGAGAACGAACCATTTATCCCAACTCTCTGCTTTCTGTTAGAGAGCCAATCCTCCACCCACGCCAGAATATTACCCCCAATCCCGTGATTTTTTATCTTGAGCAATAATCTTTTGTGTGGCACCTTGTCAAATGCCTTTTGGAAGTCTAAATACACTACGTCCACTGGTTCCCCTTTATCCACCCTGTATGTTACTTCCTCAAAAAACTCAAGCAAATTTGTCAAACATGACTTCCCCTTCATGAAACCATGCTGAGTTTGTCCTATTAAATTATGTTTATCCAAATGTCCCGTTACTGTCTCCTTAATAATGGACTCTAACATTTTACCAACCACAGATGTTAGGCTAACAGGTCTATAGTTTCCAGCCTTCTGCCTACTACCCTTTTTAAATAAGGGTGTTACATTAGCAGTTTTCCAATCTGCCGGGACCTTTGCTGAGTCCAGTGAGTTTTGGAAAATTATTACCAATGCATCCACAATCCCTACTGCTACTTCCCTCAAGACCCTAGGATGCAAGCCATCAGGTCCAGGGGATTTATCCGCCTTGAGTCCCATTATTTTACCAAGTACCACTTCCTTAGTGATTTTAATCGTATTTAGTTCCTCCCCCCCTAGAGCCCCCTGTTTGTCCAGTGTTGGGATATTCTTAGTGTCCTCTACTGTAAAGACTGATACAAAATAATTGTTCAGTGTTTTTGCCATCTCCATGTTTCCCACCATTAATTTCCCGGTCTCATCCTCTAAGGGACCAACATTTACATTAGCCACCCTTTTTCTTTTTATATAACTATAGAAACTTTTACTGTCTGTTTTTATATTTTTTGCTAATTTACTTTCATAATCTATCTTCCCTTTCTTAATCAATCTTTTAGTTATTTTTTGCTGTCTTTTAAAGACTTCCCAATCTTCCATCCTCCCACTAGATTTGGCTACCTTATATGCCCTTGTTTTTAGTCGGATACTATCCTTAATTACTTTACTTAGCCACGGATGGCTATCTTTTCTTTTACACCCTTTTTTCCTCAGTGGAATATATTTTTTTTGGAAGTTGTAAAATAACTCCTAAAATGTACACCACTGGTCATGTACCGTCTTACCCTTTAATCTATTTTCCCAGTCCACTCTAATTAATTCCGCTCTCATACCTTCATAGTCTCCTTTATTCAAGCTCAGCATGCTTGTTTGAGATCCAACCTTCTCACCCTCTAATTGAATATGGAACTCAACCATGTTATGGTCACTCATTCCAAGGGGATCCTTTACTAGGACATTTTTAATTAATCCTGTCTCATTACACAGGACCAAATCTAAGGTTGCTTGCCCCCTGGTCAGTTCAGTTACATACTGCTCAAGAAACCCATCCCTAATACACTCAATGAACTCATCCTCAAGGCTGCTCTGCCCAATTTGATTTGTCCAGTTAATATGATAATTAAAATCCCCCATAATTATAGCTGTTCCCTTATTACAAGCCTCAACTATTTCCTGATTAATACTCCGTCCAACAGAGTTGCAACTGTTCGGAGGCCTATAGACTACACCCACTAGTGTTTTTTTCCCCTTATTATTCCTTATCTCCACCCAAACTGTTTCACTATCCTGCTCCTTTGACCCAATATCATTTCTCTGTATTATAGTGATTCCTTCTTTTATTAACATAGCCACCCCACCTCCTCTCCCTTCCTGCCTGTCCTTCCTGATTGTTAAATAACCTGGTATGTTTAATTCCCAGTCATGGTCACCCTGCAGCCATGTTTCTGTAATGGCCACAAGATCATACCCATATGTCATTATTTGTGCCGTTAACTCATTCATTTTGTTACGAATGCTACGTGTATTCAGATAAAGAACTTTCAAATATGTTTTGTAACACTTAGTTCCTGTTTTTTCCCTTTTTAGTACTTTATTTTTTACTCCATACCTTCTGTCCCTTCCTGACACATTCTGTTTTTTAATTCCCCCACTGCTACCTAAGTCTATGACCTTCTCTGTTGTCATTTCTATTATTTGCTCTCTAGAAACCTCCCCCCCACTAATTAGTTTAAAGCCCTCTCTACAGCCCTAGTTATATGATTCGCCAGGACTCTAGTCCCAGCACTGGCCAAGTGGAGTCCGTCCCAACAGAACAGCTCCCTCCTGTCCCAGTACTGGTGCCAGTGTCCCAAGAAGCAAAACCCATTTCTCCCACACCAGTCTTTGAGCCACGCATTTAACTCTTTAATTTTATTTATCCTAGCCAAATTCGCTCGTGGCTCAGGTAATAACCCAGAGATTATTACCCTTGAGGTTCTGTTTTTTAATTTGGCCCCTAGCTGCTCATACTCCTTTAACAGAACCGTCTTCCTTGTCCTATCTACGTCGTTTGTACCAACATGGACCACGACAACTGGATCCTCCCCCTCCCACTCCAAGTTTCTTTCCAGCCCAGAAGAGATGTCCTTAACCCTGGCACCAGGCAGGCAACACAGCCTTCTGGACTCCCGCTCTTGACTGCAGAGAACCCTATCTATCCCCCTAATGATACTATCCCCTACCACTACAACATTTCTTTTTACTCCCTCCACTTGAATGGCCCCCTGTACCACGGTGCTGTGGCCAGGTTGCTCATCCTCCCTGCAGTCCCCGCTCCCGCCCTCACAGGGAATAAGAACCTCAATCCTGCTGGACAAGAACAAGGGCTGCGTCTCCTTCAACACTACATCCTGGATCCCTGTACCTTCCTCACTCGTAGTCACACCGTCCTGTCCCTGACCACGGACTACATCTGCAGTAATTAACTTCATAGGTGTGACCATCTCCTGAAACATAGAGTCCAGGAACTTCTCCCCCTCCCTGATGTGTCGCAGTGTCTGAAGCTCGGTCTCAAGCTCCATAACATGGAACTTGAGTTCCTCTAGCAGCAAACACTTGTCGCAGATGTAATCACCGTGAGCCTCAATGGGGTTCACCGGCTCCCACATCTCGCAACAGTAACACATCACCTGCTCCATTCTATATAATTAATTTAATTTCTTATTATTAGTTATGAAGACCCTGCCCGGATATATATGATAATATCACACCACTATTCAATAGGACTTACCAACTTAAAGGTATAAAAGAGAAGAGAAGGAAGAAAACCAACCAACCAGCTGATCACCAACCTCCTCCTTGAATACTGT
Source organism: Somniosus microcephalus (assembly GCF_052327205.1). Taxonomy (NCBI): domain Eukaryota; kingdom Metazoa; phylum Chordata; class Chondrichthyes; order Squaliformes; family Somniosidae; genus Somniosus; species Somniosus microcephalus. The sequence continues at coordinate 143,313,070 of NC_140995.1, read as the reverse complement.
CTGTGGAGCCTGTTTGGTTGACTCGTCTCGCTGCTCCGCTTCCGCAGTGCTGTCTAAGCCTGGGAGTGGGGAACAAAACAGAGCAAAAAACACACCCTCACCTCCCACTTATCCGAACTCTCCCACTTAGCAAAACTCCAACAGCACTCAATGCACAAAGCACTCCGTGCACTGCACTAGCCCCTCCCCTTTTATACCCAGATTCTACTTCCTGTTTAAGCTGCCCAAGAGTTTAAAAAACCCTTAAAAAATTAAACTTACTTCAAATAATTGACTTCTTAACACACTAAAATTCACAAAATACACTTAAATGATTTTTCTCCCACTTAGCAAAACTCCAACAGCACTCAATGCACAAAGCACTCCGTGCACTGCACTAGCCCCTCCCCTTTTATACCCGGATTCTACTTCCTGTTTAAACTGCCCAAGAGTTTAAAAAACCCTTAAAAAAGGGACTGATCACCTCTAAGGAAGTGTTGGCTCACTTTAACCCAATGCTGCCTACTCGCTTAGCTTGTGATGCTTCTCCATATGGTATCGGGGCAGTGCTCTCACATAAGTTTCCAGATGGCTCGGAAAGGCCAGTCGCTTTCGCATCCAGATCATTGACCTCTGCTGAGCGCAACTATGCTCAGATAGATAGGGAGGCTCTCAGCCTCCTGTGGGGAGTTAAGAAATTTAACCATTACCTGCAAGGCCAAAAGTTTACGCTGCTGACAGATCACCAGCCGTTGGTTTCCATTTTCAACCCTAAGAAGGGTGTTCCGGTAATGACGGTGCAGAGGCTTCAGAGATGGTCCCTTTTCCTAGGGGCACATCAATACGATATTGAATTCAAAGGTACAAAGCAACATGGAAATGCTGATGGGCTGTCGTGCCTGCCACTACCTACAGCGGAAGAGGCACCGGCAGTTGACCCTGTCGAGATATTTCACTCGACCATCATCGAATGCTTACCAGTCACCAATGCGGGTATTGAGAGAGAGACACCCGAAATGACCCGACACTGTCTCGGGTCTATGACTTGACAGTGAAGGGATGGCCAGCACATGGCGAACCACTGTTACCAGCATTCTCAGCCAGACGAGAACAGCTGTCCGTATGTCAAGGAACATTGATGTATGGAACAAGGGTGATTATTCCTCCTAAATTAAGGGAGAGAGTTCTAAAAGAATTGCACGAAGGTCATCTGGGGGGAGTCAAGATGAAAAGCTTTGCTAGGGCTTATGTGTGGTGGCCAGGTATCGACAAACAAATAGAGGATCTGACTAAAAGCTGCTCAGGGTGCCAAAAAGTTCAGAACGCACCTCCAATTGCACCGCTGCATCCGTGGGAATGGCCTTCAGCCCCATGGCAACGTGTGCATATCGACTTTGCAGGTCCATTCATGGATTCCATGTTTTTGATAGCAGTAGACGCACATTCTAAATGGCCAGAAGTGATTAAGATGTCGACCACTACCTCTGAGAAGACGATTGCAGTTCTAAGAACCATATGTGCAAGGAATGGATTGCCAGAGCAAATATGTTCAGACAACGGACCACAGTTCGTGTCAGAAGAATTCCAGAAATTCATGAAAAAGAATGGGGTGAAACACTATACATCTGCCCCATATCATCCGGCTACAAATGGGTTGGCCGAGAGATTTGTACAGACATTCAAAAAGGCGATAAAGGCCATGAGTGAAGATCATATTCCACTACAACACAAGGTGGACAATTTCCTAATGGCGTATCGAAACGCCACGCATGCAGTGACAAATCAAAGCCCTGCCATAATGTTCTATAACAGAAGGTTGCGGTCCTGGTTGGATTTGTTAAAACCCAATGTGCGACGGGAAGTCGAAAACAAGCAATTCCAGCATGTAAATAACAAGGCCACTCGTAGTTTTGAAATAGGACAACCAGTGTTGGCCAGGGACTAAACGGATGATAAATAGCAACCTGGGACAATTCGTGCACGCCAGGGACCCTTGATGTACACGGTAGACGTTGGAGAGAATGTAATACGACGTCATGCTGACCAACTTGTGGAATCGAGAACAAGGGTCGACCCCATGTCTACGGCAGAGACACCAGTTGAAGAACTTATTGAACCTGTAGCATCTACCTCAGACTCGAACGCATTGGATGATGTTGAATCCATAGGAGATCAAGTGAGTCACCCCAGCAACGGGAACTAGAGATCCCTGAAAGGCGTTATCCGGGCCGGATCAGGAGGCCTCTTCAGAGACTGAATCTTTGAACAGTTCTTGTGTGTAAATTGTATATATGTTATCCATGTAGTGTATTAATTGGGGGTGTCCACTGTTAAGCTAAAAGGGGAGGAATTGTAGTGTATGTAACATGTACTACCTTAAGAGGATACCTTAAGGTGATGGACTACTTTTTAATGGCTCCTGTACATTGTAGTACCGGTGGTGACCACACTGGTATATAAACCCTGTGGAGCAAAGTGTACCTCAGTTCCACCCTGACCCTCAATCACTAAAGACCTGTTTACTTACTTCTGTAGTCTGTGTCCTGTTATTCAGTATAACTGCACTTGTAAACACAGACTCAACACTTAACATGTTTCTTATTTAGGTATAGACCTTCAGACTAGTAAGGCTGAGGTTGGACTGGTGTCATTGATAATTAATTGGGGCTAATAATGCCAAAATATTGACAAGTGAAATTGCCTTCTCAGGTGCATGATAATTTAAAAATCTTCATACAGTGATGTGGCTGAGTAATGCTTTTCTGTCTCCAATTTCTTACTTTTATTGTGCATAGTGGAGAAGTGCACAGCAGGTAAATTTCCTACGTGATTTCCAAATTGATATTTTGACATTCATGTGATTCTAACTCGCATCTGAAACCCTGTTGCATATGCAAATCACAAACATACTGGAGAGTTAAAAGAGAGATTTATGATCAATAATCCAAATAGACAAGTTCATTTAAGTAGAAAATATAGCTGTTTTCTCAGTATGAATCCCAATATATGAAATTTGGTAAAATTACAAGGGGGAAATGAAACAGTAATTTCTGAACAGATACTCAGGCAGATATTAGGATTAAACAATTTCAAATCAGAATCTCACCGACATCCTTTACTGGGATAGGAATTTAATGGATTTTGATTGGTAAGCATTAGTTATAAGCACTACAGTTAACTAGAGGGCATAAATTTAAGATCATCAGCAGAAGAACAAAGAAAGAGTTTAGAAATGTTTTTGGCACAGAGGAACGTTAAGATGTGCAATATGCTATTAGAAGCAGTAGTGGAAACTGAATCCATATTAGCTTTTCAAAGAGAAGTTAAGAGATATTTCAAAAAGAACATTTTTAAAGGATATGGGGAAAGGGCAGGGGTATGGAGCTAAGTGGATTGCTCTTTCAGAGAGCCAGCACAATGGCAATGGGATGAATAGCTTCCTTCTGTACTGTAAAATTCCATGGGGTAGAAATTGGGCAGGACCCAAAACCAGGCACGCCAGAACAGGGAGGCCCAAGGACCACCCTAACTTTATTCTTGGGCCTCATCACCATAATTCAGGCAACCCAATGCAGCTCACCTGTCAGGGCTCAGGGCCGAACCAATTTCGGCCATTGCCAAGGCCCACAGGTAACAGCTGGGGGTTGGGGATAGGCGGTCAGGGGGGGTGGGGGGCAGCGAGGATGGGCCAGCAGGGGCCCACGGTTATTGAATGGAACCAGGAGGAGCACTGCTGCTCCTACCAATTCCATAAAAAGAACATTTCAGGAATTTTGAGGCCCCTTTTTTGGAACGGCTTCCAGCGGTCCCTTTAAGGGCCGCGGGCTAGGCAGCTCAAGACACACAAATACTGGTTGGAGCCTGCAAAGCGCAACCTCTAACTAGTCTAAAGGAATTTAGGCATACAGAACAAATGAACATAAGAACATAAGATGTAGGAGCAGGAATAGGTCATTTGGCCCCTCGAGCCTGCTCCGCCATTCAATAAGATCATGGCTGATCTGATTTTGGCCTCAACTCCACTTCTGTGCCCGCTCCCCATAACCCTTCACTCCCTTACCATTCAACAATCTGTCTATCTCCACCTTAAATATATTCAATGACCCAGCCTCCACAGCTCTCTGGGGAAGAGAATTCCAATGATTCACGACCCTCTGAGAGAAGAAATTCCTCCTCATTTCCGTTTTAAATGGGTGCCCCCTTATTCTGAAATTATGCCCCCTAGTCCTAGATTCCCCCACGAGGGGAAACATCTTTTCTGCATCTACCCTGTCAAGCCCCTTCAGAACCTTATGGGGAAAAAATTGGGTCGCGCCCCCTTTGGGGCGCTAACTTCGCCGGGGCGCTACTTTCAGCAGCCCGAAAAAGTTAGCGCCCCTGTGCCTGAAATTGACCGGTAGCGCCCCAAGAGGGAGGCAAGGCACTACTGGAAGTGCCCCGCCTCCCTCTTGGGGCACTGCAAGTGAATATCACGGCCCTACGTGCTGCAGTGCCATGCGCTGCGGCACGTCGTGCCATGGTACTGCAGGCCTTCCTCCCCTTATTAAAGGTAAGGGGCCTGGCGTTGCGCGGCCCAGGCCCCAGCTGAGCCACCAGGGATCGGAGTGCCGGTAAAAGAGTCCGACACTCAAGAGAAGAGCCAGGCTCACGGAGCACAGCTGGCAACCTGCGGGGGGGGGGGTGGTGCTGCACAGAAGGCCAGGGACGGCAAAGCGGGCAGGCACCTTTCCTTTAATTTGTGCCGCCCCATCCGCAGGTAGGCCCCCTGACCCAGTTGGACATCGCATCCGGTGGTAAGTCAGGGGGCGCTACTGAAGATCGTGACCGTGGCGCGAGCAGGACGCTGCGCATGGCTATGATGTCATCGCAAGCGGTGCAGCGCCGTGGGGTGATAACGGTTACCACCGCTGCTAACCTCCCACTGAATTTCGTGGGAGGTGTTAGTGGCGCCGCGCCCAGGCGCATGTTGCTTTGCACCCTGTTAGCGTCCTCTTAGGGTGCTAACGAGAGGCGCAAATCAACCAAATTTTTTCCCCCTATATGTTTCAATAAGATCCCCTCTCCTTCTTCTAAATTCCAATGAGTATAGGCCCAATCGGCTCAACCTTTCTTCATAAGGCAACCCCTTCATCTCCGGAATCAACCTCGTGAACCTTCTCTGAAGTGCCTCCAATGCAAGTATATCCTGCCTTAAATAAGGAGACCAAAACTGTACGCAGTACTCCAGGTGTAGTCTCACCAACGCCCTGTACAGTTGTAACAGGACTTCCCTACTTTTATACTCCATTCCCTTTGCAATAAAGGCCAACATTCCATTTGCCTTCCTAATCACTTGCTGTACCTGCATGCTAACTTTTTGGGATTCATGTACAAGGACACCCAAATCCCTCTGTACCTCAGCATTTTGTAATATCTCCCCATTTAAATAATAATTTGCTTTTTTATTTTTCCTACCAAGGTGGATAACCTCGCATTTTCCCACATTATACTCCATCTGCCAGGTTTTTGCCTACGCACTTAGCCTATCTATATCCCTTTGGAGATTCTTTGCGTCCTCCACACAATTTGCTTTCCCCCCTATCTTTGTATCATCAGCAAATTTGGCTACATTACACTCAGTCCATTCATCCAAGTCATTAATATAGATTGTAAATTGTTGGGCCCCAGCACTGATCCCTACGGCACTCCACTAGTTACAGCTTGCCAACCGGAAAATGACCCATTTATCCCGACTCTCTGTTTTCTGTTAGTTAGCCAATCCTCTATCCATGCTAATATATTACCCCCAACCCCGTGAGCTCTCATCATGTGCAGTAACCTTTTATGTGGCACCTTATCGAATGCCTTCTGGAAATCCAAATACACGACACCTACTGGTTCCCCTTTATCCACCCTGCTCGTTACATCCTCAAAGAACTCCAGCAAATTTGTCAAACATGATTTCCTTTTCATAAAACCATGCTGACTCTGCTTGACTATATTATGCTTTTCTAAATGTCCTGCTACCACTTCCTTAATGATGGACTCCAGCATTTTCCCAAAGACAGATGTTAGGCTAACTGGTCGATAGTTGCCTGCTTTCTGTCTCCCTCCTTTCTTAAATAGGGCTGTTATATTTGTGGTTTTCCAGTCCACTGGGACCTCTCCAGAATCCAGGGAATTTTGGTAGATTACAACCAATGCATCCACTATCTCTGCAGCCACCTCTTTTAAGACCCTAGGATGCAGGCCATCAGGTCCAGGGGACTTGTTCACCTTTAATCCCATTAGTTTGCTTAGTACTTTTTCTCTAGTATTGTGATTGCTTTAAGTTCCCCCCCACCCCCACCCCCACCCCAATAGCCCCTTGATTATCCATTATTTGGATGCTTTTAGTGTCTTTTAGTGTCTTCTACCATGAAGGTTAAAAATAGACACGAGTCTCATTTCTGATGGCAGCAGGGCTGCCTAATCAAGGTTTCCATGAGTTTAGCAGTAACCCAAACATCCGTGCAAATCATGCTCAGGTCTCTACCCTGCTAAATTAGTCATCATTGTGTCTGTTTCCTGCATGGAATATGGACACAGTGTTGTTGAATTTAGACCCCTGTGATTCTAACTATGTGGAACAACAGGCTGGAGGTTTTCAGGTGTCAGTAACTCAGTTTCAGTTGTAGAACATAGACACTTTAAAAAATATATGGATTACTTAACTATAATTGTAATAAACAGTGACTATGTACTCGGAGGAGGAATAGCATTGAGTCTAATATTACCAAGCATCAAGCAAGAATTGAGGTTAGACGGATTTTTTTCACGCCAGAAGGTCATAGATATGTAGATTAAATACCCAGACAAAACAATTGATGATGTGCCATGCAACACCTTTCACAAAGAGCTGATTAAATACCTTGTTGGGAATGAGATTGAAATTTGTAAGGATGAGTACAGATGAAGATAATTTAAGTTAAAAGCTAAATACTGCAGATGCTGGAAATCTGAAACAAAAGCAAAAAAAGCTGGAAACACACGGCATATCAAGTCAACATCTGTGGAGACAAAGACAGTCTGTGTTTCAGGTTCATACCCTTCACCTGAACTGAGACCACATTATCAAATTCCACTCCAGAGCCACCAGAGCAGTTTGGATGCAAATTCTCGGCTGACACTACAGTGCAGTGCAGTGCTGAGGGAGTGCTGCACTGGTGGAAGTGTTGTTCTATCAAGGTTCCATCTGCCTCTTTTTTTCAAGCTCACCAACATGAGGGGTGTTAGTGCTGAGACCACTTCAGCAACTTGAGGGTCAATTTTAGTTCAGCCCAGCGGAAACCAGGCGGAATGAGAGTTAAAAACAAGTGGCTCTATTTGCACCTCCATTCCGACCTTGCAACTGGTTTAACCCTGCTGTTTTTGCCAGTGATTGCAGCATCTACCTCACACAGGTGGGAGCCTTATTAATATACGATAACTGGGGTACTACGTCATACATATGACATCAATGGCATTTTAACGGTGTGCTGAGCAGGGTTCCACTGGATGGGCAGGCAGTTAAAATGTCCCAGGTTGCTAACCCTCCAGAAAGCTGCCTGAATCCCTCGGTGTCTAATTTTAACTTGCTCTTCTGAGCAGGCAGGAAAAGCACCTGTCTCAGTCCAGTGGGGTCCTTCTTTAAATATGCTAAATATGCCGCTGTGGCTTTCCTGCCAGGCTGAAACAAGTCAGAAGAGGACCAGAATGTGAAGAGGCCCTGAAAGGTATCTTCCTTTTTTGGGCTTGGAAAAGTGATCCTCTGGATCCCACAGGGAAAGTGAGACTTCCCCCGCTTTAGACTTCCCCCACCCACCTCCCCCAATTCATAATCGTGAGAACACAGGGGCGATGAACAAGGGTGGACAAATGGAATTGAGGCATAGATCATTCATGATCTAATTGAATGGCAGAACAGGCTTGAATGGCTGAATGGCCTACTCCTGTTCCTATGTGTGAGTCAACTCCAACAAATGTAAGATGCTAAGTCTACCTACAACTGTAATTGATATCAGTGAACCTGAGGGGTAATCTCCAGCAGACTCAAAGTTGAAAAAGATGTCATTAACACCAGAACATTTAACGTATGACAAAGATAAAATACATGATCTGTCTGAACATAAACAATTGCAGATCTTTGACTTTCTTCCTCCCTGTCTCCCTTCAGTTAGAATTAAGGTAAATGTCATTTTATAGCTGAAAGATCATCAAAATCCATTTGACAAATATTCCCTTTTCATTGACATTAATGAAGAGTGAAGAGTCACACACTTCTTGAACAAAGTAACGTGAGGAGCTTCATGCTGAAAGAAATGGGACAAACTTTTAAGAAGTGCTGATGGCCAGACATTTGAAAAAATTGGAAAGTGAACCAGGAAAGTAAATGAGAGAATGTTCAGACAGCATGTCAATACTAATTAGCAGCAGATTTTGCATGCTGAATAAGAGAGGAAATAGACTGAAATAAAAACAGAAAATGCTGGAAGTACAGAGGAGGTCAGTTAGTATCTGTAAAAAGAATAGCTTAGTTAACATTTTGGGTGAATACCCTCTATCAGCGGAAATATATTGCAGCTATGCTTGTACTATGAGGCATGTTAGTGCTTTGTGTGTATTCCAAATCCAGATTGTGAGCTAAATTCGCTGTCAGTAAGGAAATTTGAGAGGTGGACCCAAGAATACTTCTAGAAAAATCTACAAGAACTGGGACTGAACATCATTTAGTTCAGGTGATTTTTCTTTGTAATTTGAGGATTTGTTCCATTTTCTTGGATTCAGACCCTTTCTGCCCCTCAGAAAACTTCAGAACTCAACTGTTAAGAACAAACACTGAAGGCACACATAGTGAGGGGCAGTGCCCAAATTTCTACCTGGTATATACTTGCATATCAGTCATGATTTCTTCCACTTCTTGATCATGAGGATCTCATCATCAATGATGGCTCACTGAAGAAGAAGAAGACACTGCAGCCTTTGTAGGCCTTGGCAGAAATGGTAGCCGACAAAGTTCAGTGCTGGGGCCAAACTGGAAGGAGAGGAGGCCTCTAATAGGCTGTCTACCAGGCAAGAATCAATCAAATCAAATCAAAATCAAATCAAATCAAATCAACTTTTATTGTCATTGTTAGTGCACAAGTGCAGTACAACGAAATGTAGGCTTGCGGCTCCCGAGAGTGTACAATTTGGATTAGGACACTTAAACATTTCAACATACATTTGTACATATATATTAGCATAAATATGACCATAATAAAGTGCATCGGCAGATGTGCAGGCTTTAGTGTTTATTTGTGGAGTTCAGTAGGATGACAGCCCTGGGAAAGAAGCTGTTCCTAAATCTGGTCGTACGGGTGCGAATGCATCTGTAGCGTCTTCCAGATGGTAGGAGGGCGAACAGACTGTGGCTGGGGTGGGTAGGGTCTTTGATGATGGACCGTGCCCTCCGTAGGCAGCGTTTCTGATATATATGTTCTATGGTCGGTAGCCGGGTGCCGGTAATGCGTTGGGCAGTTTTGACTACCCGCTGCAGGGCTTTCCGGTCATGGGAGCTACAGCTGCCGTACCATACCGTGATACAGTTTGTCAGGATGCTCTCTATAGTGCAGCTGTAGAAGTTAGAGAGGATCTGGGGTGACAGATTACATCCCTTCAGCCTCCTCAAGAAATATAGGCGCTGCTGGGCCTTCTTCACCAGAGAGGAGGTGTTGAGGGACCAGGAGAGGTCTTCCGTGATGTGGACTCCGAGGAACTTAAAGCTGGCCACCCTTTCCACCTCCGCCTCATTGATGTGGATGGGGGTGTGACTTCCGCCTTTGGACTTCCTGAAGTCCACGATTATTTCCTTTGTTTTCTTGGTGTTAAGGGCCAGGTTGTTGTCGGCGCACCACTTCACGAGATGCTGGACCTCCTCCCTGTAGGCTGACTCATCGCTGTTGGTGATCTGGCCTACTACCGTGGTGTCATCTGCAAACTTGATGATGGTGTTGGAACCATGAACAGCCACACAGTCGTGGGTGAAGAGGGAGTAGAGGAGGGGGCTCAGCACACATCCTTGTGGGGCCCCCGTGTTCAGGGTCGGGGGGGGGAGGTGTGGTTACCTAATTTGACAGACTGGGGTCTGTTTGTTAGGATGTCCAGGGTCCAGTTGCAGAGGGAAGTGTTCAGGCCAAGAGTTTGGAGTTTGGTGGCCAGCTTGTTGGGGACGATAGTGTTGAATGCTGAGCTGTAGTCTATAAACAACATTCTGATGTAGGTCTCCTTACCATCTAGGTGATTCAGTGCCGAGTGTAGAGCAGTTGTGATTGCATCCTCCGTTGATCTGTTTGCCCGATAGGCAAACTGGTGTTGGTCAAGGGAGGCAGGAACACTGGCTTTGATGTGGGCTAAGACCAGTCTCTCGAAACACTTCATTATGATGGGTGTGAGTGCGACAGGTCGATAGTCGTTCAGACACGTCACAGCCGCTTGTTTAGGCACAGGAATGATGGTGGCGGTCTTGAAGCATGTAGGGACTACTGCCTGGGCCAATGACAGGTTGAAGATGGCGGTGAAGACATCAGCCAGCTGATCAGCACATTCCTTGAGTACCCGTCCAGGGATGCTATCCGGTCCAGTAGCCTTTCGTGTGTTCACTCTGCGTAGAGCGCCCCTTACGTCGGAGGTCGACAGAGTGAGCACCTGGTCTTCCGGGGGTGGCAAGGCTTTGGTGGCCGACATGATCCTGATTGGGGTAGGGTTAGGAGCTATTATAACTGTTTCAGTGAGGGTTTCTGTGGAGTGATGCAAAATTCCCAGTAATTTATGGTGTGGTGAAAGTAATGGCATAAGTCATTTACGCCATAATTTCCTGCTATTTCTGCACCATAATAATAATAATGCACCATTACGATGGCACAAGTTTTCAGCAAATGTTATTGTAGCAACGCATTGTCTTTCCAGTAGACAGTCCTCTTAAACTACAATCTTATACATAAAAGTATCATATGCTTGGAGGAAGATAAAGGCAGCGACACAATTTCATGACTCATACACCATCACTAAGTTTGGTGAGTATCACTCCCACGGTATTGAGTACAAAATTAGAGAAGTTATGCTGAATCTTTATAAAGCGCTGGTTAGGCCACAACTGGAGTATTGCGTCCAGTCCTGGTCACCACACTTTAGGAAGGATGTGAAGGCCCTTGAGAGGGTGCAGAGGAGATTTACCAGAATGGTTCCGGGGATGGGGGATCTTAGCTACAAGGACAAGTTGGAGAAGCTGGATTTGTTTTCATTAGAGCAAAGGAGGTTGAGGGGAGATTTGATAGAGGTGTACAAGATTATGACGGGTTTGGATAGGCTAGACCGGGAAAGGCAGTTCCCACTAGTTGATGCTACAAGGACTAGGGGACACAGATTTAAGGTTTTGGGCAAGAGATTCAGGGGGGATATGAGGAAAAACTTTTTTACACAGTGAGTGGTGAGGACCTGGAACTCGCCGCCGCTGGAAGTGATGGAAGCGGAGACACTCAATGTTTTCAAGGGGAGACTGGATAGGCACTTGAGGGAAATAAACTTGCAGGGCTACGGGGATAGAGCGGGGGAATGGGACTGACTGGATTGCTTTGCAGAGAGCCGGGATGGACCGGATGAGCTGAATGGCCTCCTTCTGTGCCATTATGACTCTATGACGCTATGGGAAAAAAATTGGGTAGCGCCCATGGGGCACCCCGAAAAAGTTAGCACCCCGAAAAAGCTAGCGCCCCTGCGGCTGATTTTCCCAGGTAGCACCCCGAGAGGGAGGAGGGGCGCTACTGGAAGCGCCCCACGTCCCTCTTGCGGCGCTGCGAGTCAAAGGGGGAGGGGCCTGGTGCAGCGCATCCCGGTGCCCAGCTCGGCCACCAGGTATCGGGGGTGCCGGTAAACGAGCCCGGCACTGAAGAGAAGTGCCGGGCTCACAGAGAGCAGCCAGCACCCCGCGGGGGGGCTTCATGGGGGCCGGGGACAGCAAAGGAAGCAGGTGCTGGCAGGCGGCCAACAACGAAAATGGCCGTCCGCCACCTCCACTTTAACTAGCGCCACCCCAGCCGCAGGTAGGCCCCCCTGATCCTGGCGGACATAGCATCCGGCGGTAAGTCGGGGGACGCCATCCAATATTATAGCTGGGGCGCGAGTGGGGCACTACACACGGCGATGATGTCATCGCCGGTGGCGCAATGCCGCCGCTAACCTTCCGCTGAATTTCATGGGAGGCGTTAGCGGCACCACACCCAGGCGCTAGTTGATTGCGCCATGTTAGCGCCCTCTTAGCGCTAACGGGAGGTGCAAATCAACTGAATTTAGCCCCCTATGACTCTATGACTAAGTGTGTCAGTTGAGTTACTTTCTTTTAATCTTTCCCAGAGGTGAATATTGTGATGTGATTATTAAAGTGGTGAGACAATGGACAGTGAGCTTAGTGTTCACCAATATATTTTACAGCTTTCCTAAGTAGGTGGTTAAGTCATGAAACAGTGCAAAACTCAAACCCCCATTTGATGGCTGATGAAGTGGAGATTTGGCACTCCAAAGCATTATCCCCAGACTTCAGCGGTACAGCATGCCTGGAAGCAGATGGCAGTCAGAGCCAATGCTGTGTACGGTATCGGCATAACCTGGGAACAGATGAAGAAGAAGATGGCATACCTTAGGGAAGATGCCAATGTGAAACTACACAACAATACTATTGACCAAGTATATGCCCCAAATATGCATGCCACGAAGTATTGCCTGTCAATCTGTTCCACATTTACTGCTGGCGAGCCTTCACACAACCCTGCAGCTTTTTTTTTAACTTATAATGCATATTCATACTCCAGCAAGACAACTTACAACTTCACATATAAATCATTATAATGCAATCTACCAGCATGATGCATTATCATTTAGTGACACACAGATGAGCTGCAGGATAGCTGCCATCAATTGTAATGTATATACCTTTAAGGGGGGAACTATCTTTTACAGCTCATGTATACTGCAGTACCGGCAGTGACCACACCTGTATATAGCACTGAGTAGTAATCTGTACAGATCAGTTCCAGAGTGAGCCATGTTGAGTAAAAACCTGTTGTACCGTTCTCCTGCAGTCTGTGTCTTATTATACACAGACACAACATTGGCGACAAGGCAAGTTCGAACCTACCTGCAACTCTGCATCACCTCCCGGGGATTCGTTCCTGGAGATCAGTGGATTGGAGGTCAAGGCCAGAGACTCGGGCGTCGACCACGGGCAACCACCCAGTCATCCAGCAGAGACTCGAGAATTGTGGGGGAGGCTGTCGAGAGCCAGGCTTGGCTTTCCAGTCGAGGTGGTCCAGCGAAACGGGCTGGCAACAGACCCTTCCCAGACAGTGGCAGGCTAGAGCCCGACCGAGCGGCACAGCAAAGGGCCGAGCAGCGTCGACGGGGGAGAGAGAGAGAGGGCAGAGCGCACAGGGCGCAGCCGGTGTTCAGGGGCCGAGCAGCGTCAAAGAGAGGGAGAGAGAGACGCGCAGAAACCCGCGAGGCACCGCCATTGCCACAAGGACCGCCAAGAGCAGCATTGGCAGCAGCGCAGGAGAAGCGCGCGAAACCTACAGGGCGCCGCCATTGCCATGAGAACCGCCGGGAATGGCGTTGGCAGCAGCGGTGGAGGAAGGAAAGCGCGGGAGACGCCATTTTAAGCCATTGGGAAACGCCATTTTAAACCACACCCAAAATGCCGAAGAGTGGCAGTATCACCGCATTTGACAATGAAGTCGAAGATTGGACTACATATATCGAACGAATAGAGGTATACTGCAAGGCAAATGAGGTGTCAGATGACAAGAAAGCGTCGGTATTGTTAAATTTAATGGGTGCAAAGACGTATGGTTTATTACGAAATCTAGTAACCCCAACGAAGCCAATGGAAAAGAGTTTTGAAGACATAGTAACGATACTACAGGAACATTTAAACCCCACACCGCTGCTGGTAGCAGAAAGATTCAAGTTTTACAAACGGAACCAGCATAAGGATGAAAGCAATGCTGATTATTTAACAGAACTGCGCAAACTATCGAAACACTGCCAGTTTGGAGCGGGACTGGCAGATACCTTAAGGGACAAGTTTGTGTGTGGGCTTCAAAGTGAAGGAACCCAGAAACGGCTTTTGTCTGAAAAGAACCTTACGCTGGAAAAGGCTTTCAGCATTGCGGTATCATATGAAGCAGCAGCACAGGGCGCTGCAGAGATACAACAGAGACCGCAAGAATATGGCACAAACGAAAAGTCATATGGAACAGAGAAGTGCTATCGCTGCGGCAGAACAACACACGACCAGAATGATTGCTGGTTCAAAGACAAAGTGTGCAGACAGTGTGGAAAAGTAGGACACATAGCACGAGTCTGCAGGTCGGGAAAGAAAACCAGCAATAAGAAACCTATCAAAGAAAAGTACAAGAAGGTACATAAGATGACGGAGAATAGTTCAGACGAACAAAAGAGTGATAACGACTCCGAAAGCAGGGAACTGAGTTGTCTGAAACTACATAATGTGATCACAATGGAGGATCACCGAACCATTTGGGTCACTCTCAAGATAGCAGGTGTCCAGGTAAAGATGGAATTGGACACAGGATCAGCCCTAACAGTCATAAACCGAAGGGACTACGAGCGGCTATTCTCACACATACCCTTGAGAGGCACAAAAATTATTTTGAAGACATACACGGGGCAAAAAGTCTACCCCAATGGAAAAATAAGGGTGACCTTTATATATAACAGTAAGGAAACACCAAAACTAGACCTGTATGCATTGCAAGATGGAGGACCACCATTACTGGGACGCGAATGGATCCGGAAAATACAACTGGATTGGCATTCCATACAGGCACTGACTGTGGCTGACAAAAAGAATGACGACGTCACACCTGGGCGACTGTCAAAGATCCTAACTGACGTGAAAGAAGTGTTCCAGCAAGGACTCGGAACACTAAAAGGCATGACAGCGACGATTAAAATTGAAGAAAACGCAAGCCCAAAATTTTTTACGGCCAGACCGGGACCTTATGCAATCCGCCCAGCTGTCGAAGCAGAGCTGGAGAGTCTGGAACATTCAGGTGTACTGTCCAAGTTAGGCTGGAGCGAGTGGGCTACACCCATCGTCCCTGTGATGAAAAAGTCGTTGAGCAGCATGCCTGGGAACCAAGGAAGGTTCGCATCTGTGGGGACTTTAAGGTAACAGTGAACCCGGTCCTTCACACCGTACAATATCCACTTCCGCAGATTGAAGATATTTTCGCCTCGCTATCTGGAGGGAAACGCTTCACTAAGATTGATCTGGCCCAGGCGTATCTGCAAATGGAGGTAGAAGAAGCATCAAAAAATACCTCACAATCAACACCCATAAAGGTCTCTACCAATACAACTGGCTGGTATTCAGGGTGGCATCAGCTCCGGCTATTTGGAAGAGGGCAATGGAACAAGTCCTGCAAGGGATCCCAGGGACCCAGTGTTATTTGGACGACATCCTGGTCACGGGCAAAAATGACAGTGATCACCTTGCCAACCTGGAGCAGGTGCTCACTAGATTGCAGGAATATGGGCTCCGAGCTAACCACCCCAAATGCGAGTTTTTTAGAAAACAGATCTCGTATTGTGGCCACGTTATCGATAAAGAGGGGTTACATAAGTCCCCAGAGAAGATTGAGGCAGTAGTCAAGGCTCAAGCACCGGAAAAAGTGTCACAACTGAGGTCGTTCCTCGGGCTGGTAAACTACTACCATGAGTTCTTGCCAAATTTGTCTACAATACTACACCAACTGAACACCCTACTGCAAACTGGGGTGCCATGGAAGTGGAGTGACGAATGTAGACAAGCATTCCAGAAGAGCAAAACACCAATCACATCGAAAGAGGTATTGGCTCATTACAACCCAGCATTACCAATTAGGTTGGCATGTGATGCGTCACCCTACGGCATTGGAGCGGTGCTGTCGCACAAATGCTCGGACGGCTCAGAGAGGCCAATAGCCTTTGCGTCACGATCACTAACCTCAGCCGAGCGTAACTATGCCCAGGTTGACAGGGAGGCCCTCAGCCTGGTGTGGGGAGTGAAAAAGTTCAATCACTATCTGCACGGGCAGAAATTCACCTTGCTGACTGATCACCAGCCTCTTGTCTCCATTTTTAATCCGAAGAAGGGCGTTCCGGTGATGACTGCGCAACGACTACAAAGATGGTCACTTTTTCTAGGGGCGCACCACTATGAGATTGAATATAAGGGCACGAAACAGCATGGAAATGCTGATGGGCTATCATGCCTGCCACTGCCTACTGCGGAGGAAGCACCAGCAGTGGATCCTGTCGAAATATTCCATTCGACTATAGTTGAATACCTACCGGTAACTAACGCTTGTATCAAAAAGGAAACCCGAAATGACCCGACACTGTCTCGGGTATGTGATTTGACGGTGAAGGGATGGCCAGCACATGGCGACTCACTGTTGCCAGCATTCTCGACAAGGAGAGAACAGCTGTCAGTGTGCCGGGGGACCTTGATGTGTGGATCCCGAGTGGTAATTCCACTCAAGTTAAGGGATAGAGTGCTCAATGAACTTTATGAGGGTCATCTGGGAGGGGTAAAAATGAAAAGCCTAGCCAGGGCTTATGTGTGGTGGCCGGGAATCGATAAACAAATTGAGGAGCTGACCAAGAGCTGCTCAGGATGCCAGAAAGTCGAAAATGCACCACCACAGGACCCTCTACACCCATGGGAGTGGCCCTCATCTCCATGGCAATGGGTGCATATTGATTTTGCTGGTCCATTCATGGACTCAATGTTTTTAATAGCCGTGGATGCGCACTCGAAATGGCCTGAGGTCATCAAAATGTCCTCCACCACCATGGAGAAAACTATTGCAGTCCTATGGACCATTTTTGCCAGGAATGGCTTGCCAGAACAGATTTGCTCCGACAACGGACCACAGTTTGTGTCCGAAGAGTTCCGGAGGTTCTTGAAAAAGAATGGGGTAAGGCATTACACATCCGTCCCGTATCATCCAGCCACAAATGGATTGGCTGAGAGGTTCGTACAAACCTTTAAGAAGGCAATAAAGGCTATGTAGAATGACAAAATTCCGCTGCAGCACAAGGTGGACAATTTCCTGTTCGCCTACCGGAAAGCGACTCATGCAGTCACCAACCAGGCCCCAGCCATGATGTTCTTTAACAAAAGGTTAAGATCTTGCCTGGATTTGCTCAGACCAAACGTACGAAGAGATGTTGAGAGTAAGCAATTCCAGCACATCCATGAGAAGCCAACAAGGAGCTTTAATGTAGGGCAACCAGTCTTGGCCCGCGACTACCGAACAGAAAAATGGCAGCCAGGAACGATATGCACACGGCAGAGCCCCCTAATGTACACAGTGGATGTTGGGGAGAGCATCGTGAGACGCCATGCTGACCAGATCCTAGAGTCACAGGAACAAATCAACCCCATGCCTCGCCCATACGTACCTGGTGATGAACCCAACATACAGGTCGCATCTACCCCAGAAACAATAGCATCGGAAGTTGATGAACCAACCGACAACAGGGGGCCAGAATCGCCTCTGCACCAAGAGCAAGACACTCGGGAAAGGCGCTATCCAGAAAGGAGCAGGAAGCCTCCCCAAAGACTGAATATATAAATAGACTATTTTCAGCTAATGTTGCATGTTAAAAGTGTTAATTGTAATTAGTTTGATATTTAATTGTTAAATGAGTGTTATGGTACTGTTAATCTAAAAGGGGAGGAATTGTAATGTATATACCTTTAAGGGGGGAACTATCTTTTACAGCTCATGTATACTGCAGTACCGGCAGTGACCACACCTGTATATAGCACTGAGTAGTAATCTGTGCAGATCAGTTCCAGTGTGAGCCACATTGAGTAAACACCTGTTGTACTGTTCTCCTGCAGTCTGTGTCTTATTATTCACGGACACAACATCAATGACCATTCTATTTTGGGAGTGCGGCAGTGTGATAATGTTTGGTAGCCATTTCACACTGCTGTTTCAATTCAGTGTGAAAGACGATGAAATGCTGGCCATGCTGACCTATGCATCAGGTCACCTGCTTAATACATGTGTGCACATTGAAGATGATCCCTATTCTAGCCTAAAAGGAGCTGGAGGCGGGTTGGTTTCAGGTACCCTTGTTGCTGATTGCAGACATCTGAAACAGGTTCCATGCTAATCTGAATGCCATGAAGCAAGTTCCCTATAGTCAGTGTGTGAAGGACTGCAGATGCACTTGGAGGTATGATTTCAGGGGCAGGCAACCTGCTGCATACTGATCTCTTGGCATGCTTTTGTTATTCGTGTCCTACCATAAGATACTAGCCTAGATTTTCCCATTGGGCATAAGTCAACCTGTAGTACACTGATAAAATCATAGAATCATATAAACTTACAGCAGAGAAGGAGGCCATTTGGCCCGCATGCCTGTGCTGGAACTTAGTCCCACAGTTAGTCCCACAGCCCCAGAGATAGTTGATGCTGGATATATTTCTGGGGTCAGCCTCGTTTAAATGTAATGGGCGAGTTCCAGGTGTGCCATGATTGGGACTTTGGAGTGAGACATGGGAACTTGCATGCTGCTGTGGGATTTAAAGGCAACAGCAGCTTAAGGGAAAACTCTGAAGTTTTTAATTTAAGAAACGTCTGTGCCAAAAGTACATCTGTAAAATGTGGAGTAGTCCACAGAGTGACCTGGCTTTATGATGTGTAGTAAGAGAGTCTTCTTAAGGAAGTAAGGCATTCAATCCCCTTCTACCAGGAAACTTACCCGTTTCCTTGCACAAGGGGATTGAATGCACTCATCGGGAAAAGCTGGAAGTGCTGCGCCTCCCAGAAAACTTCCGGAAGTGTACATGAAGCGCAAAGAGGTCGGAGATCTGGCATAATAGATATACAACTGCTTTGCACCCAGTAAATAGGTGTAATTGGGGTGCCAAGCAGAGGGAAATCAGCCCCATGCAGGGTATGCTGGTATATGGCACATTCTATCGCAGTACCAGTTGACACGACAGTGAGGGACACAGACTCCATCCTCACATCACTGAGTTGCCAATCACAGCTGATGGGAGACTTCTTTGGCACTGGACACTGTAGGTTCCCAAAAAGATTGCCCAGGGGAAAAGGAGGAGATGATCATCAGTGTCAATGACTCCTCCACACTATGCACATGGCAGCAATGGCTGCTATTCAAAAACAGCAGCCAGGTGGCCACCAGCCCTGCTGACACTCATTGCTCTCTTTAAAGAAAAACTTACCCGTTTCCTGGCAGAAGAAGATTGCAGCCAGTTCCTTCTCAAATCATCCAAACTCAGGAGGCTAGATGCAACCTCAGAAGACCGATTGCAAGAGGCAAACTGGCTTCTGGGTGTCCACTAGGTAGAAACACAAGAAAAAGATGCGGAGCGCATGTTGATTCCACTCCCACCTCATTACCATGTTATTTGAATGCATTCATCAGGAAAAGCTGGAAGTGTTGCACCTCCCAGAAAACTTCCAGAAGTGTACATGAAGTGCAAAGGGGATGGAGATCTGGCGTAATAGATATACAACTCTTTTGCACCCAGGCAATGCTGGTATATGGAACATTCTATCGCAGTACCAGTTGTCATGACAGTAAGGGACACAGACGCTATCCTCACATCACTGAGTTGCCAATCACAGCTGAGTTACTGTGGAGAGGTGCTAAGTACCGGCTAGCTGCTTCTTCAAAGGGTCATTCTCACGTTCGCTTAACAATCACCTCAGAGGCCTGAGGGTAGATGCACTTGGCCACACAGGAGACCAGAGGACTGAGGAGAAAATAATAGGATACATACCCCCATTAAAATTACATATGTACAATTTTTAAAAATCACTGAACATTAACACCAGCAACTGAACCCATGGTGGATGTCAGAGGGATCATACTCCAATTGCTTTATTTTAAAAAGCAGCTTACCATATTGAAAATAATATAGAATCATGACCACATGCTTTAAATCACTTCTCTATTCCCTTCCAAAGCACAGTGCATTTATAAACAAGGAAGATTAAAGCTAAGGATTAGAGTAAATTTGAGTTACTGTCAGATTTTTATTGACTAAAATGGCTTTCACATTTCATCAGATTACTGACCCCTGCTGATCTCCTGACCTGGTGGCTGTAATGTATGTACCTTTAAGGTGGGAACTGCTTTCTACAGCTCATGTATACTGTAGTACCGGCAGTGACCACACCTGTATATAATGCTGAGTAGTAATCTGTTGTTTCAGTTGCAGTTTGAACCCTCATTCAGTAAACACCTGTTGATCGTTCCCTGCAGTCTGTTGTCTGATTATTGAAGGACACAACATTAAGATACACGGATATAACATTGGCGATGACGCAGATTCGAACCTACCTGCAACTCTGCATCACCTCCCAGGGATTCGCTCCTGGAGAACAGTGGAAGGAGGTCGAGTCCAGAAGCATGGGTGTTGACCACGGGCAACCGCCCAGTCATCCAGCGGAGATTTGAGCATCGCAGGGGAGGCTGTCGAGAACCAGGCTTGGCTTTCCAGTCACGGTGGTCCAGCGAAATGGGCTGGCAACAGGTACTGCGCAGACCCTTCCCGGACAGCGGCGGCTAGAGCCGACCGAGCGGCACAGAAAAAGGCCGAGCAACGTCGACGGGGGAGAGAGAGAGGGCAGAGCGCACAGGGCGCAGCCGGTGTTCAGGACCGAGCGGCATCAATGGGGAGAGAGACGAGAGAGAGCAGAGCGCAGCCGGTGTTCAAGGGCCGAGCAGCGTCAACGGGGGAGAGAGGCGCGCAGGAAAACGTGAGGCGCTGCCATTGCCAAGAGGACCGCAGAGAGCGGCATTGGCAGCAACGCAGGAGCAGCGCACGAAACCCACAGGCCGTCGCCATTTGCCACGAGGACCGCCGAGAGCGGCGTTGGCTGCAGCGCGGGAGACGCCATTTTAAGCCGCAGCGGGGAAGAAAGGAAAGTGCGGGAGATGCCATTTTAAGCCACAGCGGGGAAGAAAGGAAAGCGCGGGAGACGGCATTTTAAGCCAGTCTAACCACACCCAAAAATGCCGAAGAGTGGCAGTATCACAGCGTTCGACAATGAAGTCGAAGATTGGACGACATATGTCGAACGCATAGAAGTATACTGCAAGGCGAATGAAGTGCCAGATAACAAGAAAGCGCTGGTATTGTTGAATTCGATGGGTGCAAAAACATATGGCTTACTACGAAACCTAGTAACTCCAGAGAAGCCAGTAGAAAAGGATTTTGAAAACATAGTGTCAATCCTACAGGACCACTTAAACCCCACACCGCTGCTGATAGCAGAAAGTTTTAAGTTTCACAAAAGGAACCAGCATAAAGATGAAAGTAATGCTGAGTATTTAACGGAATTGCGCAAGCTATCGAAACACTGCCAGTTTGGAACGGGACTAGCAGATACTTTAAGGGACAAGTTTGTGCGTGGGCTTCAAAGTGAAGGAACCCAGAAACGGCTTCTATCAGAAAAGGATCTTACGCTGGACAAGGCTTTCAGCATTGCAGTATCACACAAAACAGCAGCACGGGGCGCTGCAGAGATACAACGGAGACCGCAAGAATATGGCACAAATGAAATGTCATACGGAACAGTGAAGTGCTATCGCTGCGGCAGAACAACACACGACCATAATGATTGCTGGTTCAAGGACAAAGTGTGCAGACAGTGTGGAAAAGTAGGACACATAGCAAGAGTCTGCAGGTCGGGAAAGAAAACCAGCAGCAAGAAATCTCCACAGGAGAAGTACAAGAAGGTACATAAGGTGACGGAGAGTAGTTCAGACGAACAGAAGAGTGATACAGACTCCGGAAGCAAGGAGCTGGGTTATCTGAAACTACATAATGTGATCAAAACGGAGGATCACCAAACTATCTGGGTCACGCTCAAGATAGCAGGAGTCCAAGTGAAAATGGAATTGGACACAGGGTCAGCCCTAACAGTCATAAACCGAAGGGACTACAAGCGGCTATTCTCACATATACCCTTGAGAGATACAAAGATTGTCTTGAAGACATACACGGGGCAAAAAGTCTACCCCAATGGAAAAATAAGGGTGAACGTTATATATAACGGCAAGGAAGCACCAAAAATGGACCTATATGTATTGCCAGATGGCGGACCACCACTACTAGGACGTGAATGGATCCGAAAGATACAGCTAGATTGGCATTCCATACAAGCACTGACTGTAGATGCCAAAAAGGATGACGACGTCACACCTGGATGACTGTCAAAAATGCTAACTGACGCACAAGAAGTGTTCCAGCAGGGACTCGGAACACTAAAAGGCATAACAGCGACGATCAAAATAGAGGAAAATGCAAGCCCAAAGTTTTTTAAGGCCAGACTGGTACCTTATGCGATCCGCCCAGCCGCCGAAGCAGAGCTGGATGGTTTGGAACGTTCAGGAGTACTGTCCAAAGTGGACTGGAGCGAGTGGGCTACACCCATCATTCCTGTAATGAAGAGGTCGTTGAGTAATATGCCTGGGGAACCAAAGAAAGTTCGCATCTGTGGGGACTTTAAGGTGACAGTGAACCCAGTCCTTCACACTGTACAATATCCGCTTCCGCAGATTGAAGATATTTTCACCTCGCTATCTGGAGGGAAACGCTTCACTAAGATTGATCTGGCCCAGGCATATTTGCAAATGGAGGTAGAAGAAGCTTCGAAACAGTACCTCACGATCAACACTCATAAAGGTCTCTACCAATACAACCGGCTGGTGTTCGGGGTAGCATCAGCTCCGGCTATTTGGCAAAGGGCAATGGATCAAGTCCTGCAAGGGATTCCAGGGACCCAGTGTTATTTGGACGACATCCTGGTCACGGGCGAAAATGACAGTGATCACCTCGCCAACCTGGAGCAGGTGCTCACTAGATTGAAGGAATATGGGCTCCGAGCTAATCGCCACAAATGCGAGTTTTTCCAGAAGCAGATCTCATATTGTGGCCACGTTATTGATAAAGAGGGGTTACATAAGTCCCCTGAAAAGATTGAGGCAGTAGTCAAGGCTCCAGCACCGGAAAATGTGTCACAACTGAGGTCGTTCCTCGGGCTGGTGAACTACTACCATAAGTTCTTGCCGAATTTGTCTACCGTACTACACCAACTGAACACCCTACTGCAAACGGGGGTACCATGGAAGTGGAGTGATGAATGTAAACGAGCTTTCCAGAAGAGCAAAGCATTGATCACATCAAAAGAGGTGTTGGCTCATTTCAACCCAGCACTACCAATTCGGTTGGCGTGTGATGCATCACCCTATGGCATTGGAGCGGTGCTGTTGCACAAATTCCCGGATGGCTCGGAGAGGCCAGTAGCCTTTGCGTCTCGGTCACTAACCTCAACCGAGCGTAACTACGCCCAGATTGACAGGGAGGCCCTCAGCCTAGTGTGGGGAGTGAAAAAGTTCAATCACTATCTGCACGGGCAGAAGTTCACCTTGCTGACTGACCACCAACCACTTGTCTCCATCTTTAATCCAAAGAAGGGCGTTCCGGTGATGACTGCGCAATGGCTACAAAGATGGTCCCTTTTTCTAGGGGCGCACCAATATGAAATTGAGTATAAGGGCACGAAACAGCATGGAAACGCTGATGGGCTATCACGTCTGCCACTGCCTACTGCGGAGGAAGCACCAGCAGTGAATCCTGTCGAAATATTTCATTCGACTATAATTGAATGCTTGCCAGTAACCAACGCTGGTACAGAGAAGGAGACCCGAAATGACCCGACACTGTCTCGGGTACATGACTTGACGGTGAATGATGGCCAGCACATGGCGACTCACTGTTGCCAGCATTCTCATCCAGAAGAGAACAGCAGTCAGTATGCCAGGGGACCTTGATGTGTGGATCCCGAGTGGTAATTCCACCCAAGTTAAGGGAGAGAGTTCTCAATGAGCTTCACGAAGGTCATCTGGGAGGGGTGAAAGTGAAAAGCCTTGCTAGGGCTTATGTGTGGTGGCCGGGGATCGATCAGCAAATCGAGGACCTGACAAAGAGCTGCTCAGGATGCCAGAAGGTCCAAAATGCACCACCACATGCCCCTCTACACCCATGGGAGTGGCCCTCATCTCCATGGCAACGGGTGCATATTGATTTTGCTGGTCCATTCATGGACTCAATGTTTTTAATAGCCGTGGATGCGCACTCGAAATGGCCTGAGGTGATCAAAATGTCCTCCACCACCACGGAGAAAACTATTGCAGTCCTACAGACCATTTTTGCCAGGAACGGCTTGCCAGAGCAGGTTTGCTCTGATAACGGACCACAGTTTGTGTCCGAAGAGTTTTGAAGATTTATGAGAAGGAATGGGGTAAGGCATTACACATCCGCCCCGTATCATCCAGCCACAAATGGATTGGCTGAGAGGTTCGTACAAACCTTTAAAAAAGCAGTAAAGGTCATGTGCGATGACGACATTCCACTGCAGCATAAGGTGGACAATTTCCTGTTAGCCTACAGAAATGCGACACATGCAGTCACCAACCAGGCCCCGGCCATGATGTTCTTTAACCGAAGGTTGAGATCTCGTCTGGATTTGCTCAGACCAAATGTACGAAGAGATGTTGAGAGTAAGCAATTCCAGCACATCAATGAGAAGCCGACAAGGAGCTTCAATGTAGGGCAACCAGCCTTGGCCCGCGACTACCGAACAGAGAAATGGCAACCAGGAACGATATGCACACGGCAGGGGCCACTAATGTACACAGTGGATGTTGGGGAGAGCATCGTGAGACGCCATGCTGACCAGATCCTAGAGTCACAGGAACGAGTCAACCCCATGCCTCGCCCATACGTACCTGGTGATGAACCCGAGGTACAGGTAGCATCTACCCCAGAAACAGTAGCATTGGAAGCTGATGAACCAACCGACGACAGGGGGCCCGAATTACCTCCGCACCAAGAGCAAGACACTCGGGAAAGGCGCTATCCAGAAAGGATCAGGAAGCCTCCCCAAAGACTGAATTTATAAATAGACTATTTTCAGCTAATGTTGCATGCTAAAAGTGTTAATTGTAATTAGTTTGATATTTAATTGTTAAATGAGTGTTATGGTACTGTTAATCTAAAAGGGGAGGAATTGTAATGTATGTACCTTTAAGGGGGGAACTACTTTCTACAGCTCATGTATACTGTAGTACCGGCAGTGACCACACCTGTATATAACGCTGAGTAGTAATCTGTTGTTTCAGTTGCAGTTTGAACCCTCATTCAGTAAACACCTGTTGATTGTTCCCTGCAGTCTGTTGTCTGATAATTGAAGGGCACAACATTAAGATACACGGATATTACAGTGGCCCCGACCCCTACTGATCTCTTGACCCAGCTTCCACTCTGACTGCTCTCTTGACCCAGCCAAAACCCCTGCAGAAATGTCTGTAGATAATTGAGAGTGTGGATAATGAGTGCAGATAATTAAGATCATACTGTAGCTGCTATACTAATATTGGCTGGTATTGTCCATGGATCAGAAACAGCAGTGAAAACAACAGCATGTACCAGATTCCACGTTTATTAGTAAGCAAGTAAAAGACACTGCATTTGAAGAATGGACCCTTTTATTTTGTCCTTCTACAGTCTGCAGATCAAAAGCCTCTCTGAATTTACTGACTCTAAAAGCAGCTTAACATAGTGGGTTTCATTAAAAATGGCTAAGAAAAATAGACAGGACTCAGGGTTTCCTCGCACCCTCCTCCTCGTGATGCCTAACTGTTATGTCAGCCGAGTTTACATAAATTTTCCGGATGCATCAAGTTTTTTAAAATAAGAAAGTAGACTGTTAAGCATTTCAAATAAATGCCAGCGCAAACCTTAGTTGTGGGAAAAGGATTGGACTGGAATGAGTTTCTGCAAGTGGGCAATGATTATATTTCAGCACATATCATCATGGGAATTCTTTTGATCTTTAAGTTTCTCTTAATTGCATACTTGCTTTATATAAGTTTGAAGGAATTTATTATATCATAGCCTGAAGTATTTTTAAATCAACTTCCACAACCAAACTGGAGCTCCGCAGACACTCAGACTAAAGCTGGTAGATTTCAGTGATTTCTCAGGGGGTCAGTGCTAGAGGTCGGGGTGTGAGTGTACACATTAGTAGAGGTACAGATGTCTGGAAGGCTCCTAAGTGTGTGTGTCAATGTTGTATTTTGCTATAGGAATAGAGTAGCAGTATTATTATTTTTAGGTTTCACAAAACCCTATTGAGACGATGAAATAATGGTCTCTTCTTCTGTTCTGAACCATTTTTAATTTTGTTTCGTACAAATCTATTGAAAACATCTTACTATCTCATTAAAACAAAATAGATAGAATGTCTTGTGGTGCTAGGACCTTCAGGCAAGTTAGCAGGATCTCTCTTTACACTTTCAACATAGTACTGATATGAAACTGTAATGGCAAGAATGACAGTATGATTTCTGAGCACATAAATCCTTTTGAACTTTCAATACCACTTTCAAAAGGACATTATGCCTTATTGACTGGATTTCTTTCAAGGTAAGTTCCAATTGTATTGGAGCACAGTAGTTGATGTTATTTTACATCACATTGTTCGGCCTCCTAAAGAAAATGTGCTTGTGTGAGCAGGAAATTAATGCTTTTAGTGGAGAGAGACCTTGTTATACTGTGGCGGAGCCACTGAATGACTCTGGACAACTGTATATAATTCCCTTTAACGATGTTCTAACACCAGCCTAAGCCTGTACCATTGTGTTAGACATTACTGTGTTTTGTATATAGTGTTTGTATGTACGGGGTGTGGCCCCTTTAAGAGCACGGGAAAACGCGGGCAAACGCGATGACGTCACGTCGCAAACCACGTGACTGCCCGGGCAGTCCTCGTGGAATCTCCATCTTGTTAAGACCTGTTTTCGTGGTTCTCCTGTATCGATCTCAACAAACTGTTTGAACTCATTTAGTCTTACATTAAAGACCTGTTTGATTGATCTCCTGAGTCGACCTCAGTTTTTGGTTAGGAATTCGTCAATTCCTACATTGGTGACCCTATTTTTTGTGAATGTTTTTCGCAAAAAGAACACAGCATGGAGGCCAACGCCGTTTTGCTGAAGCTACCGCAGTTCTGGGAGCAGCAAGCGACCTCATGGTTCATTCAGGTCGAGGCACAGTTCGCCCTGAGGGAGATCGTTGTGGATCAGACCAAATATCTCTATGTGGTCTCCGCACTCGACAGCTCTACCACCTCACAAATCGTCAGCCTCCTCGATAACCCTCCAACGGAGCGCAAGTATGGAACCCTCAAGGCGTGGTTGCTGCAAGTTTTCGGGCTCACTAAATCGGAGCGCGCCCATCGATTGCTCGCTATGCCCGGGCTCGGGGACTCCAAGCCTTTGGAGTTGATGAGCCAAATGCTCACACTCCTGGGCTCAGAACCGGAATGCTTCCTATTCCGTGAACTATTCCTCAGCCAGCTGCCTGAGCAGGTGCAAGCTGCCCTGGCCAGATCCGAGGTGGAAGACTGCGCGGCACTCGAGGCAGAAGCGGACAAAATTTCCGCGGTAATGCAGCAGTACTGCACCGCCACGAGGCGCCCATCCCCCACAGACGCCGCCCCAGCTCGTCAGCCTGCTAGGCTGTGTTCCTACCACGCGCAATTCGGCGTGAAGGTGCGACGTTGCTGCCCTCCCTGCAGCTTTCCCCAAAAACAAAAACAACTGCGACTACTGAGGAATGGGTCTAACGGGCGCCCCGCGGCCGCCATGGCAATCGACAATGCGGGCAAGTTGCTTTTCATCACCGATACGCTCTCCGGTCGTCGTTTTCTGTGCGAAACCGGAGCGCAGTGCAGCATTTTACCCGCGTCCGCCCTCGATGTGCAGGCAGGGAATCACGGCCTCGCCCTTGAAGCGGCCAATGGCGGAGCAATTCGGACCTTCGGCAGACGGCGAGTGGAGGTGTGCTTCGGGGGGCATGTTTTCACTGGGAGTTTGTGACGGCCAAGGTTTCTCAACCCATTCTCGGCGCGGATTTCCTGTGCGCCAACAGCCTCCTGGTCGATGTGAAGAACCGGGGGTTGATCAACGCGGCAACTTTCAATTCAATCCCTTGTTACCGCAGTAAAACTATGTCGCGCACCGTCGCCTGTGCTTTCCCGACTCCTGACGAGTTCGCTCGTCTGCTCGCCGAATTTCCCGACCTGACAAGACCCACGTTCTCCTCCACAGCCACGAAACATGGTGTGGAACACCACATCACCACCAACGGCCCCCCGGTCTACGCGTGGGCCCGGCGCCTGGAACCTGGCAAGCTGGCGGTCGCAAAGGCGGAGTTCGCAACCATGGAACGGTTAGGGATTATTCGCCGGTCGAATAGTCCCTGGTCTCCACCCCTCCATATCATCCCGGAGCCTGGCAGTGGATGGCGACCATGCAGCGACTATCGACGCCTAAACGACGCCACCACTCCTGACCGGTACCTGATCCCCCACATCCAGGATTTCTCTGCCCATTTGGCAGGGAGCACCGTCTTCTCGAAAGTCGACCTCGTATGGGGCTACCACCAGGTCCCAGTGTACCCACAGGATGTCCAGAAGACTGCAGTCATCACCCCATTCGACCTCTTCGAGTTTCTGCGAATGCCGTTTGGGTTAAAGAACACCACCCAGGCTTTCCAACGCCTGATGGACTCCGTGCTGCGGGGCCTCAAGTTCCTCTTCGTCTACCTGGACGATATCCTAATTGCCAGTCCCAATAAAGAAGAACATATCTGTCACCTACGCACCCTTTTTCGATGCCTCAGCCAACATGGCCTGATTATCAACCCGGCCAAGTGTCAGTTTGGCCTGCGCCAAATTGATTTCCTGGGACATCACATCACCGCAGAGGGAGCGGTTCCTTTACAGGCGAAGGTAGAGGTGGTGATATCCTTCCCACGCCCGCAAAGCATTAAGGCCCTGCAGGAATTCCTAGGCATGGTAAACTTTTACCACCGTTTCGTGCCTAAGGCAGCACTACTCATGCAGCCCCTGTACGAGGCCCTCAAGGGCAAGACTGGCAAGAACCCGGTAGACTGGACGGACGACATGGCCCGAGCGTTCGATGACACCAAAAGCGCCTTAGCCAACGCAACCATGCTGGCGCACCCGCTGCCAGGAGCCACCATCGCCCTCACCACCGACGCGTCAGACTACGCAATCGGTGCCGTGCAAGTGCAGTGGGTGAACAGGACGTGGCAGCCGTTGGCATTCTTCAGCCGTCAACTACGGCGGAACGAGAGAGCGTATAGCACGTTCGACCGGGAGTTGCTCGCCCTTTTTCTGGCCATCCGCCATTTTCGCTTCCTCCTGGAAGGACGTCCTTTCACCGCTTTCGTGGACCATAAGCCACTAACTTTTGCCATGGCCAAGACCGCCGAACCGTGGTCATCCCAACAGCAACGTCAACTGACCTACATATCCGAATTCACCACGGATATACAGCACGTGGCCGGTAAGGACAACCTGGTGGCAGACTGCCTCTCCCGCGCGACCGTCAATACGGTTCATTTGGGCATCGATTACGCCCTTATGGCAGCGGACCAAGCCTCAGACCCAGAAGTCCAAGCCTGCATAACGACCGTCACTGGCCTCGGGTTGGCCGACGTCAAGTTCCTTTCAGCAGGTACCACGCTGTTGTGTGATGTCTCCGTACGGGACCCTCGCCCGGTCGTGCCGGTCGTCTGGCACCATAAAGTGCTCGACGCCATACATGGGTTGTTACATCAAGGAATGAAGGCCTCTCAGACGCTGATGTCAGCGAAATTCGTATGGCATGGCATGCACAAGGATGTCCGTGACTGGGCCAACACCTGCGTGGTCTGCCAAAAGGCCAAAGTACAATGCCACGTCAAAGCTCCGTTGGCCACCTTCACAGTTCCAGAGCGACGTTTTGACCATGTCAATGTGGACTTGGTAGGACCACTCCCACCCTCCCATAGTTTTTCACACATCCTGACCATGGTTGACTGCACCACCAGATGGCCGGAGGCAGTTCCCCTGTCACCCACTACTTCGGCGGACGTGGCCAGGGCGTTCATTTCCACCTGGGTCGTCCGTTTCGGAGTGCCCGCCGATATTTCTCCCGACAGAGGACCTCAGTTTTCCTCCAAACTCTGGAATGCAGTGGCCCAAGGACTCGGTGTCAAATTACACCACACCACAGCCTACCACCCACAGGCAAATGGCCTCTGTGAACGCTTCCACTGATCACTGAAAGCTGCCCTGAGGGCCAGCCTCCAGGACGCTGGATGGGCAGACAAGCTACCATGGGTCCTGTTGGGCCTTCGCATGGCCCCCAAAGAAGACCTTCGCTCTTCATCAGCAAAGTTGGTGTACGGTCAGCCGCTGCAAGTCCCGGGGGATTTCCTGCCAGTTTCGACAAAGCCATGGTCCACATCTGACCAGCTTACTAGTCACCAGGAGGCGGCCAGATGCTTTGCACTGGTGCCCACTTCGCACTATGGGCTGCAGAGTTCGCACGTTCCCCCGGAGCTTCACAAGGCTGAGTACGTCTTTATTCGCCATGATGCTCATAGGGATCCACTCAAGGCCCCATATACTTGTCCGTTCCGCGTGTTGGAGTCAGGGGACAAAACCTTCACGGTAGATGTCGGTGGTAAACCGGACCACATTTCGGTCGATCGCTTAAAGCCAGCACATCTGGACCTCGACCGCCCCGTTGAGACAGCACAACCGCCGAGACGAGGTCGGCCTCCCATCGCCGTTACAGCAGACCAAGTGCAACCGCCCGCCAGACCGCCAGCCGCCCAACAGCCTCCGCCTCAGGAGTACAGGAGTCATTCTGACAGGCTCATCAGACCCCCTCACCATTTTACTTTGTCCGTTAAAGCGAATTCTGGGGGGGCGCATGTGGCGGAGCCACTGAATGACTCTGGACAACTGTATATAATTCCCTTTAACGATGTTCTAACACCAACCTAAGCCTGTACCATTGTGTTAGACATTACTGTGTTTTGTATATAGTGTTTGTATGTACGGGGCGTGGCCCCTTTAAGAGCACAGGCAAACGCGATGACGTCACGTCGCAAACCACGTGACTGTCCGGGCAGTCCTCGTGGAATCTCCATCTTGTTAAGACCTGTTTTCGTGGTTCTCCTGTATCGATCTCAACAAACTGTTTGAACTCGTTTAGTCTTACATTAAAGACCTGTTTGATTGATCTCCTGAGTCGACCTCAGTTTTTGGTTAGGAATTCATCAATTCCTACAATACAATGATTGTGTAAATGGGGATAGAGGTGAAAAGGTTGTGGTTGGCAAAGGGTTATCCAAAGTGTTTTCAGGAATATAAGGGGAGATGTTCTGCTACTGGTGACATTTAGGCTTTTTTGCAAAGTACATTTTGCCCACCCTACTTCCGGTGACAACTTAGATAAGTTCATTAGGCTAATGGAACAAAAAGCACAAAGACCTGACAGGATGCATCCTTGGATGGGTGATGGGTTTTCATGCCTATTAGAGACTGGGGGCTGGATTTTAATTGCCCTGAGGAGATGGGTTTGGAGGTGGGTCGGCAGAGAAAATCGGAAAAAATGGCTTCAAACACCCAACCTGTTAACTGCCTTGCTAATCCTATTTTGATAGTGGTTCCCCATTTTCGTGCTGCTGGCTCCTGTTTCCCGCCTTGTCAGAAACAGACCAGCTGCAAAGAGACGACTTGCTGGAGGAGATGATCTGTAGTCATTGGTGCAGCACTTTAAAAGCGCTCCCTCAGGATTTTTTTCCCTTTGTATTTATACAGTACTGGTGGTATTTATTTAAAGTCCCTTTTCCCATCTCAAAATGTTTTCATACCTAATTACCAGCTGTTGTGTTAGCTGCCCTTAGATACATCAAAGTATAATTTAAAGAAACCGATTATTCATATTTACAAAATAGTCCATAATATCAGAAATAGATTTTAGATGGATTTGTTTTCTATCCCAAATCACCTTTGCTATCCAAAAAAATTAGTGAATAAACATACTGCATTTTTTTTAAGATTACCATTTCAGAGAATAAGTCAGTGGGGGGGGGGGGATTTTAACCTAAAAAAACGGGTGGGTTTGGAGCGTAGGGGTAGTTAAATTGTTAAAAATCAGATTCTCAACCTGAACCTGCCTCCAACCCGCCCACATCCGGTTTAAACGGAGGTGGGACATGGGGGCGGGACGGGGGCGGGTAGCCAACCTGCCGCCAGAAGGTGGGACGTCAATTTAAATATTATAATGAGGCTGCAAGCCACTTTTTTAACCATCATTTTGTTTTTAAATGCATGCGGACGGGTTTTACACAATTAGTAAAAACCGGCAGTTACAGCAAGGCGGGGATTGCTGGATCCAGGAGGTAAATGCATTTATACCTATCTCCCGGACCCCAACCTAACCTAACCCCGCGATCGGAGACCTCCTCACAAGGCCTCCGATCAGCCCCCCAGGCTTCCCCCCCTTCCCTTCCCCCGTCCCCGGCCACCGATGATGCTGAGATTGACCATGATCTTCCCTTCATCACCCCGACCAACCGGCCCCGATCCTTGTGATGAAATATTCCATTCATCACTGCCTGTGACTGTGGTTGGTTTCAGGTTTCAGTTCCCTTACCTCAGTTCCGTCTCCTCCCCATTGTATTGTATATTGTAATGTATTGTGTGTAGGGCTCCGCCCATACCTGGCCCCTATGTAAGCAAGCTCAGTCTGGCCTCATATCCAGTACTGCAGACCTCCAGATGGAAGATACCTCTCTCCACTGCGTGTTACCTTCTAAGTTAATAAAAGCCTTGTTTTGTTTCGCTAACATCGAGTCTCGGAATTATTGAGGCACATCAATTTTATTAACTTATTTTTCAACACAATGGATCAACTCCTAAAACCCGAACGTTTGGATTTGGACCAGCATGCTTCGGACGCATCGGCATGCTTCGGACACTGGTTTATGTGTATGGAATTCTTCCTGGACAATTCCGCAGCCGTCAAAGACGCTACGGACGCTGCGAGTATGAAACTCGGAATTCTGCGGAATTGGGTAAGCCACCGGGTTTACCCCCTCATCCAAGACGCCGACACGTACCTGGCCGCCTGCGACATCTTAAAGGCGCATTACCAGCAGCCTACGAATGAGGTGTATGCTAGGCATCTGCTCGCTACTCGCGCACAGCGACCTGGGGAATCGGTGGAGGAGTTCCTAGGCACCCTGAAAATGCTTGGCAAAGACTGCAAGTGCCAAGATGTAAAAGCCGCAGTGTACACTGACGAGCTTGTTCGCGATGCCTTTATCACAGGCCTCAGCTCCACTTACATCCGGCAGAGACTGCTGGAAAAAACGGGATTGGACCTGAAACAGGCTGCGGACACCGCGCGATCCCTGGATGTGGCCCAGAGAAACTCGGACGCCTACTCTTCAGCCCGCGCCGTCCATGCTGCCACGTGTGCACCAAGGGCGCCACCATCTTGGAAGGCATCTTCCCCGCCCGGCAGCCCGACACCGTCGGGGCCCCGCTCTCCCCCCAGAAGCCCTACGACAGCCGCGACGCATCGGGGACCCAACTGCTACTTCTGCGGGCAGCCGAAGCACACCAGAAACCTGTGCCCGGCGAAAGGCACCACCTGCTTTAAGTGCGGTAAGAAGGGGCACTTCGGGAAGGTGTGCAGAGGGAACCCCGCCGGAAAACCCGCCACCGCCGCGTGTGCGCCGTGGGAGCGGCCATCTTGGACGCCATCTTGCCCGACCTCGTGGGGTCCGCCATCTCATGAGCAGACAGCGTGGACGCCATCTTGTCTCGATCAGGGCCCTACAGTGGCATCGGTCACAGTGGACCAGACCAGGCCGCACCCGCTATCCAAATCAATGGTGGACATCGAGGTAAATGGGTGCCGGGTTAAATGTTTAATTGACAGTGGAAGCACGGAGAGTTTTATCCACCCTGAACTGGCACAACAACTCTCCCTAAAGGTGGTCCCTACTCAGGGTACCATCTCTATGGCTGATAAAACCCAGACATCGACCATTCTGGGTTACTGCACGGTACAATTGTCCGTTAACGGAACTGTATACGATAATTTTAAAGTATTAATCATGAAGAATCTATGTGCGAGCGTGATCTTGGGCCTGGATTTCCAGTGCAACCACCAAAGCATCACGCTCAAGTACGGTGGGTCCCAGCCGCCCCTCACAGTGTGCGGTCTGGCTACCCTGAAGGTAAAGCCGCCTTCGCTATTCGCGAACCTTACCCCTAACTGCCGGCCAATAGCGACCAAAAGCAGGAGGTACAGCTGGGAGGACAGGCGGTTTATCGCGACCGAGGTAGACAGGCTCCTGAAAGAGCGCATTATTGAACGCAGCAACAGCCCGTGGCGCGCCCAAGTGGTTGTGGTAAGGGGTAGCGAGAAGAAATGGATGGTGATCGACTATAGCCAAACGATCAACAGGTACACCCAACTAGACGCCTACCCGCTACCCCGCATATCAGAAATGGTGAACCAAATCGCCCAATACCGGGTGTTCTCCACCATCGACCTCAAGTCAGCGTACCACCAGCTCCCTATCAGACCAGAGGACCGCCCGTACACCACCTTCGAGGCGAACGGACGCCTCTACCAATTCCTCAGAGACCCCTTTGGGGTGACGAATGGGGTCTCGGTCTTCCAGAGGGAGGTGGACCGCATGGTCGATGACCACCACTTGCAGGCAACCTTCCCCTACCTCGACAACGTTACCATCTGCGGTCACAACCAGCAGGATCACGACTCGAACCTCGAGAGGTTCCTGAAAACCGCACAAAAACTCAACCTCACCTACAACGAGGACAAGTGCGTTTTCAACACCACGCGTCTCTGCATACTAGGCAGCGTGGTGGAGAATGGGGAAATCGGACCAGACCCCAACCGATTGCGCCCCCTACGGGAGCTGCCCCTGCCCAACACTCCCAAAGCCCTGAAAAGGTGCCGGGGTTATTTTCTTATTATTCCCAATGGGTCCCCAACTACTCCGACAAAGCCCGCCCCCTCTTGAAAGCATCCGCTTTTCCGCTCTCTGCTGAGGCCCACGCCGCCTTCAAAAGCATTAAGCAGGATATTGAGCGGGCCACGCTACAGGCAGTGGACGAGAACACTCCCTTTCAAGTGGAAAGTGATGCGTCTGACTTTGCCTTGGCGGCCACCCTCAACTAGGCGGGGCGGCCCGTAATTTTCTTCTCGAGGACCCTCCAAGGGCCCGAGATCAGACACTCCTCCGTAGAAAAGGAGGCCCAAGCCATCGTGGAGGCAGTGCGCCACTGGCGCCACTACCTAGCCGGCAAACGTTTCACCCTACTTACCGACCAGCGGTCGGTAGCGTTTATGTTCAATAATAAACAGAGGGGGAAGATTAAAAATGATAAGATTCTTAGGTGGCGGATCGAGCTCTCCACCTTCGAGTATGACATCATTTACCGGCCAGGGGCCCTTAACGAATCCCCTGACGCCCTCTCACGAGGGATGTGTGCCAGCGCCACCGGGGATCGGCTACAGACCCTCCACAACGACCTCTGCCACCCAGGAGTCACGCGGCTGTTCCACTTCATAAAGTCCCGTAACTTACCCTACTCGCTTGAGGAAGTTCGGTCTCTGACCAGGAACTGCCGCACTTGCGCTGAGTGCAAGCCTCGGTTCTACCGCCCAGATAGAGCCCACTTAATCAAAGCTACACGGCCCTTTGAGCGGCTCAACTTAGATTTCAAGGGCCCCCTCCCGTCAGTCGACCGCAATGTTTACTTCCTGAACATTGTGGACGAATACTCCCGTTTCCCATTCGCCTTCCCCTGCCCAGACATGACCAGCGCCACGGTCATTAAATGCCTCAACAGCCTGTTCTGCCTGTTCGGTATGCCGAGCTACATCCATACGGATAGGGGGGCGTCCTTCATGAGTGAAGAGCTACGCCAGTACATGCTATCCAGGGGGATCGCCACGAGCCGTACCACCAGCTACAACCCCCGGGGTAACGGTCAAGTGGAGCGAGAGAACGGGACAGTATGGAAAGCAGTCACTCTAGCTCTAAGGACCAAGGGCCTCCCTATCTCCCGCTGGCAGGAATTCCTCTCGGATGTGCTCCATTCGATACGGTCGCTATTGTGTACGGCCACTAATGCCACGCCTCATGAATGAATGTTTGTCTTTCCCCGGAAATCCACCTCAGGCGTATCCATGCCGTCATGGCTCTCCACCCCAGGTCCGGTACTCGTGCGAAGGCATGTGAGGGGCCACAAGACGGACCCTCTCGTGGAGCCAGTGCACCTACTCCACGCCAACCCCCAATACGCGTATGTCCGGCACGCCGACGGAAGGGAGGACACCGTGTCCATAAAAGACGTCGCCCCAGCCGGTAACGACAACAACCACGGCAATAGCAACAACAACGATCACAGCAACTCTTACCCACCCACTACTCTTTCATCACCCCCGGAAGAACATCGACCAACGGCACCCCCACCAACTACCCCTTCAACAACCCTGGCGGCACCCCCGGCAGAGACCCAGGAGGCCACCGGGGACACCCAGCCGACTCCCGTGACACCACAACAGCCACGTCGGTCGCAGAGGACTATCAAACCCCCGAGCAGACTAAATCTATAGAAGGGGTGAATGTGATGAAATATTCCATTCATCACTGCCTGTGACTGTGGTTGGTTTCAGGTTTCAGTTCCCTTACCTCAGTTCCGTCTCCTCACCATTGTATTGTATATTGTAATGTATTGTGTGTAGGGCTCCGCCCATACCTGGCCCCTATGTAAGCAAGCTCAGTCTGGCCTCATATCCAGTACTGCAGACCTCCAGATGGAAGATACCTCTCTCCACTGCGTGGCACCTTCTAAGTTAATAAAAGCCTTGTTTTGTTTCGCTAACATCGAGTCTCGGAATTATTGAGGCACATCAATCCTCTCTCCCACCACCCCGCCTGATCATCTTCCTGATTTCCCCCCCACCCACCCCCAATCCTTTTAACAGCCTGGCCTGATCCTCAATCTCTGCCCAACACAACCCCCCCCAATCCTTTTAATGGCCTGGTCCGATCCTTGATCCCTTGCCGAACTCCCCCGCCTGATCCTTTTAATGGCCGCGATCTTTGGATGACCCCCATCCTCATAATGGCCTGGCCTCCACGTGAATATTCCCTCCATCCTCTGTGCAGCCTAGTGCTGCAGGCTTACCTGCCCACAGCTAGCCAGCCTCTCAATCTGGCTGGCTGCAGGCTGGAAACCGAGGCCTCGCATGCAAATCAGGCCCTGCCATTAAAGTCGGCAGGGCCTCCCGACTGCCTCGAGCCCCCCACCCCCAACCCATCCTCCTCCTTAAAACCCAGCCCTGTGTGTCCGTGGGCCTGATCTTCTTTTTAGGCAGTCCCTCGGAACTGAGGATAACTTGCTTCCACATTAAAAATGAGTTCTCAGGTGACTGATGAGTCCAATGCGGGACCTACAGTCTCTGTCACAGGTGGGGCAGATGGTGGTTGAAGGGGCGGGTGGGTGGAGTGCTTGGGTTGACGTGCGCTCCTTGCGCTGCCTGCGCTTGGCTTCCGCTTGCTCTCGGCTGTTGTGTATGTACCTTTAAGGGAATAACTGGTCTTAGACTGCAGTACCGGCAGTGACCACCCCTGTATAAAAGGCCCAAGCAGGCTCCTGTATTTCAGTTTCAAGCTGCCTCTTGTTCAGTAAAGTACCTGTTAAACTGTTCTCCCGAAGTCTGTGTATTATTGGGGCGCGGACTTTACACCGGCGAAGAAACTCGAGGTGTTCGGCGCCTTTCCGGATGCTTCTCCTCCACTTTGTACGGTCTTGGGCCAGGGATTCCCAGGTGTCAGGGGGATGTTACACTTTTTCAAGGAGGCTTTGAGGGTCTGATACAGCTTGCAGTAATACCGTGAAATAACAAAAGAAAATGCTGGAAACACTCAGCAGGTCAGGCAGCATCGAGGAGAGAGAAACAGAGTCAACGTTTCGAGTCGGGACCCTTTGTCAGAACTGGAAATGATTAGAGAAGAGAGATTTTTAAGCAGGGGCAGGGAGGAGGGGAGATTTTTAAGTAGTAATACCGTGACATACATTTAAAGCTATTACAAGTTAAAATGATTATATTAGCTTTTAGAAGCGGATGGTGATCCATAAGTTAAGGTACCAGGTTAAACTGATATAATTTTCATGTCCTTACTCAGCCTTTCAATCCCTATTCACTTGCCCATTTAATGCATTGAATCTGCCGCAGCATACACTGGCAGAGCATATCGTCTGCCCGTTGTAGAAACCCGCCCAATTTTTGCACCATCAGGATCAATGGAATAAAAATCAGATGGGTTCTGCTACGGGCGGGCGATCCACTCTGCCAGGCTACCGCCCAGGTGGTAAGATCACAATTTACCCCAAGAATGTTTGCCTCAAGCCTACTGCCTGAGTACTGCTCCAAAATTTAACAGAAAAGTGCTTAAGTGAAGACCGCTAGAGTGCTGTTTTTTAAAAACTGCCAGTGATTCTGGGCCTGACACAATTACCTCTGCAGGGTGCTGCAGTAAAGTCATTTTACTGAGAATGTGTTTTTAAGTTCCTCAGTTTAGATTTTATTTGCCTTTATTTTACACTTTCAGTAATGCACTAGATTTCCTGGACAGGATTTAACTGGACAAACAAAAGTACATACCCTTCTGGAATCTACTCCTAATAACAAGCAGCATGATAATGAAGTGCAGTGCTAGACGTCCCTTCTCAAATTACTCTGATGACATTTTCCTTTAAGCCTTTTGTATTTTTTAAGCTCAAAAGAAACACATCACATTTATTTTTCTTTTACTACCCAGTGTTTCTGTGGTAGATCCGCAGGGAAGGAAGGTAGGTGCCAAGAATGGATAAGCATCACTCCCTTGGGATTAAGGGTGGAAGGTGTGGCTGTGTGAAGCTTCACAGGGATGCGAAGATGACAGTGCAGTTGCTCATTCAGTAGCCTAGTGCTGGCAAGATGTCACCGACTTTGCCATCTCTCACAGCAACGTTCCCTCCAAGCTGCGTGGTTACGCAGCCTGGGCCGGCTTTTCCAAAGTTAAATTTTGCGCACCCAAAAAAAAAATTAGGGGTGACATTGTCCCACAGCAAGAACTGAGTGCTTTCCCACAAACTCCAATGCCAAGAAAGAAATTAAAGAGTTGCATTTATATAGCACCTTTCATGACCTCAGGATGTCCAAAAGTGCTTTACAATCTAATTATGTACCATTGAAGTGTAGTCGTTGTAATGTAGGAAATGTGGCAGCCAATTTGTGGACAGCAAGGTACCACAAACAGCAATAAGATAAATGACCAGATAATCTAGTTTTAGGTGTTGGTTGAGGGATAGATATTGGCCAAGACAACAGAAGAACTACCCTGCTCTTCTTCGAATAGTGCCAAGGAATCATTTACATCGACCTGAAAGGCAGACAGGGCCTTGGTTTAACATCTCATCCATTGGAGTGCCTAGATTTTGTGCACATCTCTGGATTGGAGTTTGAACCCATGGGGCTGGACTTTCATTGAGGAGGCGGGTAGGAGGCGGGACTACAACTTTCAGGGTTGCAGTCCCGCCTCCATCAAGTTCTAGCCAACCCACGTGATTTTGACTTGATTGACCTTGTTGCGCCCGCCCAGCGGGCTCAGCAGGCCAATTAAGGGCCACCCGGCAACAAGTGACATCACAGATTGATATTTCATCTGTCACGACCTTTTGACAGATGAAATATCAGCGTTTCACAGCTGTTTGAAGCTGTCAAACACTGACAATCTGTACTCCAAGTTAAGTCCTTCCTGTCAGGATGATTTAGAGATCTCCCTGGAACAGAAAGCTGAATGCTGGAACTTTTGACAGATTGTGGCCATTCTGCTTTCTGTGCCGGTGAGATGAGGGACTCCCAAGACCTGAGGGAAGGAAGGTTGTAAAGGTATGTAAATGTAAGTAAAACTTCTTTAAACACTTTAAACACACCAAACACACTTATCTCTGCACTCATGCACCCATCACTCACCTGAACACCGGACATCTCGACCCTTCCAAGCCCTTCATCCCGACGGCCTGTCTCGCTAACTTGACGTGGTTTGGAGCCATCGGGAATCCCACATTTCAACAATGAAAATAGGGATTAGGCTAAAAACTGCCTGTTAGCTACCTGTTAACAGGGAGTAAATTGGCACTATTCCCCTTCCTGCCTCGGGGAGGCAGGTCCCAGTGCGGGTCGGGTACCCGCTGTAAGGGGTTTTCGATCGCAGAGGTTTCTCTCTCTAGAGGCCTCTCTCTCTTGCACAATAAAAACCTTGAGTGGTTCGACCCACTCGCCCCTTAGGTTCTATACACTGGACTTTGAGGCAGGAACTACAATGTAGAGAATACTCTATAGATCAGGTTTAATGAAAATGAAATGAAATTTTATTGCGTAAAGGAACAAATTGAATGTAAGCCAAATAAGGTACATGGGAGGGAAAAACAAATCATAATACAGGACTAACCAACGTATGTACAGGCATGTTATACTTTACAAAAGTCATCTCAAAATGGGGAAACACACGGAACATCGAGGGACAACAACTCATAATTAATTATACCCAAAATGCCCACCCCCTAAGCCTAGCTAGATCAGATTATGAGGGGCCAGAAACATGCTCACCAATTCAATGAGAAAGTATAAGATTTTGAAAGGTCTGCATTTTGATCCTCTCAGGCATCCTGTCTCCACGTGGTCAATGCTGCGGGCTGCGACACTCTCTCTTCTTCCTCGAGGTGAAGGTCACGGACAGGCTGGATGCTGGCAGGCCTGGACATCGGCGTGGATGGAGACCACCTATTTGACCATGGTCAGATAGGTTTCTTCGCAGAGCCCAGCTGGTTTACCATTTTCAGATAGGTTTCTTCTGGAGGGCTACTGTCTCGTCAACGGCCCGGGGTTTGTCGATGATCTCCCGATGGTTACCCCAGGGCGGGACGCAGACTCGAATCACCTTCTTGGCTGGTCTCCGGATCGACGCTCCTCCACGGCTCTTGAAAAAGCAAGCTAGCTCAAAAAGCTACCAGCTACAAGCTCCCGATGGCTACCCCGGGACTCCAGTTATACTTCTCAACGAAGCCCTTATCTCCCGCCAAATCAAGGTTAGTCTTTGTTTAACTTTTGGCGGGCTTGTAGCACAGCGGGGTAGTCTTTGTTTTTAAAGTATCTTTGGATGGCCGGTAACTGCCATCTCTGGTCTGGAACGACCCTGTGTTATCTTTAATGCCCTTCTGATTTCTTAAACGGTGCTTGATGTTCCCCCTATGAATATGAAACTGTTTCCCTTTGTCTGGGTAAACATTTTGATGGCCTTTATCTACAGGCCGACCTGATCGGATCTGCATCCAATCTATATGTATGGGGCTCTGTCTGGTTTCGTTTTCCCTGAAACTGCCTTCCAGAACCTACTGTGGGCTGAATCCACAAAAAGCTGTCTGGGGACTGCAGGAATCATTTTAAAGTGTCCCAAAAGCTGGTCACAGAGTCTGGTGGCCATTTTGTGTGTCCCTTTTTCTGGGCTTCTTTTAAAACAGTCTTTAAAAGTTAAGGCCTTTTCTGCCAATAGACCCTTATAGGACAATGTTCAATTTTGCGAATTCTACACCGCCTCCTTTGAAACTGGCATGGAGGCGGGTTGGGGCGGGATGGGTTCGTGCCCCCCCGATTTCGGGATTTTAACCCTCACATGCTTCCAATCCCGCATCCACGGCCCAATGAAAATCCTGCCTATGATCTTCTCACTCAGAGGCAAGAGTGCTACCACTGAGCCATTGGTACTTAAGTTTGGGGATAACTCTCCCTTACCCTGCCTGTGGTGAGCATTGTGCATCAATTTGTCCTGGAAAAAGATAGAGTGAATGAGGATAAGACTAGAAGCAGAAGAGTGTGTTCTATGTGGTGTGGAAGAGATGAAGTCAGAGCATGAGGCTGTTAAAGTAGAGGAAGGGGTATTAGGGAATTGCTTGTAAGGAGGTGCTGTGAGGGGAGCTGGGTAGCCTTAGTGCAAGATGTTGAGTTGGAGCCTCCCTTAACCAGAGAGCACTGTGAACGGTTAATTGAACAAATGTTACTTTACGAGGGTGAAGAGTGTGCTGGTGCTCACGATGGGCAAGGAAGAAAAGGGAGAGGTGTGCAGTGCGTTTCCTTGCCTGCCCTGCTGAAGAAGTGGATTTTTTTTGCAGCACTATTCTGCAATCCTGGTATGAAGAATTTGCCATTCAGTACCAGTGCCACCTGCCTCCAAGTGGCACGAATGATCATTCTTGATGTCTTTGTGGTACCCATACCCAGGAATCTGTTTGTCTGTTCAATGCCTTCCTGGAGAGTTCCGCGGTCTGAATGAGTGAGGTTGTGCATTCTTTTTCTCTGGCTTAGTGCCATCACTGCTGTCCTCCGAGGACAAATAGTGCTTGAGTGTTCATAGTTGTCTACAAGTATAATGGCCCAGAAATTCGGGTCAGAGGTTCCCGCGGGTGCAAGCCTCCGACCTGCACTTACCTTGCGCGCCGGCCGTTGAGCTGTGGGCCCCCATGGGATTCCGATCCTGGGCCTCCTCCAACTGCCGGTGTGCAGTGCTTGCATATCCCAGGGGCACA
The DNA here is from genome assembly GCF_052327205.1 of Somniosus microcephalus. Taxonomy (NCBI): domain Eukaryota; kingdom Metazoa; phylum Chordata; class Chondrichthyes; order Squaliformes; family Somniosidae; genus Somniosus; species Somniosus microcephalus. Next base: position 143,270,390 of record NC_140995.1, on the reverse strand, counting down.
GTTAGTTCGATGCATCCCCTGGGATCACACATTCTCAAAGCTGTCAAACGATGACAATTCATCTGTCAAAAATTTTTGACAGATGAAACGTCATAAGCTGACGTCTTCTGTCACCGGCTTTCCCTTAATTGGCCTGCTAAGCCTGCTAGAAGGGGGTAACAAGATCAATCAATGGAAAATAGCGTGTGTTGCCCGGACGTCGATGGAGGCGGGACTAATACCCGACAAGCAGCAGTCCCGCCTCCATCACATCCCCATTGATAAACCCCTCCCCCCCAAAGTCTTCAACAAGAGCCAACCCTACAGACCTCTTCCTCCACTCTTCTGCAAACATATCTCTACTATGTGCACCATGCTCACCTCTATGACCAAAGACCCATTCTTCTCCATTGTCTCTCCTCTGTGGTTCACCTATGTGGTACTGTGCTTGGTTCCATTTCTACCTGTTCCAATGCAGCTAGCACATCTCCTGCAATGGCTTTCCCTCCTAACCTGTATGATCACTTTGAATGTGGCCCAAGTCTCTATTATGGCCTCCTTTTCCCTGACTAACATAGAAACATAGAAGATAGGAGCAGGAGTAGGCCATTAGGCCCCTCGAGCCTGCGCCGCCATTCAATGCGATCATGGCTGATTATCCAAATTCAGTACCCGGTCCCTGCTTTCTCCCCATACCCCTTGATCCCTTTAGCCTTAAGAAATATATCCAACTCCTTCTTGAATATATTTAATGTATTGGCCTCTACTACCTTCTGTGGTAGAGAATTCCACAGGTTCACCACTCTCTGGGTGAAGAAATTCCTCCTCATTTCTGTCCTAAATGGCTTACCCCTTATCCTTAGACTGTGACCCCTGGTTCTGGACTCCCTGACCATCGGGAACATCCTTCCTGCATCTAGTCTGTCCAGTCCTGTCAGAATGTTACAAGTTTCAATGAGATCCCCTCTCATTCTTCTAAACTCCAGCGAGTACAAGCCCAATCGTCCCAATCTCTCCTCATACATCATTCCTGCCATCCCAGGTATCAGCCTGGTGAATCTTCACTGAACTCCTTCCATGGCAAGAACTATATGCTAACCTTGCAACATCATCTGCAGTCATAGCTTCCCTATGTTTGCTGACAACACCTTGCTCCACCTCTCTGCCGCCACCCTGAACCCACAACCATAACTGTGCTTTCCAAGTGCTTATCTCTCATCCAGTCGTGGTTGAGCAAGTACTTCCTCCAACTTAACATCCTGTCCTATTTGGCTCCTGCCAAAAACTCCATATCCTATACCCTGATTCTACCCCCTCCCAGCTCTCTGCTACTTGCTCAGGCTGAACCCGATGCCGTGCAGCTTCAGTGTTCTGTTTGACGCTAAGCTGAGCTTCAAACCTCACATTCTGGTTATCACCAAGACCACTTTGCAGCTTAACCCACATCCCTTCTACCTCACCTCACTGCCTCTGAAACACTCATCCATGCCTTTGTCACATCTCGGCCCATCTATGCCAATGCTCACATCACCTGGCTCTTGAGTTTCACCCAACATTAAACTAAATACATCCAAAACTTCTCTGCCATCATCCTATCTTTCACTAAGTCCTTCTCCCATATCATCCATGTAGTCACTGGGTTCCATTGGCTGCCAGGCCCAAATATATCAATTTCAAAATCCTTGTCCTTATCTACAAGTCCATCCACAGCCTCACTCCTTCTTACCTTTGGAGCCTGCTCTAGTCCTATGTGCCAGGTGTTGTCTCCAGTCTTCTTATCCTGGCCTCATTTGCATCCTGCCCCTTCTACTCCTCTTTCAGTCACAGAGGCTTCAGCTATCTTGGCTTCACACTCTGGAATGTTCTCCCCAAACCGCTCCACCTTTCTATCCCATCCTTCAAAAGTCTCCTCTTTGTCTAAACTTTTAGTCACCACCCCTAACTCTACTTGCACCACTGATTTGCTTCTGTGAAGCACTTTGGGATGTTCATTTACATTAAAGGCACGATTTAAATGCAAGTTCTTCTTCTTCTATAATCAGATTTTTTTTAAACCCAAGCTTAATTATCAGTAATTGCTATTTCCTTTTCATTTCTATTTTACTTGAACCTTGAGAGTACCCTGCAATATGGACATGGTTCATCACTTCAATTTCTCAATAAAAACACATAAGGTGAACCTATGTGAGATGGTGTTCATTTAATCATTCAGTTTCTAAACAGAAGAAAGCAATATATAGAAATAAAAAGGGGAAAATTAAAATGCACCATTATAGCAATGGTATATATCCAAAATGCAACTCAATAGAAGATATTCGAATAGTAATCAAAGGGCTTTTGTGATTATTATAAGGAGCATGTGTATAGATATATTGTGCGTGATTAATTTGAGTGTTTGGATTTTTCGCATCGGAAATCAGTTCAGTTACCATATGTTCATCTTCAGCTATCAACCATTAGCTCAACCATTAACTGAAGTGAACCCAGAAAGCACAAGATGTTCGAGGTCAGAAGGTTTACTTCAGATTATTTACAGCACAATGACGAACATCGCATTGTTGGCATTCTGCTCACTGTCATAAAATACTGAAATATGTCATTTACTTCTCGTAATGAGTGGAATCATTTATCCACAAAACTATTCCTCAAGAAAACCATCAAATATTAACCGAAATAATATGTGATGGCTGTGGAATTATGGATTATAATGAATGAATCTGACATTTAGGTGCAATTAAAGCTGTTCAGTATTCAAAAATTAATGCCGTGGGAAGTCAGGGTATATGTAAAACCCAAATGAAGTCAAAAGGCTTTCTTTGTCCAAGTGTGCGCCAGACAATGTGGTCCCTTGCTGATTTATTTTGTGAGAGGAGTGGTTTAATTGTCTCCCTCTGGTAGAATGTAACTGCAAAAACCATTTGCTAACTGATTGGATCAGAAAGGGTGACGTGCAGTCACTCATGCATCTATAGAGAGCTGCAAATCCAGTTCCAGTCCCTTACACAGACATCGAGTCCCTAACCTAGCTAATAGCATGAGCACCTCATTTAAGTGAATTTACTGCAGACACTGTGATTATTTCTTGTCATGTTTTTTTGGGGAAAAAAATTGAAGTCCAAATATTGTACCACGAGGCATTAGGATTGCTCAATTCTGCTGAGAATCTTGCAGATTTATATTCTGATGTTACACCCCTTGGATCAGTAGGGTAAACTAACGATGGAGATCGCCATCTACAGTACTTAACACGAAGCTGCAAGGCAAGAGCATTCATGCAAATCTGCATTATTGAGAGCTGTAGGAATCAAATGGCATCTTTAGCTCTTGGTCTGCTGTGTGCTCATTTAGTTCAATAACTGACACACAAAGAACCGGGCTGCTGGAACCTGAAGCATCTTATTTAAGCAAAGCTTGGGTACTGTATGTTTGTACAAGGAATGAGGCTTTGTAATTGCTGTGATAGCACATCTCACAGAGTAACTGGAAACATAGCAACCAGCCTAGTAACGATGCACATCAGCCTGCCTTTCTAGACTCAGTGAAAGCAAGTCTTCACAAACAGATTTTGCTTAAAAAACACAAATTACAAGGTGCAGTACAAAGAAAGTAATGGCACTTCTCAGCAATTTTATTGTATAAATAGATAAGCTGATGGCCCGAAGTACCATTTAAAAACAATAACCACCTCCCCCAAACGCCTCTATCCCAGTCAGATATAAACACAGTTCACAACTTACTGATATTCATGTTATTTGGTTGCATCCCAGTTATGAATATGGGTGTTTTATCCATCAGATATCATCCATGTAAACTGCAACTGGCTTTTAGCTTTACTGACATACATATGACACAGCCAACATGCTTATAATTCTTTTTACTCCTTTGAAACTAATATTAAGTGCAGTCTGCAATATATTACCATATGTGACTTATTCAGAAATTGAATTCTATAAAAATGCTATTCTAATTGTAATGACAGTTTTGGCAGTAACAAATTTTCAAGATAAATGGTCAAATTATCATCAAATCACTCATATGATATTTTACTCTTTCGCTTATTTTACTCTTTTGCTTTAATATTAGTATTATCAGTTGTATAATGAGTTATCCAATGAAATTCAAGTTGAAATCATGCAGGCTGAGACGTGACCTGATAAAGCTCTTTAAAATTATGGAGGTGTTTGACAGGGTAGATGTAGAGATGTGGGGGAATCCAAACATAAATATAAGATAGTCACTCATAAATCCAATAGGGGATTCAGGAGAAACTTCTTTACCCAGAGAGTGGTTAGAATATGAAACTCGCTACCACAGGGAGTGGTTGAGGCGAATAACATAGATGCATTTAGGGGGAAGCTAGAGAAACACATGAAGGAGAAAGGAATAGAAGGATATGCTGATAGGGTTAGATGAAGTAGGGTGGGAGGAGGCACGTGTGGAGCATAAATGCCAGCTTTGACCAGTTGGGCCAAATGGCCTGTTACTGTGCTGTAAATTCTATGCACATGAATCAAATGAATTAGCTGAATGACCTAAAACAAATCATTTGATATTTTCAATCAGGTTAATTCCGCGTGTAAGTAGTGAATGATGGCTAAGTCATAGCTTCAGCACTGTGTAAGCATATCCAGTTAATTCCACAGTGGGTCACTATTTTGAACTTATGAAAATTTAAAACGTTCGCTAAAATAAAATTATTACAATACTTTAATGGAATCTTAGAATCACAAGAGAGTGGGAGAAATTCAGTAAAATGTATCAAACGATAAGAAAGACTCAGAAGTAGTAAGTTTGATGTGAAATTCAGCTGCATTCTCATGGCATAGCGAATCAATGGGTAGGTATATCTCTCACATTTTGGAGTGTCTTGACTATTTTGTAGTGGAAGAATATTAGCATATATTTATTATAATGTTACTATTAAGTTGAATTTAGCTCATAAGGGGCTAAATTCATAGAAGGAGACAGGCTTGAGCTTTGGGATAAAGGGGGAATAGGTATGTTAATGAGCTCTCCTGGAACTTAATTAACCAGCTATCAAAACTGTTATCCTTAATTGTCTGGGACAATAGGTGCAGTGCTTTCACACTCCCAGTAGGCATTCACACACAAGATGTTGGGTAGGGACTGAATTTACACATACACAGCATGAGTTGTCTGACTTGAACCCCACCTCTGTGGATGGGGGGAGGGGGAGCAGGAGCGGTTTAATTGGCAGGTTTACTGGCCAACCCAACAATGGCGAGAGATCAGAGGTCATGCTGCTGACTTCCTGCTCAGCTGGGAACAAAGGACAAGAAACATATGGTCTGGAATGAATTTCAGAAAGTCTGCTGAGAGAGAGGGATACATCCAAGGGCCAATGCCTTTCCCTAAAAGTAGAGTTACTCAGATTCAGAGAAAGGGCTGACCAGAAAAAGTGAATATTGAGGGGATGGTGTGGAATATTTTCTTTGTTATGAGGAGTGATACAGAATCAAGTCAAAGTGCAGTGAGATTTGCTACAAATGTTTCTTTCTTTGTTCAATTAATGATTGCAAAAATAGTTTGTTGACTTATTTTAGCCTTATCTCATTAATGTGTGAATCAGTTCACCTTTCAGAAGATACCCACTGTCCAGAACTAAAGGATAAGCACTGTGTAACAATTCTTCAACAAAAGTTTAGGTTTTATTGGGAACCGGAAAGCCCACAGATTTTGCAGTTCCTGTGTCCTTATTCCTATCTGGAATCCCTGTAGAAACAGAGCACGAAACAGTTTTTTTAATCAAAGCACCTCTTCGTCTTCATATTCATAAAATTGCCAATGAGACCTAAATATAAAAAACAGTAAAAGTACGCTAGACCAGTAAAAACTCTTTGATGTGAGGATTATATTTATTCTTGGTAGTGTCTTTATAGAAATTTAAAATCTGCGTATTTGATTATTCATTATGTTTGATCGGAATAAAATAGAATAACTGGCCTTACTATTTTCACAGCCCATTTTACTTGCTAAAAATGAATGTCCAATTGCTAACACCTGGCCAGTGTCTGAAAAAGAGCACACAATTATCTGACAGCTGGCACAACACCAGCTTCTCCACAGTATGTCTTGAATTTCCACTTTGCATGTTAGATCAACATAGTGTACTGTCAAGATGTCAGCAGCATCTTCTGCTGTAACTCCATCTCCTGACCAGCAGGGGGTTACAAAGCTGCTTCAATCCATACTAATGAGCCTTGTGCATATTTAGGTTCACCACTGTGTCATGCAACAGTGAAAATCCTCTCTACTTCCTGTTCCCCGAACCTGGGGCCAAAGACAATTAATATGAAACAATTAAGCCTGCTTTTGAATCATGTCCCTGTGACGTTCAGGTCATTCTTATAAAATCAGACTTAACCAGTGATTTGGAGAAAAACCTCTGGTAAGTAAGTTATGCAATAGTCTCTGAGTTTATGAGGCATTCCATGGCTTTCATGTACTGAATATATACCAAGAAACATTGGTCAGGAGTAAGCCATTCAGCCCCTTGAGCCTGATCCACCATTCTATTAGGTCATGATTGACCTGTACCTCAGCTCCGTTTACCTGCCTATTCTCCATATTCCTGGATACCCTTACCTAACAACAAAAAACTAGCGATCTCAGTCTTAAAAATTTCAGTTGACCCAGCATCTACAGCTTTTTGGGGGGAGAGAGTATCCCCAGAAGGCTCTGGATGCTGGATCAACTGACCTAGATAACAGCCTGTACCAGCAGACCAATGCCATTTATTAAAAATAAATATCACTTGCTAAGTAGTCTAAGGCATTCACTAATCATACTAATGTTATATTACTGCTGTGAGATTTTTCATTTAAAAATCAGCTTGACAAATATCTCGAACGTGTTTTCTTTTAAAGAAATAAAATAATTTTTTTGATACCTAGTGACCCCACACCCCTTGAAAAACTGCCCCTGTCATCGTTGACGTCGTCGTCACCGCCCCCCCCACCCCCAACCCCCAACCAACATTAACTCTCTAGGCTTACACTTGGAGTGGCAACTTGGGCAAAGTACCGAAGGACAGCCAATGACTACAGATCCATGCCTTAGTAGAGGTCAGTGTTTTAATGAAAGAAGATACAGGGAGAAAATACTGGGAAAAGCATAATCAGCAGAAGTAGTGCCTCTGAGTGGGACTGTTAGAAGTGTTATTTCCCACTGTATTGATTCCACAAAGTAATCTAACAAAATAAAACTAAAATTTATGCCTGAAGCATCATCTGACAGGTGTATATCAGTTTTCCACTCCAGTGAGAAAGCAATTCCGTTTATTCACACTTCAAAACAGGCAGCACTTGTTAGCTAATTGGTCTTATTACCTTGGACAATTTCAGAAAAATAATACTGGTTGTCTTGCTAGACAGCTGATTAATCTGTTCTCTGCTTACATTTCTGTTCTGGTTTTGGATGATTACTATTGGAAGAAATCTTTTTCCCCATATAATGATCAAAAAACTACCCTAGTGTATCAATGAACACTTTTTTCTTTCATTTTTACCTTAGATTATGGTTTAATAATTAAAGATTATTTTTAAACTAAAATGTTTAAAATACCTTATGGTAGCAATTGAAAATGGATTAATTTAAAGTATTATTTGTAATCATTTCTAACAATTTTATCTGGAGAGTACATGAAGGATAGTAGGCACTTATCAGGAAAGTGTGTCAATTGAATTGTACTAAAAAATAAAGATGGACAGAATGTGGCTGTTTAGGTATAATCATCAATGTCAAAATTCAATACCTGTAATGTTTATTTTAGTAGCATCTAGCCCTATTAAAAATGAATGAATGCATATTTATTTATCTGAGTGTTAGCTTCACCCAGTGGTAGCACTCTAACCTCTGTGTTAGAAGATTATGGATTCAAGTCCTACTCCAGGAACTTAAAACACGTTCTCCTGAAAAACAAGGTTTCTGCATCTCTTCTACTGATGTTACAGTGGATGAACAGAAGAACACCTATGGAAATTCACCCCGATAATCAAGGCTGACACCTTAGTGCAGTATTGAGAGTGTTGCATTGTCAGAGGTGCCATCCTGTTGATGAGACATTAAACCAAAGCCTGTGGATATAAAAGATCTTGTGGTGTAATTCAAAGAAGAGCAGTAACCTGTTCAACATTTATCCTTCCATCAATTCCTCCAAAAAAGAGATTACCTGGTCATTTATCTCATTGCCAATTGTGGGACCTCACAGAGTGCAAATCGGCTGCAGTGTTGCAGATCGGTTATTCACCCATCTGACTTTCCTTACCATTGACTTCAGTTGGGTGGAGTGTATAGTGGGTGGAGTGTATAATGGGCAGCCAATCTGCAACTTCCAGTTTTTCAATCATGCCGAAGTAAAAAGTTACCCCTGTAAATTTACAAATTTACTAATAGTGTAATCATGGTAAATTTCCTTCTTTTGTACCCTTGTTCCAGGCCAGAAATGCATATTGTGAAATTACACAATCCAACCAATTATTTTCTATCCAAGCAAGTAGGAGGGGTGGGGAAGGGGAAAAGAGAAGGGGAGAGGAGGGAGAGACAGTAGGCGACAAGGTGGAGACGGGGAGGGGGATAGGGAGGGAAAGAGAAGAAGGGAGTGCAGAGGAAGGGGAATTCAAATCAGATGGAGTAGGGGGATTGAGACATGGAGCAGTCTTAAGAGAAAGAGGGTGACTGAGAGTAATGTGGGCCCCTTAAAGACAGGTGCGGGTGATATTGTAATTGGAAATCAGGAAATAGCAGACTTACTAAATAGATACTTCACAGCAGAGGATGAGGATAAAATACCAGAGATACAAGGAAACTAAAAAAAATCAAGGGGAGGTACTAACTAGATTCAATGGGGGAAAAATTCAGTATCACCCCGTTTGGGGCGCTATTATCGGCCGTGCGTAAAGTTTAGCGCCTGCCGCTAATTATCGCCTTCGATGGCAAACTTGGCTTTTATCACTCCTGGAGGTGATTGGAGCGCTAAATCAGGCGCTTCACACCTGTTTTAAGGCGCAAAGGCCGAGGAGCGAGGCGCTACCTCAGAGCGCTGGTGAAGCAAGGAAGGGCAAATCAAAATGAACCTGCAAAGTGCTGCTCAGTACCCAAAACCTCTTCACACAGCGTTGAAGCTCTCCAGAAGTCTCTCTCTCTCTCTCTCTCAGAATGTGTGGTGCAAAAATGTCACCAACAAAAAAAGGCAGGAAGCGGTCGCCTTTAAACAGCGCTCCCCCACTCCCTTTCTGACTGCAAAACGCTCCGCTCAACCTGTCGTTGCTAGCGGCAGGCAGTAAGGCAGGGGGCACCACTCAATATCCAGTCCGGGGCACTACCGGGGCATTGTGCACTCGACTGACGTCACGATCTGTCGGTGCAGGAGATTGTGGCAGTAGTGTTTAGCGCCGCGCAAAATGTCTAGTTAATTTCGCGAGTGGCGCAAACATCGCCGTGCCCGGGCGCTAGTTGCTTTGTGCAAACAACTGAATTTTCCCCCCAATATAAGCAAAATAAAATCGTGATGGAGAAAATAATGAGACCCGATGGTTTCCACCCCAGGTTATTAAAGGAAGTAAGTGAGGAAATTATTGATGTTTTAGTCATGATCTTGCAAAACTGTCTTGATTCTGAAATTCACCCCTTGGCTATAAAGGGTAGTAGAAATTTGGAACTCACCCCCCAAAAAGCTGTTGAGGCTAGGTCAATTGAAAATGTCATAACTGAGATTGATAGATTTTTGTTAAGCAAGGGTGTTAAGGGTTACAGAACCAAGGCTGGTACATGGAGTTAAGACATAGATCAATCATGATCTAATTGAATGGCAGAACAGGTTTGAGGGGCTGAATGGCCTCCTCTTGGTCCTATGTTCCTATGTAAGTTGGTGTGGTGGGGGAGGATGGTGTGATAGTAAATGCAGTCTGACAGGATTACTGTAAAAGGGGATTGGAAGGTGGGTAGAGAAATTCTCTGAGTGGTAGAGAAAGTCTTTGAAGCCAGTGGGGAGGATTGGAATGAAGGGATTGGTAGCCAGAGGGTGGGTAGGATCGGGAAATGCAGCTGCCAGGGTGGGGAGGTAAAAGAGATAAAAATCTTGTTCATTGTAGGGGAGGGGCACCAAAGTTCATTGACTTGAAACGTTAACTCTGTTTCTCTCTTCACAGATGCTGCCTGACCTGCTGAGTATCTCCAGCATTTTCTGTTTTTATTTCAGATTTCCAGCATCTGCAATATTTCCTTTTTGCACCAAAGTTCTGTTGGTCTAGGGGATAGGGGGATGATATCTTGCTCATTTGGGTTTGGCTGATACTTTTGCTCAGTGGAGGTGACCCATTATTTCTTCACAATCTGTATTTTCCATTGAGCTTCCGTTTCTTGCTTAGTTGAGGGGGGCGGAGGTGGGTGCTGAAATCCTACTCGGCAGAGTTGTGAAGGGGTGGGTGGGAGGCTAATGGCTCTGATTCCTGTGCGTTCAGTTAGAGATTTAATCTAACAGTAGGTTCAGCCCCTTTGTAACCAATCGGTCACAAGGTTACATTTATAACACGACCTCCTGGTCCAATACCTTTAGAATTTTGAAACCACTCACCGTTTTTCATAGGTTTGAGCACTTATATTAAAGCTAATTCTCCTCACTGTGTTGCCCCAGATTCCAAGGCTTACTTTTTGAATACCTTTCTGGGTGCTTTGTTTAGTTACCACCTGAGGGCCACTGTTGCATGATGTGGTTGGCTTCTGGATTAGAACAAGACTCTCTTGGGGCTGAGGTAGCCCTCATCTCATGAGAGCTGAGTCCCGGGAAGGACTCGCTGTGGGCTGCATTGATTGTGCAGCAGTCTGAGCAGCCAGGCCCTGCCTCTTATCTCCTCTTTAAGTACATCTCTTGGGGACTAGGCTGGAGGCCTGGCATGGGCTGCTAACCTGTGAAACAACTACATTTCCTGGTCCCAGCCTAATTTCTAGCCCTTGTGACACACTGATTCTGGGATTTCTGCAGAAGTGTGCCAGAAGGGCTGAGGATTTTCAGCTCACCTCTGATTCTAGGTGGAGGATTTAGAGAGCCATTGATCCATGGTGCACTAAGAATTAAGACTTGCCATTCCATTTAAGAAGTGAGTGGTCAAGTTTGAGGAGCTAGGATCTAAATTAATAAGCAGAACCACAAGGGTAATAATCTCTGGATTACTACCTGAGCCATGTACAAATTGGCATAGGGTCAAGCAGATCAGAGAGTTAAATAGGTGGCTGAAAGAGTGGTGTGGGAAAAAGGGGTTTCAATTCATGGGGCACTGGCACCAGTACTGGGGAAAGAGGGAGCTGTTCTGTCTGGACGGGCTCCACTTAAACCGGGCTGGGACCAGCGTCCTGGCAAATCGAATAACTAGGGCTGTAGATAGGGCTTTAAACTAAAAAAAGGGGGGAGGGGTCAGGTGAGGGGAAATTTAGAAATCTAAAGAGAAAGGTCAAGGCAATAGAGCAGTGTAGCGATTTGGTTAAAAATAAGCAGAGTGTGACAGGAAGGGACAGAGAGTTTAATGGTAGCAGTGCAGCAGAGCATAAGGTCAAAGCAGGGAATAATGGTAAAAAATTTAAATTAAAGGTACTTTATCTGAATGCACGAAGCATTCATAACAAGATAGACAAACTATTTTCACAAATAGAAATAAATGGGTTTTATCTAATAGCCATTACAGAGACATGGTTGCAAGGTGGCCAAGGGTGGGAATTAAATGTTCCAGGGTACTTGACGTTTTGAATAGACAGGCAGAATGGAAAAGGAGGGGGAGTAGCCCTGATAATAAAGGATGACATAAGGACAATAACAATAAAGGATCACGGCTTGGAAGATCAGGAAGTAAATTCAGGATGGTTGTAGATAAGGAATAACAAGGGGCAGTAAACACTTGTGGGAGTAAAATATAGGCCCCCTAACAGTAGCTATACCATTGGACAGAATATTAATCAAGTAATAGTAGGAGCTTGCAACAAAGGTAATGCAATAATCTTGGGGGACTTTAATCTTTATATAGACTGGACAAATCAAATTGGCAAAGGTAGTCTGGAGGACGAGTTCATGGAATGCATTCGGGACAGCTTCCTCGAACAATATGTCATGGAACCAACCAGGGAACAGGCTATTTTAGATTTTGTATTGTCTAATGAGACAGGGTTAATTAGCAACCTCATAGTAAAGGATACTCTGGAGCAGAGTGATCATAATATGATAGAATTTCTCATTAACTTTGAGAGTGACTTGCCTAAGTCTGAAACTAAAGTCTTAAACTTAAATAAAGCCAGAAGTCACACAACACCAGGTTATAGTCCAACAGTTTTATTTGAAATCACAAGCTTTCGGAGTGCTGCTCCTTCATCAGGTGAAGTGGAGAGATGCATAAAGACACAGCTTATATAGTCAGAGAATAATGACAGATGATTACAGGTAATCTTTCTAACTGCCATTTATCACACCTCGGCAGAGAGATAATCACAGCAATCAAAGTTGTGAATGGTGTCCAAACAGTGTTCCCTCCCAGTCGGGGAACACTTCAGCAGTCAAGGACATTCAGCCTCCGATCTTCGGGTAAGCGTTCTCCAAGGCAGCCTTCGAGACACACGACAACGCAAAATCGTAGAGCAGAAACTGATAGCCAAGTTCCGCACTCATGAGGACGGCCTCAACCGAGATCTTGGGTTCATGTCACGCTACATGTAACCCCTCCTGACGTAGGGTCATCCAGACTCAAGTCGTTATTGGCTTGTTCTCTCTACACAGATGCGGCCGGACCTGCTGTGATTTCCAGCAAAAAAAATGTTTTTTTGTCTGTTTTTTGTTTTTCATACAGACCCCAGCATCTGCAACATTTGACCCCTTGTGACCCCACCTTATTGTTCTTCGATGTAATGTTTTCCTGACTGACCTGTTTGGACACCATTCACACCTTTGATTGCTGTGATTATCTCTCTGCCGAGGTGTGATAAATGGCAGTTAGAAAGATTACCTGTAATCGTCTGTCATTATTCTCTGACTATATAAGCTGTGTCTTTATGCATCTCTCCACTTCACCTGACAAAGGAGCAGTGCTCCGAAAGCTTGTGATTTCAAATAAAACTGTTGGACTATAACCTGGTGTTGTGTGACTTCTTACATTTGTCCACCCCAGTCCAACATCGGCATCTCCACATCTTAAATAAAGCCAATTACATAGGTATGAGGGGAGTGTTGGCTATGGTAGATTGGAAAAATAGATTAAAAGGTATGGTGGTAGATAAGCATTGGCTAGCATTTAAAGAAATATTTCATAATTCTCAACATAAATTCATTCCATTGAGAATCAAAAACTCCATGGGAAAAGTGATCCAACATGGCTAACTAAAGAAGTTATGGATAGCATTAGATTGAAAGAAGAAGCTTATAATGTTGCAAAGAATAATTGTAAGCCTGAGGATTGGGAGAGTTTCAGAAACCAGCAAAGGATGACCAAAAAATTGATTAAAAAAGGGGAAAAATAGAATATGAGAGAAAACTAGCAAGAAATATAAAAGCAGATTGTAAGAGCTTCTACAAGTATGTAAAAAGGAAGAGAGTAGCAAAGGTAAACATTGATCCCTTAGAGGCTGAGACTTGAGAAATCATTATGGGGAATAAGGAAATGGCAGAAATGTTAAATAAATATTTTATATCTGTCTTCACAGTAGAAGACACAAAAAGCGTACCAAAAATGGTGGGGAACCAAGGGTTTAATAAGGGTGAGGAACTTAACGTAATTAATATAAGTAGAGAAAAAGTACAGTACTAGAGAAACTAATGGGACTAAAAATTGACAAATCCCCTGGGCCTGACGGCCTAAATCCTAGGGTTCTAAAAGAGGTGGCTGAAGAGATAGTGGTTTTGACCTTCCAAAATTCCCTAGATTCTAGAATGGTCCCAGCGTATTAGAAGGTAGCAAATGTAACACCGCTATTCAAGAAAGGAGGGAGAGAAAACCAGGAACTACAGGCCAGTTAGCCTGGCATCAGTCGTCAGGAAAAGTGCTGGAATCCATTGTTAAGGAAGTGGTATCAGGGCACTTAGAAAATCATAACTTGATTAGGCAGAGTCAACATGGTTTTATGTTTGACAAATTTATTCGAGTTTTTTGAGGATGTAACTAGCAGGGTAGATATAGGGCAACCAGTGGATGTAGTATATTTGGATTTCCAAAAGGCATTTGATAAGGTGCCACATAATAGATTATTACACAAGATTAGGATGCATGGGGTTGGGGGTAATATACTAGCATGGATAGAGGATTGGTTAATGGATAGAAAACAGAGAGTAGGGATAAACGGATCTTTTTCAGGTTGGCAGGCTGCAACTAGTGGGGTGCCGCAAGGATCAGTGTTGGGGCCTCAGCTATTTACAATCTATATTAATGACCTAGATGAAGGGACTGAGTATAATGTATTCAAGTTTGCTGATGATACAAAGCTTGGTGGGAATGTAAGTTGTGAGGAGGGTGCAAAGAGGCTTCAAGGGGATATAAACAGGCAAGAGTGAGTGGGGAAGAACATGGCAAATGGAATATAATGTGGAGAAATGTGGAGTTATCCACTTTGGTAGGAAAAGCAGAGTATTTTTTAAATGGTGAGAGATTGGGAAATGTTGGTGTTCAGAGGAACCTGGGTGTCCTTGTACACGAATCACTGAAAGTTAACATGCAGTGCAGCAAGCAATTAAGAAAGCAAATGGTATGTTCGCCTTTATTACAAGAGGATTTGAGTATAAGAGTAAAAACATCTTACTGCAATTATATAGGGCCCTGGTGAGACCACACCTGGAGTATTGTGTACAGTTTTGGTCTCCTTACCTAAGGAAGGATATACTTGCCATAGAGAAAGTGCAACGAAGGTTCACCAGACAGATTCCTGGGATGGGGGGATTGTCCTATGAGGAGAGGTTGAGTAGACTAGGCCTATATTCTCTGGAGTTTAGAAGAATGAGAGGTGATCTCATTGAAACATACAAGATTCTTACAGGGCTTGACAGGGTAGATGCAGGGAGGATGTTTCCCCTGGCTGGAGGGTCTAGAACCAGGGTCACAGTCTCAGAATAAGGGGTCGACCATTTTGGGCTGAGATGAGGAGAAATTTCTTCACTCAGGGGGTGGTGAATCTTTGGAATCCTCTACCTCCGAGAACAGTGGAGGCACAGTCATTGAGTATATTCAAGACAGATTGATAGATTTTTGGATATTAGGTGAATCAAGAGATATGGGGATAGTGCAGGAAAGTGGAGATGAGGTAGAAGATCAGCCATGCTCTTATTGAATGGTGGAGCAGTCTCGCGTGGCCGAATGGCCTACTCCTGCTCCTATTTCTTATGTTCTTTGACTGAGTTGTCATTGTGACACGTACAATTAATTAAAGCTATAGAGCTGTTTCAATGGGTGTAACAGTGTCTTTGATTTTAGTATAGATGCCATGAGCCAACTTCCATGTACAGGCTAGAAGGGTAAGGTTGCATTATTGCTTTCTTTAAAACGCAGCAGCTTACAGCTGTAGGAATTTTACTTTAAAAAACTGGTGACAGAAGAGTATAAGCAGGGCATATTCAAGCCTTAATTTTCATTCTTGAAAAAAGTGACTAAATGCTGGGCAGTCACTCACACAGTGAGAGATAAGGTCAGTTTTACCCTTGCTAAAGAAGCGTGGGTTACACGGATTAGCATTTAATATTGTATTCTGTGGTTTTAAAATCTAGATATTTAGTTCAAACTCAATGCTGTTAATATCCACATTTTGAACTTTGAAGCAAAATGATAAAGAAAAACAATGCCACCATTGAAATAAGATAAATGTTGGAAATCTAGAATAAAAACAGGAAATTCTGGAAATATTCAGCTGTTCCATCAGATTCTGTTCTGGTAAAGAAATGTCAGCCTAGCTTCTCTCCTTACAAATTAATGCACCCTTTCACTGTCTAGAGGAGTGTGATTTCTGCTGTCATCAATGAGGCATGGAAAATTCTCTCCAAGAAATGTAAGTAGCACAAAATGCTTCAGGACTTTTCAGAAGTAATGCTGTATTGCACTCCCAGATAACAAATGTAAGGAGACGTGGCAGGATTGTGTGAAATAATATTTTACTTTAAAAATCATAAGCCTACGAGGCTGGTGAGAACCCTGAAGCTTAGCAAACAGTCTGGCCTAATTGAACCTTGTGGACACAGCAAACAAGGCAGTTAATCAAGGAACCAGGACACAATGTGAGGTGACCTAAGGGTTTGCCAACCAAATCATCTCTGAGATCAAGGAACCAGAACACAATGTGAGGTGACCTAAAGGTTTGCCAACCAAATCATCTCTGAGATCAAGGAACCAGAACACAATGTGAGGTGACCTAAGGGTTTGCCAACCAAATCATCTCTGAGCAGATCAGTGAGTGATCATGCACACAGAGACCCTATAAAAAGTAATGCATTCTGAACTCTGGACACAGATGGGAAACACAGCCAAGAGGAAGACAGGTCCTGCTGGGCGAATCAGACCCATTGGCCTACAACCAACTTGGATTGATCAACTGAGGGTGATTGTATTTATTGGCCAAATGCATGTAAGGGCACAGATATTGCATGTAAGTGCATAGACATTGCATGTGGTGGCATAGATATTGCCTGTAAGTACATAGATATTGCAGAATAACCCATAGTTAAGAGCATAGTTATTGCAAATATTACTGATCGAATTCAATAAAGTACCATTTGATCGGATCTTGTTTGACCTTGTAGTATTTCAATAAGTCTCAGGGTCTGAACACAAAAGTGAAGTCTTACACAAAGTAGTGCAACCACATATGTGAGACATAATCAACATTCCTATCAACATACATTATTGATATCAGGAAATCTTCATGCAAAGAGTGATTAACATAGAAAGAAAGAACTTGCATTTATATAGCACCTCAGGATGTCCCAAAGTGCTTTACAGCTAATGAAGTACTCTTGAAGTGTAGTCACTGATGTAACATAGGAAACCCGGCAGCCAATCGCACAGCAAGTTCCCACAAACAGCAATGTGATAATGACCAGATAATCTGTTTCAGTGATGTTGAATGAGGGATAGATATTGGCCAAGACATGGGGGAGAACTTCCCTGCTCTTTGCCTTCCTTATTGCTTGCTGTACCTGCATGCTAGCTTTCTGTGTTTCTTGCACGAGAACACCCAAATCTCTCTGAACGCCAACATTTGAAAGCTTCTCACCATTTAAAAAATATTCTGTTTTTCTATTCTCGCTACCAAAGTGAATAATCTCATATTTCCCTACATTATACTCCATCTGCCACCTTACTGCCCACTCACTTAGTCTATCTATATCCCTTTGCAGACTCTTGTTCTCCTCACAGCTTACTGTCCCTCCTAGCTTTGTATCATCAGCAAACTTGGATATATTACATTTGGTCCCCTCATCCAAGTCATTGATATAGATTGTAAATAGCTGAGGCCCAAACACTGATCCTTGTGGTACCCCACTAGTTACAGCCTGCCAACCCGAAAATGAACTGTTTATTCCTACTCTCTGTTTTCTGTCTGTTAACAATCCATAATCACTTGTTCGAGTGTAGTGTTCGACCCAGTGTTGTTATGCATGTCAGAAAGAAGACGAAAGTGAATTTGTCACAGGCCGTGGGCACAATACAACATACATCCCAGCTCAATCTCAAAACCATTTGAAAAACAGGCTGGTGTGAAATGGATTGGTCAGTGGAAACCTGAAATTGCATTTTGTTAATTTCTCTTAGAAAATAGGAGCCTGAAATTCCTCGGGTTCTGCCAGTCTCCTGCCATAACTCTGGGGGGTGAGTGGTGGGACCCCCAGGGAAACAGCTCACCTATCCTTTCTAATGAGGTGCACTACCACTGGCCCACAAACTCTGGATCATGATCTGAGCAAATTCAAGGCCTAGATTTCATCAGAGTAACTAAAACAAAAGCTCACTTTTAAAATATCTTTATATTTTATTCCTGTGTTGGGTTTCTATCTTTTGCTTGCATTTTCTAAAAATATTTACATTTGTCTCTGTGTACTTTGGTCTTCATCTATATTTTGCCAGCATCATGTAATTTTCCATCAGCTTTGCAGATTCATTAATCTCATCTTTTATTATGAACTCTAGGGGGGCAAAATGCAATTAGGCCGGAAAATGGGCAAGAGGTTTGCGATCCACGATCTGCCTGTGCCCATTGAAAATAGTGCAGGCAGCACGTGAAATTCGTGCTGCCTGCTCATTACCATGATTGGAGCACTGAGCTCAGTGCTAAACATGCTGCTGGTTGGCTCAGCAAACAACAGGGGGCCCAATATCCTGTGCAGCCTGTTCTCCATTTAAAGGTGTCCTGCAGAGTCACAGGCTGTTCTGCACTTCTTAAAGGGGAGGTGCTCTGATTCAGAAGTACCTCATTGTTGGTGGAGCTACAGCAATATATGTCACAACAGGCGGGAGCGCGTGCTCCTCGGTTCACAGATGCAGCACTGGAGGCCTTGGTGCAGGGGTTGTACAGGAGGAGACCGATCCTGTACCTGCAGGAGGGCTGAAGGCCTTCCAGGCACACTGTAAGAAGGCAGTGGGAGGAAATAGCAGAAGCCGTCAGTGCCACCAGTGTTGCCCCCAGGATCAGGATCCAGTGCCGGATGAAGTTTAATTACTTCACTTGAGTGGTCAAGGTCAGTGAATGCATCTTCAAATGCCATATCCCACCAAGTGCACCACTAGCCTCACAGACTGCTCAGTGCACCTCACCCCATTACTCACCTACCAACAATCTCTAGCAATCACGACTCATACCTCACAATCAAAGCTTCACCTCACCCTCACACACTTATTACTGCTGCAAGCCTCACACCCACATCTCACATCTTGCACACAATGCCAGCTATTCTACATGACAGGCACATCACCCAAAAATATTGCACCACACTCACTGACACACTTCCCTTTCAGTTGCAGGCCAAGGTGACTCATAAAAGGAGAGTGAAGGAACAAACAGGCGGGGGCAAGCACGGCTGCACAACCTAACCCCCATAGAGGAGACGGTGCTGGAGATCATTGGCGGGGCCATCACTGAGGCCGTGGTGATCAGCGAGGCCGAAAGCATTGATGATGACAGTATGCTCATACCTAATCGTTCTTCTCACATCCCACTTCACCCTCATCCCACAGTCTATTCTCATTTACAAGCTGCTGATGGTGTATGCATAGACACCTTGCTTTGCACACCCCCCTCCTCAGTACAACCCAACCCTTGTGCCTTTCTCCTTTCAGATACCTACGAACAGCAGCCCAATCTCTTCAGCAAAAAGTAGAGGAGGAGAGTGATGGAGAAGAAGAGGCACTGTCACTCGATCTGACACTCCCAAGCATCAGCTCTGAAAATGGCCCTGCGCGCACTTTAGAGGCTAGTATAGAGGCGGGATCTGCACATGGTGAGTTACTGGGCACAAGTGGGCTACAGCCAGGCCAGGGGGAAAGGGTAGTGCAGATGTCGAACATGAGCTCTGCTGCACAGGACTCAGATGGGGTGGCCTTCAGAAGAAGGGTGATGAGCATGCACACAGAAATGCTTGGTGTAATGGCAGGCCTGCCAGTGAGTCTCTTGTCACTGTCAAAGAGCATGGAGGAGTCCCCTCCCAACATTGCACGGGACTTTGTGCGGAGCTTGGAGCCCATGATTTTACAAGATTACATAGGATATGCAGCACAGAAACAGGCCATTTGGCCCAACCAGTCCATGCCTGCGTTTATGCTCCACTCGCGCCTCCTCCTGTCTTTCTTCATCTAACTCTTTCCTCAGCATAACCCTCTATT
The DNA here is from genome assembly GCF_052327205.1 of Somniosus microcephalus. Classification (NCBI taxonomy): domain Eukaryota; kingdom Metazoa; phylum Chordata; class Chondrichthyes; order Squaliformes; family Somniosidae; genus Somniosus; species Somniosus microcephalus. The sequence continues at coordinate 143,250,564 of NC_140995.1, read as the reverse complement.
CCCTTCTTCCTCATATGCTTATCTAGCCTACCCTTAAATGCATCTATATTATTTGCTTCAACCACTCCCTGTGGTAGCAAGTTCCACATTCTCACCACTCTCTGGGTAAAGAAGTTTCTTCTAAATTCCCTATTGGATTTCTTGGTGACTATCTTATATTGATGGCCTCTAGTTTTGCTCTTCGCCACAAGTGGAAACACTCTCTCTGTATCTACTCTATCAAAACCCTTCATGATTTTAAAGACCTCTATTAGCTCACCCCTCAGCCTTCTCTTTTCAAGAGAAAAGAGACCCTGCCTGTTGATTCTTTCCTGATAGGTATACCCTCATATTTCTGGTATCATCCTTGTAAATCATTTTTGCACCCTCTCCAGTGGCTCTGTATCCTTTCTATAATATGGCGACCAGAACTGTACACAGTACTCCAAGTGTGGTCTAACCAAGGTTCGATACAAGTTTTGCATAACTTCTCTACTTTTCAATTCTATCCCTCTAGAAATAAACCCTAGTGCTTGGTTTGCTTTTTTATGGCCTTATTAACCTGCATCATTAATTGTAGTGATTTGTGTATTTGTACTCTGAGATCCCTTTGCTCTTCTACCCCATTTAGATTCTTATTTCCCAAGTAATATGTGACCTCCCTATTTTTCTTACCAAAATGTAATACCTCACATTTATCTGTGTTGAAATTCATTTGCCAATTATATGCCCATTCTACAAGTTTATTAATGTCACCTTGCAATTTGTTCCAGTCCTCCTCAGTATTGCCTATCCCCCCCAATTTGCTGTCATCTGCAGATTTCAGGATAGAAGTGATGGGCAACTCCATTGGAGATCTTGTGAACCCAACCATGATACTGGGTGTGATGTATAATGTTGCAGCTTTCTTTGCAGCACAAGCAGAAGTGACCCGATGTCTGAATGTTGCAGTGGAAGCTCAGACTTCTGCCATGCAGTCTCAGCTTGCTGCCACACAAGCTCAGACTGCTCTCATGCAGTCTCAGCTAGCTGCCACGCAAGCTCAGACTGCTGCCATCGTAGCTGGGTTTACGATTTAAAAAAAGGGGCTTGCAGGGTCTCACAGCAGTCCAGCAATCTGTGCTCCGACAGATGGGGCAGTGGCAGTGGCTCTGTGGAGCAAGAACCTGCTGTCCTCTCTCAGGGTGACAGCATTCATACTCCCATACTGCCACTCTGCCAGTGCCTTTGCAGTTGCCTCTCAGCCAGCCAGCCCAGACTGCTGCCGCCCATGTCAAGGTCGTGCAGTCTACAGCCGGGCCCAGAGCTGCTCGAGGTTGGACCTGCAAGGCCATCTGCAGTCTCCTCCATGGAAATTCAGCAGCCTTCCACCAGCCATGCGGCAGCCACTGGGGTAGCACTTTGTAGGAGCACTAGAATAGTCAGAGGCACATGACAGACAGGCACTAAGGGAATGCACAAGGGTAATTAGTTGACTTTGTAATGTTATATTGGAATTATTAATTTATAAATTATGTTTGGAATGTTAGTTATGTGGTGGCTTTAATTTCAGCATTGTGCTCAAGAGGACGCTGTGATGTTCTGTGACAGGGGAATGGTAAGATGGGGATGTGTTGAACAACAGGGATCTGGCATTTCAGTAAGGGGAACTGGAGTCTGATTATGCATTCATGGACAGCCCATCCAGAATGGGGATTTGCAGGCTGCCTCCTCCCTTCCTCCTCCTTCTCCTCCTGCGGTGGATGCAGAAGCCGTGATGGCAAGGGCTGCATCCCCATGATGGCCAAGTTGTGGAGGATGCAGCAGACCACAGCGAATTGGGACACCCGCTCCAGCGAATACTGGAGGGTTCCTCCCGAGCGGTAAAGGCAGCTGAACTATTGCTTCAGCAACCCAATAGTCTGCTCGATGAGGTTCCTCCTGGTAGCATGGCTGTCATTATATGATTGCTGGCCACGAGTGGTGGGGTTGCAGAGGGGAGTCATCATCCAGGTGTAGAGCGTATATCCCTTGTCGTTGAACAGCCACCCTCGGGTTTGACGTGGTGGCTGGAAGATTGATGGTACAGCGGACTGGCGCAAGATGAAGGCATCATGACTACTGCCAGGATATCGGGCATTCACCATCATGATGTGCTGGGCGTGGCCACACACCAACTGCACCTTAAGTGAGTGATAGCCTTTGCGGTTACGGTACATCTCAGCATTGATATGCGGCACCTTCAAGTTAAGTACAGTAATCTGGGATGTAATGTTTAAGTTATCCACCAGATGGAGCCAAAGATTAAGGTATCACATTCACCAATGTTTAAGGTAATGGGTCATGTAGTCAATGTCCTGGTACACCAGTTATTAAGGTAATGTGGCATTGCATTATGGGTATGACTCAGAGGTGAATCCTCCATCTTGCCATCGTGCAGTTAGAAGTGTGTGCTTTGCTTGCAGCCTGTAAGAGATGTCTCTCTGCTACACCGTGTAATAAACAGTTGGGTTTTGTTCCTTATATCTCGCTTCTCTCAGTTTTTGACCTTACTACTCGGATATCACATATTGGCGATGAGGATCAACAGATCACATCTTGAAGAAGAAAAATAAAAGAGCACTGAATAGAGGATCATGGCTGCTACGGTAGGAAAGATCTCTGCTTTTGATGTTCAGACGCAAACCTGGGATGAGTACTGCGAGTTGCTGATGCATTTCTTTGAAGCAAATGATATAAATGATGTCGGAAAAAGGAGAGCTGTTTTGCTCACTTCCGTGGGAAGTCAGACATATAGTTTAATGAGAAACTTATGCAGTCCTGCAAAGCCTGGAGATAGATCATTTGCTGACTTAGTGGACTTGCTAAAGGATCATTTCAATCCCAGACCGAGTGAGATTGTACAGCGTTTCAAATTTAATTCACGGAACAGAAAACCTGGAGAGACTGTATTGGATTATGTAGCAGTGTTGAGAAAATTGGCACACGATTGCAATTACAGGAACAACCTGGAAGACATGCTGAGAGATAGGCTAGTTTGCGGGATAATGGATGATCGAATGCAGCAGAGATTATTGTCTGAGACTGGGCTTATGTATGAAAAAGCATTGGAGCTTGCTCAAGCCATAGAGACAGCGAACCGAGATGTAAAAGAAATACTAGGTTCCGGCTGGGCTACTACAAAGCAAGTTGCAAGTCAGGTTGCTGTGCACAAGTTAAATATGAGTCAGAAACCACAACGTGAGCATGGGAAGGCATGTTATAGATGCAATGGCGATCACCTGACGCGGGAATGCAGGTTTCTGGAGGAAAAGTGCCACAAGTGTAGGAAAAAAGGACATATAAAACGTGCATGCAGGGCAAAAGCAACCATGGAGGAATACAAACTAAAAGGAGGAGGAAAGCAAAACCTAGGAAGAGAAGTGAAAAAACAGGGAGCACATCACATCAGCGGAGAAGCTGAGAAAGAAGACGACATGTTCATAATGCATAGTATGGTAGAGAACATTCCAAAAGTGGATCCTATCACTTTGCAACTGACAGTAAATGATTCTAAGGTCAACTTTGAAGTGGATACCAGATGCGGCGTAATCATAATGAACAGGGAGGAGTACTCAAAATTGTGGAACCGTGCAAAAGTTCCAGAGTTAAAGTCTTGCTCTAGGCAGCTTAAAACATATACCGGTGAGTGAGTGGTGACATTGGGTACAGCTACTGTAACTGTGCAACACAGGGACACTGTGGAACAGCTACCTGTAGTTGTAGTATTGGGTTCTGGACCAAACTTGTTAGGTTGGGGCTGGATACAAGAACTTAAATTAGATTGGGGAGCAATAAATCAAATAGAGGGAGGCAAACAGTTGTCTTTGCAAGAAGTGTTGATTGAACATGAGAACATGTTCAAGGAAGAACTTGGCACATTTAATGGCCCCCCAGCTAAGATTTATGTAGACAAGGAGGCACTGCCAAGGTTTTTTAAACAACGACCTGTGCCGTATGCCATGAAACCGAAGGTAGAGGCTGAGCTTGACCGTCTTTTGAGAGAGAACATTCTGGAACCCGTGAAATGTTCAGAATGGGCAGCTCCCATTGTACCTGTTTTAAAACCGGACAATTCGGTAAGACTCTGTGGAGATTATAAATTGACAGTAAATAGGGTGTCTAAACTAGAACAGTATCCTATTCCCAAAACAGAGGATCTCTTTGCGAACCTGGCTGGAGGGAAGAAATTCACAAAGCTGGATATGAGTCATGCATAGTTGCAGATTACACTAGATGAGGAATCCAAGAAGTATGTAACCATAAATACACACAAGGGTTTGTTTACCTATAACCGCTTACCATTCGGTGTCTCATCTAGTCCAGCTATTTTCCAGAGGACTATGGAGGGTGTACTGCAAGGGGTCCCACATGTTTCAATCTATCTGGATGACATTCTGGTGATGGGAAGAACCGACCAAGAGCATCTGAGCACTCTGAGAGAGGTACTACAAAAATTGGATAAGGCTGGGTTACGGCTCAAGAGGAGTAAGTGCACTTTCCTGGGGAATGAGGCTGTGTTCCTGGGACACAGAGTGGACACCACCGGGCTCCATCCAATCAAGGAGAAGGTACAAGCACTGCAGGAGGCCCCAGCTCCTACCAATGTGACTGAGTTAAAAGCTTACCTGGGACTGCTAAACTATTATAACAGATTTTTACCAAACTTGGCAACAGTGTAAGCACCTCTTCACAAACTTCTGTGCAAGGAGACACAGTGGCAGTGGGAAGAGGAACAGAGGGTTTCATTTGAACAGTCCAAGAAACTGATGCTGTCCTCGGATGTGCTGGTTCACTACAATGCAGAGAAAGACATCATTCTCTCTTGTGATGCTTCACCTTACGGGGTGGGGGCAGTTCTTTCACACAGCTTGGAAGATGGAACAGAAAGACCAATAGGGTTTATGTCTCAAACTCTGACACAGGCGGAAAAAAACTATTCCCAGTTAGATAAAGAGGGGTTAGCAGTAATGTTTGGGTTACAGAGGTTTCACAAGTATATGTATGGCAGGAAATTCACCATATGCACTGATCATAAACCTCTTCTATCTCTTTTTAATGAAATGAAAGCAATACCACAGATGGTGTCACCTCGGATCCAGAGGTGGGCAGTGACGTTAAGGGCATATGAGTATGTCATTGTTTACAAGGCGGGCAAGTACCATGGGAATGCAGATGCCTTGAGCCATCTTCCACTGCCAGGTACACCTATCTGTGCAGCTCCAGAGGACAAAGTTTTGATGTTGGAGGACACGGACACGGCAATTGTGACCGCAGAACAAGTAAGGACATGGACCGGTAAAGATCCAGTACTGTCTAGAGTCCGAGAATATGTGATGAGGGGTTGGCCACAGCATCTGGAAGGGACTGATTTCATACCTTACAGTGTCAGGAAGACAGAGCTGAGTGTGCAGGATGGTTGCGTGTTGTGGGGAGCACTAGTGATTATTCCACAGCCAGCACAACAGTCCATCCTAGGGCAACTACATCAGTGTCATCCTGGATTTTCGCATATGAAAGCCTTGGCAAGGAGTTACTTGTGGTGGTCAAAGCTAGATGAGGAGATAGAAAATCTAGTCAAGACATGCAGCACTTGTCAAGTACACAGGAAGGCACCAGCAGCGGCTCCTCTCCACCCCTGGCAGTGGCCAGATAGACCATGGAGAAGATTACATGTAGATTATGCGGGTCCATTCATGGGAAAGATGTTCCTCATAATCGTTGATGCACATTCCAAATGGATGGATGTGTATCCTGTAAATTCTGCTTCATCTACTGTTACTATAGACTGCCTGTGTAGGAGTTTTAGTAATCAAGGGCTACCAGAGATCATAGTAAGTGACAATGCCACGTGTTTTGTGAGTACAGAAACAAAATAGTTCATGAGAAACAATGGCATAGTGCACGTGACCTCAGCTCCATATCATCCGTCTTCAAATGGACTGGCGGAGAGAGCCGTACAAACATTTAAGGAGATGATGAAAAAAAGTGCGGAAGGGAGTTTGGCAACCAAGGTGTCACGAGTTCTGTTTAGCTACAGAATAACACCTCAATCTACCACAGGACTCTCTCCTGCTGAGCTGTTGTTACGACGTCGATTACGCTCCACTCTTGACTTGGTTCACCCAGATCTAAAAAGGAAGGTAGAAAACCGACAAATCAAACAAAAGGAGAACCATGACAGAAGGATAAAGAGCTGCAAGTTTGGAGAAGGAGATGCGGTCCTTACCAGGAATTTCAGTTATGGTCCAAAATGGATTCCTGGCGTCATAGACTCAATGACTGGTCCAGTATCATATACGGTCATGGTGGGAACTGGTCAGGTAGTACGCAGACATGTAGATCAGATACTGACCAGACAAGGGGAAATCGAAATGGAGGTTCCAGAGGAGATGTCGGAGGACAAGTTGGCCCCCAGTTATCCAAATGCATTGGTGGTACCACCACCACGAACAGAGCCAGTTCCACCTGGACCCCTTCGTCAAGAGGAAACCATTGTAGCAGAGTCAGATACTCTGAGTACTGCTCAGGAGCAGCAGGTGGCTCTACCACAACCAAGCAGGGAGTTGACTGTAAGATGTTCACCAAGGTCTCACAAGCTGCCAGAGAGATTGATAACGACCTGCTAGATTTGTTCAGTATGGACTATCGTTAAAGGAGTTTCCTTATGGGACTTTTTAAGAATGTTGTTAAGAAATTAACGTTCATCTTAAGAGGGGAGGGATATAGTAATCTGGGATGTAATGTTTAAGTTATCCACCAGATGGAGCCAAAGATTAAGGTATCACATTCACCAGTGTTTAAGGTAATGCGTCATGTAGTCAATGTCCTGGTACACCAGTTATTAAGGTAATGTGGCATTGCATTATGGGTATGACTCAGAGGTGAACCCTCCATCTTGCCATCGTGCAGTTAGAAGTGTGTGCTTTGCTTGCAGCCTGTAAGAGATGTCTCTCTGCTACACCGTGTAATAAACAGTTGGGTTTTGTTCCTTATATCTCGCTTCTCTCAGTTTCTGATCTTACTACTCGGATATCACATATAGTGTGTGCAGTCAATCATGCCTTGCACCATGGGGAAGCCCAATATCCTGGCAAAGCCATGTGCATGCTCTTCCTGCTTCTCTCTGTTTAAGAGAGAAGACAATGAAATCCCTTCTCCTAGAGTACAGAGCTTCTGTGACCTCCCGGATGCAGCGATGAATGACAAACTGCAATATGTTAGCTATGTTGCCTGCTGCAGTCTGGAAGGATTGGCTGGCGAAAAAGTTCAGTGCCACAGTCATATTGCGGGCCACTGGCAATGCCGTCGTCACCCTGCTCTGAGGCTGCAGGTCTGGTTCCAAGAAGTGGCAGAGTTCCTTGTGACCAACTCCTTGGTGAAGCAGAGCCTCCGAATACACAAGTCCTGGCTTAATTGTAGGTAGGAGAAGTGCTCCCTGAAGACCCTAGGTGGGTAAGACCTCTGACTGAGTGCCTCCTCCCCTCCTCCTATGCCCTCTGTGAGCAGCTGTATTTGCTGTCTCTGGGTCATCTTCCTGTCATGCAGCAGTGCAAGGGAGAGTAGGGCCCGCATGACTGGGAGCAAGTGGTGTAATCAAAGTCCTTCCTTCAAGAGCCAACACCTTCCCAACATCCAGCAGTACTCTCTGCACTGCCTGCACACTTTCTCAACTTTTTAAATGTCTTACAACAAGGCACTACTCAAATATACTGTACAAGAACCAGTACAAAACCAAAAAGCAACTTATCTCAAAGTTACATTGTGTCCCTCTAAGTAGCACTGGGGGGGGTGGTGGTGGGGGGGGGGTCCGTCGTGCACTTCACCTGTGCATGCTTAGGAAAGGGCAGACAGTGAAGCAGCGACATTTAAAATGGCAGGTTGTGCGTCAAATCAGCGTTACACATTGATTGACGTCACGATGTGCCTCATTTGTATTCTTCCGCCGCACGCAGGCAACGGTCGCGCTATCTCCCTTTCGAAGATGGCGACCAGGGTGAAGCCAGAATTCGGCGGAAGCATGGCAAGCAATGTTTCCCCCACTTTTTTTTTGGGTGCATGGCCCCTTTAAGGGGCTGCACAGCCCATTCACAGTTTTGCGCTTGCCCGGAACTTACCATTGGAAAATCCAGTCCCAGGCTGTGCAGGACCAGCAGAGTGTTGCGCAGCCACACAGCCGCGCAGCTTAAAGGGAATGTTGGTGGCACGTGCCATTTTTTTCTTCAAACCGGCCATAACAGCCGGCGCTTAGCACAGGATTTTCGCGGCGTAAAACTTTATCCACAACCAAGGTAAGAATATTTGCCTGATTACCAATTCCCAAGATTTTTAAAATAATTATGGTTAGTACCTCTGCCCTAATCTCCTTCTAGGATGCTTTGGTAACGTTTCTTCTTTTAGTCCCATTAACTTTGCAAAAACGATAGCTTTTGAATATTTATCCCCAGAAATGACTTTCCACATCCTCCTCAGATTCCCCGTAATTTCTACTTTCATCTTCCCCTGTAAAAACAGAGGCAAAATACTTATCACCCATCTTCATCATTCCGTGATTCTCAAGTACTTTACTCCTATTCTTTGCCTATCCTTCTATTTTTTGTATGCATATAGAAACCCTTCCTATTTCCCTTTATGTTAACTGCCTTTATCTAAATGTGATGCTAGAGAACATGTCTGAAAAATGTAAATGACCATGGGACCAGCAAATCAGCCTGGATCAGGGCAGCATGCTTGCAGTAGGCAGCGGTCCCTTCCAGCCCAAGGTGTGCTGGATCTCCACAGGGCTGAATGGCCTACTCCTGCTGCTGTTTAAAAGCGGCAAATGCAGCCCATGTCTATAGTGTTTTGCTTAGATTTAAATTTTCACTGAGTTTCAAGAAGGAAGTCGTCTCTGATGGTCTTGTCCGGACGTTCTGGCAGACTAGGGCAAGGATTCTTCCAGCAACAGAGAGATGTTACTGTCATTTCCACAGTCACTCTTATGTTTGGACAGTGTGACAACAGACAATTGTTCAAATTTGAGAGGCATTATTTGTTTATCCCAGAATTGTTGAAATATTCTGAAGAGGTGTTGTGCAATACTAGGCCACCATGATTAAATATTTCAGCAGTAATGACACCTGGGCCTGGCAGCTTGCCTTTCTAAGCTTGGTTGATAGCCTTTTGTAATTCATCGAGTGATAGGGCGCGATCTTGCCAGCCCTGGGGAGGCGGGTATGGAGGTGGGACTGCTGGGAAAATGGCAGAATCTGGGGGCGGTACCCACCCTGCCCCCAACCTGCCTCCGTGCCATCTTCCCAGGAGGCGGGTACCTGACCCATGCCAGGTCCCGTCTCCTTGGAGGCGGGAAGGGGATTAGTGCCACTTATCTGCCTGTTAACAGGTAGATAAGAGGATTATCCCCATTTTACCCACACAAGTGTGGGCTTCCCGAAGGCTCCGAACCCCGCTAGGGTCACCGAGGCAAGCAGTGGGTCTGCAGGGGTCGGAGGGGTGCAAACGTGCGCTGTGAAGGTAAGTGATGGAGAGGTGAGTATGTGAGGTAAGCGGAAAGTGTCAGTTAAAGTTTACCTACCTTTGTTTTTTCCTGCAGGCTTCAAGAGTTGGGTATGCGGAGAGTATTGCACCTCTGCGGCAGGGATGACAGATGGCTGCTGCATTCTCCAATGCAGCAACCATCTAATTTCTGCTAAATAAAGAGGTTTGATGAGTCTTCAAGAACTCATCAAACTACAGGAAACTTTGTGCTATCCGGCACCGACGGGACCAAGCTGTTGCCGTCCCATCAAAACTACCGGACAAACCAGCGCTAATGTTGAAACATACGGAGATTTTGAGCTCCGTATCTGGCAACAAACCCTACAGCTTCTAAACAGTCGGCAGTACCTTGCAAGCATCTCTGTAGCTTAGCAACAGCTTCAGCGAGACCTTGCAGAGCCTGACTGGTGAAAAAAAAGCAACGAAAAAAAAACCTAACGAAACGGCTCCTGATTTTTGCCGGTGGCTCAAGCATTCCGGACAGTTAACCTCCGGATAAACCAGAGTTTCCTGTACAGAGAATGTCAGTATTTGACAGCTTCACAGAGCTGTCAAACGATGACAATTCAAGATGAAACATCATACTTTGACGTTCTCTGTAAAATTATACCCCATTTCCAATCTAACCGTGAATTTTATATCTCCTATTTGTTTAATACAGTTCTCCACATCTGACAAAATTTAGGTTATGTTAAAACCATATATGATGAGGCCATTAGAGTGTTTGGTTGGCTTCACTTATGTTAGTGTTTGTCATTTTGCTCAGATTATTAGTGTGTTCAATATTCTCATTGACAGTGTAATGAGTAAAGGACACAGGACAATTCCTGTTTATAACAGCTCAAATATATTGGGCTGGAAATTGCAGTCAGAGGCTTCTCGCGGGCGAATGCCTCCGATCCGCAAGAAAAGTCCGCACCTACCTGGTGCCTCCGTATCTGCAGACTCTTGTGGTCCTGGGCCTGTGGGTGTACGCCTGGCTAAAGGCCCACGTATCCCAGGGGTGCAGGCGGTTCACAAGCGTCCCTGGGATCACATGGGCCAGCCCAACCAATCACAAAGGGGGATTTCAATTATGCTTATGGGGATTCCATTTACGTACGGACTCCCCATAAGTATAACAGGAATCCCCTACAAAACACACTTTTACCCCACTGAAATAAAAATAAATCATCACAGCTTCAAAATTAATTAAAATACAATTTAATTAAACATTTAAAACAAAAATTTAATTTTTGAAAAATAAATGTAATCATTTTTAAAGGGGTCAAAAATAGCCTAAACTAATTTTAAAGGTTTTTGAATGTTTAAATCATTTTAAAAAATGTATTTTAATATTTATTTAAACCTTTATGCTGGTAAAAGGCCTTACACCTGCTTTTACCAGGCATAAGAGTTTTTTGGGCATTTGCTGGGCAGTAGTTGGGCAAATAGCCCAACCCAGCACCAGCGAATGTCCATTTCCTGCACATTCATACGATCTGTCAAGCTGAAACTTGACAGATCGCAAGTTCTGGGTTTTCACGCATGTGCAGCGCATGCAGAAACCTGGAACTTGCGGGGCACTTACGATCAATAACAATGTTGTAGGCCCCTGGAAAATCTGGGCCATTGTTCTTGCTATTCTTTGGAACAAGTGACAGTGTACTCTTCGCTGACACCTGTTCTGAACACTTCCTGGGTCAGTCATCGAGTTGACTGTATCTAATCGTGAAACTTGGAAAGGAACATATCCAACTACACAATAGCCACTATTCTATATAAGGCCAAATGTTGCATGGCCCCATGCCACTGGTGTGCCTGTAATGTTACTGTGTATGCTGGCTTCATGCAAATTCCTGCCAGTAATCTTTATATGAACTCTGCATCAGATTAAAAACAGAAATTGACTGCCAATGATTCATTAAGTAAAATAAAGCATATGTACTGGGTGAGGTTCAGCTGCAGTTTATGTGTAATTGATATCAGTTGAGAAATACATTAGATTTCCTCCTGCAATAGGCAAGGTAGTATTGATGATCAACTTTAGTCTTTATCTTGATAGAAATTAAATGAGTTATTGCATTAAAGCTTATTAAATGAGGGTGAATGAGAAGCTAAAAGCCTGACATCGGTAGTGGGGAAAATGCTAGAATCCATTATAAAAGATGTAATAGCAGAGCACTTGGAAAGCAGTGACAGGATCGGACAAAGTCAACATGGATTTACAAAAGGTAAATCATGCTTAACTAATCTACTGGAATTTTTTAAAGAAGTAATTGGTAGAATAGATAAGGGAGAACCAGTGGATGTGGTGTATTTGGACTTTCAGAAGGTCCCGCATAAGAGATTAGCGTGCAAAGTTAAAGCACATGGGATTGGGGGTAAGGTACTGACTTGGATAGAGAACTGGTTGGCAGACTGGAAGCAAAGAGTTGGAATAAATTGGTCTTTTTCCGAGTGGCAGGCAGTGACTAGTTGGGTACTGCAGGGATCGGTGCTAGGACCCCAGTTATTCACAATATATATTATTGATCTAGATGAGGGAACTAGATGTAATATCTCCAAGTTTGCAGACGACACAAAGCTGGGTGGGTGTGTGTGCTGTGAGGAGGATGCCGAGAAATTCCAGTATGATTTGGACAGGTTGGGTGATTGGGCAGATGCATGGCAGATGTAGTATAATGTGGATAAATGCGAGGTTATCCACTTTGGTGGCAAAAACAGGAAGGCAGATTATTATCTGAATGGCAATAGATTGGGAAAAGGGGAAGTGCAACGAGACCTGGGTGTCTTTGTGTACCAGTCGCTGAAGGTAAGCTTGCAGGTGCAGTAGGCGGTTAAGAAGGCAAATTATATGTTGGCCTTCATAACGAGAGGATTCAAATACAGGAGCAAGGATGTCTTGCTGCAGTTGTACAGGGCCTTGGTGAGACCACACCTTGAGTATTGTGTGCAGTTTTGGTCGCCTTATCTGAGGAATAATGTTCTTGCCATGGAGGGAGTGCAGCGAAGATTCACCAGACTGATACCTGGGATAGCAGGAATGACATATGAAGAGAGATTGGTTCGATTGGGCGTGTATTCGCTAGAGTTTAGAAGAATGAGAGGGGATCTCATTGAAACTTATAAAATTCTAACAGGACTAGACAGACTAGATGCAGGAAGGATGTTCCTGATGGCGGGGGATTCCAGAACCAGGGGTCACAGTCTAAGGATAAGGGGTAAGCCATTTAGGACTGAGAGGAGGAGGAATTTCTTCACCCAGAGAGTGGTGAACCTGTGGAATTCTCTACCACAAAAGGCAGTTGAGGCCAATTCATTAAATATATTCAAGAAGGAGTTAGATGTATTTCTTAAGTCTAAAGGGATCAAGGGATATGGGGAGAAGGCAGGGACAGGGTACTGAATTTGGATGATCAGCCACGACCTCATTAAATGGCGGAACAGGCTCGAGGGGCCGAATGGCCTACTCCTGCTCCTATCTTCTATGTTTCTATGTACAGTACACACACAAAAGAAGTCCCTCAGTTTACTGTCATTTAGATCCTTGTGCAAGCCCCACAAAGTTTGTTTCTCCCTTCAACATTCAATGCACTAGGTGGCAGCCTATTCCACAAGTCAGCAACTAAACATGAAGAAATTACCTCCAAGTCAGCTGGGTACAGGATGCAGACTGCAGGCTGAATCCAATCCAATGCACAGTTCTTTCCTTCTGCTTGCACGTTGAGTGGTTCAAACTTCCTAGGCTAGGGTGACCATACGCCCCCGTTTTCCGGGGACAGTCCCTAGGTGAGGTGCTGTGTCACCAGAGAAACAATGTCCCCGGAAGAGTCCCCGGTTCACAAAACTCGTCCGTGAAGTGTACCCCTGGGCAGTGAATGTAACCGCACCGAGCTGTCGGTTTGTGGCTCTAAGGTTAAATTAAACAACAACTTGTAAAATGGCCATAGTGACACACTGCGCATGCGTGACTGCGTGGTCTTTCTGCGCATGTGCCGCTGGTTGTTTCTGAGGGACAGAGACAGAGAGAGAGGGACAGAGACAGAGAGAGGGGGACAGACAGAGGATGACACTTTGCTGTGCTCCGGCCGTATGTGTCCCCGGATTTGGTTTAGAAAATATGGTCACCCTATCCTAGGACTTGAGGATTAAATAAAGCTGTTTCCTGGTTGTGCATTTAGCTGAATGAGTGAGCAATGCTTTTGCAGCATTCAGGAGTTAGTTTTTAGGCCCAGGTAGTTTAAAGAGACCGAATGAATTTAAGGGCTAGAAATTCAGTGCTTTTGCGCCTCCCGTTAGCACTTCCCAGTGGCGCTAATGGGGCACAAACGACTTTTTGCCCGGGCGAGGCAGCGCTAATAACTCCCGCTAAATTCAGCGGGAGTTTAACGGCAGTGGTAACCAGTAGCTTCAAGCTCTGCTGCGCAAGCGATGACGACATCATCACCGTGCGTAGCGCCCCATTTTTGCCCCATCTGCAAAATTGGCCTGCACCCCCTGAATCTGCGCTGGGTGATGACTGCGACTGATTCGTGGGTGGGAACAGAGCAGCAGGAGGCTCGCAGGGCAGTAAGTAAAGGGGAGGTGGCGGGCGGGGAAAAAAACCGGCTGACTTACTTTTCATGGCCCATTGTGTCTTAAGGCGCTAACGCCGAGGAGTGAGGCACTACCTCAGAGCGCTGGCAAAGCTCATGTGATGTCAGTCAGCAATGGAACACAGACACACTGGCACCGGCCATTTCTTAAAGGGGAGGGTCGATCTTGCTCTCCATCCACACCCTGCTCATTGCAGCCTTGAATCTCGGCCTGGAGAGAACTGTACATCAATTCTGCTGGAAAGAACAGACAGTGGAGAGGCCCAGGGAAAGAGCTCAGAGTAAGGCCCCCATAGTCTCTTCTAAATCGATGCAAGGAAGGTCAAATCAAAATGAACCTGCAAAGTGCTGCTCAGTACCCAAAACTCCTTCATACAGCATTGAATCTCTCCAGAAGTCTCTCTCTCTCTCTCAGAATGCGTGGTGCAAAAATGTCACCGACAAAAAAAGGCAGGAAGCGGCCGCCTTTAAATAGCGCTCCCCCAGTCCCTTCCCAACTGCAAAACGTTCCCCTCTGATGCGCTATCAATTACTGAGAAAGACTGGAAGTTAAGAGAGTAACAAACAGGCTTTTATTAGCTAAAGAACGAAGGTATGCCTCTAGTGGTCGACCGGTCCTGAATGCCTGGGGAACTGCAGAGCAGCCGCCTTTATACCAGGGCATATGGGTGGAGCCAGGGGCGGAGCCAGCTGAGGCATGCACAGACAGGTACAACAATGGGCAAGAGTGAACAACAGTGAAGTGAACAACAGTGAACAACAGTGGAGTGAACAACAGTGAACAACAGTGGTTTACCACATTCACCCCTTGCTTAAAAAATGAGTCCGACGGGGTGAAGTGTATTAAAAGTTCGTATAATTAAGTCTTTCTGGGGGTCTTGTATGCCGTCGTGATTGTCGTGGCGACGGCTGAGGTGGTGCAGCTTCCGACGCCGAGTCCCGCGTGGGCCGGAGTACTGGCGTGTCGTCCTCATGGGTGTTGAGTTGGTTGGTGATCAATGATGGGTCACGGGGCCACGGCGTGCCGTCTACAGGGGTTAGGTATGGGTCCGTTGCCACCGGTGCATTGTGGGTAGCGGTGATGTTGGTTTCAGGGGCCCCCGAGGGTGCGAGGTCTCGTATGGAGACTGTGTCCTCCCGCCCGTCCGGGTACGCAATGTAAGCATACTGGGGGTTGGCGTGGAGGAGGTCGACCCTCTCAACCAGGGGGTCCATTTTATCGGTCCTCACGTGTCTTCTCAGTAGGACCGGCCCTGGGGACGTCAGCCATGGCGGTAGCGATGCCCCCGATGTGGACTTCCTTGGGAAGACAAACATTTTCTCATGAGGGGTGGCGTTAGTGGCAGTGCAGAGCAGTGACCGAATAGAGTGGAGCGCATCGGGGAGCACATCCTGCCAGCGGGAGGTCGGAAGGCCCCTAGACTTTAAGGCTAGCAGGGCGGCCTTCCAAACTGTTGCGTTCTCTCTTTCTACCTGTCCGTTCCCCCGGGGGTGGTAGCTGGTGGTCCTGCTCGTGGCAATACCTCTCACGAGCAGGTACTGGCGGAGTTCGTCGCTCATAAACGATGAGCCCCGGTCGCTATGGATATAGCTGGGGAAACCGAACAAGGCGAAGAGGTCGTTCAGGCATTTAATGACCGTAGCACTGGTCATGTCTGGGCAGGGGATGGCAAACGGAAAACGGGAGTACTCGTCGATGATAGTGAGGAAGTACGCATTGCGGTCAGAGGAGGGGAGGGGCCCTTTAAAATCGACGCTCAGGCGCTCGAAGGGGCGAGTGGCTTTTATCAGGTGTGCTCTGCCTGGCCTATAAAAGTGCGGTTTGCACTCGGCACAGACTTGGCAGTTCCTGGTCATGGTCCTGACCTCCTCGATGGAGTAAGGCAGGTTGCGGGCCTTGATGAAATGGAAGAACCTGGTGACCCCCGGGTGGCAGAGGTCATTGTGGAGGGCCCGCAGTCTATCAACCTGTGCGTTGGCACATGTACCTCGCGATAGAGCGTCCGGGGGCTCATTGAGTTTCCCGGGCCGGTACAAGATATCGTAATTGTAGGTGGAAAGTTCAATTCTCCACCTCAAAATCTTGTCGTTTTTGATTTTGCCCCTCTGCTTGTTATTAAATATAAAAGCAACTGAACGCTGGTCAGTGAGTAGGGTGAATCGTTTTCCGGCCAGGTAATGCCTCCAATGTCGCACAGCTTCCACAATGGCCTGGGCCTCCTTTTTGACAGAGGAGTGTCTGATTTCAGAGCCTTGGAGGGTTCGTGAAAAGAAGGCCACGGGCCTTCCCGCCTGGTTAAGGGTAGCGGCCAGGGCAAAGTCGGATGCATCGCTCTCCACCTGGAAAGGGATGGACTCGTCCACCGCGTGCATGGTGGCTTTAGCAATGTCCTCTTTGATACGGTGGAAGGCTAAGCCGGCCTCTGCCGCCAGGGGAAAAGAGGTGGGCTTGATAAGTGGATGGGCTTTGTCCGCATAATTAGGGACCCACTGGGCGTAGTAGGAGAAAAACCCCAGGCATCTCTTCAGGGCCTTGAGGCAGTGGGGCAGGGGAAGGTCCATAAGGGGACGCATCCGGTCGGGGTCGGGGTCGGGGCCGATGACTCCGTGTTCCACAACACAGCCAAGGATAGCGAGGCGGGCTGTGCGGAATATGCACTTCTCCTTGTTATACGTAAGGTTTAGGAGTTGGGCAGTGCGGAGGAATTTGTCGAGGTTGGCGTCGTGGTCCTGCAGGTCATGGCCGCAGATGGTCACATTGTCCAGGTAGGGAAAAGTGGCCTGCAACGCATTCTGGTCGACCATCCGGTCCATCTCCCTTTGGAAAACAGAGACCCCGTTGGTGACGCCGAAGGGAACCCGAAGGAAGTGGTAGAGGCGGCCGTTTGCCTCGAAGGCAGTATACTGGTGGTCCTCATAGCGGATAGGGAGTTGGTGATATGCTGACTTAAGGTCAATGGTGGAGAATATGCGGTATTGTGCGATCTGATTGACCATATCAGATATGCGGGGGAGGGGGTATGCATCCAGTTGGGTATATCGATTAATTGTTTGGCTGTAGTCAATGACCAGGCGCTGCTTCTCGCCGGTCTTGACGACCACAACCTGGGCTCGCCAGGGGCTGGTGCTAGCTTCAATAATCCCCTCCTTCAGGAGCCGCTCCACCTCAGATTTAATAAAAACTCTGTCACCAGCGCTGTATCGCCTGCTTTTGGTGGCGATGGGCTTACAGTCGTGGGCGAGGTTAGCGAACAACGGGGGGGGGGGTGACTTTAAGCGTGGAGAGGCTGCAAAAGGTGCGCGGCGGGCAATTTGAAAACTGCTGGTTGCAGACTGTGAGTGGGGGAAGGGGTCCACCGTACGCCATCGTGACACTCTTAAGGTGGCACTGAAAATCCAACCCCAGTAGAACGGCAGCGCAGAGATGGGGCAGGACAAGCAGTTTAAAGTTTCTGTACTCTGTGCCCCTCACCGAAAGGGTCACCACGCAGTAGCCGCCGACGTCCGCTGAATGGGACTTGGAGGCCATAGAGACCCGGTGGCGCGCTGGCAGGACCGGGAGAGAGTAACGCCGCACCATGTCGGGGTGGATAAAGCTCTCCGTGCTCCCGCAGTCGAAAAGGCAGGTCGTGGCGTGGCCGTTTACCTTAATGTCCATCATGGACCTGGCTAGTTGGTGAGGTCTAGATTGGTCCAGTGTAACGGAGGCCAGCGTAGGGTCAGGCGTGTCGCTGCAGTCATCAGGTGAGGCGGTGGGTGAGTCGGGGGCCCGTTGCAAAAATGGCAGCCGGAACGGATCACCCATGGTCGAAGGCGTCCAAGATGGCGTCCAAGATGGCGGCGCCCATGATCCACACGCGGCTGGAGGCGTACAAGATGGCGTCCAAGATGGCGGCGTCCAAGATGGCGGCCCGCTCGGCCCACACGCGGCACTGCTGGAGTTTGGGGTAGGTTTAGCCTTGCAGACGCTGGCGTAGTGCCCTTTCTTCCCACAACCAGAGCAAGTAGCGTTTTTTGCCGGGCAGCGCGCTCTGGGGTGTTTGGCTTGGCCACAGAAGTAACACTTCAGGCCCCGGGACATCGCTGCAGAAGTTGGGCCGTTGGCGGGATGTGACGGGGGTGGCGCGGCGCCGGGTGGCGGTCCTACCGTGTCCCAGGATGGCGGCGCCCGCGCCATCCACGATGCGGCCGCGCAGTCAGGGGAGTAGGCGTCCATATTCCGGTGGGCCACGTCTAGCGAGAGTGTGAGGGCCGTGGCCTTCTTCAGGTCGAGTTCGCCCTGCTCCAATAGTCTCTGCCGGGTGTAATTGGACCTGAGGCCCGCGACAAAGGCGTCCCGGACAAGTTCCTCCGTGTACACCGCGGCCGACAGCTCTTTACATTTGCAGGCCTGGCCGAGCACCTTCAGCACCCGTAGGTATACCTCCATCGATTCCCCGGGTTGCTGTTTGCGGGACCCCAGGAGGTGTCTGGCGTAAACCTCATTTACCGGGCATACGTATTGTTCTTTAAGGAGGTCGAGAGCACCCTTGTAGGTAGTCGCATCTTGGATGAGCGAATAAGCTTGGTGGTTCACCTTGGAGGTCAGAACTCTTAGTTTGTCGCCATCGTTTTGAACAGTTTCGACGGAGGCTTCTAGGAAAAATTCGAAGCATCGCAGCCAGTGTGTGAACTTGGTAGATGAATCCGCCTCTTGAGGGTCTAGTTCCAGGCGTGCTGGTTTGAGGATTTGCTCCATCGAAGAAAAAAAAGTTTAGCTAATAAAATTGATGCGCTATCAATTACTGAGAAAGACTGGAAGTTAAGAGAGTAACAAACAGGCTTTTATTAGCTAAAGAACAAAGGCATGCCTCTAGTGGTCGACCGGTCCTGAATGCCTGGGGAACTGCAGAGCAGCCGCCTTTATACCAGAGCATATGGGTGGAGCCAGGGGTGGAGCCAGCTGAGGCATGCACAGACAGGTACAACAATGGGCAAGAGTGAACAACAGTGAAGTGAACAACAGTGAACAACAGTGGAGTGAACAACAGTGAACAACAGTGGTTTACCACACCCTCTACCTGTCGTTGCTAGCGGCAGGCGGAAAGGCAGGGAGCACAACTCAATATCCGGTCCAGGGTGCTACCGGGGCGTTGCATGCTCGACTGACATCACAATCTGCGGGCGCAGGAGATTGTGGCGGTAGTGTTTAGCATCGCCGCAAAATGGCTTTTTAAGTTTATATTAGGTTGATTTGCCAGATCAGAAATGCGTTGCGCTTGCGGCTTATTAGCTCCTGGATCTCCTGGTCATTCTCGTCGAACCAGTCTTGGTGTTTCCTGGTTGAGTAACCGAGCGTCTCTTCACAGGTGCTGATTATGGAGGCCTTGAGTGCAGACCAGACGCTGTGGGCACTCTGTGTCTCTGCATCACTGGGAGTCGTCAGGTTTTTGTGAGGCGCAGGCTGAATAGGGCTTTCTTAGTGGGGTCTTTGAGTGCTCCAATGTTAATTTTCCTGCGGCATTGTTTCTGTTGCTGCCACTGTTTTGGGGCTGCATTGATGGAGATGACAGAGCGGATTAGGCGGTGGTCTGTCCAGCAGTCGTCAGTTCCTATCATGGCGCGGGTGATGCGGACGTCCTTGCGGTCCCTCACTCGGACGATGACGTAGTCCAGCAGATGTCAGTGCTTGGAACGAGGGTGCTGCCATAAAGCCTTGTACTTGTCTCTCTGACGGAACAAGGTGTTGCTTATGACGAGGCCATGTTCTAAGCATTTCGACAGGAGGAGGGTACTGTTGGAGTTGGCTTTCCCTACCCCCTCCCTGCCGATCACGCCTCCCCAGAGGTCTGTGTCCTTTCCTACTCTGGCATTGAAGTCGCCAAGGAGGATCAGCTTGTCGCCCGTTGGGACTCGGGACAGGGATTGCTCGAGGCTGGAGTAAAATTCCTCTTTGGTCTCGTCTGTGGCTTCCAGTGTTGGGGAGTATGTACTGATGACCGTAGCGCACTGGTTTCGGGCTAGGGTGAGTCGAATAGTCATGAGGCGCTCGCTTATACCACTAGGGGAGTCTCTGAGACGCCCGACCAGTTCATTTTTTGTGGCACTAAGCTCATGGTCTACAGGGCAGCAGTGATACCCGCCCTGCTGTATGCCTCAGAGACATGGACCATGTACAGCAGGCACCTCAAAGCACTGGAGACGTACCACCAACGCTGCCTCCACAAGATCCTGCAAATCCATTGGCAGGATAGGCGCACCAACGTCAGTGTTCTTGCTCAGGCCAACATCCCCAGCATCGAAGCTTTGACCACGCTCAATCAGCTCCGATGGACGGGTCACATTGTCCGCATGCCCGATACGAGACTCCCAAAACAAGCGCTCTATTCGGAGCTCCGGCACGGCAAGAGAGCCCCAGGTGGGCAGAGGAAACGCTTCAAGGACACCCGCAAAGCCTCCTTGAAAAAGTGTAACATCCCCACCGACACCTGGGAATCCCTGGCCCAAGACCGCACAAAGTGGAGGAGAAGCATCCGGGAAGGCGCCGAACAACTCGAGTTTAAAAAAAAAAAAAATTATTCATTGATGGGATGTGGGCATCGCTGGCTGGGCCTGCATTTAGTGCCCATCCCTAATTGCCCTTCAGAAGATGGTGGTGAGCCGCCTTCTTGAACCGCTGCAGTCCATATGGTGTAGGTACACCCACAATGCTGTTAGGAAGGGAGTTCCAGAATTTTGGCCCAGCGACAGTGAAGGATCGGCGATACAGGTCCAAGTCAGGATGGTGTGTGGCTTGGAGGGGAACTTGTAGGTGGTGATGTTCCCATGCATCTGCTGCCCTTGTCCTTCTAAGTGGTAGAGGTCACGGGTTTGGAAGGTGCTGTTGAAGGAGCTTTGGCGAGCTGCTGCAGTGCATCTTGTAGATGGTACACACTGCAGCCACAGTGTGCCGGTGGTGGAGGGAGTGAATGTTGAAGGTGGTGGATGGAGTGCCAATCAAGCGGGCTGCTTTATCCTGAATGGTGTCGAGCTTCTTGAGTGTTGTTGGAGCTGCACTCATCCAGGCAAGTGGAGAGTATTCCATCACACTCCTGACTTGTGCCTTGTAGATGGCGGAAAGGCTTTGGGGAGTCAGGAGGTGAGACATTCGCCGCAGAATTCCCAGCCTCTGGCCTGCTCTTGTAGCCATAGTATTTATATGGCTGGTCCAGTTCAGTTTCTGATCAATGGTAACCCCCAGGATGTTGATAGTGGGGGATTCAGCGATGGTAATGCCATTGAAGGTCAAGGGGAGATGGTTAGAGTCTCGCTTGTTGGAGATGGTCATTGCCTGGCACTTGTGTGGTGCGAATGTTACTTGCCACTTATCAGCCCAAGTCTGAGTGTTGTCCCGGTCTTGCTGCATATGGACACGGACTGCGTCAGTATCTGACGAGTCTCGAATGGTGCTGAACAGTGTGCAATCATCAGCGAACATCCCCACTTCTGACCTTATGATGGAGGGAAGGTCATTGATGAAACAGCTGAAGATGGTTGGGCCTAGGACACAGCCCTGAGGAACTCCTGCAGTGATGTCATGTGATTGAGATGAATGACCTCCAACAACCACAGCGAACTTCCTTTGTGCTAGGTATGATTCCAACCAATGGAGAGTTTTCCCCTTGATTCCCATTGACTTCAGTTTTGCTAGGGCTCCTTGATGCCACACTCGATCAAATGCTGCCTTGATGTCAAGGGCAGTCACTCTCACCTCACCTCTTGAGTTCAGCTCTTTTGTCCATGTTTGGACCAAGGCTGTAATGAGGTCAGGAGCTGAGTGGCCCTGGCGGAACCCAAACTGGGCGTCAGTTAGCAGGTTATTGCTGAGTAAGTGCCGCTTGATAGCACTGTCGACGACACCTTCCATTACTTTGCTGATGATTGAGAGTAGACTGATGGGACGGTAATTGGCCGGGTCGGTATTGTCCTGCTTTTTGTAGACAGGACATACTTGGGCAATTTTCCACATTGCCGGGTAGATGCCAGTGTTGTAGCTGTACTGGAACAGCTTGGCTAGGGGCGCAGCTAGTTCTGGAGCACAAGTCTTCAGTACTATTGCCAGAGTCTCTTCGCCAGGAGCAAGCGGAAGCCAAGCGCAGGCAGCGCAAGGAGCGCACGTCAACCCAAGCACCCCACCCACCCGCCCCTTCAACCACCGTCTGCCCCACCTGTGACAAAGACTGTAGGTCCTGCATGGGACTCATCAGTCACCTACGAACTCATTTTTAATGTGGAAGTAAGTCATCCTTGGTTCCGAGGGACTGCCTAAGAAGAAGAAGAGGTTGATTTACCACAAAATTAACTAAATTAAGTGGATTGTGCAATGTGAATTGAGGGACCAATTAAAGCGAGCTGAGTGATTACCTGATTGAGTCGCCAAGTAGATTCTTGTAGATGTATAAGGTTGTGTTAGGGAGAGGCTTCTTTATCTGTGAGCGGCTGACTGTGGGGAATACTAATGGATGAAATTTTTGCTGAGAGACAGTAAAAGAAACAAATTTGGCCCCAGCAGGAATTGGCAGCTGTGTTGTAAGTGTACTGGTGTAATCCTCCTCCAGGATTCCCACCCAGCACTCTTATGAATTTCAGCATTCATCATAGCCATCTGG
Organism: Somniosus microcephalus; assembly: GCF_052327205.1. NCBI lineage: Eukaryota > Metazoa > Chordata > Chondrichthyes > Squaliformes > Somniosidae > Somniosus > Somniosus microcephalus. The sequence goes on along the minus strand of NC_140995.1, from coordinate 143,227,826 downwards.
ATGATTTGTTTCAGTATTACTGTAATTTCTAAGATGCCAATAATCTTTTTCAAGATGCTAAGAAAACCTTGTAGAAATCACAGATTTGGAGAATTTTTTATTTGCAAGCTTTGTAACATGTGGGAATCATTGTTTAGATGGAAGAGTTGACTGGATAATATAACCCACAGCTTGGATACTCATTGGCCGACTTACCGCCACGAGTTACCGCCACAATTCTGGATAAAAATGGCCACCGCCACTCTAACGTCCTTCTCTGACGCAGTACTTGGTGGCCACCATTTTAATGAGGCCCTTAGCACTGCTGATAGCAGCGCTGGCCTTGGAGATGCAAATATGGAGATGCAAATATGGAGAGCATGACTTAATGTCACGCTCTGCGAAGTTGGACCTTAGCGCTGAGCTTAGCGCTGGATCCTAAGCTCTCTCTGAAAAGCGAGCATGCAGCAGACTGATGGAGACGTTGTCAGTACTTCTAAAAGGGACACGCACATCTTTCAGATAAGTTTGCAATTAAGCTTTCGGACTGGATAGTTTATATTTTATTGACGTAGTGGCTTGGTGCAATACATGTTAAAAGTTTTTTTTAAGTGTGAAGTAAGTGCTGCTGGATGCTTGCAAGGCCTCAGATGGTAAAGTAAGGCCTCTGAGAAGACAGAAAATGCTGGAAATACATAGCTCATCAGTCAGCATCCGTCTCAGGTCAAGATGCTGTCTGACCTGCTGAGTATTTCCAGCATTTTCTGCTTTTATTTCAGATTTACAGCATCCACTCACAGGCAGAAGGGGATGACGTGGAAGGGGACGATGCGGAAGCGGAGGAAGCAAAAGAGGAGGAAGCAGAAGGAAGGATGCAACCCAGACAGCCCCATCCTGGCTGAGATATCGGGATGCAATCATCTGCCTGCAGTACCGGTGAGCACAAACCTAACTCACCTTTCAACATTTGTCTCACACCTTGCCTTCCCTCTTCTATCACAGCGTCCTCTTGACCACAATGCTGAAATAAAAGTCACCACAAAGCAAACCTTCCAATCCTACTTTATAATCCAATATGACATCAAGAAATCAACTCACCACCCATATGCATTCTCTTAGTGACTGTCTTGTGTGTGCTTTTGGCTATACTACTGGTGTCATACAGTGCTACCCCTATGGCTGCAGCATGGCTGGTGGCAGGCTGCTGACTTTCAGTGGGGGACACTACGAATGGCCTTGCTGGTCGACCTTGAGGAGCTGGTGACTGGGAGTGTCAAATCGAGTGATGGTGTTTCTCCTTCTTCTTCTTCTTCTTCTTCTTCACGCTCCTCTCCCTCTTCTTAGTTAACCACTGGCTGGGCAGGCAGCATTACTTGGGTGAGTGAAATGAGGAAGGCAAGAGGGTGAAGTTGTGGTGAGGGGAGGGCAGGAAAGCAAGAGGTGCATGAGAGAAGGAGGATAACGTATGAGGATACCAGCATCTTGTATCCTTTGAGTCCTGTCGCTGGCCTAGGGCTCAGCCATGCCCCTGCCAAGAATGGCCAGAACCGTCTCCGCCAAGGGGGTGAGGTGAAGCTAGGAAGGGGAGGTGTGCCTCATGTTTGGTACAGATTGTTGGTAGGTGAGTGATTGAGAGGGGGGGGAGTCATGCATTGAGAAGTGTGTGAGGCTGGTGGTGCAGTTGGTAGGAGACGACTTTTGAAGATGCATTCATTGACCTTGACCACTGGTCTGAGATCATGAAGCTTCTTTGGGCACTGGAGCCAGGTCATGGGGGTGACATGAATATCCCGGTCCTGCCAGGGCTATCAATTTTGGTAATCGTTAACTTTGGCCCACAGTGGCACCAGCAGGTTTTTAGCGATCGCGAATTATTATCTTTATTAATATTGAAACAGCTTGATTACGAGGAAGTTTTTATTGTTTCCCCTTTTGTATCTACATTCCTGTGGCTTTGAATTTTTTTCCAGATGAGATGTTGAAATCTCCAGCTTGTTTTTAAATGACCCCATCCCAAGATCAACTTGATGGCCATAGGTGGCTGTGAATCGAGCTACAGAACAGGGATGCAGGAATTTCAGGACCGTGTTCTTTTATTATGGAGGGACTTCTTACTTTTCACTTTCATCAATTTTCTCTTGTTTTGTTTCTTGAAGGCCTTGACTTCTTCCTGGGGTATGGTTCCATAGCTAGCAGCTTATCCAAATGATGTTATTCATATGTGAGCATTAGTGTTGGCAGGCTACTCAATTACAGAGCATGACAAAATTTGGCTCAATTCTGGCTCACCTAATGATAGATAGAAATCAGGAGCAGGAATCCTGACCATTTTCCATCCCCAAGCCAGAGATGCTGAGGCCAAGTGTAACATCCTTACTGCTACTGCACCTGCGAGGGCACCGACTGGAGATCAACGCTGGGATCTTTCGGTCTGCGTTCCTTAGCTGCTTATTTGATAATCTCACTGAATTATTGGGAGAGCCATAGAGTACTTTTAATTCGTATTTCTATATGTTCCCTTTAGATTTTGTAATTGATGTTTCTAAATCCTTGTAGTATTGTTAAAAGTTTACTTTATAGCAGCTCCCTGTACTTTACAAGAACTGCAGTATTTGTCTCAGTGTTATATACAATCTCACACTTGCAAAGTACTGTCAGTCATTCAGATTGTGGTTTGGGATTTGCTTTGTTTAATGGGTAAGACACAAGAAAAGCTGTAAATTCTGCAAACAATTCCAGGAGCACAGGAAGTGTTGAACCCCTAGAAATGGAGAGCACAAGTGGTATAACAAAATCCTTACTTTCACTCCCCTTACTTTCTATCGCTGTAGGATGCTTGAGAGACATAAGGCTGGATTTTGCAAGCCTTGGGGAGGCGGGTTTGGAGGTGGGACTGCCAGGAAAATGGCAGAATTTTGGGGCGGGGCTCCGAACCTCGCCAGGGTCAGCGAGGCGATCCGTGGGTCTGCGGGGGACTGAGGGGTCGAGATGGCCGATGTGCAGGTGAGTAATGGGTGCATGTGTGCAGAGGTAAGTGTGTGAGATGTGTGTAAAGTGTTTTAATAAGTTTTAATTACCTTTACTTCTTCCTGCAGGCTTCCTCCCTTCAGGTCTTGGGAGTCCCTCAGCTCACCGGCACAGAAAGCAGAATGGCCGCTGAACTGTCAAAAGCTGCAGCCTTCTGCTTTCTGGTCAGGAAGGCTTTCTAATTGAGTCTTGAGTAAAGACTCAACTTAGAAGACAGATTGTCAGTGTTTGACAGCTTCACAGAGCTGTCAAACGATGACATTTCATCTGTCAAAAGCTCTTGACAGATGAAACGTCACTCGCTGACGTCACCTGTAACAGGCTTTCCCTTAATTGGCCTGCTAAGCTCGCTGGGCGGGCTTAATAAGGTCAATCGAGGGAAAATAGCGTGGATTGGCCACAAGTTGATGGAGGTGGGACTAAAACCCAACAAGTGGGAGTCCCACCTCCAAAAGCTCCCCATTGACAAAATCCAGCCCTTAGGGTGCTATATAAATGCAATTCCTTCTTTCTCAGTGCGTAGAGGCGCCACACTGCTGAGTTAGTTGATCTCGGGTGGGGTTGTCGCAGGAGTGCTAAAATTGGCCTTGGTGTTGTTGGATCCATGGTTCAGTGGATAAATAATCACACGGATGCTGTACATTAACAATTAACAGGTCTTTACTGGAGGAGGGTAATCTCTAGACTGGGGGTACAGTGGCATACGCAAAGCTTATATACCGGTGTGGTCACTGCCGGTACTACAGTATACAGGAGCTGTAAAAGTAGTTCTGACTTAAAGGCACATACACTACAATTCCTCCACTTTTAGATTAGTAATACCCCTAATATTCAAATAACAATTAACATTTCAACATGTACATTAAACAACAAAAGTCCATTTATAGATTCAGTCTTTGGGGCGGCTTCCTGACCCTTTCGGGATAGCGCCTTTCCAGAGGTTCTTGTTCTTGGTGCAGAGGCGATTCTGACCCCTTTTCATCGGGTAGTTCATCGGGTTCCACTGCTACTGGGTCTGAAGTAGATGCTACCTGTATGTCAGGTTCATCCCCAGGTACTCGAGACATGGGGTTGATGCGTTCCTGTGACGCTAAGATCTGATCGACGTGGCATCTCACAGTGTTCTCCCCGACATCCACTGTGTACATTAATGGGCTCTGCCTTGTACATATCGTTCCGGGTTGCTACTTCTCTGTTCGATAGTCACAGGCCAAGACTGGTTGCCCTACATTGAGGCTCCTTGTCGGCTTCTCATTGATGTGCTGGAATTGTTTGTCCTCAACATTTCTTCGCACATTTGGTCTGAGCAAGTCCAGACGAGATCTCAACCTTCGGTTAAAGAACATCATGGCCGGGGTCTGGTTGGTAACTGCATGTGTCGCGTTTCGGTAGGCTAATAAGAAATTGTCCATCTTATGCTGTAGTGAAATTTCATCGTCGCACATGGCCTTTATCGCATTTTTAAAGGTTTGTACGAACCTCTCAGCCAATCCATTTGTGGCTGGATGATACGGGGCGGATGTGTAATGCCTTACCCCATTCCTTTTCATGAATTTTTGGAACTCGTCAGACAGAAACTGTGGTCCATTATCAGAGCAAATCTGCTCTGGCAAACCGTTTCTGGCAAATATGGTCCGTAGGACTGCAATCATTTTCTCGGTAGTGGTTGAAGACATTTTTATCACCTCAGGCCACTTTGAATGAGCATCCACTGCTATTAAGAACATTGAGTCCATAAATGGACCAGCGAAATCAATATGCACCCATTGCCAAGGAGAGGAGGGCCACTCCCATGGGTGTAGAGGGGCATGTGGTGGTGCATTTTGGACCTTCTGGCATCCTAAGCAGCTCTTAGTTAGGTCTTCAATTTGTTGATCGATTCCCGGCCACCACACATAAGCCCTAGCAAGGCTTTTCATTTTCACTCCCCCCAGTTGACGTTCATGTAGCTCATTTAGCACTCTCTCCCTTAACTTGGGTGGAATCACCACTCTGGATCCACACATCACTGTCCCCTGGCATACTGACAGCTGTTCTCTTCTGGGTGAGAATGCTGGCAACAGTGAGTCGCCATGTGTTGGCCATCCCCTCACCGTCAATTCATATACCCGTGACAGCGTCGGATCATTGCGGGTCTCCTTCTCTATATCCGCATTTGTTACTGGCAATCGTTCAATTATTGACGAATAAAATATCTCGATAGAGTCCACTGCTGGCGCTTCCTCCACAGTAGGCAGTGGCAGGCACGATAGCCCATCAGCATTCCCATGCTGTTTCGTGCCTTTATATTCTATTTCATATTGATTCGCCCCTAGAAACAGGGACCATCTTTTCAACCGTTGTGCAGTCATCACTGGAACGCCCTTCTTAGGATTAAAGATGGAGACAAGTGGTTGGTGGTCAGTCAGCAAGGTGAACTTCTGCCCATGCAGATAGTGGTTGAATTTTTTCACTCCCCATACTAGGCTGAGGGCATCCCTGTCAATCTGGGCGTAGTTGTGATCGGCTGAGGTTAGTGACCGAGACGCAAAGGCTACTGGCCTCTCCAACCCGTCTGGGAATTTGTGCGACAGCACCGCTCCAATACCGTAGGGTGATGCATTACATGCCAAATGAATTGGTAGTGCTGGGTTGAAATGGGCCAACACCTCTTTTGATGTGATCAATTCTTTACACTTCTGGAAAGCTCATCTACGTTCGTCATCCCACTTCCATGGCACCCCTGTTTACAGTAGAGTGTTCAGCGGGTGTAATACCGTAGACAAATTTGGTAAGAACTTGTGGTAGTAGTTTACCAGCTCGAGGAACGACCTCAGTTGTGACACATTTTCCGGTGCTGGAGCCCTGACTACTGCCTCAATCTTGTCAGGGGACTTATGTAACCCCTCTTCATCGATGACGTGGCCACAATACGAGATCTGTTTCTGGAAAAACTCGCACTTGTGGCGATTAGCTCGTAGCCCATACTCCTTTAATCTGGTGAGCACCTTCTCCAAGTTGGCGAGGTGATCACTGTCATTTTCGCCCGTGACCAAGATGTCGTCCAAATAACACTGGGTCCCTGGAATCCCTTGCAGGACCTGATCCATCGCCCTCTGCCAGATAGCCGGAGCCGAGGCTACTCCAAACACCAGCCGGTTGTATTGATAGAGACCTTTATGAGTGTTGATCGTAAGGTAATGTTTGGAAGCTTCTTCTACCTCCATTTGCAAGTACGCCTGGGCTAGATCAATTTTGGTGAAGCGTTTACCTCCAGATAGCGAGGCGAAAATATCCTCAATTCGTGGAAGTGGATATTGCACCGTGTGAAGGACTGGGTTCACTGTCACCTTAAAATCCCCACAGATGCGGACCTTCTTTGGTTCCCCAGGCGTATTACTCAACGACCTCTTCATTACAGGAATGATGGGTGTAGCCCATTCGCTCCAGTCCACTTTGGACAGTACTCCTGAATGTTCCAACCCGTCCAGCTCTGCCTCAACAGCTGGTCTGATCGCATAAGGCACTGGTCTGGCCTTCAGAAACTTTGGGCTTGCATTTTCCTCTATTTTAATCATTGCTGTTATTCCTTTTAGTGCTCCTAGTCCCTCCTGGAACACTTGTTTTGCGTCAGTTAGCATTTTTGACAGTCGTCCAGGTGTGACGTCGTCATCCTTTTTGGCCTCAACCTTCAGTGCCTGTATGGAATGCCAATCTAATTGTATCTTCCGGATCCATTCACGTCCTAGCAGTGGTGGTCCTCCATTTGGCAATACATATATATCCATTTTAGGTATTTCCTGGCCTTTATATATCACTTTCACCCTTATTTTTCCTTTGGGGTAGACTTTTTGCCCCGTATACGTCTTCAAGACAATCTCTGTAGCTTTCAAGGGTACGTGTGAAAATAGCCGCTTGTAGTCTCTTTGATTTATGACTGTTAGAGCTGACCCTGTGTCCAATTCCATTTCCACTTGGACTCCGTCTATCTTGAGTGTAACCCAGATAGTCTGGTGATCCTCCATTTTGGTTACCTTATGTAGTTTCAGACAACCCAGCTCCTTGCTTCCAGAGTCTGTGTCACTTTTCTGTTCATCTGAACCACTGTCCATCACCTGGTGTACCTTTTTGTACTTCTCCTGTGGCGATTTCTTACTGTTGGTTTTCTTCCTAGACCTGCAGACTCTTGCTATGTGTCCTGCTTTCCCACACTGTCTGCACACTTGGTCCTTGAACCAACAATCTTTCTGGTCATGTGTCGTTCTGCCGCAGCGATAGCACTTCCCTGTTCCATAGGACATTTCATTGGTGCCATATTCTTGCGGTCTCCGTTGTATCTCTGCAGCGCCCCTTGCGGCTGCTTCATGTGATACTGCCACACTGAAAGCTTTGTCCAGCTTAAGGTCCTTTTCTGATAGAAGCCATTTCTGGGTTCCTTCACTTTGTAGCCCACACACAAACTTATCCCTTAACATGTCTGCTAGTCCCGCTCCAAATTGGCAGTGTTTCAATAGCTTGCGCAGTTCCGTTAGGTACTCAGCATTGCTTTCGTCTTTGTGTTGGTTCCTTTTATGGAACTTAAATCATTCTGCTATCAGCAGCGGTGTGGGGTTTAATTGGTCCTGTAGGATTTCTACTATGCTTTCAAAATTCTTGTTTACCGGCTTCTCTGGGGTTATTAGATTTCGCAGTAACCCATAAGTTTTTGCACCCATGGAATTTAACAGAACCAGTGCTTTATTAGCATCTGGCACTTCATTCGCCCTGCAGTACACCTCAATACGTTCCACATATGTCGCCCAATCTTCGACTTCATTGTCGAACGTAGAGATACTGCCACTCTTCGGCATCCTTGGGTGTGCGTTAACTATCACCAATGGCACCTCCCGCACTTCCCCTTCTTCTCCGCTGGCACAAAATGGCATCTCCCATGCTTTCCTTCCTTCCCGCGCTCGCCCTTCTTCTCCGCTGCGGCTTCTCAAAATGGCCTCTATCGCGCTCTTCCTTCTTCTCCGCGGCTCAATGGCGTCTCCCACGCTCTCCCTGCTTCTCCGTGGCTCAATGGTGTCTCCCCTTTCTTCGCCCCGCGGACCCTGTTCAGCCCATGAGCACTGGCTGTGCTCTGCGCGTTGTTCTTTTGCTATTTTTCGACGCCGCTCAGTCTAGAACCCGACTGTTTCTTACCCTCTCTCTCTCCGGTTTGTTTTATTTTCCTCGACGCCGCTCGGTGTTCAACCCCCGGCTGCGCCCTGCGCTCTTCACCCTCTGTCTTACCCCGTCAACACTGCTCGGCTCTCTCTCCGCCGTCGGTTGGCTCCAGCCGCCGCTGCTCGGGAAGGGTCTGCGCTGGACCTGTCGTCGGTCTCTTACTGCTCGTTGTGGCTGGGGAACGAAGCCCGGCTCTCCACAGCCTCCCCTGTGAAGTTGGATCTCTGCCTGACTGCTGGGCGGTTGCTCGTGGTCGACACCCGTGTTCCTGGCCTCGACTTTTTTTTTATGTTGCAGGTAGATTCGAATCGACACTCGTCGCCACTGTTGGATCCGTGGTTCAGTGGATAAATAATCACACGGATGCTGTACATTAACAAATAACAGGTCATTACTGGAGGAGGGTAATCTCTGGACTGGGGGTACAGTGGCATGCGCAAAGCTTATATACCGGTGTGGTCACTGCCGGTACTACAGTATACAGGAGCTGTAAAAGTAGTTCTGACTTAAAGGCACATACACTACAGGTGTCCCTGGGCTCGGGTAGAATTTATTTTTAAAATCCTTCTTTCCAATACCCTACTGAACATATACATACTGGATGAATTGTGCTCAGCTGTGATGACCTTCATGGCTGAATAAACAGCTAAAACTCTCCATCCTGACTTGCAGTAGAAGAGCTCTTACTTGAGTAATAAAAAAAGCACAACTCACTGCCTCCAGGAGCTGAGAGGTAATGGAAAATCTAGTGGAGAAATCAGTCAAGAGAAAATGAGTTACATAAAAGGGAAGGGGTTAACTGAAGTAGTCAGCTAACCTTCCCTTCTACAGCCATGCTTAGGGAGGAACGTCAGTGTTATTCAGTTTCTCTTCCAGCTTTGTAATTTGTAAATGCAATGTGCTCATATAAGGCAATGCCAAAAGCTCGCACCATGAGCCAGCAGGAGTCCTTCCAGCTCCCTGAAAGGAGTTTCTTGATTAATGACAAAGCTGATGGAGCCACATCACCTTGTGCTTTTGAGAAGCTACATGCCTGAGATATCTCTTATATATAGAAAGGCTACACCCTTAATAACTATAATTAATTGGCCACTTTTCTGAAAGTTTTTTGAGCAATAAAAGTAGAAATGATCTTTTAAGAACTGCAATAGCATTTATTCATCAACACAACCAGAACAAGGGATTCTCTTGAATATATTTGTTTACTTTAAATCCAAATGTTTTTACAGTATAGTTTGAATGTATTATATAAAGTGTTATTTTTTTTAGAATCATTTAGTAATATAATAGTTATATAATATCTTTCAAGAAAAACACAAAAGTGCCAGGATTGAAAACCAAAAGTTGTATAAGCCAAAATAACAAAAGTACCAAGAACCAAATTATACAAAAGAAATCATTTCATAACACCACTGCTTTCATGCTTTTCTAAATGGCCAGCTTCAAATTTGCAGTTCTTCCACTTATAAACTACACGCAGTACATTGTACTATTCCAAACTGTAACAAAAGGATACAAAGAAAGTAATGAGGTGCAAAAAGGAATATGAAAAAAACCTGCAAGGGGTATCAAAGCCAACAGCAAAAGTTGTTAGAGATATATTGAGAGAGAGAGAATGGTAAAGAGGAACGTGAACCCATTAAAGTCAGTGATACTATAGATAATAAGGAAATGGCAGGCTTGTTAAATGAGTACTTTGTGTCCATTTTCACAGTAGAGAAAGAGGAAAAAACTACCAGCAGTAAAAGGGACCCTAAAAATAAGTCACGGCAAAAAATTTAGTGGATTTAATATGTTTTTTTAAGGTAATGGAGAAAATAATGCGCATTAAGACAAATCTCTAGGACCTGCTGGTTTCCATCCCAGGGCAGTAAAATAAATAAGTGAGGAAATTGCAAAGGAATTAGTCATAATTTTCCAAAGCTCTCTAGATTCACAAATTGAGCCTTTGGATTGGAACATTGCAAATGCCACTCCATTATTTAAGAAGGGAGGGAGCAAGAAACCAAGAAACTACAGACCTGTTTAACATCAGTTGTGGGGAAGTTGCTGGAATTTATCAGAGACAGAATGACTGAGCACTTGAACATGTATCAATTGATCTAAGAGAGTTAACATGGATTTGTATGAGGTAGGTCATGTCAGATTAATCAAGTTGAATTTTTTTTTACAAGGTCACTATAGAAGGTGATATATGCTGAGAGGCGCAGGGCAAGGCTAGAATGCTCAATGAGTACTTTGTATCGGTGTTTACTAAGGAGGTGGATGCTGACAAAATATCAGTAGAAGTGGAAAAGGTAGAAGGAATGGAAGGGGTGAAAATTGATAGACAGGGTGTACTAGAAAGGCTGGGTATGCTTAGAGTGGACAAGTCGCCTGGTCCAGATGGCTTGCATCCCAGGTTTCTAAGGGAATTGGGGGAGGAGATAGTGGAAGGGCTTGCCATAATTTTCCAATCTTCCCTAGATGCGGGGGAGGTGCAAAGTGGCAAATGTGACACCATTGTTCAAGAAAGGGTGTAAGGCCAATCCTAGTAACTACAGGCCACTCAGTTTAACATCAGTGGTGGGTAAAGTTTTAGATACAATAATCAAGGAAAAAATTAATGGGCATTTGGAGAGATGTAAGCTAATTAAGGAAAGCCAACACGGGTTTGTAAAAGGAAGATCGTGTTTGACTAATCTAATTGATGAAGTAACAGAGAGGATTAATGAAGAGAATGCAATGGATGTTGTCTACATGGATTTTTGGAAGACGTTTGACAAAGTACCACATAGAAGGCTGGTTAACAAAATTGAGGCTCATGGAATAGGTGGGTCAGTGGCAGCCTGGATAAGGAATTGGCTTAAGGTCAGAAAACAGCGAGTTGTGATAAATGGCTGTTTTTCAGACTGGGGGATGGTAGACAGTGGTGTTCCTCAAGGGTCAGTGCTGGGGCCACTGCTTTTTTTGATATATATAAATGACCTGGATATTGGAATACAGAGTAGAATTTCTAAATTTGCCGATGTCACCAAACTTGGGGGTGTGGCAAACAGTGATGATGACATCAATCGACTGCAACAGGACATAGAAAGGCTAGCAGAATGGGCAGATGGGATTTAATACAGAGAAGTGTGAGGTGATGCATTTTGGTAGAAGGAACAGGGAGAGGCAATATACACTTAATGGCACAGTTTTAAAGAGTGTGCAGGGACAGAGGGACCTGGGAGTTAATGTGCATAGGTCCCTGAAGGTGGCAGGAAATATTGAGAGAGTGGTTAGCAAAGCATATGGGATCTTGGGCTTCATAAATAGAGGTATTGAGTACAAAAGTAGAGAAGTTATGCTGACCCTTTGGCGGAGCCACCAAAGGACTCAGATCATCATTTGTATATAATTCCTTTAACAACATGTTAGCTACAGCCTGAGTCTGTATCTTTATTTATGCTGTTTAACTGTACAGAGCGTGGTTACTTTAACAGCGCGACTAAAACGTGATGACGTCACGCCGTTCATCACGTGATTCCCCACTGGCGGGAAAACGTGATGACGTCATGTCACCAGCCACGGGACTGCAGGGGCAGTCCTCGTGGAGCCTCCAAAGAGAGCAGACCTACATTCGATGTTATCCTGCAGTTTCTTGTTAAAACCTGTTTGTTTCATTAAAGTTCGTTTTGTTTGATCGCCTGAGTAGAACTCAGTCTTTTAGTTAGGAACCCACGTTCCTACATTGGTGACCCCGACTTTCGTGAACGGTTTTCGTGGAAGATCTTCAGCATGGAAACGAATGCTGTGACTCTGAAATTGCCACAGTTCTGGGAGCAACAACCAGCCGCGTGGTTCATCCAGGCTGAAGCCCAGTTCGCCATCAGGAACATCATCGTGGATCAGACCCGTTATTACTACATGGTCTCCTCCCTCGATAGCGCCACTGCCTCACGGATCGTCAGCCTCCTCGGTAGTCCTACTGACCGCTAGTATGATACGTTAAAGGCGCGGTTGCTACAAGTCTTCGGGCTCTCGAAGTCAGAACGCGCTCGCCGGCTCCTTGCTATGCCCGGCCTCGGGGACTCCAAACCATCCGAGCTCATGAGCCAAATGCTCACGCTCTTAGGTGCCGAACCGGAATGCTTCCTCTTCCGGGAGCTATTCCTCTACCAACTGCCGGAGCAGGTGCAGGCTGCCCTAGCCAGGTCCGAGGTCACAGACTGCGCCGAGCTTGCTGCCAAAGCAGATAAGATTTTCACAGTAACCCTGCAGTGCTGCGCTGCCACGAAATGCCCATCCCCCACAGACGTGGCACCAGCTCCTCTTGCAGCAGGCTGGTGCTCCTACCATGCCTGTTTTGGCGCGAAAGCACGACGCTGTCGCTCTCCCTGCAGCTTTTCACCCAAAAAAAAACAAAGCCCCTGCAGCGTTCCTGGTGAAGGAGGACCGGGTCTAACGGGCACTCCGCGGCTGCGATGGCCATCGGATCTTCAGGGAAACTTCTTTACATCACCGACTCCCTATCGGGTCGACGTTTCCTTTGCAACACCGGGGCGCAGTGTAGCATCCTACCTGCGTCGAATCTCGATATGCAAGCTGGGGACCACGGCTTTTCCTTCATGGCGGCTAATGGCGCAGCCATTCGAACTTTCCGAAAGCGGCGGGTCCAAGTGTGTTTCGGCGGTCAGCACTTCCATTGGGAATTCGTCACGGCCACAGTCTCACAGGCCATCCTAGGGGCGGATTTTCTGTGTGCCAACAGCCTCCTCGTCGATGTCCGGCACCGCCGGTTGATAAACGCGGCCACCTTCCACTCGATTCCGTGCCACCACGATACCGCCATATTGCGCTCTATTGCCTGCACGTTCCCATCTCCGGATGACTTCACTCGGCTCCTCGAAGAGTTCCCAGAGCTGACGAGGACCACTTTCTCCTCCTCGGCCACGAAGCATGGTGTTGAACATCATATCACCACTACTGGCTCCCCGGTTTATGCACAGGCTAGAAGGCTTGAACCCGGCAAGCTCGCAGCTGCGAAAGCGGAGTTCGACACGATGGAGTGGCTGGGGATTATTCACCGGTCGAATAGTCCCTGGTCTTCGCCTATCCACATTGTTCCGAAACTGGGCGGCGGCTGGCGGCCATGCGGTGACTACCGACGCCTGAACGACGCCACTACTCCTGATCGGTACCCGATCCCGCATATTCAGGATTTCTCGGCCCATTTGGCGGGAAATTCTATCTTTTCAAAAGTCAACCTCGTCCGGGGGTATCACCAGGTTCCCGTGCACCAGCAAGACGTCCCGAAAACCACAGTCATCACCCCTTTCGGCCTTTTTGAGTTCCTGCGGATGCCGTTTGGCTTGAAGAACGCGGCACAGGCTTTCCAGCGCTTGATGGACTCCATGCTCCCAGACCTAAACTTCATCTTCGTCTACCTCAACGACATTCTCATCGCCAGCGCTAGCAAGGAAGAGCACATCTGTTATTTGCGTACCCTCTTTACACGCCTCAGTCAGCATGGTTTGATCATCAACCTGGCCAAGTGCCAGTTCGGCCTGCAGCGGATCGATTTCTTGGGACACAGCATTACATCAGATGGCGCCGTCCCCTTACTGACGAAGGTGGAAGCTGTTACCTCTTTCCCGCGCCTGCCAACTGTCAAGGCCCTGCAAGAGTTCCTCGGGATGGTCAATTTCTATCACCGATTCATCCCTAAGGTGGCTCAGCTTATGCAGCCTTTGTACGGGGCCCTCAAGAGCAAGTCCGGTAAGGATCCAATCAACTGGACGGCCGAGATGGACTAGGCATTCGTCAACACCAAGAGTGCTTTGGCCAATGCAAGCATGCTGGCACACCCACTTCCAGGTGCCGCCATCGCCCTTACCACCAACGCGTCAGACTACGCCATCGGCGCAGTGCAGGAGCAGTGGGTGAACGGCACGTGGCAACCACTGGCGTTTTTCAGCCGTCAACTACGGAGAAATGAAAGAAAATACAGCACCTTCGATCGGGAGTTACTGGCCCTTTTTCTAGCCATCTGCCATTTCCGGTTCTTATTAGACCGCGGGTGTCGGCGGGAGACGCGAGCGGGAAGCTTAAAAAGGCTTCAGAGACCCAGGTAAGGCCTCAGACCGCGGGTTTCGGAGGGAGGCGTGAGCGGGAAGCTTAAAAAGGCTTCAGAGACCCAGGTAAGGCCTCAGACCGCGGGTGTCGGCGGGAGGCGCGAGCGGGAAGCTTAAAAAGGCTTCAGAGACCCAGGTAAGGAGTACAAATCTCCAGTCTCGGACCTCAGAGGGAAGGAGAGAGGTAAAAATTAATCCAAGTGTGACATCACCAGAAAGCGGGTAAGTGATTGGTTGGTGAGTATTTCTCTCTTTTGAAGCTTAAACTCTGTGGTTTATAGTTTCTAAGGTGCGATATTCATTATCTAGAATCGGGGCAGAGGGTATTTAAGAATAATATTAATAAATTTAATTAATTACATAGAATGGGAGATCAGGTGATGTGTTGCTGTTGCAATATGTGGGAGCTGGTGGACACCATTGATGCTCACAGTGATCACATTTGCAGTAAGTGTTGGCTGCTCGAGGAATTCCGGCTCCGTGTTGAAGAGCTGGAGTCCGAGCTTCAAACACTGAGACACATCAGGGAGGGGGAGAGATACCTGGACTCTGTGTATCAGGAGGTAGTCACACCAATTAGATTAATTAATTCAGATGTAGTCCGTGGCCAGGGTCAGGATGGTGTGACTAGAAGTGAGGCAGGTACGGGGATCCAGGAGATAGTGTTGGAGGAGCCGCAGCCCTTGCTCTTGTCCAACAGGTTTGAGGCTCTTACTCCCTGTGAGGATGGGAATGGGGACTGCGGGGAGGATGAGCAACCCGGCCACAGCACCGTGGAGCGGGGAGCCATTCAAGTGGGGGGAGATAAAAGAAATGTTGTAGTGGTAGGGGATAGTATCGTTAGGGGGATAGATAGAGTTCTTTGCAGCCGAGAGCGAGAGTCCTGAAGGCTGTGTTGCCTGCCCGGTGCCAGGGTTAAGGACATCTCCTCTGGGCTGGAGAGAAACTTGGAGTGGGAGGGGGAGGATCCAGTTGTCGTGGTCCATGTTGGTACCAACGACATAGATAGGACAAGGAAGGAGGTTCTGCTGAGGGAGTTTGAGCAGCTAGGGGCCAAATTAAAAAGCAGAACCACAAGGGTAATAATCTCTGGATTACTACCTGAGCCACGTGCAAATTTGGCTAGGGTAAATAAAATTAGAGAGTTAAATGTGTGGCTCAAAGCCTGGTGTGGGAGAAATGGGTTTTGCTTCCTAGGACACTGGCATCAGTACTGGGACAGGAGAGAGCTGTTCCGTTGGGACGGACTTCACTTGGCCAGTGCTGGGACTAGAGTCCTGGCGAATCGAATAACTAGGGCTGTAGAGAGGGCTTTAAACTAATTAGTGGGGGGGAGGTTTTAAGAGAGCGAAAAATAAAAATGACAGTGGAGAAGGCAATAGAGCAAGGTAGCAGTGGGGGAATTAAAAACCAGAGCGTGTCAGGAAGGGACAGAATGTATAATGATAAAGGTAAAGTAGTAAAAGGGGTAAAAGCAGGAATAAATTGTCAGAAATCATATTTGAAAGTTCTTTATCTGAATGCACGCAGCATTCGTAACAAAATTGACGAGTTGACGGTACAAATAACTACACATGGGTATGATCTGGTGGCCATTACGGAAACATGGCTGCAAGATAATCATGACTGGGAACTAAACATACAAGGGTATTTGACAATTAGGAAGGACAGACAGGAAGGAAAGGGAGGTGGGGTTGCTATGTTAATCAAGGATGGAATCACTGCAATAGTCAGAAATGATATTGGGTCAAAGGATCAGGATAGTGAAATAGTTTGGGTGGAGATAAGGAATAAGAAGGGGAAAAAGTCACCAGTGGGCGTAGTCTATAGGCCTCCTAACAGTTGCAACTCTGTTGGTCGGAGTATAAATCAGGCAATAGTTGAGGCTTGTAATAAGGGAACAGCTATAATCATGGGGGACTTTAACTTTCATATTGACTGGACTAATCAAATTGGGCATGGCAGCCTTGAGGAAGAGTTCATAGAGTGTATTAGGGATGGGTTCCTTGAGCAGTATGTAACTGAACCAACCAGGGGACAGGCAATCTTAGATCTGGTCCTGTGTAATGAAACAGGATTAATAAAAAATGTCCTAGTAAAGGATCCCCTTGGAATGAGTGACCATAATATGGTTGAATTCCAAATTCAGTTTGAGGGTGAGAGAGTTGGATCTCAAACCAGCATACTGAGCTTAAATAAAGGAGACTATGAAGGTATGAGAGTAGAATTGACTAAAGTGGACTGGGAAAACAGATTAAAGTGTAAGTCGGTACAAGAGCAGTGGTCTACATTCAAGGAGATATTTCACATCTTTCAAGATAAATATATTCCACTGAGGAAAAAGGGGAGTAAAAAAAAAGACAGCCATCCGTGGCTTAGTAAAGTAATAAAGGATAGTATCCGACTGAAAACAAGGGCATATAAAGTAGCCAAATCTAGTGGGAGGATAGAAGATTGGGAAGCATTTAAAAGCCAGCAAACAATAACTAAAAGATTAATTAAGAAAGGGAAGATAGATTATGAAAGTAAACTAGCAAAAAATATAAAAACAGATAGCAAGAATTTCTACAGCTATATAAAAAGAAAAAGGGTGGCTAAAGTGAACGTTGGTCCCTTAGAGGATGGGACCGGAAAACTAGTGGTGGGGAACATGGAGATGGCAAAGACGCTGAACAAATATTTTGTATCAGTCTTTACAGTAGAGGACACTAAAAATATCCCAACACTGGATAAACAGGGGGCAATGGGGGGGAGGAGCTAAATACGATTAAAATCACTAAGGAGATGGTACTCAGTAAAATAGTGGGACTTAAGGCGGATAAATCCCCCAGACCTGATGGCCTAAATCCTAGGGTCTTGAGAGAAGTGGCGGTAGGGATTGTGGATGCATTGGTGATTATTTTCCAGAACTCCCTGGACTCAGGAAAGGTCCCGGCTGATTGGAAAACTGCTAATGTAACACCCTTATTTAAGAAGGGAAGTAGACAAAAAGCTGGAAACTATAGACCAGTTAGCCTAACATCTGTGGTTGGCAAAATGTTGGAGTCCATTATTAAGGAAACAATAACAGAGCATTTGGATAAACATAATTTAACAGGACAGAGTCAGCATGGTTTTATGAAGGGGAAGTCATGTTTGACAAATTTGCTCGAATTCTTTGAGGATGTAACATACAGGGTGGATAAAGGGGAACCAGTGTATTTGGACTTCCAAAAGGCATTTGACAAGGTTCCACACAAAAGATTACTGATCAAGATAAGAAATCACGGGATTGGGGGTAATATACTGGCATGGGTGGAAGATTGGCTATCTAACAGAAAACAAAGAGTTGGGATAAATGGTTCATTCTCGGGCTGGCAATCAGTAACTAGTGGTGTTCCGCAGGGGTCAGTGCTGGGACCCCAGCTCTTTACAATCTATATTAACGACTTGGAGGAAGGGACCGAGTGCAACATATCCAAGTTTGCCGACGATACAAAGATGGGAGGGAAAGCAATGAGTGAGGATGACATAAAAAACCTGCAAAAGGACATAGACAGGCTAAGTGAGTGGGCAGAGATTTGGCAGATGCAATATAATGTTGAAAAGTGTGAGGTTATGCACTTTGGCAGAAAAATCAAAGAGCAAGTTATTATCTAAATGGAGAGAAACTGCAAAGTGCTACAGTACAAAGGGATCTGGGGGTCCTGGTGCATGAAACACAAGAAGTTAGTATGGAGATGCAGCAGGTGATCAGGAAGGCCAATGCAATCTTGGCTTTTATTGCAAGGGGGATGGAGTATAAAAACAGGGAAGTCTTGCTGCAGTTATACAGGGTACTGGTGAGGCCACACCTGGAATACTGCGTGCAATTTTGGTTTCCATATTTAAGAAAAGATATACTTGCTCTCGAGGCGGTTCAGAGAAGGTTCACTCAGTTGATTCTGGAGATGAGGGGGTTGACTTATGAGGAAAGGTTGAGTAGGTTGGGACTCTACTCATTGGAGTTCAGAAGAATGAGAGGCGTTCTTATCGAAACATATAAGATTGTGAGGGGGCTTGATCGGGCGGATGCGGGGAGGATGTTTCCACTGATGGGTGAGACTAGAACTAGGGGGCATAATCTAAGAATAAGGGGCTGCCCTTTCAAAACTGAGATGAGGAGAAACTTCTTCACTCAGAGGGTAGTAAATCTATGGAATTTGCTACCCCAGAGAGCTGTGGAAGCTGCAACATTAAATACATTTAAAATGGAGATAGACAATTTCCTAGCAGATAAGGGAATTAGGGGTTACGGGGAGAGGGCAGGGAAATGGACGTGAGTCTAGATTCGGATCAGCCATGATCCTATTGAATGGCGGAGCAGGCCCGAGGGGCCGTATAGCCTACTCCTGCTCCTACTTCTTCTGTTCTTATGTTCTTAGAAGGACGTCCCTTCACGGCTTTTGTCGACCACAAGCCTCTAACGTTCGCCATGGCCAAGACCACCGAACCGTGGTCAGCTCGTCAACAACGTCACCTGACGTTTATTTCTGAATTTACCACGGACATTCAACATGTGTCTGGTAAAGACACCCTGGTATCGGATTGCCTCTCCCGCGCGACAGTCCATGCGGTTCACCTTGGGATTGACTACGCCCTCATGGCTGTGGATCAGGCCTCGGACCCAGAGGTCCAATTATACAGAACTGTCCCCTCTAGTTTCCAAGCGACCGACGTCAGTTTCCAGGCCGCAGGCACCACGCTCCTTTGCGAAGTCTCCATGGGCGTTCCCCGACCTATTGTGCCAGTCGCATGGCGCCGGAAGGTGTTTGACGCCATACACGGGTTGTCGCACTCTAGTATGAAGGCTTCACAACGGCTAATGTCGGCGAAGTTGTTCTGGAAGGGTATGCACCTCGATGTCCGTGACTGGGCCAACACCTGCGTTGTCTGCCAGAAGGCCAAGGTCCAGCGTCATGTAAAAGCTCCAGTGGCTACGTTCGCTGTTCCGGAGCGTCGTTTCGACCACGTGCATGTGGACCTTATGGGGCCACTTCCGCCTTCCCATGGTTATACGCATCTCCTCACCATGGTGGACCGCACCACTAGGTGGCCAGAGGCAATTCCTTTGGTTTCCACCACTTCGGCAGACGTCGCTAGAGCTTTCATCTCCTGTTGGGTTGCTCGTTTCGGGGTACCGGCGGACATCTCCTCCGATCATGTGCCACAATTTTCCTCGGAGCTCTGGAATGCTGTAGCTCAGGGGCTGGGCACCAAACTTCATCGCACCACCACCTATCATCCACAGGCGAACGGCCTGTGCGAGCGATTCCACAGCTCGCTTAAAGCCGCCCTACGGGCCAGTCTTCAAGGTGCGGGATGGGTGGACAGACTCCCATGGGTCCTTTTGGGTCTTCGTACAGCGCCCAAAGAAGACCTGCAATCACCCTCGGCAGAACTCGTTTATGGCCAGCCGCTCCGAGTACCAGGGGATTTCCTCCCTTCTCCCACAGAGCCATGGTCCACCTCCCAGCAACTCGTCAGCCACCAGGAAGCGGCCAGATGCTTCGCTCCGGTGCCTACATCAAATCATGGCTTACAGAGCTCCCACGTGCCAGCTGAGCTGAAGAATGCTGAGTACGTATTTATCTGCCACGACGCTCACCGGGATCCGCTCAAGCCCCCTTACACTGGTCCTTTCTGTGTCATCGAATCAGGAGACAAATGCTTTTTGGGCGACGTCGGAGGAAAGCCGGATCACATTTCGGTGGACCGGTTGAAGCCGGCTCACTTGGACCTGGACCGCCCAGTCATCATCGCTCAACCGCCGAAACGTGGCCGACCGCCCGCAGCCGCCGTGCCAGATCAACCACAGCCGCCTGCAGCTCGACCACACTCGCCACGCCAGCTCAACCACAACCGCCTACCAGCTCGACCACCGTCCATCAGCTTCCTCTGCAGGGTTACCGAAGTCACTCGGACAGACTTGTCAGGCCTCCTCGACGCCTCACTTTTGCTGTTAAAGACAATTCTGGGGGGGCGCATGTGGCGGAGCCACCAAAGGACTCAGATCGTTTGTATATAATTCCTTTAACAACATGTTAGCTACAGCCTGAGTCTGTATCTTTATTTATGCTGTTTAACTGTACAGAGTGTGGTTACTTTAACAGCGCGGCTAAAACGTGATGACGTCACGCCGTTCATCACGTGATTCCCCACTGGCGGGAAAACGTGATGACGTCAAGACGTCAGCCACGGGACTGCAGGGGCAGTCCTCGTGGAGCCTCCAAAGAGAGCAGACCTACATTCGATGTTATCCTGCAGTTTCTTGTTAAAGCCTGTTTGTTTCATTAAAGTTCGTTTTGTTTGATCACCTGAGTAGAACTCAGTCTTTTAGTTCGGAACCCACGTTCCTACAAATCTTTATAAAGCGCTGATTGGGCCACAACTGGAGTATTGCATCCCATTCTGGTCACCACACTTTAGGAAGGATGTGAAGGCACTTGAGAGGGTGCAGAGGAGATTTACCAACATTATTCTGGGGATGGGGGATCTTAGGTACAAGTACATGTTGGAGAAGCTGGATTTTTTTTCATTAGAGCAAAGGAGTTTGAGGGGTGATTTGATAGAGATGTACAAGATTATGACAGGTTTGGATAGGCTAGACGGGGAAAGGCTGTTCCCACTAGTTGATGGCACAAGGACAAGGCGGCACAGATTTAAGGTTTTGGGCAAGAGATACAGGGGGGATGTGAGGAAAGACTTTTTTACACAGCAAGTGGTGAGGACCTGGAATTCACTGCCGACGGATGTGGTGGAAGCGGAGACGCTCAATGCTTTCAAGGGGAGACTGGATAGGCATTTGAGGGAAATAAACTTGCAGGGCTACGGGGATAGAGCAGGGGAATGGGACTGACTGGATTGCTCTGCAGAGAGCCGGCACAGACTCGATGGGGCAAATGGCCTCCTTCTGTGCCGTTATGACTCTATGGGCCCGATTTTGTGGATTGTGTGGGGAATGGTCGGCTTCCCCCGAATGTGGGGTTCTGACACACAAAAAAATGGGTCAGCCAGCTGCACGCAATTTTCCCTCAAGTGGCCAATTAATTTCCAGCATGTGTGCAGCCTTGCTAATTGTCCATTTCCAGTCAGGAAGCCCCACAGTATGATGTCATCATTCGTGCTGCTTTCAAAGTCCACAGCAAGCATTGCTTCCTCTGTTGGCTTCCAAACAAACCATGCAGGATGGCAGAGGAGCCCTCAGCAGCTGTGGCCAGTGCCAGACCCCGAGCTGCCTCCAAATTCGACGAAGCTTCACTGCAGGCATTATTGGATGGGGTTAGGGCCCACAGGTAGGTCCTCTTCCCTAGGTCAGGCAGGAAGAGGCCTCCCACTGAGACCAAGGCTGCATGGATGCAGGTGTCAGCAGATGTCAACTCGAATGTACATGTAACCTTAGCATCACATCTCTAACTCCTTCCTCTACTCCCCCACAGGACCATCCAGAGCCCCCGTCCCCACTGTGGAGGAGGAAGAGGCTGTGCAGCCAGACTCCTCAGAGGAAGCTCCAACCTCTGAGGGCGCAGCGTCAGCAGAAGTAAGTGCACCCAGCACCAGCGCAGACACTCACACTTCGGGGGGACCTTCGGGACATAGAGTAGTGTTGTCACCTGGTGTTTCACAGCTCACAAGTGAGCCTCAGCAGATTCTGGAGACAGGGACAGCAGTGGAGAGTCCTCGTCAGAGGGCGCAGGACTCTGCCAGCTCAGCTCAGCTGCGCTGCATGTCGACCCTCTGCCTCTGGGTCCATCCGCAAGAGAAGAGGTGATGGATCTCCATGCACAGATGCAGGAGTCTCTGGCAGGTTTTGTCTCCAGGGTCGCTGTGAGTGCGGAGCGAATGGAGGTGTCCATAGCGACCATGAGCAGAGCCTTTGCGGAGTCATTGGCGCAGGAACGCATCACCATGGAAAGGTTGGCAACCTCCATGGAGGAGATAACTCGCCAGGATACGGAAAACATGGTGAGTGCTCATAAGAGAATGACATCTCTTGAGGAGCGTTGGCCATCTATTGAACAGAGAAACCAGACCTTCATGGAAGTCCTTCTGAGTAGGACTGCCAGTGCAGATACGGGTCCCCATGGCCCCCTCAAGCGCAGCAAGGTGCTCTCAAGCCACTTCCAAGCGATGGCCCCTTCTGGTCTGTGCAGCTTCAGGTGAGTGAGCAGCAGCCTGGTGCTCCTGGTGCTCATCCTGCTGTTCCTGGTTCTGCTGCTGCCGCCTCTGCTGCTGGAGATCCTCTAATGGCAAGAAGGGAAGGAAGGAAAGGCGTCCCATGCTTCTGGTAGATGCCTCCGCTGAGGAAGCGCTGAGTGAGGGTGGCGAGAGGGGCTTCCCAGGAGATCACATTGGAGAAGTGTGTGAGGCTCCAACCTTCCACAGCTGTGCCTAAGCCTTGAAGAAGTAGCCCCAAGCCTTCAACAGCAAGGTCCTTCAACAGACAAATGCTGTCCCTTTAAATCGCAGCTTTCATGAATGACCTGCAGCTGAGAGCAAGCAAGCCGGCAAGCTTCACGCCAGGTCTCATCAGCGGGGTTCCCCGCAGGCGTGTTTAGCGTGGGGAACCCCTGAAAATCGCAAGGGCACCCTAAAATGGCATTAAACATGCCAATAATTGGTGATCAGGGTCCCGACGGCCAGTCCCACCAGCGGCGGGCAGGACTGATTCGGGTCGCGGGGAAACGGCGGTCCGAAAGTTGGCCGGGGCGGGGAATCAGGCGGGGGGAGGGTCGTGACCCCCTATTTCGGCGATTTTCGGCCCCCGCCCGCATGAAAAGCCACCCGATGGCTGGCAGAAAATCAGGGCCTATGACTCTATGACTAATATGGTGGATAGGAGAATCTCTGTGGTTCTTGACAATATAGAGTTCCAGAAGTCATTTGATAAGGTCCCACACAAGAAATGATTAACAAAAATGAATGTACACAAGATTGGAGGTAAACTTGTGACAAGTGTAACTCGGTACCAAAAGGATTAAGAACATAAGAAACAAGAGCAGGGGTAGGCCATATGGCCCCTCGAGCCTGCTCCGCCATTCAATAAGATCATGGCTGATCATCGACCTCAACTCCACTTTCCCACCCGATCTCCATATCCCTTGATTCCCCTGGAGTCCAAAAATCTATCTATCTCAGCCTTGAATATACTCAAAGACTCAGCATTCACAGCCCTCTGGAGCAGAGAATTCCAAAGATTCACAATCCTCTGAGTGAAGAAATTCCTCCTCATCTCAGTCTTAAACAGCGTACCCCTTATCCTGAGACTATGCCCCCTAGTTCTAGACACTCCAGCCAGGGGAAACAACCTCTCAGCATCTACCCTGCCAATCCCCTTCAGAATCTTGTATGTTTCAATGAGATCACCTCTCATTCTTCTAAACTCCAGAGAGTATAGGCCCATTCTACACAATCTCTCATCATAGGACAGCCCTCTCATCCCAGGAATCAATCTAGTGAACCTTTGTTGCACCGCCTCCAAGGCAAGTATATCCTTCCTTAGATAAGGAGACTAAAACTGTGCACAGTACTCCAGGTGTGGTCTCACCAAGGCCCTGTACAATTTTAACAAGACGTCCTTACTCTTATACTCCAACCCCCTTGCAATAAAGGCCAACATGCCATTGCCTTCCTTATTGCTTGCTTGTGTTTCTTGCACGAGGACACCCAAATCTCTTTGAAAACCAACATTTGAAAGTTTCTCACAATTTAAAAAATACGCTGTTTTTCTATTCTTCCTACCGAAGTGAATAACCTCATATTTCCTTACATTATACTCCATCTGCCACTTTACTGCCACTTTACTGCCACTCACTTAGTCTATCTATATCCCTTTGCAGACTCATTGGGGGCGATTTTTCCAGCCCCGAGGAGGCAGGTTTGGAGGCGGGACAGTTGGCAAAATGGCAAAATCTGAGGGCGGGTTCGGAACCCGCCTCCAACCCGCCTCCGCGCAATTTTGCCGGCGGCAGGTTTGATGGGTGCAATTTGGTCCCATCTCCATCAGTCGGGAGAGGTAGTTAAGACCCTTAAATAGTAGTTAAGGGCCTCTATAATCCTATTTTGACAGGCCTTCGTTATTTTACCACATTTTCAGCATGTTGCACGACCCTCCTAAACCACGCCAGCTAATCCTGGGGGGTTGACAAGTGGGTGGCCTCCTCACAACTGCAGCTGCACCATTAAAACGGAGCTTTCATCAGGGAGCAGTTGCAGGCGGCAGAACTTTTGTTCCAAAGGTCTTTCAGCACTTTTAGCAGGCCTACCAAAGTCGGAGGTGCTGCAGCTTCTATCTCTCAACTGTGGGGTCTCCTTGGAAGATCCTCTCCCCGCTTGGACTGAGCGCTTCCCCGATGGAGGTATCTGCCAGCAGCATGGGAACCATTTATTTCCTTTCACCATGGACCTCAGATTTAGATGAGGAGCAGCCACGGCAACAGCAGAACCAGGCAGCTCAGCAGCAACAGCAGTAGCAGCCCCAACCTCATGCTCACCCACCTGATGCTGCACAGGGCAGAAGGCACCAGCGCATGGAAGCACGTTGTGCAAGGAATGCACTCATCCTGGCCAGATTTGCATAGGCTGCTCATTGTGGCACATGTGCTTGGCTCCTTCTTAACACATGATAGACAATGGACATGACTCTCTGACCTCCTTTCACACTGACCACCAACCTGACCATGCAAGTGTCGCGGAGCCCGCAATGTGGAGCTGCCTAAGCCGAAAGAACAGATGCCATCACGCCAACAGTTTGCCATCACCTAATTTAATACATTCCCACAGGAAAGACATTTCATCAATAAACAGAAACAATCACCCAATCTGCACACACATCTGGAGGTTGAATAGAAACATAGAAACATAGAAGATAGGAGCAGGAGTAGGCCATTCGGCCCCTCGAGCCTGCTCCGCCATTCAATGAGCTCATGGCTGATCATCCAAATTCAGTACCCTGTCCCTGCCTTCTCCCCATATCCCTTGATCCCTTTAGTCTTAAGA
Source organism: Somniosus microcephalus (assembly GCF_052327205.1). NCBI lineage: Eukaryota > Metazoa > Chordata > Chondrichthyes > Squaliformes > Somniosidae > Somniosus > Somniosus microcephalus. Next base: position 143,202,522 of record NC_140995.1, on the reverse strand, counting down.
AATATATCCAACTCCTTATTGAATATATTTAATGAATTGGCCTCTACTGCCTTCTGTGGTAGAGAATTCCACAGGTTCACCACTCTCTGGGTGAAGAAATTCCTCCTCATGTCTGTCCTAAATGGCTTACCCCTTATCCTTAGACTGTGACCCCTGGTTCTGGACTCCCCGACCATCGGGAACATCCTTCCTGCATCTAGTCTGTCCAGTCCTGTTAGAATTTTATAAGTTTCAATGAGATCCCCTCTCATTCTTCTAAACTCCAGCGAGTATAAGCCCAATCGACCCAATCTCTCCTCATACATCATTCCTGCCATCCCAGGCATCAGCCTGGTGAATCTTCGCTGAACTCCCTCCATGGCAAGAACATCCTTCCTCAGATAAGGCGACCAAAACTGCACACAATACTCAAGATGTGGTCTCACCAAGGCCCTGTACAACTGCAGCAAGACATCCTTGTTCCTGTGCTCAAACCCCCTCGCTACGAAGGCCAACATACCATTTGCCTTCTTAACCGCCTGCTGCACCTGCATGCTTACCTTCATGACTGATGCACAAGGACACCCAGGTCTTGTTGCACTTCCCCTTCTCCCAATCTGTTGCCATTCAGATAATAATCTGCCTTCCTGTTTTTGACACCAAAGTGGATAACCTCGCATTTATCCACGTTATATTGCATCTGCCATGCTTCTGCCCAATCACCCAACCTGTCCAAATCATCCTGGAGTTTCTTGGCATCCTCCTCACAGCACACATGCCCACATAGCTTTGTGTCGTCTGCAAACTTGGAGATATTACATCTAGTTCCCTCATCTGGATCATTAATATATATTGTGAATAGCTGGGCTCCAAGGACTGATCCCTTGCCAGCAGGACCCACACAACCTTGGTTTCTTTGGGAGGCCTCTTCCTCCCAGATGAGGGGAAGAGCACCTCCCTGCTAGCTCTCGCCCCCTCAACCAGCATACCCAGTGCTTCATCCGAGAACCTCGGGGAGGCCCTTGCCTTGGAGCTGGCCATTCTTCAAGAAGATAACAGCTTGGAGGTGGTGCAGCATCGACCATAAACCAGTGGATTGAGCCAAGGCAGCAAGCAGCCCTTAAATGAAGCTGGATAAGTGACGTCAGCAGAGGCGAGTTTCAGTCCCAAAACACTAATTGGCCCAGGGGAACCCACACCTCTGAAATCAACTGGCCAATTAGGGGAAAATCGCAAATTTTTCCCACCTCTCAGTGGAGGCGGATTTGGAACCCACCCAAACCGAAACCCGCCTACAACCCGCCTCCATTGGGAAAATCACGGCCAGTGTGTTCTCCTCACAGATTACTGTACCACCTAGCTTTGTATCATCAGCAAACTTGGATACATTACACTCGGTCCCTTCATCTAGTTCATTAATATAGATTGTAAATAGCTGAGGGCCCAAAACTGATCCTTGCGGCACCCCACTAGTTACAGCCTGCCAACCTGAAAAAGATCCGTTTATCCTTACTCTCTGTTTTCTGTCCATTAACCAATCCTCTATCCATTCTATTACATTACCCCCAACCCCATGAACCCTAATCTTGTGTAATAACCTTTTATGTGGCTCCTTATCGAATGCCTTTTGGAAATCCAAATATACTACATCCACTGGTTCCCCTTTATCTACCCTGTTAGTTACATCCTCAAAAAACTCGAATAAATTTGTCAAACATGATTTCCCTTTCATAAAACCATGTTGACTCTGCCTAATCATGTTATGATTTTCTAATTGACCTGATACCACTTCCTAAACAATGGATTCCAGCATTTTCCCGATGACTGATGTCAGGCTAACTGGCCTGTAGTTCCTGGTTTTCTCTCCCTCCTTTCTTGAATAGCGGTGTTACATTTGCGACCTTCCAATCCACTGAGACCATTCTAGAATCTAGGAAATTTTGGAAGATCAAAACCAATGCATCCACTAGCTCTTCAGCCACCTCTTTAAGGACCTTAGGATGTAAGCCATCAGGTCCCGGGGGTTTGTCGGCTTTTAGTCCCATTAGTTTCTTTAGTAGTTTTTCTCTACTTATATTAATTACGTTAAGTTCCTCATCCTCATTGGACCCTATGTTCCCCAACAGTTTTGGTATGCTTTTTGTGTCTTCTACTGTGAAGACAAATACAAAATATTTGTTTAACGTTTCTGCCATTTCCTTATTCCCCATAATAATTTCTTCTGTCTCAGCCTCTAAGGGACCAACATTTACTTTTGCTACTCTCTTCCTTGTTACATACTTGTAAAAGCTCTTATAATCTGCATTTATGTTTCTTGCTAGTTTTCTCTCATATTCAATTTTTTTCCTTTTTATCAATTTTCTGGTCAACCTTTGCTGATTTCTGAAACTCTCCCAATCCTCAGGCTTACTATTATTCTTTGCAACATTATAAGCTTCATCTTTCAACCTAATGCTATCCTTAACTTTTCCTGTGGAGTTTTTGTTTCTCAATGGAATGTATTTTTGTTGAGAATTATGAAATATTTCTTGAAGTGCTAGCCACTGCTTATCTACCGCCATACCTTTTTAAACTTATTTTTTCCAATCTACCTTAGCCAACTCTTCCCTCATACCTATCTAATTGGCTTTATTTAAGTTTAAGACTCTAGTGAAATTCTATCATATTATGATCACTCTGCCCAAGAGGATCCATTACTATGAGATTACAAATGAACCCTGACTCATTACACAATATAAGCTCTAAAATAGCTTGTTCCCTGCTTGGTTCCATGACATATTGTTCTAGGAAACTGTCCTGAATGCATGCCATGAACTCGTCCTCCAGACTACCTTTGCCAATTTGATTTGTCCAGTCTATTTTAAGATTAAAGTCCCCCACGATTATTACATTACCTTTGTTACAAGCTCCTACTATTTCTTGATTAATATTCTGTCCAACGGTATATCTACTGTTAGGGGGCCTATATATTACTACCACCAGTGTTTTCTGTCCCGTGTCATTCCTTATCTCCACCCATACTGATTCTACGTCCTAATCTTCCGAGCCATGATCCTTTCTCTCTAATGTCCTCATGTCATCCTTTATTATCAGGGCTACTCCCCCTCCATTTCCATTCTGCCTATCTTTTCAAAACATCAAGTACCCTGGAACATTTAGTTCCCAACCTTGGCCACCTTGCAACCATGTCTCTAATGGCTATTAGATCAAACCCATTTACCTCTATTTGTGCCACTAGTTCGTCTATCTTGTTACAAATGCTTCATGCATTCAGATAATGAGCCTTTAATTTAAATTTTTTACCATTATTCCCTGTTTTGACCTTATTCTCTGCTGCACTGCTACCATTAAATTCTCTGTCCCTTCCTGTCACACTCTGCTTATTTTTAACCAAATTGCTACAGTGCTCTATTGCCTTGACCTTTCTCTTTAGATATCTAAATTTCCCCTCACCTGACCCCTCCCCCCTTTTGTTAGTTTAAAGCCCTACCTACAGCCCTAGTTATTCAATTCACCAGGACGCTGATCCCAGCCCGGTTTAAGTGGAGCCCATCCCGACAGAACAGCTCCCCCTTTCCCCAGTACTGGTGGCAGTGCCCCATGAATTGAAACCCCTTTTTCCCACATCACTCTTTGAGAGGATTAGTTGAGAAAAATAGCATAGATGTATTTAAGGGGAAGTTATACAAGTACATGAGGAAGAAAGGAATAAAAGGTTATGCTGATAGGTTTAGACAGACAAAGACGGGTGGAAGGAGGCTCGTGTGGAGCATAAATACTGGTGTAGACCAGTTAGGCCGAATGACCTGTTTCTTTGCTTTATTTGCTATGTAATTCTATATAATTCTAGAAAATGGGTCTGTAATTGGTTGGGAGGTAGTAGACAGAAAGTAGGGATAAATGGTTTGTTGTTTGATTGGAGGGATATGACAAGTGGTCTTCCCAAGGGTCTTCAACTTTTCACCATATATATTAATGATTTGGAGGAAAGTGTAGAGCATTGTATATCCAAATTTGCAGGTAACATTAAGTTAGGAGTCTCAGTAAAGTAAGACTTGCATTTATATAGCACTTTCATGAACCCAGGACGTCCCAAAGCCCTTTTCAGCCAACAAAGTGCTTTTGAAGTGTAGTCAACATTGTAATGTTGTAGGGGGTGGTGTTTGGGTTAGCTTCGCCTCTGACTTATGAGCTGATCGAATCGCTCCCACTCCCTTGGTTCTAGACCTTGGACTTATTTGGGGGCTGTAATGAAATTGCCGCAGACAACTGAATTTTGGTGAAACAACTTTGATCTTTATTTGAGAAAGAAAATACACAACACAATAATCTTATCACTCTAAAAGGGGGAACACTTCAGAATATACGAGGGAGAATAACAATAGACAGAATACTTCACCCCTCCCAATCCCACTACACTAACTAAGTTGGACTCCAGAGGACCAGGGATAATGCTCACCAAACGACTTCTTTTGACAGTTGTAGACGTTCACGATTTTGGGGTTCTCTAGATGTGGCGGTTGGGGCCTGCCGTACCCTGGACGCGGTAGAAGATGTCACCTGCGTTTCTGTTTCAGTCTCTGCGTGTCCGCTGATGCGGTCGGGTGCGTATTGGATCTATCAGGTAAGTACCCGATTTCTTTTGGTCAGAAATAGGGTTTAGAGTCTTTCCATCAAATCTTACCCAGGGGTAAGTCAGAATAGTTTGTAGAGTGGAAACAAACTTGCGAATCTTCGGTTTCTTCCAGGTTGGTTTCTTGTCGGTCACAGAGGCCCAATATTACCTAGTTGCTGGTAATATTTTCGGTTGTTTGTTTCTTGGGGCCTTTGGTTGCTGCAAGGCGTTCGATGATGTCTTCTCCTGGCTCGGACTCCTGATACTTTTGTGACTTGACGTGGATTTTGAAGTCTTCTTCTTCTTCTCTTCTACACGAGCCGTGCTGTATCTCTGGCCCATTGTCATTTTTGGCGGGCTCGTTAACATTAATAGTTTTTAAATTCTTTAACGGGTTTTGAGCTGGTCCCATCTATCTTAATTGGTTTAAGTTGGTGTGAATTAGTTTCGGGATGGTGCATCGAAACCTAAATTGGCTTTAAATGACTGTTTAATCTCTGGTTTGAATAGTAAGATTTGTCTTTTCCTGCTGGGGTCAGGGTCCCTTTTGTTGGTCAGTGGCATGTTCTGCATTATGCATACTTTGAATGGCTCTGTAGTTTTTGGCGGGAATGGCTCTTCCGCTGGTCTTTTATCATTATGTAAAACGACTGAGACAGTCCAGAACGTTCCCAGACAGTTTGGCTTATGCCAATATACAAACTGTTCGTTTTACAGAGGCCCATCCCAACCCCTTTGTCGCAGCCTTTCACAGGCTTGGACATGCCTTTTAAAATAACCAAAATCCTGGGGTTTTGACTTTACACCCCTTTTTGGCCCAATATTCTTTTACCATTCTGACATGTTTTTTTTTAAAACAGTCCAAAAATCTCTTCTTTTGGGGTAATCTTCTTGGTTTGGAGGATCTGCAGAATTTTGCAAATCTTACAATGTAGGAAACATGGGACCAATTTTCGCACAGTAACGTCCCACAAACAGCAATGAGCTAATGACCAAATAATTTATTTTAGTGATGTTGGTTGAGGGATAAATATTGACCAGGACACCGGGAAGAACTTCCCTGCTCTTCTTCGAAATAGTGCCATGGGATCTTTTATGTCCACCCGAGAGGTGGTTTAACGTCTCATCCGAAAGACAGCACATCTGACAGTGCAGCACTCACTCAGTACTGTACTGTAGATTATGTGCTCATGTCTCTGCAGTGGGACTCAATCCCACAAATTTCTGATTCAGAGGTGAGAGTGCTATCACTGAACCACAGCTGAAACACAACAGGCAATTGTGTAGATAGGTGGAGAAAGTTACACAGGGACACAGACAGACTAAACAGCGATTGAAAGAACAGGCCTGTCAACATTCGAGCAGCTAATGAGTGTGGACCTTCTTTAGCACTTAGATGTAAATCATAGATGTAAAACATTGCCTGGGCAGAGTGCATAGAGGAAAATTGGGTGGGCAAGAAGACACAGCCATTAACTTAAATGGATGGAAAATCGGGCAGATATCGGTTACCAGCTTGGGAAAAGAGACATGCTTTCCATAAGGCTGACTCCACCGCCAGGTGTTCAGTGACAGTTGATGTAGGCCAGAGCCCACCCTCTAGTTTCCATTTTTTTGCCTTCAAATCTAGCTGGCAGCATAGTCCTGGATCTTGAGTTGGAGGAAGCCCATCAGTTGCATGCCTAGGATCTCAAGCCATGAAGCAAAACTGCGTGCCACAAGTAACCTACATTCATACTTTGCTGCCATTGAAGAAAGATAATGAAGAGCAGAGTGACCTTTACTTATTCTTCAGAGTGCTCCTAAAAAAAAATGTCCAAGCTAAAGTTGGCATCCACCAGAACCCTGAGTACGGATGTCAATCGACAACAGTTCTTGTTATCTTTCCAACAATATCTTTGGGATCATCACTTGAGCTGTGCCAAGCCATAATGCCACAGTTGGGGCCGTCCACCACCATATCACACTGGTTAGCTCAGTAATCAAGAGAGGAACATATTAGATCCCCAGGCAATTTCATCAAAACATTATCCACAAAAATATATATTCTATTGCTCTCCCAATGCAAGACAACCAAATTAGTACAAGTCATGAGAGTGCAAAAGGCAGAGAATGAGAAAAGACCAATTAGGTCATCAATTTCATCCTACCCAAACAATTACTGTGATAGCAGATTTTATGGGCTAAAAGTTCACTTGCTCCCGAAAACAGGCGCTGGGATCGGGATGTGAGATTTGCCCACACCTGTTCAAAGTAATGCAGGCAGCACACAAACTTCATGCTGCCTGCCAATTAGAATGATTGTGGCTAAACGCACTGCTGAGTGGCTGCACGCTCAGCAGGGGGTCCAAGTTGGTGCGAGGCTAGCACCAATTAAAGCTAGCCTACACTTCTTAAAGCCAGCCTGCACCTCTTAGAGGGGAGGTGCATTCTGGATGCAGCAGGTGATTCAACTGGCTGGGGAACAGAGTGTGAGCAGGAAGAAATACAATGGCACAACAGGGGAGAGAGTGTATTCCAAGGTTCTCAGATGCAGCACTGGAGGCCTTGGAGGACATGTGTGCAGTCAATGGCACCCTGCACCTTGGCAACGCCATGTGCTCACTCCACCTGCTTCTCTCTGGCAAAAGAGAATGAAATGTATTCATCTCTCTTTGCATACAGAGCCTCAGTGACATTCCTTATGCACAGTGCACGGCAAATTGGGAGATGTTGGAAATATTGCCTGCTCCAGCCTGGAAGGAGCCCAATGCTTAAAAGTTCATGGCCATGCTCATCTTGATAGCCACTGGCAATGCTGTCCATTCCCAACTCTGAGGCTGCAGTTCTGCCTGCAACACATGGCAGATTACAGTTAGTGAAGCGGAGTCACTGCATTCACTGTTACTCACTGAGGTTGAGGTAGGAGAATTGCTCCCTGAAGACCCTGGGTGGGTATGGCCTCCTGCTGAGAGCCCTTCTCCCTCTCCTTCTCCTCCCTCTTTGTGCAGATTGTCCTCCTTTGCGTCACCTCTGTTTATTCTCCCTGTCATACTGCAGGCCAAGGGGATTACAAACTATTGCACCCATGTCTGGGAGCAACTGGTCTGAGCAGAAGCCTTGAAGTGACCTGCCACGCCACTCCCTGGACACTTCAGCAACTTCAAATAAGATAACAAACCAACAAACAATTCTACAAACCCACCAAGTGCCAATAGGAATCAATCAGCAAGTAATCTGAAAGCACTTGATGATCCTGTTAAATAGCGCTGGTGGGGGTCCTTCCTGCTGCTGAGCCCATGTGCAGCTGTGTGAAATTAAGAGAGGGCATTAGCTCCAGCGTTGAGGTCAAAAATGGCAGCGCTGGCGTCAAATCAGTGCTGATTGACGTCATGATCTGTGTACTCTGCATACTTCCAGCGCACGCGCCAACGACTTACCCAAAATGGCGTCCAGCGCGATCCACACTAGAAGTGTGTACGCGCTCCCTGGATGCCATTTTGGACCCAAATCAGCATCCGTAGCACCGAAGAATTTAGCGGCATATTTCTTGCTATCCATGAAGACCCCAACACATCATCTTATTTTACATTTAAGTTTATGCTCACTTACATCAGAAACCAAACTTTCTTTCTGAAAGTCTCAGCAATGACTAATACTGAACAAACCTAATTTGTTAATCATTATGTGATTGCTAAAGCTCTCTCTGTGACCCTTAACATCTGTTAAGAGATTTTCAATTTCTTATACAGTATATTGTTACAATTTGGGCTTTCTCCAAACACGTAACTGTTGTTCACAGCAAAAAGGCAGTTTCCAAAGCAAGAGCCATGTCCTCTATGAACTGAAACTTGCCCTTTTATGCATTTTGTGAATGGGATACGCACATAAAAGGATTCACAATTACCCTTTTAACATGGTATCTTGCAGGGATTACATGGGGTGCCCACCAAGTGCCCTTGTCTACTTTGAAAGGCAGTTACTATCACATAAGAACATAAGAAATAGGAGCAGGAATAGGCCACTTGGCCCCTCGAGCCTGCTCTGCCATTCAATAAGATCATGGCTGACCTTGGGCTCAAAGCCACTTCCCTGCCCACTCCCCATAGCCCTTCACTCCCTTATCTTGCAAAGATCTGTCTATCTCCACCTTAAATGTACTTAATGACCCAGCCTCCACTGCTCTCTGCGGCAAAGAATTCCACAGATTTACAACCCTCTGAGAGAAGAAATTCCTCCTCATCTCAGTTCTAAAAGGGCGACCCTTTATTCTGAAACTATGCCCTCGAGTTCTAGATTTCCCCACGAGGGGAAAAATCCTCTCTGCATCTACCTTGTCGAGCCCCCTCTGTATCTTATATGTTTCAATAAGATCACCTCTCATTCTTCTAAATTCCAATGAGTATAGGCCCAACCTGCTCAACCTTTCCTCATAAGTCAATCCCCTCATCTCAGAAATTAACCTAGTGAATCGTCTCTGAACTGCCTCCAATGCAAGTATATCCTTCCTTAAATAAGGAGACCAAAACTGTATGCAGTACTCTAGGTGTGGTCTCACCAATACCCTGTACAGTTGTAGCAAGACTTCCCTGCTTTTATACTCCAACCTCTTTGAAATAAAGGCCAACATTCCTTTTGCCTTTTTGATTACTTGCTGTACCTGCGTGCTAACTTTTTGTGTTTCATGCACAAGGACCCCAAGGTCCCTCTGAACTGTAACATTTTGTAATCTCTCTTCATTTAAATATTAATTGTTTTTTTATTTTTCCTGCCAAAGTGGATAACCTTGCACTTTCCCACATTATACTCCATCTGCCAAATGTTTGCCCACTCACTTAGTCTGTCTATATCCCTTTGCAGATTCTTTGAGTCCTTTGCACGACTTGCTTTCCCACCCATCTTTGTATCATCTGCAAACTTGGCTACATTACACTCGGTCCCTTCATCCAAGTCATTAATGTAAATTGTAAATAGTTGAGGCCCCAGCACAAATCCCTGTGGCACCCCACTAGTTACCGTTTGCCAACTGGAAAATGACCCATTTATCCCAACTCTCTGCTTTCTGTTAGTTAGCCAATTCTCTATCCATGCTAATATATTACCCCCAACTCCATGAGCTCTTATCTAATGCAGTAACCTTTTATGTGGCACCTTATCGAATGCCTTCTGGAAATCCAAATACACCACATCCACTGGCTTAACTTTGTCCACCCTGCTCGTTCCATCCTCAAAGAACTCCAGAAAATTTGTTAAACATGATTTCCCGTTCATAAAACCATGCTGACTCTGCTTGACTGCATTATGACTTTCCAAATGCCCTGCTACTGCTTCCTTAATGAAGGACTCCAGCATTTTCCCAATGACAGATGTTAGGCTAACTGGTCTATAGTTTCCTGCTTTCTGTCTCCCTCCTTTCTTAAATAGGGGTGTTACATTTGCGGTTTGCCAATCCGCTGAGACCTCTCCAGAGTCCTGGGAATTTTGGTATATTGTAACCAATGCATCCACTATCTCTGCAGCCACTTCTTTTAAGACCCTGGTATACAGGCCATCCGGTCCAGGGGGCTTGTCATTTTTAGTCCCATTATTTTACCAAGTGCTTTTTCCTTAGTGATAGTGATTGTCTTTAGTTTCCCCCTCCCTGTGGCCCCTTGATTACCCATTATTGGGATGTTGTTAGTGTCTTCTACTGTGAAGACAGATACAAAATATTTGTTCAGAGTCTCTGCCATTTCCACATTTCCCATGATTAATTCCCCAGTTTCATCCTCTAAGAGACCAACATTTACTTTAGCTACTCTCTTTCTTTTTATATACCTGTAGAAGCTCTTACTATCTGTTTTAATATTTCTTGCCAGTTTACTCTCATAATTCATCTTCTATCTCTATTATTTTTTGGTCATCCTTTGCTGGTTTTTAAAAATGTCCCAATTCTCCTGTCCCCCACCAATATTGGCAAAATTGTATGCCTTTGTTTTCAATTTGATACCATCCTTTACTCCCTTAGTTAGCCACAGATGGTGCTCCCTTCTCTTAAAATCTTTCTTTCTCACTGGAATATATTTTTGTTGAGAGTTATGAAATATCTTTTTAAATGTCTGCCACTGTATTTTCAACTGTCTTACCCTTTAATTTATTTTTCCAGTCCAAATTAGCCAGTTCTGCCCTCATGCCATTGTAATTGCCTTTGTTTAAGATCAGGACACTGGTTTGAGATAAAACTTTCTCACTCTCCAACTGAATTTGAAATTCAACCATGTTATGATCATTCTTTCCTAGAGGATCCTTTACTCTGAGATCATTTATTAATTCTGTCTCATTACACAGTACCAGATCCAAGATAGCCTGCTCCCTGGTTGGTTCCATTACATACTGTTCTTGGAAACCATCACATTGTCAGAATGTATCATTCAGGCTACAACTAATAGTCAAATTTAATTTCAAATGGGATATGCAGAAGCCCACTAAGAAACTAGCTATATATTTAGTTTACTCAATATATAAACTATTTCAAAATAATAAAAAAGTATGGACAATGGCATCACTGCAGGGAACTGGTTTGGTCCCATGGTTATCTCTAGATTTTCTTCTTAAAACAAGAGAATTCTATTTCAGCCATAGCTAACCAAAGTCAATTTTAAAACTGATTGCTCCAAGGCCATATGAAAATTATATAATCTAGAAATGTTTCTGCTCGAGACATAATGGAGCTTGCTTCCATCACAAGCTAGTACATAGAATTTTACAACACAGAAATAGGCCATTTGGCCCAACAGGTCTATGCCGTCTTTATGCTCTGCATGTACCTCATCCCACCTTACTTCATCTCAACTTATCAACATATCTTTCTATTCCTTTCTCCCTTATGTACTTATTGAGTTTCCCCTTAAATACATCTATGTTATTCACCTCAACCATTCTATGTGGTAGAGTTCCACATTCTCACTATTCTCTGTGTAAAAAATAACGATAGTTCAAATCTAGGTTACTAAAGTAGCACTGTGTTCTCTGACTGTCAAGCTATATGATCCGAGGATGAATGTGTTTCTATGCTCATTTGATGCTTAAATTCATAATTAATTATTACTGCTCAGATTAATTACATTAATTGAATTTTAGAAAGAAATTGTCTATTCAGTATGTTACAAATTTCATGTCTGCCTTACAATTTCTTTTGGGTACAGCGATGCTCCCATAAACGGTCTGAGCATCTTATGTTCAGGAGTATTCCTATACTGCCCAATATCTAAAGAAACAATAGCATAACCCTAGGATACAACAACAGGATCCCCTTGTGATTTGAACGGGATAGCATGTTAATCGTCCACATACCCCTTCAAGTGTTTCTCCAAATTTTTGGAGGCAGATGGAATAACATTTGGCGAGATGAGGCCAGATATAAACCACTAAGCAACTTTAATTAACAGGCAAGTGAACATACAGAGAACAGTCAAAGAAAATTCCACCAAACTCAATCTCAGTTCTCTCCTCAAAAACTTGGGAAAATAATTTGTGTCCCATTTGTGGGGTAATATATTTGTTCTTTCTAGACAATTTCTAACTGCAAAAACTGTCCTGTACTTTAGGTTCCAGCATTGGGCCAAGGATTGTCCCTTGCAGTTTTTTGTTTAAAACCTGACTGCTCCCAAACATGGACTTTTTCCCTCTTTTTGTTAATTCTGACCCAGGAACACACAGCAGTGTCCACATGAATAGCATCATCCTCACCACAATGGGTGTGAATATATGTTTGCCATCTTAGACAAGATAACAAAATGTTTAATGTCCCTAGTCATCCTGGCTATGGGCCTGGGTTAAGACAATTGATCCTCACTGTATCAGTTTAAAATAGATCGTGAGTAGTGGCATTCTGCAAATTGACTTGTCCAGCTTTAATACACATCTTCAATGCACTCATTTTGTGGCCTTTTATTTTTAAGTCTGTACAAATTTAGTTTTAAACCTCAGTTTAACCTCGGTAGTGGGGAAGCTTTTAAAAACGATAATCAGGGACAAAGTTAACAGTCACTTGGATGAGTTTGGATTAATTAAGGAAAGCCAGCACGGATTTATTAAAGGCAAATCGTGTTTAACTAACTTGATCGAGGTTTTTGATGAGGGAACAGAGAGGGTTGATGAGGGTAATGCGGTTGACATGGTTTACATGGACTTCCAAAAGGCATTTGATAAAGTGCCACATAATAGGCTTGCCAGCAAAGTTGAAGCCCATGGAATAAAAGGGACAGTGGCAGCATGGATACAAAATTGGCTAAGTGACAGGAAACACAGAGTAGTGGTGAACAGTTGTTTATCGGACTGGCGGAAGGTATACCGTGGTGTTCCCCAGGGGTTGGTACTAGGACCACTGCTTTTCTTGATATATATTAATGACTTAGACTTGGGTGTACAGAGCACAACTTAAAAATTTGCAGATGACACAAAACTTGGAAGTATAGTGAACAGTGAGGAGGATAGTGATAGACTTCAAGAAGACATAGACAGACTGGTGGAATGGGCAGACACGTGGTAGTTGAAATTTAACACAGTAAAGTGCGACGTGATACTTTTTGGTAGGAAGAACGCGGAGAGGAAATATAAACTAAAGGGTACAATCCTAAAGGGGGTGTATGAACAGAGAGACCTGGGCATATATGTGCCCAAATTGTGGCAGGTTGAGAAAGCAGTTAAAATGCATACAGGATCCTGAGCATCATAAATAGAGGCATAGGGCTGGGTTTTCCAAGCCCCGAGGAGGCGGGCATGGAGGCGGGACAGCACGTAACAGGTAGTTAACAGGCAGAAAAAAGGATTAGTGCCATTTTACCTTCACAGGTGAAGGCTTCCCAACCTCAGAGAACCCCGCCGGGCTGGAGGAGACGTGGAGGAGGTCTGCGGCGGTCGGAAGTAAGGTGTAGAGGTGAGTGATGGGTGCAAGTGTGGAGTGGTAAGTATGCAAGGTGAGTGATAAGTTTAAAAAGGCGTTCACTTACCTTTTTTTACTTCTATAGCCTTTAGCTGTGCTGGATCGGGAGAGCGGAAATCCACCTTGTCAATTTCAGGTAATGGCTGATGGCCCCTCCGATCCATCATACATCTGAAATTTGCTTTTTTACAATGTTTTTTCAGTCCTCACCACAAAAACTAATCAAACTAAAGAGAATGTCAGTGTTTGACAGCTTCACAGAGCTGTCAAACGCTGTCATTTCTTCTTTCAAGAAGTCTTGACAGATAGCTCGTCTGACGTTGACGTGATCTGTCAGTGACTTCTTCCCTAATTGGCTTGCTGAGCCCGCAGGACGGGCTTAACAAGCTCAATCAGGGGAAAATCCCTCTGAATGGTCAGGCGAGGATGGAGGTGGGATATTGACATGACAAGCAGCAGTCCTGCCTCCAAGTCGCCTCCATTGACAAAATCCAGTCTATAGCGTGCAAAAGTAAGGAAGTTATGATGAACTTGTATAAAACACTGGTTCAGCTTCAACTGGAGTATTGTGTCCAATTCTGGGCACTGCACTTTAGGAAGAATGTGAAGGCCTTAAAGAGGGTGCAGAAAAGATTTACGAAGATGATTCCAGGGATGAGGGACGTCAGTTACGTGGATAGACTAGAGAAGCTGGGGTTGTTTGCCTTAGAGCAGAGAAGGTTGACAGGAGATTTGATAGAGTTGCTCAAAATCATGAGGGGTCCAGACAGAGTAGATAGAGAGAAACTGTTCCCATTGGCAGAAGGGTTGAGAACCAGAGGACACAGATTTAAGGTGATTGGCAAAAGAACCAAAGGTGACATGAGGAAAAACTTTTTTATACAGCGAGTGGTTAGTATCTGGAATGCACTGCCTGAACATGTGGTGGAGGCAGACTCAATCATGGCTTTCAAAAGGAAATTGGATAATACCCGAAGGAAAAAAAATTGCAGGGCTACAGGGAAAGGGTGGGGGAGTGGGACTAGCTGAAGTGTTCTTGCAGAGAGCCAGCAAGGGCTCGAATGGCCTCCTTCTGTAACCATTCTATGATTCTATAAAACAACAGTTATACATAACTGAATCTCCATAATTATTTCCATGAAGAATAAAAAATGATTAAAAATCCTGAAAGGCGACACAGTGTCAATGAGCAAGTTTTGAACTATTCTTTTAACCAGTCTATCTTATTTATACATTTCTGTAATTGATGCACACTTCAAAATAAATTCACCAATCAAGTGCTCTCAGTAAAGAGCCCCACATATAGGAAGTGCAGGTCAGAGAATGAGTGCTACACTTGTTACTCCAAACTGTGCTCCCGTTGAGCATGAATTAATACATTTACCCTAATAGAAGTGATTGCAGTTGGTGTCAGTTGCAAGCACACTTGCCTCCGAGTTACAAAGTTCTACATTCAAGATCCACCCCTAGATAGAGGCCTATAATCTATTCTGACATTCCAGTGCAACGCTGAAGGAGTGCTGCATTGTTAAAAGTGTTGTCCTTTGAATGAGATGTTAAACAGATGCTGGTCTGCCTGATCTAGTGGGAAGATTTGCTCTGTATGCTAGGTGCAATGAAATTGTAAACATTCTTGATTATCTACATGTAGTGTAAAGTGCAAACAACCCCCAGTGGTTCAGGTGGATGTTAAAGATTCCATGGCACTAATTGAAGAGCAGAAAGTTCTTCCAGTGTCCTGGCGAACATACATCCCTCAACCAACCCCACCAACAACAGTTTAACAGTTCAATGCTGTTTGTGGAACAATGCTGTGTGCAATGTAACTGCTATATATGCCTACATAAGTTACTGTACTTCAAAATAACTGTATATGAAATGATTAGAGATGTTTCCAAGAAACCTGTTAATATGCTATATGATCGCAATTTCTTCGTTCTTCCAATTATTAATTGTCCACCACTGAGGGTACAACAGATAAAATGCCAATATGCTGAAGAACTGCTCTAAAAAAAATTCAATGGAAATAAAGAAAATTTGAGCTTGCAAACTGGAAGACAGAGAACAAAATATTTTTGTCTTAAACATGTCCATAGTTCGAGAGAGACTGTATTTTGACACTACAATATATGAACAAAATAGGATTTGTCCTCCATACCAATGAAAAGTAGCAATTAGCAAATGGAGGAAGTGTGAAAAAATATTTCATAATCATCTGTGTAGATTGTTTTCCACAGAGTATTTGGAGTAATTAGCTCCTGTTACAGATATAAGTTAGGGGTCTAAGGTGAGCTCATCGGATATGCTCAGTAAAAATCAAATTCAATTGACATACTTTAGCTGAACCACAGACAACACCTTCTAATGTGCTCCAAACAAACTATGAATCGTGCCATTGACTTTATTCACGCTTCCTAAAACATTTGATGTAACTTATCAAACATTTGAGATTACAGATGATTATGTAAGCCACATTTTTATGCTTATAGCTACACAAATTTATAAATTATATATTCCCAGTTTAAATATCAGCAATAGATTGTAAAGTGAGTAACGATCTGGAGGACACAGCATATTTCCACAATAGCAAACTCAATTCATACTACCAGTAAGTTAGTGATGGAGGAATGTTAGTACGCTATGGTAAATACAATACTGTACAAGATTTTAATGTGAAAATATCCACTACAAAATGCTTGCTCCTGTGTGGAAATTAATATTTTACTGCCTGGATTACCAGATCATAATGGCAAGGTTCTGGTGCTCTACATATGACAATATTTTGTAATGGTTGGGCATTTCTGAAATCATGATTGCTGAAGTATTCCTTTTAAACTGGAGACTTAGTTAAGCATGATGCATTATTCATGCATGGGTTCACAGTTCTTTTCTATTAGTCTTGCTTAGAATGTGTCAGCGTCACATCCTATAGCATACCCTTCCACCACATGATCCATCACCCCATCTGTCTCTAGTGATTCAGTCCAACCTAACCCCATGGCAGTACGTACTTATTAGAAGGTGGTCTTCAATCCTTTAAAGAAAATATTGTGCGGCTCCCCTAATGACTCACTGATTCTATCTAGTGAGTAGCTGAGCCATACAGACCAAGAAGTGTCCAGGTTCAATCCCCAGGCGGTGATAAGTATATTGATCTTAACTAAAGAAGCAGCTTAAGTGCTATAATTGGTCTCAGCTCCCTTCAAGTTAAGGGGAAGAAAATTGCACAGGGTTCTTGCTCATAATTAAAACAGAAAATGCTGAAAATGAACCAGTTCTGATGAAAGGTCATCAACTTGAAGTATTACCCCAACCTTCTCTCTCCACAAATGCTGCCTGACCTGTTGAATATTTCAGTATTTTCTGTTTTAGTTCAGATTTACAGCATCTGCAGTATTTGATTTTGTTCCTATTCTTAATTGTTATATGATCACCACTGCAGGAAGCATGCATGGTTGAACATCAGGTAAGGACAGGAATGAGCTTGGTTGTGTAGCCCCCATGGATGAATGGTCTTCTATAATCACTTTCAAAACTCACAAATGAACAGTGGCACTTTGCCTGTGAAACCTTACCTGGTACTTACAGGAATATAAGAAAGTAGTAGGCCATATGCCAATGAAGACACTTGATGGGATGATGCTCACTTATCCTACAAAAAATATCGATGACAATGTTTGGCTGTGAGTCTCTTGGGGCGGAGAACCATGTTAGCGAAAGACTATAGAAATGAGTTATTGAGCTGTGAGGAAACTATGGATAGTGCACGGGGTCTACTAATGTATATTGATGAAATGGCCAAGTTGCAGACTGTAATGAAATCTAAATCAGAAAATGTCATATTTTGTTCAATGAATAAAGACTGCTCAAGTGAAGTTAAATGTGCTTATTTTAAGACACAGAACTGTCCAAGTCTTTTATAAATTCTTTTGCAGACCTCACTGACCCAAGAGAATAGACCCTTGCATTTTCAGTTGTGTGTTGATGTAATCAGTCTGCCATACAAAGCACACCAGTAAATGTCATGAATAGCATTTAGGCGAGACGTTCCAAAAAATTAATGTTCCTTTTGAGCCCTACTGTTATTAATGGGAGGTCTAAGGTTATGAGAGGTTGTGGTTCGGTCTAAGAACAAACAGAGAAATTATTGGAATTCTACATTGTACTATTAGATACAAAGGTGATTAGTTAATCAGCTATTCTAAATTGATTCAGTCTTCTCTCTGGAGTAACAGCGAGCTATGCTCCAGTTAGCTCTTTGCTTATGTTCCATCATGTCATCTATTGACTGAATGATACCAAGTCAAGGGTCAAATTGCACACATCTCCAGTTAGTATATATGTGATAAAGTATAGCTGGAAGGTTTTATTTTCCTCCAGCTGCAATATATTTCAAGAGCAGATAAACTTGTGTATTGACTCCCTATATCTCAAGTCCTCAAGAGATCACTGGAACATCCCTATGTTTACCAAGTATTTGATCCAGACCCTTTAACCTCTAAACCTGACCAGCTTGCCAACTGTTAAAAAGAACAAATGCACACTTTATACTAGCAGCCTGATAACACACTAGACTACGAAAGAAAATGGACAGTTACCATACACTACCAAATTAATACATTTTCCTCAATTAGACCGGCAGGAATTACTCCAACTAATTAGCGACAGAATTGAGTTCCCACTCCCTCACTAGCTTAGTGCCATTTCAAGCATTAAAATAAAATTGAACATGTGTCCAGCTGGCAGATCTTTGTACGGACGCACACTCAGTCCACTTAAAGCCAAAAGTTGTTCAGAGTTGGTTCCAATACAGAGGTCATCTCGAGGTAACCATTTGGAATGAAACCGCTCCAGTTGACATGTTGCCAACTTTCAGAATGACTTGGTACACTGCAGTAAAAAAAATTGCAAAGATCAGACTACATATGTCTTCAGTTAGCATGTATGACAACTGACTGATGTGTACTTTCTCCAGCTATTTAAAAAACACTATTTCACCAAGGTTGCACCGCCCAAATTGCTTGGATGCACTGATGTTTAATTTGAAAACTTGGATGCTTTACTATCTGGTCAGTCAAATATTTGTAAAGGAAAAGTCAGTTCAATCAAGATGTACAATAGTAAGTTGTAAGAGGAAAATTTGGGTGGTGCAATCATTTAGAATACTTCTTGGGCTCAAGTTTCATTTTCAAAAAAATTAAAGCATTCCTGTCCCTAATTACCGTAAAAAGTCCCGGGTGAAATTAATTTAGGCAGTTTCAAGCCAGTTCTTAGTGGGCATCAGTACACAACCAAAGAGGCCCATTATTTGTGACTAATTGCCACCAAATTGATTATTCCACTTAAGAGAGGCTGTCGCGCTGATGGAACGGATGATTTTATGAGGCTACAGCAGATGAGATAATGCTTTGCCCTATTTCTCATTTGTATTATTTTTAACCTGGGAGTATTTGATGCCAGATTAGAGGAAGGTAGGGCCAAAATGTTCATAGCAAAGCCAATGATAAAAAGTGTATCCCTTATTTCTGGATTTAGTATAGTCTAAAGTCATGCAGACCAGTGGACTGGAGTATGGACCATCCCATGCCAAAATCCACCATCAATTAGATTATGACCACAGCAGCACTAGAATGACCAGTGTTTAAACCAAATGTTCAAGATTACACCAGGAACATAAGAACTGTTCCTCAACATTCTGTATTCATTCAAAACGTTCACAGAGTATCAGCAATACAGTTTCACCACTTAACCTGCCAGCAGAATTTTTAGGACAATATAGTAAGCTGTACTTTGTATGCAGAAGTTTCAATACAAAGTTAATAATCAGTTGTAGCCTGTTTCAGACATGGGACTGGATTTTCCTTTTCGGGTGTGTGTTGGAGGGGGTGGGAGTACTGGCCACCCCCAACACCACTGCAGGATTCCCATTAAGAGGGAACCTACAAGTGCAACCGAGGAATATCGGGCAGTGCTGCAGCATCAGAAGAGGCAGTGAGGGACCTTAAAGTGGCAGAAGTGCCCTGAAGTCATGGGGAGCTGTGCCTTGGCAGAGACTGAGGCCTACAAAAGTAAGTGCTTAGGGGCCAGATTGGAGGAACAGGATACCTCAACTAAGCCCTCTCCCCCAGAGCTACACTTTTGGGGCATTGCAACCCCTATCCCAGGCTGACCGCCCCGTTCCACCAGGCAGTCCCAAGGAGTGGTGGTAATGAGGGCAGGCCGAAGATGGGAGGCTGGGGACATGTGGTATTGGGGAAGGGGTGACCAGCAGTGTTCCTGGCAGAGATGGGAAGAGAGTAGTTTAGTCTAGGGCAGGAACATGGCAGTAAACCTACTGCTCAATTTTTGCATCCTTTTCCATTGCTATCCTGCCCAATTTGTTGTTCCCTTTGTCTTTAGCTGTACCTGTTGTGCCACTAAATACTTTTTAAAAGTGCAACATTGTTCCTTTATTACACAGAATATCCATCACCTTAATGAGTAAAATATTCACTATCCTCCCTGAAAAAGTAATTAACACAAAAAATAAGCTGACCCAAATTAAAACTTTTCCCCTGAAAACTGGTTATTGAGCTTGAAAATGCAGGCCGTGTTTTTTACTGCGGCGCTCGCCTGGCCATACATTTCCATTATTTTACTTTAATAGTGGAAATTTGCAGGTTTTTGAAGGTTAAACTCAGACATCAAGCTTGGAATCCAACCTTGTGTCCCCCCCATTTACACCGGATTTCATAGTGCTGTCACAGTAAGAAGAATAGCCTCGCAGTTCAAACTGATTAGCTGCTTGTTGATTAAAAGCTATATTTTTGCCTCCATATGACAAACTGTTCCAGCTGATAAAGATGATCTCACCAGGGTGAGGAGATTACAGTACATCAACTAGAGAGGACTGAAATCATCTAAGAGTTTAGGGAATGGTAGATTGAGTGAAAAATCTTAAATATTATGCCTGTTCCAGTTATTTATTTCCCAAAATGCCATCAATTCATCTGCACAAAGCTCACTGAATGGGAACACGTCACACAATTGAATAGTGCTCTCACCATTGCATAACCGTTCAATCAACATATGTCATCAATTGCTGCTCCATTTCTGAAACACACAGCTGGATAGGATTGGAGATAAAAACTGTTTGACGGAATGATCAAAGATCCAGACAACTGGCAGAGCTGAGTTAAACCTCAAACTACATATACAGAGAGGCTAAATCAACAGTCTAGCTAAACATGGACCAATTTATCATCAGATGCTTATTGTCTTTGTCCCTATTAGCAATTTAAAATTTTGAAAAATGACATACCACTAATTTCTACAACTATTTTAATGGTTGTGTGAAACTGTAATCACAAAGCTGTTTGTTAATATGAAGTAGATGGTCAGGAAATTTCAATTGTTTGCCTTTAAAATGTGATTACCATCCATTCCATAAAAAGTATAATTTTGTATTCCAATTTTTGCTCATTTATTTTTAAACTTCAATTTAGACCTATAGTGAGAAAGAGTTATGTTTGTATTATTGGCAGTCCCTAATTACACAGAAGTATCATTCAGGGACAGTGGGTTCATAGATCATTCTTAACCTCTAACCCTAAACAGCATACAAAGTGCTTGTCGGCCTTCTGCACTGGGGCTTTAGGAAGTGCTCAATAAAATGAGGAATTTCCAATGCAATCAGCATAGCTTTGATGTTCAGAGGCCTGCCATCTTCTAAAGCTGAGATTAGAATGGATTTATAACTTGTGTACAGACATATTTGTGATAAAATGATTCAAGTCAAGATTTTTTCAACACTGTCTCACGGGAAATACTTTAGCAACATATTGCTTGCATATAATGATCCTTTATTTCCTTTAATGGTTTCGGCAAATTTATATATTCTGCATTTTTTAATGTTAATTCTGAGTAACAAGAATGGCACATACATATTGTATTATGCGACTGAAGTATATGCTGACATAGGTGAGTTTATGGAAATCTAACAACATTAATTAAAGAGTAACTGATGGACTGGTAGGGCTAGAAATTGGGTACCTTAGCGCCTCTGTGGGGTGCTAACGGGGTGCAAACAACTTTTTGCCCGGGCACAGTGCCGCTAATGATTTCCGCTAAATTCAGCGGGAGCTTAGCGGCGGCGGTAACCGGTAGCGCCCCGCTCCACTGAGCAGGCGATGATGACGTCCTCACCATGTGCAGTGCCTCATTTTCGCCCCACCTGCAAAATTGGCCCGCGCCCCCTGAAACTGTGCCGGGCGATGACAGCGACTGATTTAGTGGGATGGGAACAAAGTGGAAGGAGGCTAGAGGGACGCTAAGTAAAGGGGAGGTGGCGGGTGGGCAAAATAAATCGTCCGACTTACTTGTCGCGGCCCGTTGCGTATTTGAACGCAGGGTCCATGCTGCAATCTGGCAGCCCGGCCCTCCTCTTGTGTGCCGGGCTGCTGGCACGGCATCACGCACCCCGGTAGTTCAGGTGGGTCCCCGCAGAGTTGTGGGCTTGGGCCCCCCTCCTTTAATGAGGGGAAGAGCCCTTCCATGTGGCAGCGCTACGTGGCCCAGTGCGTAGCGCAGCAGAACGCACCACCCTGAAAAGCTTGAATTAGCGCTCCACCTCCCTCTAGGGCTGCTGAAACTGAATTTCGTGGTCACCGGCACTAATTAGCGCCAGGCAATGTTAGCTCCCCAAAACGGTCGATACTGAATTTTTCCCCTGTAGGTCCCAGAACTGCCATTCTTGGGCCCAAGTTTGAGTTCCAGATTTAATGACCTACATTGGATGAGGGAAAAATGGATCCAATAACTAGACCGGTGCACATAAAATAACCCTACCTGCCTGGCGAAAATGGCAGGTGGACACTTTAAAGTCGCATAAAACAATAACAAATAGGCCTTACCTACCCTGGAACCAACCATTTCTGATGTAACATGCAACAAGGAAACCCGCCCAAAGCTGGTGGGGTCCATTTTAACATATGCATGTCAGGACCCAATGCTGTCAATCGGCATGCGACAGCAATTTTATCTCAGTGGCCTGAGCGGGAATCCACAGTGGCTTTCCAGCCAAGTTAATACAGCGGGAAAGAGAATCTGGAAGTGATCCAAACAGGAAATATATTTAACTTTTTTAAAATAAACTTTCCTTGCAGCATCAGGAGGAGCAGGAATGCGCCTTTGCTACCCACAAATAAAGCTTAAGGCCGCGATTTTGTCATAGGAGGCGGGTTCGCGTCGGGTTGGCTGGTCGGCGAGTTCCGGTTCCGCTGCCAGTTACAGCTACTCTAAAATAACTATTTTGACTTAACTGGGCTTATTAAGCCCGCAGTGCTTGTTACCTGGCCCAATCAGTGTGTTCGGGTCTGCTGCTCGCCTCTGCTGACGTCTTCCACCCAGCTGCATTTAAGGGGCCCATGCAGCCTTGTGGTGTTTCATTCACATTCTGATGCTTCTCAGTGTTACTGATAGCGAACTGACTGCTTCAAGACCAAAGGCCTCTCCAAGATTCGATGAAGACTCCCTCCATGCTCTTGTGCAGGGAGTGAGAGGGCGCCAAGAGGTTCTGTTTCCCTCCAATGGCTGGAGGAAGCCTCCTCAGCAAACCAAGGCAGCCTGGCTGCAAATTGCTGAGGAGGTTAGTGCCAGGTCCTTGTGCTCACGCACCTGGGTTCAGTGCCGCAAAAGGTTCAATGATCTGCTACACTCAGCAAAAGTGAGTATAACATCACACTTACCTTCAATTTTCCCCCATCTCTTCTCATCACCATCACTCTGCATTGTCAACTTACTCCTGCACATCCCAACTTAACCTTACATCCCTTGCACCATTAAACATCCCTCTCTCTCTATGTACTGAATCACTTCACCATCCTACTATGCACCCCTCGCACTTGCTATCACTGTTATGCAATGGCAACAACTAACAACGCACAGGGAGGGCCCTTGGTATTGGCACCTCACTCCATCTTTGTCTCCCTCAAAGCATCAATGCTATGGATTCTTTACACTCACTCCAACATTCTCACTCAAACTCCACTTGTGTCCCTCATTGCAGGAAAAGAGAGCCAACAATAAGAGGGGGAGGACAGGAGGTGGGCCACCTTCCATGGTGCACTTAACCACCGCTGAGAAGGCTGATTTCAAGAACGTCGGAGGTGCAGAGGAGCTGGAAGTGGGGGACAGAGAGATGGGCGCACCAGAGCAAGCTGGTGACAGAATAGATCTGCAACCCTCTTATTTAGATTTCATGAGTGACTGATATGGCATCTGATGTTCATTCAGATTGTGTTCTGATCATCTGCACAATGGGATGTGTCTGCTACGTTAATATCACATGTCTAACTCATGCCTTTACTCCCCCACAGGACCATCGAGAGCCCCCCTCCCCACTGTCCAGGAGGAAGAGCCGGAAGACTCCTCAGAGGAAGCTGCAACCTCTGAGGGTGCAGCGTCAGCAGAAATGAGCGCACCCAGCACCAGCGCAAAGACGCGCACTTCAGTGGGTCATTCGTGAGATAGATTAGTGTTGTCACCTGGTGTATCACAGCTCACAAGTGAGCATCAGCAGATGGTGGAGACAGGGACAGCAGAGGAGAGTCCTTGTCAGAGAGCACTGGACGCTCCTAGCTCTGCTCAGCTGCATGTGGACGCTGTGCCTCTGGGGCCATCCAGAAAGAGAGCGGTGCTGGAGCTTCAGGAACAAGTGCAGGAGTCTCTGACAGGGTTTGCAACCACTGTAACTGTGAGTGTGCAGAGAATGGAGGAGTCCATCTCAAACATGAGCAATGCCGTGGTGCACACCATGGAAAGGATGGCAACCTCCATGGAGGACATAAATCGCCAGACTCAAATGAACACGGTGACTCTTCTAAATAGATGGTCTGCTATGGAGGATAGATGGCCATCTATTGAGGAGAGGAATCAAAGGTACATGGGCATCCCCATTATGAGAACTGTCAGTACAGAGACGGGTCCTCATGGCCCCACTGATGTGCAGGAAGATGCTCTACAGTTACTTGCTAGCAATGAAGTGAGGGATGTTGGTGATTGACAACAAGGAAGTGTGTGCTCCTCTCCAAGCACTCACACTCCCATGCCACTGTGGAGCCCTTGGTCAGAGAACCAGATTCCTCAGCCAACTGAGATGGCTGTCTCAGCCCCTGCACAGCCGCAGAAGGAGCAGACTGTTGCGGAGCCCTCCCAGGCTCCCAAACCCAGAGGACACCCGTCAAAGGCGTCTAAGCAGGCACAGCATGGAAGTGAGCAAGGTGCCTCTACATCTGCTGAGGCCAGAGGGGAAGCACCACATAGAAGCACGAGAAAGTTAACTCACAAATAGTCACAAGCTAGTCACTTGGGTGTTTTGATCTAATACAAAGTTACGCTTCTCATTGTTATTTCAATTGTATTAAAGAAATGCGATGGCAAAGATTCAAAGAGTTGGCCTATATGTATTCAGAAATGGAAGTTGCACAATGAGGGGTCAGAGTGCCTTTCATCTGTAATGACGGTGGTAAGAGTGATAGGAAATTGCAGTTTATTGTACCGATGCTGTATGGTGTGTGAAGAAGGTCGGCCAGATGCACATTTCTATGTGCCAGCCACATGTGTTTGATGCGTAAACTTACGCGAATCTGGCATGGATTAATGTATCCCTTGCCTCATGGCCAGCAATGTGCTCATGTGCTGGTGGAACTGGCACATCCACCTCCGCAAGATCTTCCTCATCTGCCGCCTCCTCCTCCTCCTCCTCTTCCGAGGAAGCTGTGTGCTGAGCCACTTGTTCCTCAAGCAGCGGTAAACCACGCTGCTGTGCAATTTTGTGCAGGGCACAGCAGACCACAATGATTCTGGAGACCTTGGCTGGTGAGTACTGCAGGGCTCCACCAGATCTGTCGAAGCATCCGAATCGCATTTTGAGCAAGCCGATGGTTTGCTCTATGATGATTCTGGTGGAAATGTGACTCAGATTGTGACGCTCCTCAGCTTTGTTTGATGGCCTCTTCATCGGTGTCATTAGCCACTTTTTCAGGGGAAAGCCCTGGGGCTTGATTTTCCTAGCCACAAGGAGGCGGGTTTGGAGGTGTGCGAGTTGTTAAAATCGACAAAACTGGCGGGAAGGCCCGTTCCCGCCTCCATCCTGTAATGTTATCTTAATAACATAATTACGAGTCTCCCAAGCAGTTGTAGTGGAGTGCCATTTATTCAGTCCTGACTCAGTGTCTCCTAGTACAGTACCTCAAGCATGGCCAAGATGGCATCGGATCCCGTCCCCGGATATCACGTCAGCCGTCAACCAGCTGTCAATCAAACCCTGCTGTCTTTACGACAGATACGGTTATCCGTACATCTTCCCCCTTCAATGAAGACATAACACAGTAACAACATAACATAACACATAGAACACTTGTTAATATCATATAGAAACAGTCAGTGTAACTACACCGTTGAACTAATTGCAGGTAGGTATAAACCTTACCCACACCCAGGAGTCCATTAACTGTTTACAGCCTTATCAATCCCTGTCTACAGGTCAAGTTTAACTACAGGCTTTCTGGTGTGCTGTGACCTGCGTGGCTGGACGGGTGTTTGCTGAACCACCCCAGTTGTATCCCTTAAGTTCATGTCTGTGGTTGCTGAACCACCCCAGTTGTATCCCTTAAGTTCATGTCACAGGTCCCTTGTCACATTATCACTACTGTGTCCTTCGTCACTTTGTGGCATTTCCCTCATCTCGTCTCTTTATGGCATTTCCCTCATCTCGTCATCCTCTCTGTCCTCCTGAGGCTGAAAGGTCTCTGTGGTTTTCAGTAGGTGCCTCCTGTTTCTGCAAAACACATTGCTGTTCTCTGTCATGACACTGTATGACCTGGGGGCGACCTGTTGTAGAACGGTGGCTCTTTTACGCCATGACTCAGGCCCTTCAATGCGAACTATATCCTTCTCCTGTAGATGCACTAGTGTAGTGGCTGTGCAGTCATGAAGTGTTTTTTGTTTCTGTTGCGGTTTCCGAGCCTTGTCTGCCCACACCTCATCTCTGTGGTCAGGTGTGACATAACTGGGAAGTCGTGTACGGATTTTCCGACCCAGTAAGAGCTCAGCTGGAGACTTGCCACTTGCTAGCGGGCCCGCCCTGTACGACATCAGGGCCAGATATGGGTCAGTGGTGCTGTGTGCTGCTTTCTTTAATAGTCTTTTCACAATCTGTACCCCCTTCTCTGCTGTTCCATTAGCCTGAGGATAGAGCGGACTGGAGGTTACATGATTAAACTCATACTCTGAAGCAAATGACTGAAACTCATGACTGGCATAGGGAGGGCCATTATCAGAGACCAGGGTTAGAGGGATGCCCTGCCTGGCAAAGATTGACTTCAGGTGAGTTATCACAGCTCTTGATGTGGTACTGGACAAGAGAGCCATCTCCGGATAATTGGAATAATAATCAATAACTAACAAATAGTCTTTTCCTTCATAGTGAAATATATCAGTTCCGACCTTTTCCCAAGGTTGTGATGGGAGCTCTGTGGTAATGAGGGGCTCTTTTGTTTGCTTGTAGTGATACTCCTGACATGTAGCACACTCGCCGATCAACTGGTCAATATCAGAGTTCATGTTTGGCCAGTAGAGTGCCTCACGTGCTCTCCTTTTTGACTTTTCTGCACCCAGGTGCCCTTCATGTATCCTGTTGAGCATTTCTCGTCGCATAGAGGTGGGCACTACTATCTTGTCACACTTAAGCAGTAGTCCATTGACCACAGAGAGCTCAGACTGAATGTGATAATATTGTTTACATGACCCTTTCTTCCAGCCCTCTTGAAGATTTCTCATTAGTTTACTCAGGACTGGGTCCTTTGATGTCTCTGTGACTATCACTGATAGTTGTTCCTGTGTGGCGGGCAATGCTGCGTAGACCATATCCACATGAAGAGCCACATCCTCTTCTGATTCACTGTTTTGTGTGGCGTAAGGCGCAGCCCTGGATAGCGTGTCTGCAATGAACATTTGTGTCCCTGGCACATATGTTAGCTCAAAATCGTAACGTTGAAGTTTCATCATTAGGCGTTGTATCCGTGGTGACATGTCACACAGATTCGTCTTTGCGATCCCTAGCAGTGGCTTATGGTCCATTTCTAGGATAACCTTGGGAAGACCATAGATGTAGGTATGAAATTTTTCACACCCAAATGCCAAGCCAAGGCACTCCTTCTCGATTTGCGCGTACCGGCACTCTGTAGCCGCCATGGAGCGTGACGCATACGCCACTGGTCGCCATTCTCCTTCATCTTCCTGTAGAAGGACAGCCCCTAATCCATTCTTAGAGGCATCTGTGGACACTTTTGTCCTCTTTTTAGGGCAGAAGAACTTCAGTAGGGGTTCACTTGCTAGAATGTGTAGCAGCCCCTTCCATTCGCTCTCATGTTCATGTCCCCATTGGAACTCTGTCTCTTGGTGCAACAGTTTTCTCAGATGAACAGTTTTCACTGCTAGATTTGGAATGAATTTTCCTAGGTAGTTAACCATGCCAAGGGCCTGCTGAACCCCTTTCTTGTCCTTTGGTTTCTCCATGTCATGTATAGCCTTTACCTTTGACTTGTCTGGCTGAATCCCCTCTGTAGAGATCTTGTCTCCGAGGAATGTGATTTCATTGACACTGAACTGACATTTGTCTTTATTTAGTTTGAGTCCATACTGCTGTATTCTCTGAAGTGTTTTCTCCAGTCTAGTGTCTTGCTCCCCCTGATTGGAGCCCCATACTACCAGATCATCCACGTACACCCGCACTTCCTCCAGGCCCTCGATGATTTGTTCCATTGCTTTGTGAAAGATTTCTGGGGCGGAGCTAATACCAAAGGGCAGATGCTGGTAGGAGTATTGACCAAACGGGGTGTTAAAAGTGCGTAGCTTAGCACTTTCTTCATCAAGTTTCAACTGCCAGAAACCATGCGAGGCATCCATCTTGGAGAAGACTTTCGCTTCTGTCATTTTGCTGACTATTTCCTCTCTCTTTGGAATTTGGTAGTGCTCTCTTTTGATATTGGCATTAAGGTCCTTGGGATCCATGCAGACACGCAATTTATCAGTTTTCTTTGAATTGACGCAGACCATGGAATTTACCCAGTCAGTCGGTTCCTCAATCTTCTTTATGACAGCTAATCCCTCCATGCGGTCTAGCTCTTTCCTCAGTTTTTCACGGAGAGCCACTGGAACTCTCCTGGGTGCGTGAATCACAGGTTGTGCATCCTCTCTCAGTTTGATGGAGTATGTAAAGGGCAGTGCTCCGAAACCCTGAAATACATCTGCATATTTGTGTGCTATAATCTCATGAGTCAGATTTGTACTATCTTGGGGGGCACTCTGCACACAGTTCAGTTCATTGATAGTATATACTCATTTTACCAAGCCCAAATCCACACAGGCCTTATCCCCCAACAGTGACTCATGTCCTTCAGGCACTATAACAAAGGTCAAAGGGTGAATGTGATTTTTTACCTTAACATTCAGCCTACACGTTCCTTTTGTTTCAATGCTTTGTCCATTGTATGCCTTCAAAGACACTGTCTTGTTCAGTATTTTAGGTCGCACTTTGAGATTCCGTGCATCACTCCAACTTATGAGGTTTGCCTTAGCACCTGTATCTAGCTTAAAGGGAACAATGGTGCCATTTACCAGCAAGGGAGCTATCCAAACTTCAGTCTTTGGTCCTACAGAGTGCACTTCATTAGCATTTTTGCCCTGTTTTGACATTTTGCACCATTCCAACAAACAAAGTCTCTGCTTCTGTCTCTTCAGTCTCAATAGCATGCACTGTCTTTTTACCTTCAGTTTTCTCTTCTCAAAAACACATCTTGGCAAAGTGATTCCTGGTTTTATATTTTGCACAGTTCTTCCCATAAGCAGGGCACTGTCTGGCTACGTGTTTATTACTGCACCGTCTGCATTCGTAAGGCGTCATCGTCTTGAACTCCGTGGGCCCTCTTGTGTCCCTTTTGTGTACCACATCCACCGGCAGGTTTTTCAGCCCCAGGACACTCCCGCCCGCTGCTGTGCTGCTCCCTTCGAAAGTTTTCGTGTGCATGGCTGAGAGTTCACTAGCATGACATATTTTCACTGCTGCACCCAAATTTAGGTCATTGTCTCTAAGCATTCTTTCCCTCACCTTCTTGTCGAGTATTCCAAAAACGACTTGATCGCATATCATCGATTCTTCAGGTCCCTAAAGTTGCATGTTTGTGCTTTTATTTTCAAGTCCGTCAAAAAAACATCAAAGGATTCTCCTTGCTTTTGCACGCGGGAGCGAAACATGAATCTCTCATACGTTTCATTCTTTTTTGGAGTGCAGTATTCGTCGAACTGTTCTATCACCTTGTCCAGATCATTTTTATCATCTTTGGCTGCAAACATAAATGTATTAAACAGCTCGATTGCCTGCGAGCCAGCCACTGTTAGCAACAAAGCTACTTTACGTGTTCCAGAGCTAGTCGAAGCGTCAATCGCTGTGAGGTAGAGAAGAAAGCGTTGCTTGAAGACACGCCAATTTTCATCCACATTTCCTTCTAGTTGCAGGCTAGTTGGAGGTTTTATTCCTTCCATTGTTGTAGTATGTCCTTATCGTGAGTTCTATAAATCCTGGTACCATGTAATGTTATCTTAATAACGTAATTATGAGTCTCCCAAGCAGTTGTAGTGGAGTGCCATTTATTCAGTCCTGACTCTGTGTCTCCTAGTACAGTACCTCAAGCATGGCCAAGATGGCGTCAGATCCCACCCCCGGATATGACGTCAGCCATCAACCAGCTGTCAATCAAACCCCGCTGTCTTTACGACAGCTACGGTTATCCGTACACATCCCACCTCCGAGCAATTTTCCCAAGTACGTGTTTTCTGACACGCTTTCCATCCCGCCTCCAAGAGGTGGGATAGGCCCTTAAGGCCCTTAACAACCACTTAATTGCCTCTATAATCCCATTTTGAGAGGCCTTTCCAATTTTAACACATTTCCTCCATCCTACACGCCTCCTCTGGAACACGCCAGGTAATCCTGGTGGCCTCACTAGTGGATTGCTTACGAACAGCTGCAGCTCCACCATTACAAAGGAGTTTACACCAATGATCATTTGCAGGTGGCAGAACTTTGTTGTTTCAGGTCTGGGGGAACTTTTAGCAGGCATACTCAATGTTGTAGAAGTTTGGAGCCTGACACCCATCTCCAGTGACTTCCTTGGAAACCCTTCTCCCCACCTTGACTAAGCGCTTCCTCAACTGAGGCATATACCAGAAGCATGGTGACCATTTAATTCCTTTCCTCCTGGACATCAGATTCGGACGAAGACCAGCCGCGGCAGCAGCAGAAAAATGAGCAACAGCAGCACCAACAGAAGGAGCATCAACCGGAGCACCAAGCTGCTAGTCACCCACCTGAAGATGCACAGGCCAGAAGACGCCAGAGCGCCACCATATTGCTGCCCGGGATGCAAGGGATGCACTCATCCTGGCCAGATTTGCTTAGCCTGCACAATCAAACACTTTCGTCTCACTCCTTCTTACCAGATCATCGACAATGGAGAAGAACCTACGGAATCCTATCACTCTGACCACCATTCTGATAATCGCAAGGCGCCCTAAGCCCTCAATGTGAAAGTCCCATTTGCGAAATGACACAGGCCACAAACTTCAACAGTTTGCCATCAAAACACTTTAAAATACAATCACAATGATGGCTGGTCCAAAAACAAAACAACATAGCACTCAAGTGACTACCCTTGTGACTACTTGTGCTTTATCTTCCTCTTACATGTGCTCCTACGTGGTGCTTCCCCTGTGGCTTCAGCAGATGTGGAGGCCCCTTGCTCACTCTCTTGCTGCTCCTGTCTCGATGCCTTTGGCAGGCATCCTCTGGGGTGGTGAACCTGTGCGGGCTCACCAACAGTCTGCTGCTCCCACTGTGCAGGGGCTGAGACGCCCATTTTATTTGGGTGAGGACTCTGGTGGGGCTCTGACCGAGGGCTTTGCTGTGGCATGGTCGTGTGAGCGCTTGGAGAGGAGCCCCACTTCCTTGTTGTCTGCCACCAACATCCCTCTCATGGGTCAGCCCCACTTCAGAGCTAGCAAGTGGCTTGACAGCACCTTGCTGCACTGCAGGGGGGCCATGAGGACCCATTTCTGCACTGGAAGTCCTACTCCAGAGGACTTGCATGAAGGTCTGCTTTGTTTGCCCAATAGCTGACCATTGCTCCTCAAGAGATGTCATTCTATTCTGAACAATGACCATGTTTTCAATACCCTTGCGACTAAGTTCCTCCATGGACCATGGAAGGAGTGATTGTAGTGAATGCATAACATAGATGCTTAGAAAGATATAAAGGACCCACCCTGTGTGTTGTAAGCAGTTGTTGTCATGACATCACAGTGATAGGAAGTGTGAGGGCTACATGGTCGAATAATTAAGTGAATGTGACCATAGAGAGAGAGCGAATGGGTAAGGGTGCAGGGATGTAAGTGTCAAGTGGGATGTGGAGGAAGAGGTTGGCAAAGCAGAGTGCTGGTGAGGAGAGGCGATGGGGATCAGATTCAGGGTGATGGGAAAGTCATGCTCACTTTTCCGGTGTGGAGAAAGTCATGAAACCTCTTCCTGCATTGCAACCAGGTTCTGCAGCTCATTGAAATGGTGTTGACAACCTGGGCCACTTGTAGCCACACAGCTTTTGTCTGCTGGGGTGGATTTTTTCTCCCCGAGGAAGGGAACAGCACCTCCTTATTTCAGCTGGCTCCATACACCAGAGCTTGGAGGGAGGGCTCATCAAACCGAGGAGCACACTTTTGCTTGATCGTTGACATTTTCCACAATTCAACTCCTTCATATAAATTGCAGAGCCTTTGCAGTCTCCAGAAGAAGCAAGGCTGCTTGCAGGCCTTAAATCCAACAGCATTGATGATGTCATCGGAGGCGACTTTCTGTATGAAAAGACTAATTGGGCCAGTGGTTCCCACATGCAGGAAATCAATTGGCCAATTAGGGGAAAATCGCACTTTTTCAACACTTCTCTTAGGAGTCGGGGTCCTGACTCGATTTCCACCTGACACGCCCCAGCCCACCCACACTGACAAAATTCAGCCCCTTCTCTCCAAGTAGCCATCCGGAAAGTTGGGTTGACGGATTGAACAGCTGAGACACTGTGGACTGCCACAGGATGAATGAGTCATGGCGACTGCCAAGGAACTTGGTGCAAACATGCATAATGTTCTTCCTGTGGTTACACACCAGCTGGACGTTAAGGAAGTGGAAGCCCTTGCAGTTCACAAATACAGCTGGGTTGTGATGGGGTGCCCTAATGGCCATATGTGTGCAGTCTACGATGCCCTGAACCCTTGGGAAGCCTGCCATATTTGCAAAGCCAACCGCACGCGTGGTAACACTTGCTTCATCTGTGGAGAAGTGGATGTAATTGTGCGACTTTGCAAAGAGGGCATCAGTAACCTGCGTGAGGCAAGTGTGTGCGGCCGACTGGGAGATGCCGC
This sequence comes from Somniosus microcephalus, assembly GCF_052327205.1. Classification (NCBI taxonomy): domain Eukaryota; kingdom Metazoa; phylum Chordata; class Chondrichthyes; order Squaliformes; family Somniosidae; genus Somniosus; species Somniosus microcephalus. The sequence goes on along the minus strand of NC_140995.1, from coordinate 143,169,520 downwards.
TGATGTCTACTGATGATCTCTGGAAGGGCCCTGAAGCAAAGAAGTTGAGTGCGGTGGTGACCTTGACAATCACTGGTAAGGGGTGTCCACCCGTTCCTCTGGGCTGCAGGTGTTGGTGCAACATTGTGCAGATGTCAGCGACTACCTCTCACGGAAGTTTCAGCCTCCTTTGGCACTGCTGTTCATTCATGTTGAGGAAGCTCATCCTTAGCCTGTAAACCCGGTGTTGGGGGTATCTCCTGTGGCATGGAACAGCCCTGCGCTGATGCCCTCTGCCCTGCGCAGCATCAGGTGGCTGAGGAGAAGGTTGGCGCTCCTTTGTTGGTGCTGCTGTTGTGCCTGGTTCTGCTGCTGCCGCGGCTGCTCTTCCTCCGATTCTGAGGACCAGGATGAGAGGGTATAAATGGTTCCCATTCCGCTGGTATATATCTCAGTTAAGGAATAGATGTTATAAGCGATCAGTCAATGTGGGGAGAGGGTTTTCCAAGGAGGTCACAGTGCATATGGATCTCAGCTTAAACACTTAGGGCTGGATTTTACTTACCAAGATGAGTTGGGGGCAGGACTGCTGCCTTCTGGGTTCTAGTCCTGCCCCCAGCGATGTCTGATGAACAGATGCTATTTTCCTCTGATTGGCCTTGTTAAGCCCACCCTGCAGGCTTGCCGGCCAATTAAGAGAAAGCCGGTGTCAGATGACGTCAGTTGATGACGCTTCATCTGCCGGTTTTCTTAAAGGCATATGCACCACAGTTGTTTGACAGATGATTTGACAGTGTTTGACAGCATTGAGGTGCTGTCAAACACTGACAATCACTGTCCAAAGGTGAGCCCTTGCACCCAGGCTCTCCAATTACTCTCTCCTTAGGATAAAACAGATGGTAGCTGCAGCTGAGATTGCAGAAGCCATGTGTCACTTCTCCCAATGAGATGAGGCTACACAAACACTTCACAGCTTGTCACCTGCAGAAACACCTAACCACATTAAAATTACTTTCACAACATGTCCTTACCTCTTCTACTAACCAGTGTCCCACTGCATCCTTCACACCACTTCTGCAGCTGTCATCCAAATACCAACATAACAACAGACCCACAGCACGCCTCACTTACCCTGGCGGGAAGCCCGCAGCTGCAGTCAAAAAATTGGAAAAAGCCTCTTAACTGCCTGTTAACTATCTGCTAACAGGCAGTTAAGTGGCTATAATCCTCTTCCCGCCGCTAGAAGTCAGGTCCCTGCAAAATCGTGGACACGACTGCCGGGAAGATTGATTGGAGGTGGGTTGGGAGCGGTTTTGGGAGCCGTTCCCATTTTTGGGATTTTCCCAGCAGCCCTGCCTCCAAACCCACCTCCTCAGGGCTGGTAAAATCCAGCCCTATTAGAAGCTCAATAGACCTGCGAAATGTGTTCCAAAACCTCAAAACAGAAAGTTCTGGCATCTGAGAGTCAGACATGTTACACGTCCACTTTTATGCTGCAGGAGCAACCGTCAAGAATTCAGCTACTTGCTGAACCCGGCACAATCAGCTGGCGTGTTTGTCGCACAACGTGCAACACGCTGAAAATGTAGTAAAATGGGAAGAGCCTGTAAAAGTGGGATTATCCAGGCAGTTAACAAGCTGTTAACTGCCTTAAGTGGCTCTCCCGCCACTTGGTGTCGGGTCTGATCAGGACTCGCAGACCCGACACTTTGTAAAGTTGCGTGGAGGCGGGATGGCGTTCGGTTCACTACCCGTCGTCAATCATTTTGATTTTAACTCCGGACCCACCTCCAAACCCACCCTCTGAGTGCCAGCAAAATTGTGGCCTAAGCCTTCCCTGCCACGGACCCACCCCCCCCCCCCACCACCCCCCATCCTGATTGCAAGATCCCCAGGGGACGGCCTGGTGGCCAATCCCACCACCTACCTGCTGTTGGAGTGCGGCCTCCAGACCACATGATTCTGCAGCACTTCCTGACAACCTCCTGGTCAGATCAGGTAGGAAGTCAAAAGGCAGGATGTAGATGAGGTCCAGGAGTTAAAATATCCAGGTCTCATTTCTGGAGCAGCAGGTGAGTTTCTAAGTCATACTGCTACTCACCTGCTCAAAAACCACCCCAGAGTTAAAAACAGGCCTATTTTCTCTGTGCAGGAACAAAGCTCATTGGTTGTTGACAAAAATGCAATGGAATTACCAATAGCCTTGAGAAATCCATAGCCTGGACTCTCTAACCTTCCTGGACATGGCGGCAACTGACATAAAAGTCACAGTAAATATAGATTTTTTTAAAAAGAAGTATAATTAACAGTGGGAACATTCAAAGGCAAATAACAAACAGAGTACTGTACTGGTTGTACCACAAATCCTTCAGTAAATGGCTTAATTCATTGAGTCATTCTGTTTAATTTAGACCATGCTGTCAATCCAGCAGAAACAAGGAGACCTTTAATTTTTGAACTTTTTATCAGGGTCACTTTGCATCCTGCATAAATCCTCATTTATTATGTTTGTTATTAGCAGCATCCTTCCAGCACTTGATTAGACCAAGCTTTACTCCACATCCAGCAAGCCTTCTTTACCACTGGTTTTGAAATCACTTTGATTTTGTTAACATAGGTTTAGTTAATTATCATTTACAGAAGTATGTGCTGGTTCTAAATGTGCCAGAGAGATACTATGGCATGTGGGTTGAAAAGTCACGCTGTGTGATAATGAGCATGTTAATGCATTCACATAAAATTCCTGTTGTCCACTATTTTAACAAAGATGTTAATCGATTCATAATACCTTCAGTAAAATAGAGATCAGAAGAATTTGATGCCAATACATGAACATGCTGGTCATTAATATTGCACAACATGTTACTTATTCTGTTGTAGGAATGACATACATTAGATTTTGTTAAATAATGAAACTTTTAACATGCTGTGCTATTACAATCAACATTATTAGCATGGGTGCCAGAGAGGAATGGCTGCCTGCTGTGCTTTGGGGGGTGATTTTGCCAATGGGAGAGCTTTTGGAGGCAGGACTCCCTCTTGTCGGGTTTCAGTCCCACCTCCATCAACTTGTGGTCAACCCACGCTATTTTCCCTTGATTGACCTTGTTAAGCCCGCCCAGCGGGTTTAGCAGGCCAATTAAGGGAAAGCCGGTTGCAGAGAACGTCAACGTATGACGTTTCATCTGTCAAAAATTTTTGACAGATGAATTGTCATCGTTTGACAGCTCTGTAAAGCTGTCAAACAGTGACATTCTCTGTTGTTTGATGAGGTCTTGAATTCAAGACCTCATCAAACATCTTTCTTTTGCAGAAATTAGATTGTTGTTGCATTGGAGAATGCAACGGCCATCTGTCATCTCCAACGCAGAGGTGCGAGACTCTCCGCATTCCCACCGACTGAAGCCTGCAGGAAGAAACAAAGTTAAGTACACTTTTACTAACACTTTGCACTTACCTCAGATACTCACCTCTACACACTTGCACCCATCACTTACCTTCACAGCACACTTTTGCACCCCTCCCCAACCCCCGCAGACCCACTACTTGCCTCGCTGACCTGACGGGTTTCGGAGCCGTTGGGAAGCCCGCACTTGAGGGCAAAAAGGGGATAATCCTATTTTCTGCCTGTTAACAGACAGTTAATAGGCTTTAATCCCTTCCTGCCTCCAAGGAGACAGGATCCAGGGCGGGTACCCGCCTCCTGGGAAGATGGCACGGAGGTGGGTTGGGCACCTGCCCCCAAATTCTGCCATTTTCCCAGCAGTCCCGCCTCCATACCCGCCTCCCCAGGGCTGTCAAGATTGCGCCCGAGTTGAGGACTAAGTGCTGACTGACCTGTGTAAAAAAAAAGGCAGGTTATGATGATTGTGTATCCTTCAGGGTTTGACTTCCAAAACATTACAGTTAAGGACGATTTGTTATTGCATTATGCAGATATAATTGTGATTTTAATTACCTTACATCAGGAACTGCTGGGCAATTAAGGACCATATTTTCATATATGTCAGCCGTGGCTCAGTTGGCAGCACTCTTGGCTTTGAGTCAGAAGTTAGCGGGCTCAAGTCCCACTCCAGAGACTTGAGAACAAAATCTAGGCTGACAATCCAGTGCAGTACTGAGGGAGGGCTGCACTGTCGGAGGTGCCGTCTTTTGGATGAGACATTAAATTGAAGTGCCGTCTGCCCTCTCAGGTGGATGCAAAAGATCCCATAGCACTATTTCAAAGATGAGAAGGGGAGTTCTCCCCTGTGTCCTAATAAATATTATCCCGTGACCAATATTGCTAAAACAGATTATCTGGTCATTATCACATTGCTGTTTGTGGGACCTTGCTGTGTGCAATTTGGCTGCTGCGTTTCCTACATTACAACAGTGACTATACTTCAAAAGTACTTCATTGTCTGTAAAGCACTTTGGGATATCCTGAGGTCGTGAAAGGCGTTATATAAATGCAAGTGCGTTCTCTTTCTCGTATTTTCATATGCTGATATTTTTTTAAATGAATGATTGCATAAACATGGATGCAAGATTGATAGAAAATAACAAACTATTCATCCATTTGTACGAATACTCAAGTATTGCTCGCAAGTGCAATTAAAGTTCTTTCCCAATAATTTCTTCTCAGGCCCCACACAAGGCTCAGCTACTATACACAACTCTTATGATCAGATACCTAACCTTGTGTGCAAACTAGCTATGAATTTATGTGCTCAAAAAGAAAAATAGAACATTGGCCCGGATTTTGCTCTCAGCGGCGAGCGAACGGCGCCAGCCATTCATTACACTTACACTTGCCCACAGACTTTCGATGGGCTTTTGCACTGAAACTTGTTGTGATTAAAAATCTATTTTGGTGCGGCGCCCTCTACAGGGGACCTGTGTGAACAGGGCAAGCAACTGTGTATCTCCTTAACCAATCAGATTGAAGAATTCTTACTGAGGCACACAGAGTCTGAACCAGGAAGTGTAAATTAGAGTATTTAATTCAATGTCAAAATAAAGAGAGGGAGAGAAGCATGGGATTAAAAGACAGAGATAACAGAGGCTGAAAGAAAGAGTTTAAAAAATATATTTTAAAAAAAATTTTAAATCTCCAATAATAATTAAAATCTAAAGGAATGAGACTCCAATGTGTAAAAGTTAATTTTCAGTGCCAGAGAGGTTGTTTGGCAGTAATTAAGACTTACCACACCATTAAAAAAAATACTTACACTGGAATGGACAGATCCTAACTTTTTCTGGTGAGTTTAGTGGTATCTATCATAGAAGTAGCCCAACTTCACACCCTTCCATGTATTTCAATGCCGAGTCTCTCAACGAGATATGAAGCTTCTGGAGGAGCAGGACAACTCGGACAGCAACTTCCTGATTTCTGCATTTAACTGTGGAAGTGCAGTTGCTGGAAGTTGCTGTCCAATTTATACTTTAATAACAGTGAGCGCTGATAGCCTTACCGTTATTTCTACAACAAAATCTGAGCCATCACTTCTCACCTGTACTTTAAAACAGTTCCAAAACTATAAAGTTTCTGAAATGCTTACAGTACTGCACAGTAACTTTTATAACTTGGCACCATGTACTGAAAGAAGTTTAATGTGGGAAAGACTCTTCCCAGAATCTCTATTCCCTGTTGTAGCAGAACAATGAGAAAGGAACTTGTAGGAAAAGACTTTGTCACCAATATCTCTCTCCATCCCGCTGTTTAAGGCTGGATAAGAAAAAAAAGTACTTTCACAATTAATTAAAACTGGCAAAGGAGTTTAAAGGCACACAATGGGTGGAATCTTGCCGGCGCTCAGAGGGCGGGTTCGGAGGCGGGTCTGCTGTCATAATCTAAAAGATTGACAGCGGGTCAGGAGCCCGCAGTAACCCAGCTCCGTGTCAGTTTCGCAAGTGTCGGGTCTGCCTGCACTTTATCTACCCTGTAATGATATCAGCAAATAGTGATGATATTTGTCTGTGTTTGATTACTTATGCCTTACAGCATATTTGTCTGTGTTTTTGATTACTTGTGCCTGACCAGCAGAGGTCATGTGAGAGACAAGCAGTCCAGAGGTGTTTTACTTTCAGTTTCATTCTAGATGCATCACAGCATGGTGTGTTCTGTAAAAAGCTGTAGAAAGTCTTGAACAAGACTTTAGATTAAACAACATTCTCTTTCAGAAATGAGTCTTTATTGAACCCAAAAAGAAATCAAAACATGATGTCAGAAGTGGCTGAAAGAGAAAAAATCTGAAGTTAGCAACTTGATGGGACAGTGAAAGCAGTTGTGGCAAGTAAGCAAAATCAGCTCTCCACATATTAGCAAGCCAGAAGAGAACATCGTTGCTTACCATTAGAGAATAGCTAACGAAGTGAAAAAATGGAAGGTTTACACCCACCGGCGACGCTTCAATTAACAGGTAATGTGGCTGAAAATTGGAGGAGATTCAAACAACGTGTAGGGTTGTATTTATCAGCAATCGGAGCTGACGAGAAAAGTAATAAACAGAAATCGTCACTGTTCTTACATGTCGTGGGTGATGCAGCGCTGGACATATATAATAATTTCATATTTGCTGTTGATGGAGACAAAATGAAGCTAGATAAAATAATGGAACAGTTTGAGGCCTACTGCATACCTAAACGCAACGTGACCTTTGAGAGGCACAAATTTTTCACATGTGTACAGAAAATTGGCGAGACTATTGATCAGTATGTGACTGAACTGAGAAACCGGAGCAAATCGTGTGAATTTGGGGGACTCACAGACTCGCTGATAAAAGACAGACTGGTGTGTGGTATTCGAGATAATCGTCCAAGGGAAAGACTGCTAAGAGAGCAAGATCTAGACCTGGGAAACGCCATAGCACTGTGTAGGGTTACAGAGACTTTGAAGTTGCAGGCAAAGGAGCTGTTCAGTGACAGTAGCTGCAACGTGGATGCAGTGAGAAAGAACGGATACAAACCGTTTAACAAAGAGAGCGCCAATGTGAAAAAAGAGACGTGGCCAGCAAACGAAAATGAAAGGGACAATCGGAAGTCATGTAGTCGATGCGGTACACAGCATCCACCAAGAAAGTGTCCAGCATATGGTAAGACTTGCAATAGTTGCAACAAGAACAACCATTATGCCCGTTGCTGCAAGAACCAAGTGCAACAAAGCAAGGTCCATGCAGTAGATGAAAGCGACATAGAGGAATTCTATGTAGATGTTGTGTCTGAAAACAAAAGAGAAAGAGACTGGATGTTGACACTAAAAGTGAATGACATACGCATTCCATTTAAATTGGATACTGGAGCACAAGTTAATGTGATATCAGAGACCGATTTTAAGAGAATTAGACCCAGACCAAAGTTACATGGAATACAAGTGAAAGTGACCGGATACTCAGGTACTGATATACCAGTGAAAGGAAAATGCATTGTCAAAGTAACACACAAGGACAGAGAGCACACGCTAGCATTAATCGTGGTGCCAAAGGATGTGCAAGCCATACTAGGTTTAAAAGCCTGTGAGAGACTGAACCTGGTAAAGAGAGTCCTCGTTGTGGAAAGTGAAAGAGAGACAGTCTATGATGAACTGAATGTTGCATACACACCGGGTAAGCTGATGTATACAGCAGACACGTTGTCCAGAGCTGTTGACCCAAGTGAGCCCGCAAACACCACAATGGATGAAAAAGTGAACGCCTACATGGACATGATCACAAGTGCACTGCCCATAGCAGATGCAAAAATGGAGCTCATAAAGACTGAGACAAACAAAGATGAAACAATGAGACGACTGAGAAAAAGCATCTTGGATAGATGGCCAAACATGAAGCAAGACTGCTCACCTGATATAGCAGAGTACTGGAACTGCAGGGCGGAACTATCAGTGGTCGAAGACATCATCTACAAAGGAAGTAAAATAGTTATCCCAAAGAGTCTGAGAAGAGAGATGCTAAAAAAGATCCATGGAGGACATCTGGGAATCGAAAAGTGTAAGAAAAGAGCACGAGAGGTGATGTACTGGCCACGAATCAACCAAGATGTGACAAATGAGGTGTCAAACTGCACAATATGCCTGAAATATCGAGCAAGCAATCCGGTAGAACCACTAAAGCCACACCCAGCACCAGACAGACCTTACCAGAAGGTAGGCGCTGACCTATTCGTATGTCACGGGAAGGACTATCTTGTCGTCACAGACTATTACTCCCTGTATCCAGAGGTTTGTAGACTGTACACCACCACTGCAGAAGCTGTGATAAGAAGTATGAAAGCCATATTCTCCAGACATGGCGTGGCAAGCGAGGTCTTCACAGACAACGGACCCCAGTTTAACAATGCAAATTTCCGACACTTTGCCAAAGAGTGGGACTTTGTCCACACAACGTCAAGTCCTCACTATCCACAGTCCAATGGATTAGTGGAAAAATCGGTCCAGACAGTGAAAAGACTGATGTACAAGGCAAAAGACAGTGGAACTGACTTCTACCAAAGCATGCTTGTATACCGCACAACGCCGCTCGAGTGTGGTATGTCACCAGCCCAACTCCTGATGGGACGTCGGCTAAGGTCAAACCTACCCATCCCGGAGAACCTCCTGAAAACAAAAGAGGGGGAGAAAGTGAGGAAGTTCAAAGAACAACAGAAAGAAAAGCAAAAGTACTACTATGACAGAGGAACACAAAACCTACCTGAACTCCACACTGGTGACCAAGTAAGGTTGAAAGACAAAACAAACACATGGACTCAGAAGGGAACTGTCCTGAGTGAAGTTCAACCAAGATCATACACCATTCAGACAGATGAGGGTGCTGTTCTGAGAAGAAATCGTCGAGATCTTCTCATGGGACCAGCCACAGCAGGTCAAGAGACTGATACTGGTGAACAACCTGATCACACAGCTGAGAACCAATCATCTGAGGCAACAACTCAGATTCAAGGACAATCAATCAGAAAATCCTCAAGACACGTGAAGCCTCCTGAGAGACTCATTGAGCAAATTTAAGGACTATTGTTAAAGAAGGAAGTAATGTTATCTTATTCTTTCTTCAAGTTCTAGTGTATTGACATATTTCATGTGAACACACAAAGCAAGGGTAAAAAACCTTGATCATGATAATGATAATGTAAGTTCATTAAATGTTGTTAGTTAAAAGTAAAATACTTTTGTTTTAAGAAAGGGAGATGTAATGATATCAGCAAATAGTGATGATATTTGTCTGTGTTTGATTACTTATGCCTTACAGCATATTTGTCTGTGTTTTTGATTACTTGTGCCTGACCAGCAGAGGTCATGTGAGAGACAAGCAGTCCAGAGGAGTTTTACTTTCAGTTTCATTCTAGATGCATCACAGCATGGTGTGTTCTGTAAAAAGCTGTAGAAAGTCTTGAACAAGACTTTAGATTAAACAACATTCTCTTTCAGAAATGAGTCTTTATTGAACCCAAAAAGAAATCAAAACATACCCGACACTAAGCGGCGGGTGAGTCAACTGAAATAGTTAAGAGGTTGTTAAAAGGTACTTAAATAGCATTTTACCATCGACTTACCATTTTTTCAGCTTTTTTGACGAGTTTCACGGCACTCAGGTAAGTGTGTCGGGTTTTCAATGCTGTGAATAGGTGACAGCTACAAAAGTGGTATAAAAGCTACCATTTCACAGCACTTCGCATTTCAATGTTGGAAGCTGGAGCTTTCAGGATTTGTAACACACTTTTGAGCTTTATGCAGTTTGGAACTGTTTGGAGTAAACTCTCTATCCACTGTCAGCTGCTTGGAACAACCTATCTCACCATTGACAGATCGCTTCTGTCATCTCAACTTCAGCTGCCATCTATTCCAGCAACATCGGTGCCCTTCAAAAAATCTCACCTTGATTCTCAGAATCCCACCACGATCAGCCCCAACACCAACATCACCAGGCAAACCAGCAGCACCAACCTTCTCCGCAATCACTTGATGCTGGACAGGGCTCAAGGCATCAGCACCCGACCACATTGCTACCCGGGAGGCCTGGGATTGCCTCACCATGGCCAGATTTACTTCACTTGACGCTGTATACCCTGGCTGCCCATGATGCACCAGGTTGACACCACCCCACACCAACACCATAAAGCATCCCTGCAATGCCCAAGCCATTCCTTTCACACTCATCCCCATTGCAGGGGATACCGTTATGTCTCACCATTCACTGCAACTGATTAAGCCACTTCCAAAGGTGCACACAAATCTGTCCAAGAAGGCAAAGTGTTCAAAATAAAAATTTCAATATTTGACAACACATTAGCAGAAACTCTACATGAACATTGGCTAAAAGACCCAAGTGCCTACCCTTGTGCGTTGTTAGTTGGTATGATTGGACAAGGAAGAGGGTGAGTGTGAGGGGTGGCTAGTGAGACGGGGAAGCGATAATGTAGATAGAGATGGCTGGAGATCCAAGGTAAGTTGGTGTGAGTAAGGGTGTGCAGGAGTAGGGTAGGGAAGGCAGAGTGATGGGGATGTGATGAGTGGCATAGCAGAATGAGGTTGAGTGTGGCTTTGCAATAACATTTCATGATCTACTGAGATCATTAAAAGGTTTGCCCCACTGCAGCCTGGTCCTCTTGCTGACACCCCTGCTTGTGTCGGGGCGCTAAGATCTTACTACCCGGGCGTGTCGATGTTACCTCCACCCGTGAAATTCACCTGGTGGTTTGTGGCGGCAGCAACCCCTATTGCCACGCCCACCTGTGGTCAGCGATCGTGATGCCATCCGGCCATGCAGCGCCCTGGTAGCGCCCTGGACCCGAAATTAATTTCCGCCCCCTGAAGCATCGCCGGGCGAAAACAACGCCAGCTTCAGGGGACCTGCATCGGGCGACCGGCCACCTTGGGGGTGATGCTTAAAGGCGAGGTGGCCCAGGTAAGTTAAAAAATAACTTACCTTTTTTGATCCGTTTTTTTCCGCAGGCTCCTGCCCACGATCGATCAGCCCGGCACTCTGAGTGAGTGCCGGGCTGATCACGCGGATTCGCCACTCTGTTGGTGGTCCAGGTAGGTGCCCTTTCTTTTGCAGAATCTGCAGCGATGGCCCTTCCCTTTAAGTGAGGGAAGGAGCCTTCCAACACGACAGCGCTGCTCGGCCCAGTGCGCAGCGCTGCAGAACTCACCACCCCGCCTGCTGCCGATCACACTCCAAGAGAGAAGTGGAGCGCTTGATTTAGTGCTCCACCTCCCTCCTGGAGTGAGAAAACTGAATTTTTTTAAAGTTAGAAAAACATAGCGCCTGGCGCTAATTTTCCAAACTTTTATAAGTTATCCGGGTCGATACCCAATTTCACCCCCTATGAACTGAAACATGATGGATCTCTAATTGGATATATTCCCATCCTAAATGCATTCAAGGAATTAGCAAAACACAAAAAAAAATACTTGTTTGATTGTGAAATGAGACTCCGGAGGAACATGTACAGAATTATGCATTCGGAGAGGTACATAATTGAAAATGGAGTTTGGAACTACAGATTTGTCCCCTTAAAGAGATTTTTTTGAAGTATTGCTACAGCTTTTAGAGAATAGATTCATTAAAAAAAGATATGCAACATTACAAAAATTGAAGAGAAACTACAAATTTTTTCATCTGTATTATTCATCAGAAACAGGTATTTGCATTGGCCGCGCAGACTAAAGTCCATACACAGGAAATACGAAGTAGCAAAAATAACTATTGGCATTTCTCTTGTCCTGGGAGGTTGTATTGCTCATATTCCTTCAGCATAAAAATTCTACTGTGTACCAGATGTCTGTTAAATTTAATTAAATTTTCTCCTTACTTGTACTGGACTGGGAGATCAGAGGAAATGTGAAAAACACTGAATGAATACACTTAAGCAGCATGCCAATAAAGTCTCTAATTTACATGCAGCAAATCCTTTATGAAATAGTCCCTAATCACACTTCATCTATGTCTACATGTCCCTTTCAGGTGCGTGTATGCAGTTCTTTCTTATCTCCATTGATGGGTTATTATCAAAAGTTTCATACCATCAATTTGTGTATTTCTAAAGGAACTAGCAATGCAGCAATGTGCTGAAAATCTATTGGTGAGGTAATCATCTGCAGCCACTTAATAATATCCATCATCACAGGTGTCCTAATCAGTTGCTGAGCGTAGGAAGATCCTCATCTGCTTGTGGATCCTCCACATACGAAAATGCAAAATTGGCGAGCAGGAAAAGACCAGCTGAACCATCAAGCCTGCCCCACACCATGATGGCCAGACCATCACGGCTAAACACTTCTCACCAATCCCCCCGACCCCCACCTCCCACCCACCCCCACAGCAAAGTAATCTCCTTAGAGAGACAAAAAAAAAACCCAGAAAAAACCCAACCCCAATAAGGGAAGGAATACTCTGGAAAATTCGTCTCCGACCACCTCTGGCAATCGAAACCAGTCCAGGAGATCACATTTTATTTTGTTCATTCATGGGATGTGGGAGTCGCTGGCAAGGCCAGCATTTATTGCCCATCCCTAGTTGCCCTTGAGAGGGTGGTGGTGAGCCACCTTCTTGAACCGCTGCAGTCCGTGTGGTGAAGGCTCTCCCACAGTGCTGTTAGGAAGGGAGTTCCAGGATTTTGACCCAGCAACGATGAAGGAATGGCGATATATTTCCAAGTCAGGATGGTGTGTGACTTGGAGGGGAACTTGGAGGTGGTGGTGTTCTCATGCGCCTGCTGCCCTTGTCCTTCTAGGTGGAAGAGGTCACGGGTATGGGAGGTGCTGCCGAAGAAGCCTTGGCGAGTTGCTGCCGTGCATCTTGTAGATGGACAAAGTGGGAGGAATTTTACCATAAAGAAACGGGTGGGTTTGGAAAGTGGGGGTAGTTAAATTGTTAAAAGTCGGATTTCCATCCTGAACCTGCCTCCAACCCGCCTACTCCCGGTTTTAATGTAGACGGGACAGGAAGCAGGATGGAGGTGGGTGGCAGCCAATTCACTGCCAGGAGGCAGAACGTCAATTTAAATATTATAATGAGGCTGGAAGCCTCTTTTTTAAATGCCATTTTGTTTTTAACTGCATGTGATCAGATTTTACATGCTTCGTAAAACCCGGCAGTTACAGCAAGGCGGAGACAGCTGGATCCAGGAGGTAAATGCATTTACACCTACCTCCCGGATCCAAGGTTGGCAGGGCCTACGGAAAACCCGGCCTCCCAGCTTGCCCAACTGCCTCAGCGTTCCCCCACCCCCAACCTGCCTTCCTCCTTAAAATCCAGCCCAGTATTACCTATAAAGACACTTACCTTCTAGATGATGCGATCTCTGCCCCAGTCAGGGACCAGTCCATCTCCCTCTTGAAGGCCAGCAGTGAGTCCGCACTCACCACACCAGCCAGCAACGTCTTCCAGAGACTCACAATTTTCTGGGAAAAGAACAACCGCCTAACATCCAGTCCATTCCCACTCTTACATAGTTCAAACTCGTGTCCTCTGGTCCTCCCCAATCTGTTAAACTGGGACAATCTATCTATAGGGCCACTATCCAGCCCTATAATTAATTTATAGCCTCTATCAGGTCACCTCTAAGTCTTCACTGCTCTAAAGTAAATAGACCAAGGTCGTTGAGTCTATCTCTAAGCTAGGAATCATTCTTGTAGCTCTCCTCTGGACCTTTTCCAAGGCCATTATATTACCTACCATGTGAGGGGACCAAAACTGGGCACAGTATTCTAGATAGTCTGATCTGCGACCTGTGTATTATCAAAATGGTCTCCTTTGATTTATACTGAATGGCTCTATTAATACAACCCAATGCCCTGTTAACGTTAGCTACAGTTTCTCGACATTGGTCATGAACCTTCAGTGATCTGTGCACAATAACACCTAGATCTTTTTCTTTCTCAACCTCTTTCAGTATTGTTCCCTGCAAATGATACATGACCTAGGCAAAGATACTTCAACTATTCTGCAATGACAGATGGATATGTTAAGAGACAGATGCTATCCCTCTTGCAATAATCAGGCCATGACATGAGGAAAGTAGCCTGTTGAGACTGCATAACATTATGCTGTGGATCTCCCTCAAAGCTCACAGTCCAATGCTCAATTTGTTGATCTCTGCCTGGGTAGCAGTTGGATGCTACAATTCACCTAGGTGTTGGGGAGGATAGTTAAATAATTGGCTAAAATTCACCTGAATAGTCCATAATCTAATTCCACCCCACCCTCCTCTGAAGTACTGACTCGTGCTGACTGCAGTTTCATGGGCCCTAGCACAATACAGTATCTCACACGAATGAAGTCAATGAAATGTAAAATCGAGCGGGGTGTAAAACATGCTTCCGACTAGAATCCGCCCCCATTCCCGCCGGGGTGGATTAGGTTCAAATTTACCCCCATTATGTCAGTCAGGACACAGCATGATGATGGTGTGAAGGTTCACAAAGCATGAGGGAACTCAGAGGAAGCTTCTTCTTCTTAGGCAGTCCCTCGGAACTGAGGATGACTTGCTTCCACATTAAAAATGAGTTCTCAGGTGACTGATGAGTCCAGTGCAGGACCTACAGTCTCTGTCACAGTGGGGCAGACAGTGGTTGAAGGGGCGGGTGGGTGGGGTGCTTGGGTTGATGTGCGCTCTTTCCGCTGTTTGCGCTTGGCTTCCGCTTGCTCCCGCCGAAGAAACTCGAGGTGTTCAGCGCCTTCCCGGATGCTTCTCCTCCACTTTGTGTGGTCTTGGGCCAGGGATTCCCAGGTGTCAGTGGGGATGTTGCACTTTTTCAAGGAGGCTTTGAGGGTGTCCTTGAAGTGTTTCCTCTGTCCACCTGGGGCTTTCTTGCCATGTCAGAGCTCCGAGTAGAGCGCTTACTTTGGGAGTCTCGTATCGGGCATGCAGACGATGTGGCCTGTCCATCGGAGCTGATCGAGTGTGGTCAAAGTTTCGATGCTGGGGATGTTGGCCTGAGTGAGAACACTGACATTGGTGCACCTGTCCTGCCAATGGATTTGCAGGATCTTGCAGAGGCAGCATTGGTGGTACCTCTCCAGTGCTTTGAGGTGCCTGCTGTACATGGTCCATGTCTCTGAAGCATACAGGACGGCGGGTATCACTGCTGTTCTGTAGACCAGGAGCTTGGTGCTGGGTTTGAGGTCCTGGTCTTCAAACACTCTCTTCCTCAGGCGACCGAAGTCTGCACTGGTGGTGTTGGACTTTGTCATCGACGTCTGCCCTTGTTGACAGTAGGCTCCCGAGGTATGGAAAGTGGTCCACATTGTCCAAGGCCTCGTCATGGACTTTGATAATCGGGGAGCAGTACTGTGTGGTGGTTGCAGGTTGGTAGAGGACCTTTTTCTTACGGATATTTAGTGTAAGGCCCATGCTCTCGTACGCTTCAGTGAAGGTGTTGACGATGGTTTGGATTTCGACCTCAGAGTGTGCGCAGAAGCAAGCGTCATCTGCATACTGTAATTCGATGGCAGAGGAGGATGACAGAAGCACTTCAATGATGAAAACAGTTTCTGACCGATTTTCCTGTCTGAAAAAAATTCCTCTGCTGTTGATACACTGAAAATAGCAAGGGAATTTACCCCACTGGCATTTAGCAGTACTAGGAAGAGGCAATGAGTTGAGCTGTACTTAAGCACAACCCTGGGCTCTTTTCACACAGAGAGATAGTCCTGGCCTTTGGTAAAACAGGGTTGGGGTCAGTACCTCAGTATAGTTTGGCATCATGGTTAGGGGTCCTTTGATTTAGCATCAACAAGGAGGAGGAACTGTAGAAGGTGAGCCTGAAGTTGTATCAGCTGGAGGTTGAATGCAAGTTTTGCCTCACTGGTAGATTCCTGCTGTCCGTCATCAGTGGGGGGAGGGGAATGGGGGGGAGGCAGAAAGAGGGAGCCCATGGGTCTAACAACACTGCCTTAGGAATCTCTGAATCTCCGCGAGCAATGAACTTGGGAGCTTTTCAGTTGTGGAGATCACGGGCAGCTCTTCCACCTGCCCCCTCTCCCAACCTCATCAAGGGGAGGAGGGGGGTGGGTTGAGGGAGCTCCTGGACTTCCATGGGAACGTTCTCTTTACACCCTTGAAACACCTCAGCGGAACTCACACCAGTTGAAACCTGACGTGAGTCTCATTGAGGCCTCAAATATTCACTAGAATAAGGAAATCGATCCCAGAAGGAGAAAGATCATTTTCTCTATTTGAGGCAGAAAAGTTGTTTAAAAGAAACGATCCCCGGCCCAGTTGGGCCTCCAGAGGCCTCCAGTCTTCCTTAGAAGGGTGGAATGGCTTGAGCTGGGGCATCCATCAAAGCTACAATTCATCTTATCCCTGGTATTTGTGATGATCTTGAGCCTTTGGTGGGGATTCTGCTCTGCTGCATTTATGCTTCTGATGCAAGGCCTCAGGAATTTCCAGGTCATTGTCTCCAATAGGCTTTCTGAAATTTAAATAGGTGTGTTATCAGTACACTCTAGTCATTTTTCTTCCTCTCACACACAGCCACTGTTTGAAACCAAAATGCTCAATATAAAAACTTCACCAGAATAAAGCTTTTGAAATTTGTCTTCTAGCTTTTCTTCAAATAATTTTGAAAAAGCTGAGTAGAAACAGAAAAGATTCCAGCCAGCCATTCAGCTAAATAAATGATAGTGCTGTGACCTGGGAAATAATGCAATGGATAAATTATTGTGAACTATTTATTTTTTCTATTTTGTTTAAACCCTATTTTGGACATTAGAAATTTCAGTTACAGAGAAAAAAAATGACATTTACTTCAGGAAGCATTTTGAATGATTTATGGGGAACAGACAATGGGGCAGCCACTGGTGATGGGATGGATAATCATTACATCAGTCAGCCGTGGCTCAGTGGTAGCACTTTCATTTGAATCAGAAGGTTCTGGGGTCAAGAACCACTCCAGAGAGTTCAACAATACTGAGGGAGCACTGCACTGTCACAGCCAGGTACTTTATTTTGGATGAGACGTTCAACTCAAGTCCATCTACCCTTTGAGGTGGACTATTCAAAGAGTAGGGAAATTCTCCTGGTGTCCTGGCCAACATTTATCCATCAACCAACATCATTTATATCATTGCTGTTTGTGGGACCCTGCTGTGAGCAGATTAGCTGTCGCCTTTGCCTACATTGCAACAAGTTCCCCTCCAAGTCACACACCATCCTGACTTGGAAAGATATCACCATTCCTTCATTGTCGCTGGGTCAAAATCCTGGAACTCCCTCCCTAACAGCATTGCGGGAGTACCTTCCCCACATGGACTGCAGCGGTTCAAGAAGACGTCTCACCACCACCTTCTCAAGGACAACTAGGGATGGACAATAAATGCTGGCCTTGTCAGTGATGCCCACATCCCAGGAACAAATAAAAAAAACAATGACTACACTTCAAAAGTACTTAATTAGCTGTGAAATGCTTTGGGATGTCCTAAGGATGTAAGAGATGCTGCATAAATGCATTTTTTTCTTTACAGGTCAGTGTTATTTAATTTTTGAATTCCCATTAGAGCACTGACTGTTACAGATATGTGTCGACGTGGAAATTGCCACTTGAATTGTTTACAAAACATTTACTAACATAAGATTATCGCACAGGAATTAAAGGTTTACGGACAGCAAGTGCAGGCCATACACATAGATAGATCCAATTCCTTCAAAATGGTCAACTGATCTGAATCAACTACTTTTTCTGGGAATACTTTCCATTAATCAGTGGGAAGAGTTTTTTCTCAACTCTAACCTTGCTGAAGGATTGCGAAAAGTTGTTCAATCCTCTCACTGTCTTCTTTTCTAGTGTTGGCCTTCAAACTCATTTATGTTTAAATGGGACCTTTCAGCATGGCACCTATTCGCCCTCCTGAATCGAGCTGTAACCACATCTGGAATATTTAGTTTGAACTGGTGTTCTTTTTTGCTAGGGGATTTCAAATCATTAATATATTCATCTGAGGATGTCCTCCTGGCACTGGTTGCAAAAATGCAATAATGTAAGTGTGAACATACAAGCCTTCAGAATAATGTGTTGTTATAATGCAATGTACAGTAGGCTTATTTAACAAGAGCATTTTCTAATTATCTACATTGATCTATGATGCCCTCATTCATCGGTATAGCACATTCAGCCTTTTTTACTCAGATGTTGGTGAAAATAGATTTTGAATGCACTTACTTTTCACCCTCAGGTTACAAACTAAGGCCTTGGCCTCAGTATTCCAGATAAATATCCTGTACAAACCTCCAGAAATTCTGCCAGGCTAAAATTAATTGGCTCTACTCCAAAAATTCTTAAATGGTTGATTCACCAGCATTAACATTTCACCACTTATACTCCATAAAATATGAAGAATTACTACTAGCAAGCTACACTTCTACATCTTCAAAAATTATCATGGAGCAAGATGGGTGATGAAGTTATTGTCAAGTGAACTTGCACTCCCAAACATCTTTACCACATCTAGCTTATAGAATTACAGTATTTTACGATGGTGGGTGGGGGGTGTGGGACTATAGGCACTACTCAATGCTGCAATACATTGTGGGTATGATGACATTCTGATAAAGAGTTTACACCTGAAACATTAACTTGTCTGATCTCTCCACAGGTGCTGCCCGACCCAAGTATTTCCAGCATCTGCAATTTTTTGTTTACAAATCTGTATTTGCTTTCCTTCTGTAGATATACTATTTAACTTCTTAAAATTAGAATTACTGACTGCCTCTTTTCAGAGCCCAAATTCTATTAAACTGTTATAAAACAGTTACAGAACAGAAGGTAGCCATAGTGAAAAGTGTGCAATGTTATAAACACAACTTATTAACATGTAGCTCAGACATTATCTTTTGTTAGATAAACTTGCAATTTTTAAAAATACAAATAGGGAAGAGTTCTCCCATAAGTGAAAACCATTCCTTAAATCTCATTTTATTTTTCCTTCCATAATATCTGTTTCTATATTGCAAAATATAGCCAAATTAATCATATTTAAACAGAATCTGGGAATGCTCAAACATACAGTATTGGCTAGATGTTACTTCCTTCTGTGTGACATGCTGTATACACTAAGCTCTTGTTCACCGGTTTCACAAAATACTCTTTGTACTTATGGAAAATTCCTCTTTTCTACTGATTTATTCATTCTCGGAGTAAGAAGAATAATATCATAGCATGACTGCCCACTGAACAGCTTCATTTCTGGAAAACAGGATTTTAAACCCGATAAGATGATGTTCTGTATCCTATTGGTCTTTTTCCTCTCTTTCATATAGTTGTGAATCTTTTCAAGTTTGAGCCTCCTATACATTTTACATGAATCTGGCAAGCCCCTGAATGGTACAACCTGAAGAAACTTGGAAGACGAATGGGCAGGAAGCTGCTGTGGACTGTAGACTGTTTGCAAAGTCCTGGCTTTGGGTCTGGGCAACAAACTGTGAGACGGAGGCCGCTGTTCTAAAGGTGAGGGCGAGCTGAACGTGTGAAAGAAGCCAGAGCTGAATATAGACTCAATCTGTATCCTGATGAAATTGAGATAAGGTGAACGGGAACTGCTGGATTTTCCTGCAATACAAATCTCTTTTGACAGAGTTTGTTCCAAACGCTGCCCAGCTGTATGTTATTTAAGAGGAGCCTCTGGGGGAAAAGCAGAGCAGAAGCTGGGAAAGGAAGTGAAAGCCGTTTTTTTTAGGGCTATCGGTGGACTGCCTTAAAGTGACACATCTGGCAATTGAAGGCAGGGGGGCGTAAAAACAACCGAAGCTACAAAGCAGGAGGAGCAAGCAGACTCTAGAGAAAGCCTGACAGCAACCTGAAGAAAAGACTGTCAGGAGAAGGGGAGGAAATGGCTTGGATTTCACCCTGGCTGTGTGCTTTCTCCCTAACCATCTTTGGATTGCTTTACCCAGCTACTGGCTCTGGGGAAAGCAGCGGTCTTCCTATCAATACAGAAGATAATATCTCTACCATCCTTAGAGACCAGCATCCAGTGGACATAGGGAATCTGTCTGAGGAGGTAACCAACACATTTTACATAAAAGACTTGTTAAAGTTAATGCTATGTTCAGGTGAATATGGACATTATAACTGTTTAAAATAAAGTTTAGCAAAAACATGTTGATTAAATGGTTAATTAGATATGTAAGAAACCAACATCATTTAGAAAGGAGGAAAGATATATTTAGGACACCAACTGCTTAAATTACATTAGCTTAAATGCGATGTCTAATTATTTGAGACTTTTCTGCTGTTCTCAGTTTTTCCTCTTTATTGTGTTAGTAAAAGGAAACTGTTGCTGACCTTCCATTGCCTGTTCTCTACATTGCCTCTCCCACAGTGCCACATTCCTCGACTATATATCAAATCATGCCAGTTTATCTACAAGATTAATGACTTAAAAATATATATATTCAGGACAGTCTGGTTCTGTCAAGTTGCAGGTTGTGGATGAGGAGGAATGAGTTAAATAATCCTGTTCATTGTGAATAGTTCAGTGGGTGGGGAATAGCTAGGACATTAGTGTGGTAACTGGAGGTAGGGACATTAAAAACAAGATATTACAATCAATACCTGTAAATATGAGAAAAGAAAAAGATAGATAAGGGGAAAAGGACTGAGGAGAAGCAAGTGGAGAAGGGAGGGGAGGAAGGGCCATCAATCAAGCAGTCGGGAAAAAAAAATAACTGTACCGGATATCAAATTTAAATCAAAAGCTAAACTACAAAGCGATGGTATTCTGCGAGCCAACATAAACTTTTGAAGATGGAAAAAATGACGGAGCCTTTTCATGGGGGAGTAACTGGCGGAAGTGTTTATCTTGAAGTTTATTTCTCCTTCTAAATCAAAGGCATATGTGCCTGTATTCTGCTGATTCCTATAAAGGAAAATATTCATTTCTAAGATAATGTAGGGGGGAGTCATTATAAATAAGGGTGAGATGATAAGTGTCAAATGGGACCGACATCAGGAATTCTTCTCCTATCCGATTTATTTGCTTCTGAGTGCAGATGCAGACATATGGAAAAGGGACGGCGGAGAAGGGAAATAATGATCAGCGGGAGATGTAATAAAATCTGCCCAGTCTGATGGGAGTTTCTCACTTGTGTGGAGAAAAACATATCACTGTTTCTTGTGAGAAAATGAATAGTGAACTATCTAAGCTATGGTCATCTGTGGAATGTGCTACATACTTTTAGGGTCATGAAAAATATTTTCAACATGACACAAAGACCACAGTCACTGAATTCAAACTTCTGAGTGCAGGCATAGAGTCAGTCATAAATTCCACTGAGGCAAGTGACCTTAATTCTTCGAGTAGATCCTATGCCTGACATCGAAATCAGAAGAATGATGGTTCTCAAATGGAGCAAGCCAGGAAATAAAAATACACGAGAGCCCTGTTGCGAAAAGTTGATATGAAATCAAAATCTACACTGTAAGTGCAAAGAGCACCCATGATGCAAATGTATCTGCTTCTCTTGCTTGAGACTGACACTAAAATCTAATTCAATAAAGCTTTTTTTGTGTAATTCAAATTCCAGAAGTGAAACTTAACTCGTATTTTCTGATAACAGCAAGTCCAAAACAAGCAAACACTACTCCTCCTCTAAATAGACAAACTTGAAACACAATACACAGCTGAAGGAATTGTGTGCTTACCTTAGTGGTGTGTGTGGCCCGCTTTGAGGCCCAATTTATTTGAACGGGGTCAAGCTCTGTTTTAGTAAGGAAACACACACAACTGTGTACATATAATGGAGACTTCCATACCCCCCACTCCAAGTGTGGCCCGGCATTATAACAACACTTGTGAAAGGTCCAGCTCCCGAATTACATCCCTTGTAGTACCTTTAATTAAAACGTGGCTTTTTTACTTGCAATATGGGAAAACTAGCAAAGTAAATTTGGATCCTTCTATGCTAGCCACTTGCAGCCTTGTGAAAACCAAAGCAATCAAAGTGCACCATGGCAACCTAGTTAGTTGTTTATTGTAAAAGGGATTGATTATCCAGTGTACCTGGTTTCATTCAGACTAAAATTCATAATTGCACACTAATGATTAGGAGGCTTGTTGAGACCTAATTATTGAACATCTTAGAAATGATATGGCATTTATTCTTATCAGAGAATTTTGGGCTTTTTCCAACTAAATAGATTCAGGGTTCAAATCTGTTTATTGTGCTATTAAAATTTCACAGCATCCTTTTTCAATGTATTTCATAGAAACTAAAACAGAACAGAATGTACACTTCCGTCATTCGACTTCTGTACATAGCTACTCCTGAACTTTTAGAATTGATTTTAAAGTTTATATAATTAACTTTTGATTGCTTTCACTTCCACAAGACAGTAAGTGGGTGGATAATATAAGTATACAATTCCTAGAAACATAGAAACATAGAAGATAGGAGCAGGAGTAGGCCATTCGGCCCCTCAAGCCTGCTCCGCCATTCAATGAGATCATGGCTGATCATCCAAATTCAGTACCCTGTCCCTGCTTTCTCCCCATATCCTTTGATCCCTTTAGCCTTAAGAAACATATCCAACTCCTTCTTGAATATATTTAATGAATTGGCCTCTACTGCTTTCTGTGGTAGAGAATTCCACAGGTTCACCACTCTCTGGGTGAAGAAATTCCTCCTCATCTCTGTCCTAAATGGCTTACCCCTTATCCTTAGACTGTGACCCTTGGTTCTGAACTCCCCGACCATTGGGAACATCCTTCCTGCATCTAGTCTGTTCAGTCCTGTTAGAATTTTATAAGTTTCAATGAGGTCCCCTCTCATTCTTCTAAACTCCAGCGAGTATAAGCCCAATCGACCCAATCTCTCCTCATACATCATTCATGCCATCCCAGGTATCATACTGGTGAATCTTCGCTGCACTCCCTCCATGGCAAGAACATCCTTCCTCAGATAAGGTGACCAAAACTGCACACAATACTCAAGGTGTGGTCTCACCAAGGCCCTGTACAACTGCAGCAAGACATCCTTGTTCCTGTACTCAAACCCTCTCGCTACGAAGGCCAACATACCATTTGCCTTCTTAACCGCCTGCTGCACCTGCATGCTTACCTTCAGCGACTGGTGCACAAGGACACCCAGGTCACGTTGCACTTCCCCTTCTCCCAAACTATTGCCATTCAGGTAATAATCTACCTTCCTGTTTTTGACAGCAAAGTGGATAACCTCGCATTTATCCACGTTATATTGCATCTGCCATGCTTCTGCCCAATAACCCAACTTGTCCAAATCATACTGGAGTTTCTCATTATCCTCCTCACAGCACACACGCCCACCCAGCTTTGTGTCATCTGCAAACTTGGAGATACATCTAATTCCCTCGTCTAGATCATTAATATATATTGTGAATAGCTGGGGTCCAAGGACCGATCCCTGCGGTACCCTACTAGTCACTGCCTGCCACGCGGAAAAAGACCCGTTTATTCCAATTCTTTGCTTTCTGTCTGCCAACCAGTTCTCTATCCAAGTCAATACCTTGCCCCCAGTCCCATGTGCCTTAACTTTACACGCTAATCTCTTATGCGGGATGTTATCGAAAGCCTTTTGAAAGTCCAAATACACCACATCCACTGGTTCTCCCTTATCTATTTTACCAGTTACATCCTCAAAAAATTCCAGTAGATTAGTCAAGCACGATTTACCTTTTGTAAATCCATGTTGACTTTGTCCGATCTGTCACTGTTTTCCAAGTGCACTGCTATTACATCTTCTATAATGGACTCTAGCATTTTTCCCACTACTGATGTCAGGCTTACTGATCTGTAATTCCCCATTTTCTCTCTACCACCTTTTTTGAATAGTGGGGTAACATTAGCTACCCTCCAATCCATGGGTACTGTTCAAGGTTCTATCGAATGTTGGAAGATGATCAGCAATGCATCTACTATTTCTAGGGCCACTTCCTTAAGTACCCTGGGATGTAGACCATCAGGCCCTGGGGATTTATCGGCCTTCAATCCCATCAATTTCCCTAACACCATTTCCCTACAAATGCTGATTTCTTTCAGTTCCTCCCTTTCATCAGACCCTATGTTCCCCGACATCTCTGGGAGGTTATTTGTGTCCTCCTTTGTGAAGACAGAACCAATGTATGTACTTAATTGGTCTGCCATTTCTTTGTTCCCCATTATAAATTCCCCTGATTCTGACTGCAAGGGACCTACGCTTGACTTCACCAATCTTTTTCTCTTCACATATCTATAAAAGCTTTTACAGTCAGGTTTTATGCTCCCTGAAAGCTTACTCTCATATTCTATTTTCCCCCTCTTAATTAATCCCTTTGTCCTCCTTTGTTGAATCCTAAACTGCTCCCAATCCTCAGGTTTACTGCTTTTTCTGGCCAATTTATATGTCCTCTCCTTGGATCTTATGCTATCCCTAAGTTCCCTTGTTAGCCACGGTTGAGTCACTTTTTTTATTTTATTTTTATGCCAAACTGGGCTGAACAAATTCTGTAGTTCGTCCATGTGGTCTTTGAATGTTTGCCATTGCCTATCCACCGTCAACCCTTTGAGTGACATTCCCCAATCAATCCTACCCAACTCGCGCCGCATACCATCATAGTTTCCTTTATTTAAATTCAGGACCCTCGTCTCTGAGTCAACTACTTCACTCTCCATCTTAATGAAGAATTCTATCATATTATGATCACTCCGACCCAAGGGGCCTCGTACAACAAGATTGCTAATTAATCCTTTCTCATTACATAATACCTAGTCTAAGATGGCCTGATCTCTAGTTGGTTCCTTGACATATTGGCCCAGGAAACCATCCCATATACACTCCAGGAATTCCTCCTCCTCAATATTGTTACTAATTTGGTTAGCCCAATCTATATGTAGATTAAAGTCACCCATGATAACTGCTGTGCCCTTATTGCACGCTTCTCTAATTTCCCTTTTAATGCCATCCCAAACTTCCGCATTACTGTTTGGAGATCTATATACCACTCCCACTAACGTTTTCTGCCCCTTGGTATTTCTCCGTTCTACCCATACAGATTCCACATCATCAGAGCTAATATCCTCCCTTACAATTGTGTTAATCCCCTCTTTAACCAACAATGCTACCCACCTCCTTTTCGCCTATCTTTCCTGAATATTGAATACCCCTGGATGTTGAGTTCCCAGCCTTGGCCACCCTGGAGCCATGTTTCCGTAATCCCAATCAAATCATATTTGTTTACCTCTATTTCAGGCTTGTTTTTTTAATGCTCTTAGACCTTTTAGAATTATTATTTACTGTGGCCATGTTTGATTTAAACAATTCTGTTGATGAATTGTGATTTTTTTTCTATTTATTTAGAATTTTTCAGTTTATGCAATACAAATGTGTTTACAATTTGTCATCAAGGAACACTCTGAGGCTACTGCAGTTCAGTTCCTTTTTTTAAACTTTGTAAGTAAAAATTATTTTGAAAATATAATGTAGATATGAAAGAAGCTGTAGTAAAAGGCGAAGACTATGAAGCCCAAAAATCTCTGATAAGAATAAATGCCATAAAATATTATTTCTAAGATGTTGAATAATTAGGTCTCAACAAGCTTCCTAATAAGATAGCAAAATACTCCGGATGCTGGAAATCCAAAATAACAAAAGAAAGTGCTGGAAAAACTCAGCAGGCCAGGCAGCATCCATGGAGAGAGAAACAGAGTTAACGTTTCAGGTCGATGACCTTTCATCAGAACTGGAAAAAAGCAGGAAATGGAAAGCATGTTTAGGGGCTGGGAAAATGGGGGAGGGGATGAAAGAACAAAAGGGAAGGTGAGTGATAGGTGAGATTAAGAGACATTAAGAGATATTCAAGGCAAGAGGGGGTGGTAATGGGACAGGTTAAGGAACAAAGGATGGCTCTAGATGAGGTGTGAATTGTGCTGGCAGAATGAAGGACAGCTGCCATGTGGGAGGGAAGGAAAAAGGGGCCACACAAAAAGTGTGGATAAAAAAAGAAAATATATATATGTGATAGGGGCCGAGGTTATGATCTGAAATTGTTGAACTTCATGTTGAGTCCAGAGGGCTATAGAGTGCCTAATCGAAAGATGAGGTGCTGTTCCTCAAGCTTATGCTTCCCAATAATCAGTGAGCAATTATGAATTTTAGTTACTCTGGATGAGTGCGGGTCTGGATCTCTGATTTAAGCTGAACCTTATGCAGTTAACTTGGCTCATGCAAGCTTTTGCCTTAAAAGCTCAACTCTAGCCAATTAAGTGAAATAATGATGAGCTCTTGAGATTTAAAGCTCTCTTATGTTGCATATCACCAAGGTAGGCTGGCTGGAGGTTAGTATGAATGCTACTAAGCTATCTATAGTATGAATACCAGATGTATAGTGAAATTGTTAAAATATGTAGCAGATGTTCCATCAGGATTGTCAAAGAGTGGACTATGTGATGGGCTGACATTAGGTAGTACCACAACAGTCTACAATAGGCCTGCAAGAGAAAAGCAGCTTGCTTTTGAATACTATACCTTGGATGTTGGAGTTAAACTGTGGAGCCTTATGTGTTATTCTTAACCACTGTAATTATTGTGTGTGTGATGTATTGCATATGATGTTACAGTAAACATTTGGACAGTAGTTGGAACCTGGACAGACAGAGAACCAACTACAAGATGAAAATGGAAGCTGGGGAGTTCTTGAGGTTTAACGGCTGGTTCTTTGTTTGGGTTATGTTTGTTTTTCTGCTTTTTGAGATCCTCTATAGTGTTATCTGTATGAATTCTGCATTTAAGCTTGGTTCATTTTTACAGCTGTATACCTTGGAGGATGTTGGAGGCCAGAAAAGAGAGAGATTTTACAATGTGAAGTCAATACAATGACTTGTTTATATATCAGTCTTAACTGACACTCAATTCCCCACAGAAACGATTTAGATTTCATTTGTCACCTCCCAACAAGGCCATTCAATAGGATACCAAACTCACATTGCAATTAAGATTTATTTTATTCATCTGTGAATCCTGAATGTCACATGTTGGTTGAGTTCTGACTGACATTGGTCCACTGTTATCAGGTCGTCCATGTCTTTGATCTTTTCATCCACCCACTTGACTGCAAACATTGCTTAGGCACTTTAGTGGTGTTAATAGGGGTCTAATGAGTGAAAGAGTGTATTAGGTTAAAATATAACTACACCAATAGATAGAAAACCACAATAATATTGATATAGAATGAGTTTTAAATTATTAGTTTGTGGTTTACAAAAAAAAATTGAAACACAAGAGATTATGGAAATTTTTATATTTTGAGATAATTTTGCTTTGTTAAAAAAAGACTATTTCCCATGATTTTGTCAATGGTCAAGAGGGAATAGTCCTCTTTCAGGATATCACTTTTTTACCAGATGTTTCATGCTCAACCCCAGCAGGATCAGTGTGAAGTACTGTAATACATTTTGGAAGGAAAAATAAGGAATCTGAGTATATATAATTTCAACTCAATGGAAAGACATTGAAGGCTGTGAACAGAGAGACCAAAGAGTTAAAATACTCTTGAAGGTGCAAGTACAGGTAAATAAAGCCATAATAAAAGTCCCGCAGGAATTGGAGTTTTATAAATAGTAAACAAGTAATGACAAATGTGTACAAAGGATTGGTTAGGTCACAGTTAGAGTACTGTGTGTAGTTATGGGCACCTTATTATAGAAAGGACACTAAAGCCATAGAGCACGTACAGTTAGTAAGAACACTGTCACCTTCAAGTTCCCCATTAAGTTTCATGCCAGCCTGACTTGGACAAATATCACCGTTCCTTTATCATTGCTGGGTCAATATCCCGGAATATCCTACCAAACACTATTGTGCGAATACCATCACCACAAGAACTGCAGCAATTCAAGAAGTCCCACCATCACCTTCTCAGGACAACATAGCCTCACTAGGATGATGCCAGTGCTGACAACTATATAGTTATAAGGAGAGACTTTGCATACTAGGACTGTCTCCAATGGAGTAGAGTAATTTTCAGGCCACTGTGACATAAAATAAATAAGATAGCACTTTGCAGCATGGAGACCCAACAGCTTGTTATTTTTAGGAAACTGAGAGGTAATGATGCCATGGAAAATACATTGGCCTAGAAATTCAGTAGCGTGCGCCAGCCGTTAGCGCCTTAGGAGGAGTAGATCTCGAGCGCTAGGCGCTTAGCGCCCGGGCGCAGTGCGACCTGCGCCTCGCCCCAACTTCAGTAGGCATTTAGCCCCGGCGCAAAGTCTTTGCGCGCGCCCTGCTGCGCGCGCAGATTATGACGTCATTTCCTCGTGCAACACCCTTTGTGCGCCCCAAACCGGAACTTCAGTCGCGCCGGCCCATTGTGCGCCGGGCGGCCCTAACGACTGTGGAGTGGAACGGTACACAGCCGAAGCGGGCCGCGGGGAGCGCAAATTAAAGGGCACTTACCCTGCACTATAAAGGGCTGCCATTTTGCAGCAATCACTCCTGTGCAACGGATTTTTTGAAAAAAACCAAGGAAGGGAGCTTACTGCTTTGGGCCAACACTAGGACAGGTATTTTTGGCTTCAGGCCAGAGCTTGGCAATTCGCCTTCACTGATATCTCATTGTTTGCCAGCATATTATGGGGGCTGCATGGGGTGCCAATGCTGAGTTTCAGGATTATGTCGGAAGGGCTCGCAGACGCTGGGTTAGAGGGGCAGCCCTGGCTAGATGCAGAGGGGGCAACAGGCGTCGGCAACGTGGGCCTTACCCACTCAGGCAATACCGCCAGCAGGTCTCGTATCTCAACATGACTGGCGCGCAATGTGTTAGGAGGCTGCGATTCAGAAGGGAGGTGGTTGCAGAGATCTGCCATCTGCTTCACAGAGATCTGCGTCCACAGCTGAGTTGCAGGACGTCTCTGTCGGTGGAAGTGAAGGTGACGGTGGCTCTGAACTTCTATGCCACCGGCTCCTTCCAATCAGCTGCTGGGGACATTGCTAACATATCCCAGTTCGCCGTCCATTGCTGCATCCACCAGGTCACCAATGCCCTTTTCAGAAGGAGACGCCAATTCATCCCTTGGGGGTCGGCCTAGATGAGGTCTGGGCCTCGAGGGGCCGGCTGGTGAATGCTGCAGCTGTGGCTGGCCAGCATCAGTCGGACCAGCATCTCGTGGCAGCTCCACTGGGGGAGTGACAGTGGCGGCTGGAGGAATGGGGGCAAGCTGGTGTATGGCAGGCCGCCGCTGGTCAAGTGACACATTGGCACTTGCCCGGGCCCGCACTGCAGCATGCGCTGCCATGTGCCGAACAACAGACCGCTGTGCTGCTACAGCGCGGCGGGTGTCCTGGCGATGCCTGGCTGACGCAGCGAGTGTGGCAGCAGTGAGTGCCCATGCTGCCCTGGTCTGTGACCGCATCAGACCAGCCAGTGACTGCACGGCACCACTGATCAGCTGCCCACTCGCTGCCTGTGCTTCCACGAATTCGGCACGACTCGTGTCCTGTGCTGCCCCGAATAGCTCCAAACTCCTGGCCTGTGAGGCCCCGAACTCGGCCACACTATGAGCCAGGGACTCGATGGCCTCAGGCATCCGTGCCACAACCCCCATGAGCTCGGTGTGCCGGCGCTTCGAGTCCACGGACATTTGATCGAGGAGGCGCAGCTCCTCGGAGTTGACCGTCGGCGGACTGGAGGCCGGACTCTCCCTCTGGGGAGAAGGCCGCCGAGCTGGCCGACCCTTCCCGCGTTGCTGGATGCCACTGGGCCCAGCAACTACACCCTTCTGGGAAGAAGGCCGCTGAGCAACTGCACACCCCCTGCGTTGCTGCACGCCACTGGTCCCAGGAGCGACACTCCCCTCCGACACTTCCCCCACGCTCTCCTCCAGGGAAGACGTGTCCCCTACATTGGCATCCCCTGGCACGGGTGAGGGTTCCCCTGATGGGCCGCCTTCCTCTTCCTCTTCCTCCTCCTCCTCCTCCTCCTCTTCCGAGGGGCTGTCAGTGGCAGCTTCAGGGACCTCCTCCTCACCATCTGAAAGCAGGAAGGGACAAGAGTAGCTTTAGATTGAGGAGAGGGCGTCAGCGAGGGAGGCATGAGTGGTGGCATTCAGCGCATTGGTCGGACAGTGGCAAAGGATGTAGATCTGATGCGCAAGTGGGACGAGAGAGGTCCAAAAGGTGATGTCCTTACCATTGGTGCCCAGAACAGGGTCGGCATCTCCACTGGCAACGGGGCCAATCACCCAGGCTCCCATGAGGCGACCCACGCGCTCTTCCAGGTCAGTGAGCTGCTGGATCTGGGGACCGCCTCCCCCGGTCTCAGTCCGGCTCTTCTGATTGTGGGCCAGCTTGGCCTGCAAGAGAAAGGACGGCCTCTAAGTACGTGTGTAGCCCTCATCTGGTGTGCACTGCCTCCCATGGTCGAATAGCTTGGCCAGTGTGGAGCCCTGATCTGGTGTGCACTGCCTCCCATGGTCGAATACATAGGCCAGTGTGGAGCCCTGATCTGGTGTGCACTGCCTCCCATGGTCGAATAGCTTGGCCAGTGTGTCAAGTGCAGAATGTGCAATTGATGTTCATGCCAGTCCCATAGCTGCTGGATGAGGGCTGGCCATTAGGGCTTTCAGGTCCCTTTGCCCATAATGTGAGGTGCACATGCAAGGATGAGGAGGACACTGGAAAGGCTACTCACCCTGACAATCCTCGTGAGGTCATTGAACTTTTTTCTGCATTGGATAGAGTTCCTGGGGACCTCGCTGTTGGCTGTCACCCTGATGGCAACCTCCCTCCAGGCTTTCCTGTAGACGCTGGTCGCAGGCTTCTTCCCACTGTCCGGGAACAGGTGTTTGCGTCTCCTCTCCAAAGCCCCAACCAGCAGCTTCAAATCATGGCCAGTGAAGCGCTGCGCTCGTTCACGGGCCTGCTGCATCTTTCCCGGCGCTATTTCTGTTCAGCAGCAGTGTTTAGGCCTAGCTGGAGGGCTGCAGTGTCCAGGGCGTGGCAGCAGACGAACTCGACCCTTCCCCCTTTAAGAGCTGGCCGGCGCCAGGGTGTCTGCTGTCAATCAAGAAATGACCGCACCTGCGCTGCGCCCGGCCTCGGCGGTTTAGCTCAGCACCGCCGGCTTTGCGCCTAAAGATAGTTGTGGAACGCCAGTTTTAGCGCTCGAGCAAACTCTTAGGGCGAAGCTACTGAATATCGGCGAAGTGGCCTCGACTTTGCGCCGGGCGCAAACTTTAGCGGCCGCCCGACTTTTCCGTCCCAAAAGTGGCTATACTGAATTTCTAGGCCATTATTTTATAAACAAGCATAGTCAAAATCCTTATTTGTGATGGCCTTGAGGCAGAGTGCATTGGTGCACAAACACATTGGAGTAAATTATATAATATAGAACTCCCAGTGCCGAGCTTTGCACAGAAAAAGAGCAGGTGGATAATTGGACACAGAATTCAGCAAACCTCAATGCCTGATCAGCTTTCTATGAAGTGAGGCTCCACGCTAGGAGCACCAGCTCATAAGATTTACCCTAACTAATATATGGGCTTTCTGCCACAGTTTCCCATATACTGAGTTCACAAACTCATCTGAGACATTTAGGGGAAACAGCAAGTAGAAGCAAAAGTAAGGTTTGTACATCTCTCAGCATGCAGTTTAAGGCTTAACTGGCAAAGGTCCCATTACAACCATCTCTCATGGCATATGTTTGGGGGGAAGGTGTCTAAAGATCGAGCAACTTAGTTACAAAATAAAGAGCGTGGACATAATTACATTTCATTCTGTTTATTTTTATGTCAGGCTTTTAGTATTTAGGACCATGAATGATAGATGTTTTACATTAGAAATGACAATTACTTTTTGTAAAGCCTTGAGAATTTGTTTTGAACTTTCCCACGAGATGCATATATATTTTATAATTCGTGACTGGTAGTTAGGTGTACTCATTGCAATGCATGGATCAAGATTGCTGATGATTTCAAACTGACACTGTCACTTAGGAAACAGTTCAAAATTACAACTAAAATTGTCACCCATTTCATTACCTTGTGAAGCAACTAAATCCTTGTTGTTGCAGACTGGTTCTTGGAACTTAATTTCACAACGTCTTTGCAAATACAGAAAAGCAAATGAAAACACTGACATTATTTGAACAGGTTTAGTTTTTGAGCCACTTAAACTATAAGCTAATTTTAAAATATTTTTTAACAGGGATTATTGTTTGAAAGAGACATTAATATACCCTACTATAGTATTTGCAAGCCTGACTCCTATTCTATTTCATGTGAGTGTGGCAAAGTTTATGTTGGTGAGACTGGCCACCTTTTGGTGTCAACTAGTCAGCTCTATCACAGCCATATAATCGAAGAGGGCCTTATGCCAAATCGCAATGTAGCCAAATTGAATTGTAATGAAAGCTGTTAAAATCCAAACTAGAGACAATTTGCTTATTAATTCCAAAGAAGAATTTATCGTTAGTAGTATCTGGCTGCCTGCACTTGGAGGGAACTAAGCAATGGCTCAGAATTTTATCTGGAAATCGGAAAGCCTTGGGGAGATCGGAAAGGTCAGAAGGAGATCGGAGATCGGAATCCTTGGGGGAATCAGAGGTAGGGTGATATCTTGGGTCGGGGGAGGGAGATTTTTTGGATCACTGTGGTGGTTGGCCGATTGCGAGGAGGGAAGCAGGTAAGCTTGGGGACCAGGGGGGAAACAGTCCTGCTCCTCCTGGCCCACAAGCAGTGCTGGAAATGCACTTACCTGATGGATCCAGCCCTTCTCACCTCCCTCCAGCTGCCGGGATTCCTGTGCCTGCAAAACCTGGCTCACAGGCGTTAATAAAACTCTGCTAAAATTTGAGGCACACAGCCTCATTAAATTATTTAAATAACTGTCCCGCCTCTGGAGAGCAGGTTAATCACCCGCCACCCAACCCGCCTCTGTTAAAATCGGAAGTTCGAGGCAGGCTGGGGTCGGGTTTCAGATTTGAAATTTGAACCGGACCCCCGCCCCCCACCCCGACCCTCTTCTGCCCATCTTGGGGGATTAAAATTCCCCCATAATGTTTAATTCCAATATACATATCCAGGTCAAATTTACTCCGCCTGTCCAGAAATCTTGATTGAAGCATGACTGTTAGATACTACATCCTGAACTGAACATATAATATTCCCTAATCTTCTGTTATATCTTACTCAAAAGTCTTTTCTGAAGCACTAGGCTGGAATTTTGCCAGCGCTCAGAGGGCGGGTTCAGAGGCAGGTCTGCTGTCAAAATCTAAAAGGTTGATAGCGGATTAGGATCCCGCTCTGAACCCGCCTCCATGTCAGTTTCCCAAGTGTGGGGTCTGCCTGCACTTTGCAGACCCAGCACTGAGCGGCAGGTCAGTCAATTGAGATAGTTAAGAGGGTCTTTAAAGGTAGTTGAATAGCATTTTACCACCATTTTTCCAACTTTTCCACGAGGTTCCCATTGCTTGGGTATCACCTCAGGTATGTGTGTCGGGTTCTCTATGACTCTCCATTGCTTTGAATAGGGGACAGCTGCAAAAGTGGTATAAAAGCTATCATTTCACAACTCTTCACTTTGCAATGCCAGAAACTTGAGCCTTCAGGATTTGGAAGACACTTTTGAGCTGTATGCAGTTTGGAAGTGTTTGGAGTAAGCTCTATCCACTGTCACCTCCTTGGAGCAAGCTCTCTCACCATTGACAGATCATTTCTGTCATCTCAACTTCAGCTGCCATCTATTCCAGCAGCATCAGTGCCCTTGAAAAAATCTCATCTTGGTCCTCAGAATCACACCACCATCGGCCCCAACACCCACATCAACAGTCACACCAGCAACACCAACAACAACACCAAGGTAAGTTGATGTGAGTAAGGATGTGCAGGAGTAGGGTGGGGAAGGCAGCGTGATGAGGATGTGATGAGTGGCACAAGAGGATGAGGTTGAGTGTGGCTTTGCAGTAACATTTTGTGATCTACTGTGATCATTGAAAGGTTTGCGCCACTGCAGCCAGGTCATCCTGACAACATCCCTGCTTGTGTCCTCCTGTGCAATGTGCAACCAGGCTGCGTTGATCTCCTGGGGAGGTGTCTTCCGCCCATGGGAAGGGAAGAGAACCTCCCTGCGTGCTGTGACTCCCTCCATAAGCATATGGAGGGAGTCATGGGAGAGCCTGATTGCAGCCCTGCACCTTTGTGCAGGGCTTGTCAGTGTTTGTAGCACCTCAATGCTGTAGAACACTGACAGCACAACTGTCAAAATGAATGTGGACATGCCCCCTTTAAGGAAACCGGCTAATGACGTGTCATCAGATCTGCTTCCTTTTAATTGGCCGGGAACCTCGCAGGGTGGGCTTAACAAATCCAGTCAACAAAAAATCGCATGGAGGAAGTGGGATGAAGACGGGAGCGGGGTTTGAAGCCGCTCTGCACTCCGGCCATACCGGACTCGCCACGGTTGTTGAAATCACGGCCATAGTATTGCTACTGTTGCACAATGAATATTTGTTCTTGATTATTGTTTTTCAAGTGTTTATTTTTCAAGTTTTAGATTATCCAAAAGTTATACGAGAATACTTTTTTGTGAGTGGATAATTGATCTCATTAAATAATTTTTTGTTATATGCAATGAATACAAATTATTCAACCCCAGAAGTTATTCATTATTAGTGGGAAACATATAAAGGTAATAATCACCCTGTATTTCTTTATTACTTCTAAAACAAAACCATGAATATAAGTGACTAATTGTTACAAAATGAATTGTTTAAGTTCATACTTGATAAGATAAATGTAGAAAGTACATAGAGTAAACAAAGTTTTTGATCATTTTAGTTGATTGTTTCTGGGCTAGATTTTTTTTTAAAACACCAGTTTGTTTTTGATGATCCTGTTCAGTTAGATTTGAAATCGTGTTGCTGCTCTTTTTCAGAACTGTTCCACAGGTTTCTACAGCACAGATTATGGAGCATGTTTGCCTTGTAACTGCCATGGACATTCAGAGCAGTGCCTTGATGATTCTGGAATCTGCATTGTGAGTAGCTGCTGCTTTTATGTATTGGATATTGTTAAGTTAGATTTTTATCTTGATGACGTTTATGATTAGCTAATTCAACTGACTGAATTGAATTTTACAAGTTACCTAGCTTCTCTCTCCTCCTAGCTGCTTTCATTCCCCTATCTGGCAACTCTAATGACCATCAGACTAAGATGTTTTTCAGCTGTTTCTTTTCAGTTTACACTCTCTGTAGATAATACTAGCTAGGCAAAAGCAAGCTGAGAATGATTGCAGATGACATGGATTGGTCAGACACTTTTCAAGCAAAGCATTTTATGTCAAATGGCCATGTTTAGTATGGAGTTTATGATGATAAGTCTGACTGCTAGTAAAATAAGATGTCATCTGTCTTTGACTTACAGCTAAATGGGGATAAGGGGACTACTCCCAGTTCACACTTTCACATAAGTTGAATCCAAAGTTACACTAGCCCCTCAAAATGAGAAATAGTTTTGAATCATTGTTTAAAAATCAGCAACTGTTTAAAAATCAAAAGTGCAAATAAGCCCTTGGCTTGCATCTAAGTGTTCAGTTATTTTGAGTTTTGACTGAAAAGTTAAATCAATTTAAGAGTTAACCAGCGTCCAGTAATTGCACCCACTCCAACTGAGGCAGATGGATTTGAGTGGTTTTGACTTTTTTAGCCTGTTACTGTGCTTTCCCTTCTAGAAAGCTTTTACACTGTTCGGCATGCCTGTTGATTGTTCAGCCACACACTGCTCCCATAAAACAGGTGGGCTGTGTTCTAAGTGACAAAAGCTGAGGCTAGACTTTCTCATTATGAGACTGTTTATATACCATCATTGTGCAATCATATAATACATTTATAGGATTTGCATTTCCTCAAAACACTCAGTGATAAAGAACCTGATAAAGAACCTGATGTCACTGGAAAGGTGGGGGAAGAAGCCAGATCACAAGCTGGAAAGTAGTCAACAGATGGGTATGAACAACGATATCCAAAGCAACATATATGAATGGGAGAACAGAAACATACAGACACTGTGGAACTTGAAAGGACTGTAGCGGCAGTAGGGAACTACAATGTAGTGGGAATAATAAAAGCATGGCTCAGTCCAGAGGATAAAAGTGAACTTAACATTTAAGAATATAGATTGTTTGGAAAATAAAGAGTTGACAGAAAAGGAGTTGGTGTATTCTATGGGAGGTAAATGAAGTTGACCCTGTGGGAGGGGGCCAGACTTTAAATGAACTACTCTGGTTAGACATCCCAAATATGAAAAAATCCAAGCTAACACTACCCGCCTCCTCAATGAAAATCCAGCCCTAAGGGTATGCTATACATCTCCAGGTCAGCAAAAAGAGGAGGACAGTTTGCTCTACAAAGAAATAAAAAGGATATGTGAGAATACAAAGGATTTTTGACTGGAGACTTCAATCAACCAAATATAAACTGCGAAAACCCAAGTGGTTTAGAGTCAGAGTTGGTAAATGAAATGCATAACTGCTTCATTACTCAGTTCATCAAGGAAGTGATGAGAAGCAGTGCTCATGTTGATCTGCAATTTATGAATGACTCAGGCAATGTGCAGGAAATCTATAATGCTCTGGTCAAACCACACCTTGAATATTGCGCCCAGTTCTGCTTACCAAGAAATGAGAGACATTCAAGCATTGGACACAAGCCATGGTGTGGAGATGCCGGAGTTGGACTGGGGTGGACAAATGTAAGAAATCACACAACACCAGGTTATAGTCCAACAGCTTTATTTGAAATCACAAGCTTTCGCCTGAAGAAGGAGCGGCGCTCCGAAAGCTTGTGATTTCAAATAAAGCTGTTGGACTATAACCTGGTGTTGTGTGATTTCTTACATTGGACACAATGCAGAGATGAGCCAAATGAGGCTTTTCTCCAGGGTCAGGGGTCTGGGTTACGAAGAAAGACTAGAGAAAGTTGGGCATCAGAACTTGTAAAATACTTTGCCTTTTCTAAACTCAAAAGCTTCCTAGAAATTCTCAAAACAGACACAAGCACAATGGTAAGCAGTCTGTCCATGTTGCCAGTGTGAGGAGCGTGAGTCAAACCCCCTTGCTGTGCCCCAAGCTGCTTCATTACAAATCCTGTTCAGTGGCTGCTGAACATGGAAACCATGTGATATGGCATTGAAGCTGTATCACTGCTTAAATTGAACTGCGTTGACTGGTGATAAAACTTTATCAAGTGCTGGCCAAGAGAAATGGACACAGAAGTCCAAATGCTGACTGACTGTATAAAGCACAGACGGTTGGCATATGTGCATCACACGCAATATTAAGTTTAACATATTTTACTTTTATTTGAGTTAAAAAAAAACGGATTACTGTGCCGGTCAGCTGAGCTCTGGGTTTGTTTTTTCCAAGCTTCTTTAGTTTTTTCTGTTACCTCCTAGATGCAAACCTTTGAATATTTTCAAATTCAAACATTTAAGAATAGACAGCAACAAGAATTTTAATGGGTATCCTGGGTTATATATTTAGCACCTGTACAAGACTTCAGAAACAGCCGTCTGATCCTTTTGAAAGGGTGACAATTACCAATAGCCAAGTATGATTTTTGATCTAAAAATGACTTTTGTACCAGTCTAGCCCAAATAAAGTCTGGTGTTCATTT
The DNA here is from genome assembly GCF_052327205.1 of Somniosus microcephalus. NCBI lineage: Eukaryota > Metazoa > Chordata > Chondrichthyes > Squaliformes > Somniosidae > Somniosus > Somniosus microcephalus. The sequence goes on along the minus strand of NC_140995.1, from coordinate 143,131,947 downwards.
GTACTAAAATCAATTCTGTAAAAACATCAAATTCATGCTATAACAATACTTTGATTTGCAACATTTTATGTTTTTATTCTCCTACTGTATATGTTGACCTTGTTTTTAGACAAATTTGATGAAGATTAGTGAAGATTGTTTACAGAATGTTCTGAAAATGTTGGATCACAAGTACTGCCTGGTCTCTAATTATAGATTGCAGTATTTAGTACCCATCCACCCACAGGCAATTTTAGATATTATTTGTGACTAAAACCAGCTCTACTATTCACAAAATTGTGTATGTGAAGTTTATCATTTCCATGTGAGTTACGCCATCGAACAGCAGAGTAAGTAGTGTCACATAGATTAAATGGCTATTATTTCCATTGTCTTTGCTGTTTTAAAATAGTTGTTAGCTACTGGCAATATAGGTATACTACACGGGAAGTTTGAATTGGTCTGCCCGCTGACACTGATTTTCATCTGAAAGCGCGAGCAAATGGACACAGGGGTCCAACATTGATGGCCCACATAAAACACAGACAGACAGAAAAAAAACCTTTCTATCCCTGCCGAGCAGGTTTTCACCTCCACTCCCCTCCCCTCTACACTGAAAACATCTAGGCCTCCACTTTCTGCTCCCCTAACGCTGAGCAACATTGTTTTATTGCATTTCCAATATCAGCTTGAATAATCCCAATTCACACCTGGTGCAGAGTTGGCATTTTATGAAAACCCAGCTATTAATACTCAACTGCCTGTGAGTGAGAAGGCTGCTCGGGATGTTCTTAAACCGTTCCTTGATGTTTTGCCAATTTATCTCTTCTGTGCATGCATGATGTGGCATATGTGCAGGAGAGATAAACCTGCACGGTTTTAAAGTTTCTAGAAATGTAAACATGGGGATCACTGTATGAGTAGCATTCATGGAGGGTTGAAAAGCTGCTGATTTTCTCTGTCCCCTCCCCTCCTGCCTTTACTGAGCACATTAACTCCTTTCTGGGATACAGTTCCATAGATGCTGAGTGCCCCCCAGCATGAATGTTGACAGTGAGTGTCAGGAGGCTATATGACCACAAGAAGTTCAGAGGGGGGGCCCCGTCACAGCCATGCTCGATCTTGTCCCCTCACCTGATGCATGCATATACACACGTACTTTCCAGCAGCAACCACTGGGTATCCGTCGACAGCTGATCTCTGGTTCTTTTCCATTCCTAACATAGGGTATTAGGATCAATCATTGTGCCACATTTTCTTGTTCTCACTGAGACCAGCAAACTCAGAACAGATTAGTCATCAAACCTAAGACTTTTCTGGTGATTATGATTTAGCTAAGCACTGAATAAAACTCGATAGTCCAGCTGAGGAACCCCATGGATTTCAGTTCCAACAATATCTTGATCACTAAATTCTTGATGCTTCCTTATTTCTATCTTGTGTCCCATATGCTTTGAGCATTACTAATGGTTAGATCCAGAACAGCTTCTGACTGCCTTGGGTTTGGCAAAATGAGTAAAAATACTGCAAACCTCTGATAACATGTATTTAGTTTTTCCTCTGCTGGTTTCTCAGTAAATTCCAGTTATAATCCCTATAATTGTCATTTTGACTTTATTACAGGGATCCCTATTCATTCTATCCTCCCCTCTTGTCCAGAAGGTTTATTACAGCAACCAATAACTACCGTGCAAAATTCGCTTCTATCGTCCCTGGAGGTGATTTGAGTGCTAAATCAGGTGCGACACACCTCTCTTAAGGCGCAAACATCAGGGAGCGAGGCGCTACCTCAGAACGCTACCGAAGCTCAGGCAATGTCAGTTACCATGGAAGCCAGACAGACTGGTGCCATCCAGTTCTTAAAGGGGAGGGGCCATCTTGCTGGCCAGCCACTCCCTGCTCATTGCAGCCTTGAATCTCAGTCTGGAGAGACCTCAAAAGCAATTGTGTTGGAAGCACTAATGGATAGGCCCAGGGAAAGAGCTCAGCACTTAGGAACCTCAAAAGTGATGCTGAGGGCCAAATCTCCTTAGGACAGCATTAAAACAAAACATTTTGCTGACAAGAAAAGGCAGGAAGTGCCCGCCTTTAAATAGCGCTCCCCCAGCCACTTCCTGACTTGAAAACGTTCCCCTCTACCTGTCGTTCCTAGCGGCAAGCGCTAAGGCAGGGGGCGCGACTCAATGTCCGGTCTGGGGCGCTACCGGGGCGTTGCACATTTGACTGACATCATGATCTGCGGGGGCAGGAGATTGTGGCGGTAGTGTTTAGTGCCACCGCAAAATGACTGGTCAATTTCGCGAGCGGCACTAAAATCGTCACACTCGGGCGCTATGTTCCTTGCGCCCTGTTAGCGCTAACGGGAGGTGCTAACCAACTGAATTTCCCCCCACCCCGGAGATTTTACAACTGTTGAAATTGATCCATTTTCAATATTTTACTGTAAACTCCACAATGCCAGATAAAAAAAAGCCTGTCAAAAAACCCAGTAAAAGATGGTAAAGTGGACTTTTGCTGCCAGGCTTACATAATAAATAATTTTAAAAAATGATGGCCGGTTGAAAAAACAAAATGTCTGGCCAAAAAATGGACACATGGCCCCCTAATATGGCCATTTTACTTGTAAAACATGTAAGAATCTGCAAAGTGATGCCAGATAACCCTAATGTCACGTTATTGCTATCACTGTTGTTTGGCAACCACACAGCCTATGATGATGTGATTAGTGGTTCATATTATCCTGACTAGCTGGCAAGATGTTTCCCTTGGAGCAGCATGGTTCTGCAGCTGACTAGATGTTTAAAATCATCCACAATTTAAAGTGACTTATTTAAGTTAACCTCATAGAAATAGCAGTTTGTTGTGAATCATATTTGTTTTAATTCGGAAGTTTAAATATACTTGACTGTCATATAGAGTTTGAGGCAGTGATTCTTAAAAACCTAGGACATTTTGATACAAGAAACTAAACTTAATTGTGCATCTTCTATTATATTGCTCGTTGTATATTGGAGTACGTGCTGGTTTGAAATCTCGGTGCACCAAATGTCAGTTATGCACAGTACTTATTTTGGGAAAAAGGGAGGGAGGAGCACACATACATTAATGAAAAAAAACTTAACGGCCTAGAAATTGAGTTTTGGCTTAGCCAGGGCTTTAGCGCCGGAAGTTAGTGCCGACGCTAAGTCCCCCTGCGCGCGCCAAAAATTCAGCAGGGCCGCGCCCAAACGGCTGCCGGCGCTACTGAAGGGTCTTTGCGGCGGTAAATCGGCGCTAACTGCCGTTTCGCGCCGCAATTCCGGCGCTGCGGCACCCGATGCGGTGCGGCAGGCTCGGGAAGTGCAGGCCTCCTCCTTCCCTTAAGGAGGAGCTGCCTGCACCCGGCCGTGGCCCGCGAAAATCTTTTTAAAAATGAGCCCGGCACCTCGGACAAGTGCCGGGCTTGCTTCTGTTCCGGGGGCGGGGGGGGGGGAAGTCCGGGGAGGGAGCTGCGGCCAGGCGGCCGGCGGGAAAGCGGCCGGCCGCCGCGGGGCCTTTAATGCGCCGGCGCAAAGACTTGTAAGACTCTGTTGCCAGAGTCTTAGTTGCGGCTGCCACGGGCGAGGCGGCCGCAACTGAATTTCGGCGCTGGGGCCCGTCGGCATGGCAACCGGGACGCTGCGCACACCGATGACGTCATCGGTGCCGGCGCAGCGCTACCAGTCTACCGTGGCGGAAGGGCCCCAGGCAATTTCGGCGCCGGCGCCAATTGCAGCGCTAGGCCCTCTAGCGCCGCAAAATCGGCGCTAAGGGCACTCAATTTTTAGGCCAACGTTTCAGATTAGCTGGAAAGAAATTCTGCCTTAGTAAATGGAATTTTTCAACCCTGATCTGGGTTACTTTATACCATACTAGAGTTAAACAGTTATATTACAGAGAGTGCCAGATTGAACCCTGAATTCAGTTCATAGCAGAGGGAAACAACAGAATTAACCTAAGAGTCTTGGCTGTATGTTGAATATGATGGTGAACAATGACTTTTCCCACTGTAACTGTATTTGAAATGCAATTAATTCATGCAGAAACAGGGTCATTAGAGGCCAATTTATCTCTATTACAGCACTGAATTGGGCCGAGTTATGTAGGTTTTGATTTATACCGAACTAGTCACTCTCAAAAATGGGTCTTTTCAGTAATTACAGGCACCATGCCAAATTTTCAGTATGCTGCTTCAGAGAGATATTGTGTTACTGGAGCCTTAAGTCTGGCAACCATGAAGGAAGTCTTTGCTTCTTTCCCCTATTCTCATTATTAAACATGCAGTAAAATTGCAACAAAAATATATAGCAGTAAAGGAAATTGTTTGTTCAGAGTTTTAAAAAGTGCAAATAATTTTACGACACTGATTTATTCTCACAAGACCTGCTCGCACTTCATAACAAAGAAACAATTGCAACATAGCAAGAAAAAAGTTTAAAACTAATAGATCCAATTTTTTGGATTATTGTGGTTGCCTCCCAGGGTTTATCTGAAGTGCTTGAAGAAGCTTACTTCACTCCTTGTTAAAGGGCTTCAGGCTCCTTGAAAAACAAGAGGCCCTTTTTAGCTTAATCCAACAAGACCAGGATGTACATCACCTCAGAAACTGACTTCACTCAATGCCTTTATTAAGCAAATTCCAGGGGCATAGACAAGTGTATCTGGCCAATAACTGGCTTAGCTATCCATTGCCAGATATGGCTGATGTGCCTCAATTATTCCGAGACTCGAAGTTAGCAGAACAAAAGTAAGGCTTTTATTAACTCAGAACATAACACGTAAAATAGAGAGATGTCTACCTTCAGGAGGCTGAACCCGACTGAAGTTAGATTACAAAGGAGCCAGGTATGGGCGGAGCCCTGCACACAACCAGTTCCAGCACATTCCAATACATAATACATGAGGACTGGGGGAAGGGAAAAGACACAGAAAGCAGGCAGTTACAAGACACAGAAAACAGGCAGTGATGAATGGAATATATTTCATCACATTCACCCCTTCTATAGATTTAGTCTGTTCGGGGGTTTGATAGTCCTCTGCGACCGACGTGGCTGTTGTGGTGCCGCGGGTGTCGGCTGGGTGTCCCCGGTAGCCTCCTGGGTCTCTGCCGGGGGTGCCGCCGGGGTTGTTGAAGGGGTAGTTGGTGGGGGTGCCGTTGGTCGATGTTCTTCCGGGGGTGATGAAAGAATAGTGGGTGGGTAAGGGTTGCTGTGATCGTCGTCGCTGCTATTGCCGTGGTTGTTGTCGATGCCGGCTGGGGCGACGTCTTTTATGGACACGGTGTCCTCCCTTCCGTCGGCGTGCCGGACATATGCGTATTGGGGGTTGGCGTGGAGTAGGTGTACTGGCTCCACGAGAGGGTCCGTCTTGTGGCCCCTCACATGCCTTCGCACGAGTACCGGACCTGGGGTGGAGAGCCATGACGGCATGGATACGCCTGAGGTGGATTTCCGAGGAAAGACAAACATTCGTTCATGAGGCGTGGCATTAGTGGCCGTACACAATAGCGACCGTATCGAATGGAGCACATCCGAGAGGACTTCCTGCCAGCGGGAGATAGGGAGGCCCTTGGTCCTTAGAGCTAGAGTGACTGCTTTCCACACTGTCCCGTTCTCTCGCTCCACCTGGCCGTTACCCCGGGGGTTGTAGCTGGTGGTACGGCTCGTGGCGATCCCCTTGGACAGCATGTACTGGCGTAGCTCTTCACTCATGAAGGACGCCCCCCTATCCGTGTGGATATAGCTCGGCATACCGAACAGGCAGAACAGGCAGTTGAGGCATTTAATGACCGTGGCGCTGGTCATGTCTGGGCAGGGGAAGGCGAATGGGAAACGGGAGTATTCGTCCACAATGTTCAGGAAGTAAACATTGCGGTCGACGGACGGGAGGGGGCCCTTGAAATCTAAGCTGAGCCGCTCGAAGGGCCGTGTAGCTTTGATTAAGTGGGCTCTATCTGGGCGGTAGAACCGAGGCTTGCACTCAGCGCAAGTGCGGCAGTTCCTGGTCAGAGACCGAACTTCCTCAATCGAGTAGGGTAAGTTACGGGACTTTATGAAGTGGAACAGCCGCGTGACCCCTGGGTGGCAGAGGTCGTTGTGGAGGGTCTGTAGCCGATCCTCGGTGGCGCTGGCACACATCCCTCGTGAGAGGGCGTCAGGGGATTCGTTAAGGGCCCCTGGCCGGTAAATGATGTCGTACTCGAAAGTGGAGAGCTCGATCCGCCACCTAAGAATCTTATCATTTTTAATCTTCCCCCTCTGTTTATTGTTGAACATAAACGCTACCGATCGCTGGTCGGTAAGTAGGGTGAAGCGTTTGCCGGCTAGGTAGTGGTGCCAGTGGCGCACTGCCTCCACGATGGCTTGGGCCTCCTTTTCCACGGAGGAGTGTCTGATCTCGGGGCCTTGGAGGGTCCTCGAGAAGAAAGCTACGGGCCGCCCCGCCCCGCCTGGTTGAGGGTGGCCGCCAAGGCGAAGTCGGACGCATCACTTTCCACTTGAAATGGAGTGTTCTCGTCCACTGCCTGTAGCGTGGCCCGCTCAATATCCTGCTTAATGCTTTTGAAGGCGGCGTGGGCCTCAGCAGAGAGCGGAAAAGAGGATGCTTTCAAGAGGGGGCGGGCTTTGTCGGAGTAGTTGGGGACCCATTGGGAATAGTAAGAAAATAACCCCAGGCACCTTTTCAGGGCTTTGGGAGTGTTGGGCAGGGGCAGCTCCCGTAGGGGGCGCAATCGGTCGGGGTCTGGTCCGATTTCCCCATTCTCCACCACGCTGCCCAGTATGCAGAGGCGCGTGGTGTTGAAAACGCACTTGTCCTCGTTATAGGTGAGGTTGAGTTTTTGTGCGGTTTTCAGGAACCTCTCGAGTTTCGAGTCGTGATCCTGCTGGTTGTGACCGCAGATGGTGACGTTGTCGAGGTAGGGGAAGGTTGCCTGCAAGTGGTGGTCATCGACCATGCGATCCATCTCCCTCTGAAAGACCGAGACCCCGTTCGTCACCCCAAAGGGGACTCTGAGGAATTGGTAGAGGCGTCCGTTCGCCTCGAAGGCGGTGTACGGGCGGTCCTCTGGTCTGATAGGGAGCTGGTGGTACGCTGACTTGAGGTCGATGGTGGAGAACACCCGGTATTGGGCGATTTGGTTCACCATTTCTGATATGCGGGGTAGCGGGTAGGCGTCTAGTAGGGTGTACCTGTTGATCGTTTGACTATAGTCGATCACCATCCGTTTCTTCTCGCTACCCCTTACCACTACCACTTGGGCGCGCCACGGGCTGTTGCTGTGTTCAATAATGCGCTCTTTCAGGAGCCTGTCTACCTCGGTCGCGATAAACCGCCTGTCCTCCCAGCTGTACCTCCTGCTTTTGGTCGCTATTGGCCGGCAGTTAGGGGTAAGGTTCGCGAATAGCGAAGGCGGCTTTACCTTCAGGGTAGCCAGACCGCACACTGTGAGGGGCGGCTGGGACCCACCGTACTTGAGCGTGATGCTTTGGTGGTTGCACTGGAAATCCAAACCCAAGATCACGCTCGCACATAGATTCTTCATGATTAATACTTTAAAATTATCATACACAGTTCCGTTAACGCACAATTGTACCGTGCAGTAACCCAGAATGGTCGATGTCTGGGTTTTATCGGCCATAGAGATGGTACCCTGAGCAGGGACCACCTTTAGGGAGAGTTGTTGTGCCAGTTCAGGGTGGATAAAACTCTCTGTGCTTCCACTGTCAATTAAGCATTTAACCCGGCACCCATTTACCTCGATGTCCACCATTGATTTGGATAGCGGATGCGGCCTGGTCTGGTCCACTGTGACCGATGCCACTGTAGGGCCCTGATCGAGACAAGATGGCGTCCACGCTGTCTGCTCATAAGATGGCGGACCCCACGAGGTCGGGCAAGATGGCGTCCAAGATGGCCGCTCCCACGGCGCACACGCGGCGGTGGCGGGTTTTCCGGCGGTTGGTTTTCCGGCGGGGTTCCCTCTGCACACCTTCCCGAAGTGCCCCTTCTTACCGCACTTAAAGCAGGTGGTGCCTTTCGCCGGGCACAGGTTTCTGGTGTGCTTTGGCTGCCCGCAGAAGTAGCAGTTGGGCCCTTGACGCGTCGCGGCTGTCGTAGGGCTTCTGGGGGGAGAGCTGGGCCCCGCCGGTGTCGGGCTGCCGGGCGGGGAAGATGCCTTCCAAGATGGCGGCGCCCTCGGCGCACACGTGGCGGCGTGGGCGGCGCGGGCTGAAGAGTAGGCGTCTGAGTTTCTCTGGGCCATCTCCAGGGACCGTGCGGTGTCCGCAGCCTGTTTCAGGTCCAACTCCGTTTTTTCCAGCAGTCTTTGCCGGATGTGAGTGGAGCTGAGGCCTGTGATAAAGGCATCGCGAACAAGCTCGTCGGTGTACACTGCGGCTTTTACATCTCGGCACTTGCAGTCCTTGCCAAGCTTTTTCAGGATGCTTAGGAACTCCTCCACCGATTCCCCAGGTCGCTGTGCGCGAGTAGCGAGTAGATGCCTAGCATACACCTCATTCGTAGGCTGCTGGTAATGCGCCTTTAAGGTGTTGCAGGCGGCCAGGTACGTATCGGCGTCTTGGATGAGGGGGTAAACCCGGTGGCTTACCCAATTCCGTAGCATTCCGAGTCTCATCTTCGCAGTGTCCGTAGCGTCTTTGACGGCTGCGGAATTGTCCAGGAAGAATTCCATACAGTCAAACCAGTGTCCGAAGCGTGCTGATGCGTCCGGAGCATGTTGATCCAAATCCAAACGTTCGGGTTTCAGGAGTTGATCCATAGTGTTGAAAATTGAGTTAATAAAATTGATGTGCCTCAATTATTCCGAGACTCGAAGTTAGCAGAACAAAAGTAAGGCTTTTATTAACTCAGAACATAACACGTAAAATAGAGAGATGTCTACCTTCAGGAGGCTGAACCCGACTGAAGTTAGATTACAAAGGAGCCAGGTATGGGCGGAGCCCTGCACACAACCAGTTCCAGCACATTCCAATACATAATACATGAGGACTGGGGGAAGGGAAAAGACACAGAAAGCAGGCAGTTACAAGACACAGAAAACAGGCAGTGATGAATGGAATATATTTCATCACAATGGCTGGATCACATCTTGCTCTACCAGGTCTTACTCTCTTCGGCCAAAACCACCCATTAATCTTGAAGCATTCTGGAGAGCAAAGATAATCCCTCGGCATCTTTTTTCAATTACCTATTGTCTCCTTTATACCAAACCCTGCCTCCTCCACCCTGATCCTTAACAACAAGTGCGAGGACCTCATGAAATTTTTTTGCCAACAAGATAAAAACTATCCACTCAGCTGCCCCTTCGGCTTCCCCCTACCCATGTCAAACCTCTCTCTCTCTCTCGAGAACCTCCACCGTAGCACTGAATCCCCTTCTCTCTCTAATATCTCTACCATCTTCCTTCATACAATACAATTACAATACAATACAATTAAATTTTATTTGTCATATATGCAGCAGACATGTGTACGGCACAATGAAATGTTGATTTTTACGAGTCCTCCCAACATTGGAATAAATATGGCACAACAAAGATAAAATACTGATAGAAATACAGTAATAATAAATAAAACAACAGTAATAAATAATAATAAATTATACATTCATGAGTCTTATGGCCTGGGGGTAGAAGCTGTTTCGAAACCTGCTGGTACGAGACCGTATGCTTCGGTATCTCTTACTGGATGGGAGCAGGGTGAAGAGGTTGTGGCTGGGGTGGCTCGCGTCTTTGATGATTCTCAGGGCCTTCCCCCGGCACCTCTCGGGGTAGATATCCTGGACAGCAGGTAGTTTAATTCCTATAGTATGTTGTGCAGCTTTCACCACCATCTGTAGAGCCTTGCGGTCTGTGGCGGTGCAGTTGCCATACCAGGTAGTGATGCAGCCGGACAGGATACTCTCGATGGTGCACCGGTAGAGGTTGGTGAGAATCTGGGGGGCCATTCCAAATTTCTTCAGTCTCCTGAGGAAGAACAGGCATTGGCATGCCTTCTTCATTACGACGTCGATGTGATGTGACCACATTAAGTCCTCCGTAATGAATACACCCAGGAATTTGAAGCTGCTGACCCTCTCCACCTCAGCCCCTTCGATGTAGATTGGGGTGTGTCCCTCCCCCTGCCGCTTCCTGTAGTCCACAATCATCTCCTTTGTTTTGCTGATGTTGAGGGAGAAGTTGTTGTACTTGCACTATTCTGCTAGCGCTCTTACCTCCTCCCTGTAGCCTGTCTCATCACTACCTGTGATCAGGTCTACAGCGGTAGTGTCATCAGCAAACTTGATGATGGAGTTGGAGTTGTGCGTGGCCACGCAATCATGAGTAAACAGGGAGTACAGAAGGGGGCTGAGCACACAACCCTGGGGTGCTCCCGTGTTCAGGATCAGTGTTGAGGAGGTGTTACTGCCTATTTTCACCACCTGGGGTCTGCCCGTCAGGAAGTCCAGGATCCAGTTGCATAGGGAGGTGTTAAGTCCTAGCTCACTGTGCTTGTTGACAAGCTTGGAGGGGATAATGGTATTGAATGCTGAATTATAATCAATGAACAACATTCTCACATAGGTGTTCCTCTTATCCAGGTGTGATAAGGCAGTGTGCAGTACAGTGGCGATGGCATCATCCCTAGATCTTTTTGGGCGGTAAGCAAATTGGAGTGGGTCCAGTGTGTCAGTTAGGAAGGAGTTGATGTGGGTTTTGACCAGCTCTCAAAGCACTTCATGATGACAGAAGTGAGTGCTGTGGGGCGGTAGTGGTTTAAATAGGTTACTTTCGTTTTTTTGGGGACTGGAATAACCGATGTCATCTTGAAGCAGGTGGGGACTACAGACTGGTACAGTGAATGGTTGAATATATCCATAAACACGGCTGCCAGCTGGTCAGCGCATGCTCTAAGGACACGCCCAGGGATTCCATCTGGACCGGGTGCTTTGTGGGTGTTCACTCTCTTAAAAGTCTTGCTCATGTCAGCCACGGAAATTGAGAAGACCCGGTCGTCCTGAGCCGTGGGCGCCCTTGTAACAGGCCAGTTGTTGTTGGCCTCAAACCGGGCGTAAAAAGTGTTAAGCTCGTCCGGGAGAGAGGCATTGCTGGGCATGACACAGCTGGGTTTCCCTTTGTAGTCCGTAATAGATTGTAGTCCACTCCACATCCTTCGCGAATCGGAGCTATGATAGTGTGACTCCACTTTATCCGTGTATTTTTTTTTGCATTTTTGATGGTTTTTCTTAGCTCGTACTTTGCTTTCTTGTACTCATCTATGTCCCCAGAGTTGAATGTGATGGACCGTGCTTTTAGCATAGCACGGATATCGCCATTTACCCATGGTTTCTGGTTGGGAAATGTTCGTACAGCAATCCTTGGAACAACGTCATCTATGCATGGCATCTCATCCATGAGACCCACCTCCTACTTCCTCAAACTAATTCCCATTAAACTGCTGACCATTCAACTTCCTTTCCTGGCCCCCATCCTAGCTAACATTGTAAATGGTTTCCTTTTCTCAGGCACTACAAAGCCACTACTATTGTCCCACCCTCTCGGAAATACAGACCGTCTCCCCATCTCCTACTTCCCCTTCCTCTCCAAAGTTATAGAATGTGTTATTGCCGCCTAAATCCATGCCCACATTTACCACAACTCTCTGTTGAAATCACAAATAATAACTGGCTGAAAACCGAACATAAATCTCATCATTAAAAGGGTTGCTACGTCAGTAAGCACCAGCCCTAACTTTCCGCAGTGAGTTTAATTTGTTTTAATAGAGAATGCAGCAATTTCTTGACACTCACGAGGAGGTTGACGGCGAGCTCCGTTTTTTGCAAGGCTAACGGTAGAGTGGCGGAAATTGTCCAGCAACTTGTGGTGATTCCCAACTCACGCCGCATTTGGTCCTCGTCCCAAATTGCTGACTTTCTTTTACACACAAATAATGGTGAGCTCATTTAACTCGCCATTGTTTTCCCAACAAATTCTGGGCCAATGGGTATCCCTCTTCAGACTGCGTAGGACTCTTTTATGGGCTTATTTTATCTGGCTTCATCAGATCATCTTAACATAGAAACATAGAAGATAGGAGCAGGAGTAGGCCATTCGGCCCTTCGAGCCTGCTCCGCCATTCAACGAGATCATGGCTGATCATCCAAACCCTAGCACCCGGTCCCTACACCGACAGCCATCCCACCCAAGCCCTATCCCCGTAACCCCGTAACCCCACGTATTTAATCCTCCCTAACACTAAGGGTCAATTTTTATCATGACCAATCAACCTAACCCGCACATCTTTGGACTGTGGAAGGAAACCGGAGCACCTGGAGGAAACCCACGCAAACACGGGGAGAATGTGCAAACTCCACACAGACAGTCACCCGAGGCCAGATTTGAACCCGGGTCCCTGGCACTCTGAGGCAACAGTGCTAACCACTATGCCACCGTGCTCACTTGAGCCTGTGTGAATGATTCTGTCAGGAGTCTTGCCTCTGTCACTCAATACTGGGGATGAGAGGCTTTAGTTATGAGGAAAGATTAGAAAAACTGAGCCCCTTTTCATTAGAACAAGAGAAGATTAAGAGGAGATTGCTAGACATGTTTAAAATTATGAAACACCTTGATGAAGTACATTAGGAGCCAGAGCGAATACATTTAAGCTCATCAAATAATCAAAGGCAGAAGTTAGGCAAGGAATGCCCTACCATACACAGTGGTGATAGCAGAATCCATTATAGCTTTTAAAAGGGAAATGGATAAATATTTGGGAAAAAAAGATTATGGGGAAAGGGCTGGGAATGGAGCTAAGTGGATAGCTCTTTCTGAGACCTGCTAACATATGAGGGGCTGGATTGCCTCTTCTGTGCGGCAAGATTCTATTATTTTCACTGACTAAAAAGGGCATTGTGTTTTTAAGCATTTATTAACACTTGCATAGCATTAAACTGTGGATTCACTCTGCAGCCGGTGGAACCATTTATAGAAAGTAATGGGGGCTAAATTGGGCCATATAGTGCCCATTTTTCAGGCACCAGGTGGCCACATAAGTATCAAAAATTGTGTCCGAGATGCTCGCGCACACTTCCGACAGGAAATGTGCACGACATCATCTTGGTAAAAGACAAACAAGAGGCATCCTTTAGCCACGTCTGCAGCAGACAATAGTCCATTTGCAAATAAAGGGTCTAACGCCTGCTTCTGGTCCCTGCTGCGACCTTGGTTTGCCCTGAGGCAGACAGCGCCAGTGCTGGTTGCCTCCAGGAAAGCCAACTCTAAACACCACATAAGTAAAAGAGGTAAGGACTGACCATAATCACCGCCGCTCCCAGTCCCGAGATCTCTGCCCTTCCTCCTGACCCTGGCCTCCAGGCTCCATCCTCCCCCCCGATCTCCCACCGGCCCCAGCCCCAGCCCTGACCCCGACCCCCTAGCCCCCCCTGACAGCAATCCCAACCCCTCAACAGTATACTGGCCTGAGATCTCCCTACCCGATCCCTGACAGCACTCCCAACCCCCGAACATACTCCCAAAGCCTGCGATCTTCCTATTCAATTACCCACTGTACCCCGATCAAGGGCTCCAAGGCCCACCGTTCCTCGTCTGGACCGCCGAAATCCAACTCGATCATTTACCTGGAAATTGGAGCACTAATCTGTGCGGCAACTACCACAGCACCACTTACATTATGATGAGGTCCGAGGCCCAAAATCCGGAGCTCCTTGGACCTTACCATTTGAGGGCGGGTGAGGCGGCACCCCTGAATTTATTTCCCATTATGTTTTCAGACAATCATAGTGCAAGATTATCAGAAACCCAGACAAGACACTAAAACGCCATGACTAAGACACTGAGTACCATTGGCGAATTCAGTAAATGGAGTCCCACCCTTGAGAGTCAAAGTCATGTTGCAGAGGATGGGGCAACGACAAAAGTGGGCAGAAACATTCATAAAATCACCATGAATTAATGCGTGACACTTCGAATTATTATTAAACTTAAGAAATTATCATCTAGAAATTGGTCCGCAGTGCGCCCATTTTTCGGGCCCTAGTAAAACTGAAGTCAATGTGGTTCGGGGGAAAACTCGCCAGTGGCCGGTGTCATACCTGGCACAAAGGATGATGGTAGTAGTTGTCGGAGGCTAATAATCTCAACCCCAGTAACTACTGCTGAAGTTCCACAGGCCAGTGTCCTTGGCCCTGTAGGGGGTTTTGGCGTGTGTGCCTAGTCAGCTCTGCCACTGACTGTCTCTGAGCGGTTCGAATCGCTCCCACACCTGTAGGGGGTGGTGTGTGCCCAGTCAGCTCTGCCCCTGACTGTCCCTGAGCGGTTCGAATTGCTCCCACACCCCTGGGTTCTAGTCACAGGACTTAGGTACAGACGGCGATACAGAAAAACGAGTAGACAGCTGGTTCGGTACAAGAAAACCGTAATTTTTATTAAAGGCAAAACAAAACCACAATACTGAGAATTACTAAGATAATTACAGGCATATAAAAACCAGTACACTTATTTGGGAATGGGGAACACATGGCACATCAAGGGAACAAACACATTAAAATCCCTTTATCCTTATCCCACCCCAATACCTAACTAGATTAAACTATGAGGGGCGAGGGATTCATGCTCACCAATTCGAAACCTGTTGACTTATTTTTAATGGTTGTGAGTTTTGGGGTCCGCTCTTGCTGTCCTTTGGGGTACGTCGTTGTTGCCACGTGGTCACAGGGCACGGCGATGGAGTTGTTTGTGCGAAGCACCCTCCTTTTCCTCAGTTAACGTCTTCGTTGAGTCGCGATAGGTCTTCTTCTTCTTTCTCGGGCGGTTTTGTCGCCGACAGGTTTTATAACGGTTGGGGCTTGGTTGGCGGTTTATATTGTCAATATGCTTTTACTACCCATGCTTTGAACACCAACTTATTCTTCATTGACGTTGCTAGCCATGCTTCAAACACCAACTTATTCATCAAACGCCAGCTTATAACTAGGCCGTTTGTCCCCCAACGCATCTTTCCACTGCCCTTCTCTTCCTTTACCGGTTTACAGTTTTCTTCATCTTGTCTCGTCTCGTCTGCCCGTTTGTGGCCCCGTATGTCCTGTGTCTTTTCGAATCGGGTCTCGTTCTCCTCCTGCGTTCGGCCCTCGGTGTAGTAATGGGCGTCCTTGGTGTTGAGCAGCGCAGGGAGCGAGCAGAGAGCCCGCCACGAGGGCCAGGGCACGAGCGAAGAGCAAGCGGCCAGAGCAAGAGCAAGAGAGAGAGCCCTTGGCCACCGGTGTGCCTACAATTATACCCGGTTCTTCATCCCTTATCTGTGCAGCAAATCAGATCAGCCCTTTGTCTAACTTTTGGCAGGCTCGTCCAAAATGATTATGGTCATCTACTTTAACGGCTTTTGGGCTGGTTGTCTCCTGGTTTAATGGCTTCGATATCCTGGCTGTTTGTTATTTATGAAATTTAATTGTCCTCATTCTGGCTTGATGGCTACTGTGAGCTGTTACCGGTTATGTATGCAGAAACTTAATGGCCTCGATTAGGCCCATTCTGACTTGATCTGTTCCAAGGTGAATGAATGCATATTCTGTGTTTACCTAGCTGTCTGGCTTCAGAAAGTCTTTCACAGATTCATGCATTTTAGGTTTCGTTTCAGGTTTTGAAAAATGCCTGCCTTTTTGCAGCGCCTTGCTTTTAAAATCCTGTACTTTTGGTCACGAGGTTGCAGAAGCCATTTTGGATACCCTTTTTAACTAACTTGTCCATACAGGGTCCCTTTATCCATAACTTTTGGGGAATGTGGGAATTGTGAGAACCCTACACTCCCCCCTGTTGATACTAAACTCGCTTTAAGTATCATCCTGACAAGGTGAGCAAAATTCCCGACCCTCCATAGTCAATCTTCCCCTGTAATTACCTATCTATGATCCCACGACACATGCATTTCCCATTTTGTAAAAATGTAGTGTACATAAGCATACATAGACAGATTATAGGCGTTTACACACATCCAAGCATGGAGGGGGTCCAACACCCCTGCACCACTTGGTACACATACATCTTTATTAACATAACAAATCGAAAAAGCCTTTATTAAAAATAACAAAAAGAACACAAAAAAACAACAATCTTTATTCAGAAACACAAAATAAAAGATTCAAACAGGTGTATCTCCCTCCACCTTAACATAATTCTCCTTCCAAGTCCTTTGGTTTTGGAATTCTAGTATTTGTCCTTTTCCCTTGCACTGAGTGCATACTAGGTACAATACTATTCCCAGCTGGCAAACCATGAGGATGTGGGAAGCCAGTCTAATCCATGAAGGGACCTCTATATTCTCAAAAATGTCCCACCAGGGTGGAACTACAATGTCCAATATCTTGGCCCCTATCTCTACTGTTTTCTGCTCCAGAGTGTAGAAATGTTTCTGGGAGACTATTACTGCTTTGAGTATTTTGGTAAGATGTTCTGGGAGAGGGGGGATTTCGTAGCCGAAATGCGCTACATACTTTTGCAGGTTGGTGAAATTCTCTTTTACAGTGAGGTGAACAGTGGAGGGTTCAGGAATGGGGACAATTCATTCCTGGGCCACTTGACCTTCTGCCTCGAGTTTAAAGCAGAAACTGCTGTCACTTACCGGACACCAGCTATGCTGTCCATACTGGTAGTGGGGCGCACCTGTGGTGACACAATATGTCCCACCTTCTATATATGCTACCTGTGGGGGAACATGGCCTTGTGCCATTGCCTCCATGGTACAGTTTATAGGTTTTGCGCCAGCAGCTCTAAACCCGCACTGTGGTTTTGAATCGGCGTTCAAGTGCTGGGGACACAGTATTATGTGTGCTCCCCGGGTCCGGCACCCCGAGGGGTCAGTACCTGTCATAGCGTGTTCCCACTTTATGACATAAGGTGAGACCGCTGTGAAACGGATGTGTGCACCCCCTTGAATGACTCCAATGTTCTCTACCCTGTATACCGGTGCGGGTCGGGCTGTCCCACCCATGACCGGCATCCTAATTACTATACCCATGATCGTATGGTTTGAACGTCCACAATCTACTGGGACTGGGTAGGCCTCAGAAGCTCGCCGGAGTTGGCACGGGCTTAATGCATTCTCAAATGGATGGAGGGCTGTGAGGTGCTTGTTGCTGATCCAGGAGGGGACTAAACCCTGTTTTAAGTCCTCCAGATTACTACGGCCCTCGCCCAGCAACCACGCCCCATACAGCACGCACTCCTCGTTCTGCGCAGCCTGATCCGAAGCATTTCTGTCCTCTCTTATGAGGGCGTTTATGGTCTTTGCATGCTTCTCCAGCTCGGCTATAATTTCTTTTAAATGGACCGTCATGGCCTGGTCCTCATGTAACTCTGAGCCTACTACCTTATTCTCATCCATTAGGATTTTCTTTAACTGTGTTTTTAAACCGTTTATCTGTGTCTGCAATTTTATGTCATCCAAACTGTTGATGACAGAGGACCCTGTGTTAAACGCAGTAAAAACATCATTCCAAGCCCCCCTTCTTTGTCTCCCCGTATTACCAAAAAACTCATGGTGTGTGGTGTACAGTTCTGTTTTGTTGAAATTGGCGAAATCGAACTCGTAAAATTTCCTAAACATCTCTTTTAACAGGGCCTGGTATTGCTGTTCTGTCTCTTTGGGGCACCACTCCGGTAAGTCTACCTTGGTGAGATTTAAAATCACGGAGGCTATCGCGTAGAGTACCCCCTGGTACAGCACCTGATCCATCGGCACTAGTACCAGCCTATTCCCTGGTCCCTTGGTGGTGGCAGGGCTGTAGGGGGTGGTGTGGGGTTGGTGCGTGCGCCCAGTCAGTTATGCCCCTGACAGTTTGTGAGCGGTTCGAATCGCTCCCACGCCCCTGGGTTCTAGACACCGGACTTAGGTACAGGCTTTGGGAACCTTTTTTAAAAATGTCCACGCAGGGTCCTTTTTATTAACAATAATAACCTTTGGGGAAATGTAGAAATTTTGCGAATCTTAAAGGGCACCCCTCCCTGTGTGTCCTTGCTGCCTGGGTCGTGGGCAGGGGCTTTCGGGGGCGGGTCACAAGTTCAGTGGCATTCACTGGGATCGGGGAGTATGGGACCGCGCACGCCTTCAGGCTGGAATCCCACTTCACCCCCTCCCTGGCATCTTGCCACTGCCGGTGGAAAATGATGGATATGCCTGTGGGGCAGACACTCTCTGACCCCCACATACAGACATAAATCCCCTGATCCGATTCCCACCACTTGTCCCAGCACACACTTAATCCCCCGTGAGTCCCTGTAATCGTCCGGTGGGTGTTGTTCCCCAACCGTTCCCACCTGACTGCGGGGATTCCCATATCCTTGCTTAGTTTTCTGAGCCACCACCACCTATCCAAAGGAATCTGTCCCTTGCATGTTAAACATACACGTTTCCCTACGGTGATGCTGACCCTTGTGGCAACGACCTGTACCCTGGGGCACAGGAGGGAGGCCTCCCCGTACGTGAACCCAGTCTGGCTGGAGTACTGAGACGAATTGAACCCCAGCCACCCTGACCACCTCCCCTCGTGGAAGGAGACGGCGAGCTCGTCCGCATCCCGTTCGCCGCTTCCGTCGGTCACTATCGGTGCTCTATCTCCTGAGCACCCATAGATGTGGGATTCTTCCACGTCAGCTCGCTTTCCAATGCTCATTCCTATCAGGGCGAGTAGGAGTACGCCCCCCCTCATCCTGAAATCCTCTCTGCAAAGAAATACAAGAATATATAGCCAGGTCCCGAGGAGATTCTCTGGCTTGGGTGAAGCATAGTCGAGTCTTGTGACCTCGACTCAATACACACTCTTAACAATACTACTTATTTAAAACTACCCATCACCTTGTTTAAACTTACACTAAACACCCAAACTTAATAATACCAAATTAAATTACCTAAACTATATACATCCACCGCATGTCTCCGGGCGGCCAGCCTAATTCCTGTTCGGGCTGTGGCACACCGCTCCCTTCGGTGTGGCCGCACCGTCCTGTATTTTCGGTCCCTCACAGCCGGTGGCTGCTGGCTGGGGACCTCTGCCCTCAGACCGATCCCTCACTCGAGAGGCTGCCCTTTTTAAATGGGGAGCCGGTGACCACGGTTTCCTTGGCTGGGGCGTCCGTGCGGACCTTCTAGGGACTTTGGCGGGTGGGGTTTTCTGGCTGGTGGGCCTTTAACCCGAGCCACTGCCCCCTCCAGTGCGGTCTGTGGACTTACCACTACCACTGGCTGGGGATCTTCTTACTCAGGCTTTACCTCTCCTGAACCTGGGCTAGGGGCAGGTAACTCTTCACAGCCTTGTGCTGCAGGCTGAGGGTCCTCGCCCTCAGGTCCCAAATCTGGGTCAGGGGCGGGGTCTTCGCCCTCGGGTCCCTCCCCATCTGGATCCCAGAAGAGTGGGGGAGTGTCCCAATCGGTGGGTGGGATGGCCACGCCCCTTAAACAAGCCACAGCGCCTGCCTGTGCAGTCTGTGAACTTGTTCCCGCTGCAGGCTGAGGATCTCTATCCTCAGACCTTACCCCAACTGACTGCTCTCTCTTCTCGGGTTTAAACAGTTTACACTGATTAATCTGGAACCATTTGGTGCGCCGAGGCATCTTAATGGCGTATACCATGGGGCTGGCCTTGTCTACAATGCTGTAGGGCCCCATGTATAGCGGTTCTAGACTTCCTACCCGAGCATAATTCCTCACCATAACCTGATCCCCTACCTCCCACTCGTGATGTTTTCGGGGTTCTAACAGCAATCGGTTGCTCCGATGCTGCTTTCCCATGTTCCCAGCCGCCTGCCCGTGGACCTGTTTAAGATGCTCGAAGAGTTTCGGGCGAACTTGTCCCGGTTTACCTCCCTGAGCTGACCTTCAGTGAGCACCGGGGCTAATACATGGGTGGGGGTCCGCATAACCCTGCCAGTCATCAGCTCGTGCGGGGAGTACCTCGTGCTTTTCGACTGGCTGGCCCGGATCCCCATCAGGACCAACGGTAGGGCCTCTGCCCATTTTTGAGGCGAGTCCACCATCTCTTTCCTCAACCTTTCCTTTAAGGTCCTGTTCATCCTCTCCACAATCCCTGATGACTGTGCGTTGTGGGCAACGTGCCACTTCCCCTCGATGCTGAGCAGCATAAGGGTATTCTGCATTACCTGCCCAGTAAAGTGACTCCCTTGGTCGGACTCCACATACTGTGGTAGCCCCCATCGCGAGAACACTTCCCGGACCAGGATCCTGGCCGTACCCAGAGCTGTGGCTGTTCTGCAGGGGAAGGCTTCTATCCATTTCGTGAACGCATCTACCAGGACTAGGCAGTACTTCTAGCCTCCCTGGGCGGTGGGTAGGGGCCCGATGTAGTCGACCTGAATCGACTGCCATGGTCCCTCTACCCTCTTGATGTGTCCCCTAGGTACCTTCCTTTTGTGGGGGTCAGGGTTATTCGCAGCGCACACCGGACAGCCGGTGCAGAACTCGCGGACATCTTCCCTGAGTCCTGGCCACCATCCCGCCTGTTCCACCCGCTGCCAGGTGGTCTCAGGCCCGGGATGGCCCGCTCCTGGACCCTCATGGGCCAGTTGAAGGAATTCCCTTCGGTGCTGCTGCGGCACAACCCACTGTTCCCCCCTGAACAGCATGCCTTCTTTTACGGAGAGGGCTGCTGTGCCGTAAGGGCCCTCTACACTTTTTCCGTCAGTCACTGCGCTGAGGACTGCCTTAAGGACGTGGTCTTGGGTTTGGACAGTCTTGAGGTCTGAGGATAAAGCTACCCCTGCACTCCCTTGTGTCCCAGCCCTACCTCTTACTGCTGCTATGGGTCTGGATCCATATGGGTCCCAGAAAGTGCCTGTGCGGGCACCCTCCTTAGCCAGCATGTCAGCCTGCTGGTTGCCTTGGCCGAGGGGTTCTGTGGAGGAATGGGCTTTCACCTTGTGGATGAAAACCTCCCCTTCCTCCCCCACTGCTGCTTGGATTTTCTCCAGCAGGGGTTTTACTGTGAGGGGTCTCTCGTCAGCGGAGGTGTATCCGCGGTGGGACCAGATGGCCAGGTACTCCGTACACGAATTGCACGTAAACATGCTGTCCGAGCAAATCGTGTATGGGGTGGGGAAGATTTCGGGGTGTGTAACGACGTACACTACCGCGGACAGTTCAGCCTGCTGGGCGCTCATGGTGCTGGGGAGCTTAATTGCCGGGGCAATGTTTGCCGTTGGGTCATAAACTCCACACCCCGTGAGTCACTCGCCAGCAGATACTGTGCTGGAGCCATCTACATAGATCTCGCGGCCCGTGGGATGTATCCCGGCCCGTAAACCTATGTCCACTTCCCAAACCCCTTCTATGGAACACCGGTGGGCTGTTCCAGGATATACCAGGTTGGCTGTGAGCTTTGGCTCGCAGAAACCCTTCACCTTAAGGTCCATCTGTGAGAGGAGCAGGGTCCAGCGAGCAATGCGAGCACTGCTCACCCTCCCATCCTTGATCCTCCCATCCAGGAGCATCTGGGTGGGTGTGTGATGGGTGAGGAGGGTGATGACAGAGGTGCCTGTGAAGATCAGCGATCTTTTCACAGCCCAATGTGTGGCCAAGAGGTGCCGCTCACAATTGGAGTAGCTCCTCTCCACATCCGTGAGTATCCTGGAGGAGTAGACCACCGGCCTCAGCCGGCCATACCGCTCTTGGAGCAGCACAACACTCAGGCTATCCCCGCTGGCTGCTACCTCCAGGAAAAACTCTTTCCCCCCATCTATGGCCCCTAGAGCTGGTGCGGTCTGCAGATCCTCCTTGAGCCTGACAAATGCTGCCTGGCAACCCTCATCCCACGCCCACTCCACTCCCTTGTGTAGGAGTCGGAGCAGAGGGGCTGCTGTGGCTGCATAGTCTTCAATGACGTCTCTGCAGTACCCGGTTAGCCCTAAAAATGACCTCACACCCGTAACTGTGTTGGGGACTGGTAACTCCTATACCGCCTCCCTTCTAGCCTTATCTATGGCCCTTTCCCCAGCACATACGGTCAGGCCCAGGAATTTCACCTCCTGCTGGCCGATCTGCGCTTTCTTCGGGTTTACTTTAAAACCCTCCTGCCTGAGCAACTCCAGCAGTTCGGCCAGTAGTGGGCCATACTCTTCTCTCGAATTGGTGAAGAGGAGCAGGTCATCCACGTACTGTACCAACTGTCTGGGCTGGCTGAATCCCTTTAAAGTATTGGCCATGCACTGATGGAAAATGCTGGGGCTGTTGTGGAAGCCCTGAGGCAAACAGTTCCAGGTGTACTGTTGCCCTTTAAACATAAAGGCAAACTTGTACTGATCATCCCTCCTTAAAGGGATGGACCAAAACCCGTTGGAAATATCCAGCACCGTGAAAGTGGTCGCGGATGCTGGGATACTTCCTATCAGGTCGGCAACTGCAGCTACCGTGGGTGCACAGGCTGGGATGTTGCTGTTGAGCACCCAATAGTCCTCCGTGGCCCTCCAGGAATTGTCCGGCTTTCTAACCGGCCACAGTGGAGAGTTTACGTGGGTGGCTATCGGTCTCAGGACCCCCTGCTGCATTAAGGAGGACATGGCTGCTTCCATGTCTGGCTCCGCTTCCCTGGGGAAGTTATACTGTTTCTGTGGTCAGATCATGGGGTCCCCGTCTATGCTGACCTCAAACCCGTTGACCCTCCCGCAGTCGTGTTTGCGCGTGGCAAATGTGGCTAGGTGGGCGTGCACAAATCCCTGGAACTCTTTTGGGGTATTACTGACCATGAGCTCGAGGTTATAACCCTCTTTGGGCTTCATGGTGCACAGGGTCCCCTTCCCTTCTTTCCCTGGGATGACTACTACCTCGCCGTCCTTTCCTGTACTTGCCCCCCATAGGCAATGGTTTCTTAAATCCACCAGGATCCCGTGGCCTACAATAAAGTCAACCCCCAGGATCCACTTTCCACCCTCCTGTTCCCACTTCATTAGGATACAGGTCCACTTAGAGTGGTGTGTACCCAAACGAATGGAGAGCGGGATGGAAAACGAGCCGGCCTGTTCTCTGCCTGTGATTCCCGACAGGCTGTATGGGACCCCGCTAGATAGAGGCGAGGTGGTGGGGTTAGCTGAATGGACCACGGTGCATGATGCCCCTGTATCCAACAGATAGGCCCCCTTCATCTTTTCTACCTCCATCTCCACGAGAGGTCTTTTCCATACATCGTACCACAGGGAAAACAGGTAAACAGGCTGCGCCGGCTCTAATCATGGCTGTGGGTTGGATGGGGCTGACGGGGTCAGAGCACCGGTAGCGGTGGCTACTCTCCCCTGGCCAGTCAATAAGGACTTCATGGTGTCCAAAAATGACTTGACCGTGGTGGGAGGGATCCCTGCCTCTACCTTCTGAGCTGCGGCTGTGGAGTTCTTTCCCTTGCTATCTTTCCAAGGGTTTTTGCACTCCTTCCTCCAATGGCCATCCTTCCCGCACCCGTAACAATTGAGCTTACTGCTCAAAGGGTTATTCCCTTCCTGATGCCACTCCTTCCTACCCTGTCCGGGTTTTACCTCATGCACCTTCTCCTTAGGTGGGTGTGCATCGGTTCCCCTACCATTCTTATAGGCTAGGTTCAACACTCTGATCACCGTAAGTTCGGTGGTCAGGGGATTCTTGGGGTCGAACCAGCACTCCGGTACACTGGCCATAAGCTGCCCGCGAAAGCTTGCGGGGTCTCCCCTGCGAGCTGCACTGTCTTCTCCACACGGGAGAAAGGACTTCCCTCATTCATCCCCATGGCCTCCAGAACTTCATCCCTGAGCACCTCATACCCACTCTGCCCCCTTTTACACTCGTCAGAGAGGGATTGGAGGAGCTTACTCTCCAAAGAGAACGGCAGCATTTTAGCCTGCTCAGCACCATCGCATTCGTTGATGCTGGCTGCCTGTTCCACTTCCCTGAAGTGAACCGAGGGGTCTCCTTTCTCGGTGAGCCTTGGGATATGGCTCACCATAGCCCTAAGCTGTTGGGTGCTATAGGGTAATACGAACTGGTTTTGGAGGGGTCCCTCTTCCTCGCCATCTACGGGTGGGCCGAGCCTCCGATGCCGGGCTGGGCACATCGATCCTGGTTCTAGCCTCTCTTGCGGGGGTTGTTCCACCTCCGCTTCAACACCTGACTGCGACCCCCCTTGCTGCCAGACCTCGCTAAACCCTGGCGCTATGGGTGGTGGTCACGGGACCTCCTGTTCCTCAACCGGGTCGCCCCTTGGCACTACCTGTGGTGTTTGAAAAGTTCTCACCTTGTTCCCTGTGAAATCCGCCTGGCCTACCTTCGGGCTTATGAGGCACACCATGCCCTTTGCCTTCCTTAGGGCCAGGCTCAGGTTTTCTGTCTGTTCCTTGCAGGGGCCATGATCTGCGTCTTCAAACCCCTGTTTGCTCGCTAACTTAGAAGCTGCCTTTACTTCCTTTACCTTCTCCTCCTGCTCCCTTACTTGTCTCGCTAGGCGGGCGTTCTTTTCCCGTAAACTCAACTCATTACCCTTGGCTTCGGTGACTTGGCACTGTAGGTATTCCAACCTGGCCTTATGTTCTCCCATTAACTGAACCCTTTCCTGATTCAGGGCCTGCAATGCTACCAGTAACTTCTCCACTGCTAGAGCCTTGTCCTGGATCTCCAGGGCTGACTTCTTTATCTCGGCTGCCTGTGCCACAACGAGCCTGTCCAGAAGCTGGACCTGCTTTTTGAAGCACATCAGCCAGGCTGCCTTCTCTAGGGATTTCTTGTGCTCCTTCCCTTCTGTCCACTTAGCTGCAGCATCTACCGGACGCCCAGTCTTTAACAGAGTGGTGATCCACTTCCTTGTGATATTCACCTTACTAAACACATAATCAGAAATCCTTTCCTCCATCACGGTTTGCTCCTCCGAACCATTGTCTACTGTATCGCACCCCTGTTGCCGATGTCCTGCCGCGGTCGCCATTTCCGTAGGGGGTGGTGTGTCCCCAGTCAGCTCTGCCCATGACTGTCCCTGAGCGGTTTGAATCGCTCCCACACCCCTGGGTTCTAGACATCGGACTTAGGTACAGGCGGCGATAGAGAAAAACGAGTAGACAGCTGGTTCGGTGCAAGAAAACCTTAATTTTTATTAAAGGCAAAACAAAATCACATTACTGACAAGTACTAAGATAATTACAGGCATATTAAAAACCAATACACTTATTTGGGAATGGGGAACACACAGCACATTGAGGGAACAAACACATTAAAATCCCCTTATCCTTATCCCACCCCAATACCTAACTAGATTAAGCTATGAGGGGCCAGGGATTTATGCTCACCAATTCAAAACCTGTTGACTTATTTTTAACGGTTGTGAGTTTTGGGGTCCGCTCTTGCTGTCCTTTGGGGTACGCCGTTGTTGCCACGTGGTCACAGGGCGCGGCGATGGAGTTGTTTGTGCAAAGCACCCTCCTTTTCCTCAGTTAACATCTTCATTGAGTTGCGATGGGTCTTCTTCTTTCTCGGGCGGTTTGGTCGCCGACAGGTTTTACAACGGTTGGGGCTCGGTTGGCGGTTTATATTGTCAATATGCTTTTACTACCCATGCTTTGAACACCAACTTATTCTTCATTGACGTTGCTATCCATGCTTCAAATGCCAACTTATTCATCAAACGCCAGCTTATAACTAGGCCGTTTGTCCCCCAACGCGTCTTTCTGCTGCCCTTCTCTGCATTTACCAGTTTACAGTTTTCTTCATCTCGTCTCATCTCGTCTCGTCTGCCCGTTTGTGGCCCCATATGTCCTGTGTCTTTTCGAATCGGGTCTCATCCTCCTCCCGCGTTCAGCCCTCGGTGTAGTAATGGGTGTCCTTAGTGTTGAGCGGCACAGGGAGCGAGAACAGAGCCAGCCACAAGGCTAGGGCACGAGTGAAGAGCAAGCGGCCAGAGCAAGAGCAAGAGAGAGAGCCCTTGGCCACCGGTGGGCCTACAATTATACCTGATTCTTCATCCCTTATCTGCGTGCCAAATCAGGTCAGTCCTTTGTCTAACTTTTGGCAGGCTCGTCCAAAATGATTACAATCATCGACATTAACGGCTTTTGGGGCGATTGTCTCCTGGTTTAATGGCTTCGATATCCTGGCTGTTTGTTATTTATGAAATTTAATTGTCCTCATTCTGGCTTGATGGCTACTGTGAGCTGTTACCGATTATGTATGCAGAAACTTAATGGCCTCGATTAGGCCCATTCTGACTTGATCTGTTCCAAGGTGAATGAATGCATATTCTGTGTTTACCTAGTTGTCTGGCTTCACAAAGTTTTTCACAGATTCATGCATTTTAGGTTTCGTTTCAGGTTTTGAAAAATGCCTGCCTTTTTGCAGCGCCTTGCTTTTAAAATCCTGTACTTTTGGTCACGAGGTTGCAGAAGCCATTTTGGATACCCTTTTTAAATAACCTGTCCATACAGGGTCTCTTTATCCATAACTTTTGGGGAATGTGGGAATTTTGAGAACCCTACACTCCCCCCTGTTGATACTAAACTCGCTTTAAGTATCATCCTGACAAGGTGAGCAAAATTCCCGACCCTCCATAGTCAATCTTCCCCTGTAATTACCTATCTATGATCCCACGACACATGCATTTCCCATTTTGTAAAAATGTAGTGTACATAAGCATACATAGACAGATTACAGGCGTTTACACACATCCAAGCATGGAGGAGATCCAACACCCCTGCACCACTTGGTACACATACATCTTTATTAACATAACAAATCGAAAAAGCCTTTATTTACCAGTTTACAGTTTTCTTCGTCTCGCCTCATCTCGTCTCACCTGCCCGTTTGTGGCCCCATATGCCCTGTGTCTTTTCGAATCGGGTCTCATCCTCCTCCCGCGTTCAGCCCTCGGTGTAGTAATGGGCGTCCTTGGTGTTTAGCGGCGCAGGGAGCAAGAACAGAGCCCGCCACGAGGCCAGGGCACGAGCGAAGAGCAAGCGGCCAGAGCAGGGTCCCTTTATCCATAACTTTTGGAGAATGTGGGAATTTTGAGAACCCTACACACCCCCTGGGTTCTAGACACCAGACTTAGGTACAGGCGGCGATACAGAAAATCGAGTAGACAACTGGTTCGGTGCAAGAAAACCGTAATGTGGGAATTTTGAGAACCCTACAGCCCAACTATCGTCAGCTGCTTCATCAATGACTTGCCTTCCACCATAACGTCAGAAGTGAGGCTGTTTGCTGAGGATTGCTCAGTATTCAGTTCTATTTGCTGTTCCTCAGATAATGGTGCAGTCCATGCCCGCATGAATAAGAGGACCTGGATAAATTCCAGACTTGGGCTGATAAGTGGCAAGTTACATTCATGTGACACACCAGGCAATGACCATCTCCAACAAGAGAGAGCCTAACCACATGACATTTAATGGCATAACCGTCGCCATGTCCCATACCATCAATCTCCTGGAGGTTTCCATTGATCAGAAATTCAACTGGACTAGCCACATAAATACAGAGCAGGTCAGACGTTGGGTATTTTGCAGTAAGTAGGTCACCTCCTGACTCCCAATTGCCTTTCCCCAACCTACAAGGCACAAGCAAGGAGTTTGACGGAATACTCTCCAGCTGCCTGGATGGGTGGAGCTCCAACAACACTCCAGAGCTAAACACCATTCAGGGTAAAGCAATCCGCTTGATCAGAACCTCATCCACTAGCCTAAACCTCCATTGTATCTGTAGTGTGTACTATCTGCAGGATGCACTGCAGCAACTTACCAAGCTGCTTCAGTCACCACCTAGAAGGACAAGGGCAGCAGGTGCATGGGAATACCATCACCTCCAAGTTCCCCTCCAAGTTACATGCCATCTTGACTTGGATATTTATCACCATTCCTTCATCGCCGTTGGGTCAAATAGTGGAGCTTCCTACCTAACAAAATTGTGGGAGTACTTTCATTACACTGACTGCAGCGGTTCAAGAAAAAGGCCAATCACCACCTTCTCAGGGCAACTAGGGATGGGTAATTACAGCCCGAGAATTAATTTTTTAAAAGATATAGACGAATCTGTTAAATTTGTTTATTCAGGAGACAGAGCATATTGAATAACACAAGTAATGAATCCAAACATTACAACAGATCAAGCACTAGAATTTATTTCTAGAGGAATAGAATTGAAAAGTAGAGAAGTTACGCTAAATTGTATCGAACCTTGGTTATGTTGTGTCTGTGTATAATAAGACACAGACTGCAGGAGAACGGTACAACAGGTTTTTACTCAACGTGGATCACACTGGAACTGAACTGTACAGATTACTACTCAGTGCTATATACAGGTGTGGTCACTGCTGGTACTGCAGTATACATGAGCTGTAAAAGATAGTTCCCCCCTTAAAGGTATATACATTACAATTCCTCCCCTTTTAGATTAACAGTACCATAACACTCATTTAACAATTAAATATCAAACTAATTACAATTAACACTTTTAACATGCAACATTAGCTGAAAATAGTCTATTTATATATTCAGTCTTTGGGGAGGCTTCCTGATCCTTTCTGGATAGCGCCTTTCCCGAGTGTCTTGCTCTTGGTGCGGAGGCGATTCTGGCCCCCTGTCGTCGGTTGGTTCATCAGCTTCCGATGCTACTGTTTCTGGGGTAGATGCGACCTGTACGTCGGGTTCATCACCAGGTACGTATGGGCGAGGCATGGGGTTGACTTGTTCCTGTGACTCTAGGATCTGGTCAGCATGGCGTCTCACGATGCCCTCCCCAATGTCCAATGTGTACATTACTGGACCCTGCCATGTGCATATCGTTCCTGGCTGCCATTTTTCTGTTCGGTAGTCGTGGGCCAAGACTGGTTGCCCTACATTGAAGCTCCTTGTTGGCTTCTCATGGATGTGCTGGAATTGCTTACTCTCAACATCTCTTCGTACGTTTGGTCTGAGCAAATCCAGGCGAGATCTTAACCTTCAGTTAAAGAACATCATGGCTGGGGCCTGGTTGGTGACTGCATGTGTCGCTTTCCGGTAGGCGAACAGGAAATTGTCCACCTTGTGCTGCAGCGGAATTTTGTCATTCTACATAGCCTTTATTGCCTTCTTAAAGGTTTGTACGAACCTCTCAGCCAATCCATTTGTGGCTGGATGATACGGGGCGGATGTGTAATGCCTTACCCCATTCTTTTTCAAGAACCTCCTGAACTCTTCGGACACAAACTGTGGTCCGTTGTCGGAGCAAATCTGTTCTGGCAAGCCATTCCTGGCAAAAATGGTCCGTAGGACTGCAATAGTTTTCTCTGTGGTGGTGGAGTACATTTTGAGGACCTCAGGCCATTTCGAGGGCGCATCCACGGCTATTAAAAACATTGAGTCCATGAATGGACCTGCAAAATCAATATGCACCCGTTGCCATGGAGATGAGGGCCACTCCCATGGGTGTAGAGGGGCCGGTGGTGGTGCATTTTGGACTTTCTGGCATCCTGAGCAACTCTTGGTCAGGTCCTCGATTTGTTTATCGATTCCCGGCCACCACACATAAGCCCTGGCTAGGCTTTTCATTTTTACCCCTCCCAGATGACCCTCATGAAGCTCATTGAGCACTCTGTCCCTTAACTAGGGTGGAATTACCACTCGGGATCCACACATCAAGGTCCCCCCGGCACACTGACAGCTGTTCTCTCCTTGTCGAGAATGCTGGCAACAGTGAGTCGCCATGTGCTGGCCATCCTTTCACCATCAAATCATATACCCGAGACAGTGTCGGGTCATTTCGGGTTTCCTTTTCGATACAAGCGTTAGTTACCGGTAGGTATTCAACTATAGTCGAATGGAATATTTCGACAGGATCCACTGCTGGTGCTTCCTCCGCAGTAGGCAGTGGCAGGCGTGATAGCCCATCAGCATTTCCATGCTGTTTCGTGCCCTTATATTCAATCTAATAGTGGTGCGCCCCTAGAAAAAGTGACCATCTTTGTAGTCGTTGCGCAGTCATCATCGGAACGCCCTTCTTCGGATTAAAAATGGAGACAAGAGGCTGGTGATCCATCAGCAAGGTGAATTTCTGCCCGTGCAGATAGTGATTGAACTTTTTCACTCCCCACACTAGGCTGAGGGCCTCCCTGTCAATCTGGGCGTAGTTACGCTCAGCTGAGGTTAGTGATCGTGACGCAAAGGCTATTGGCCTCTCTGAGCCATCTGAGAATTTGTGCGACAGCACCGCTCCAATGCCGTAGGGTGACGCATCACATTCCAACCGAATTGGTAATGCTGGGTTGTAACGGGCCAATACCTCTTTCGATGTGATTAGTGTTTTGCTCTTCTGGAAAGCTCGTCTACATTCGTCACTCCACTTCCATGGCACCCCAGTTTGCAGTAGGGTGTTCAGTGGGTGTAGTATTGTAGACAAATTTGGCAAGAACTTATGGTAGTAGTTTACCAGCCCGAGGAACGACCTCAGTTGTGACACATTTTCCGGTGCTGGAGCCTTGACTACTGCCTCAATCTTCTCTGGGGACTTATGTAACCCCTCTTTATCGATAATGTGGCCACAATACGAGATCTGTTTTCTAAAAAAACTCACATTTGGGGCGGTTAGCTCGGAGCCCTTATTCCTGCAATCTAGTGAGCACCTGCTCCAGGTTGGCAAGGTGATCACTGTCATTTTCGCCCGTGACCAGGATGTCATCCAAATAACACTGGGTCCCTGGGATCCCTTGCAGGACTTGTTCCATTGCCCTCTGCCAAATAGCCGGAGCTGATGCTACCCCGAATACCAGCCAGTTGTATTGGTAGAGACCTTTATGGGTGTTGATTGTGAGGTATTATTTTGATGTTTCTTCTACCTCCATTTGCAGATACGCCTGGGCCAGATCAATCTTAGTGAAGCGTTTCCCTCCAGATAGCGAGGTGAAAATATCTTCAATCCGCGGAAGTGGATATTGTACGGTGTAAAGGACTGGGTTCACTGTTACCTTAAAGTCTCCACAGATGCGAACCTTCCTTGGTTCCCCAGGCGTGCTGCTCAACGACTTTTTCATCACAGGGACGATGGGTGTAGCCCACTCGCTCCAGTCTACCTTGGACAGTACACCTAAACGTTCCAGACTCTCCAGCTCTGCTTCGACGGCTGGGCGGATCGCATAAGGTACCGGTCTGGCCTTAAAAAATTTTTGGCTTGCGTTTTCTTCAATTTTAATCGTTGCTGTCATGCCTTTTAGTGTTCCGAGTCCTTGCTGGAACACTTCATTCGCGTCAGTTAGGATCTTTGACAGTCACCCAGGTGTGACGTCGTCATCCTTTTTGTCAGCCACAGTCAGTGCCTGTATGGAATGCCAATCCAGTTGTATTTTCCGGATCCATTCACGTCCCAGTAATGGTGGTCATCCATCTTGTAATACATACAGGTCTAGTTTTGGTGTTTCCTTACCGTTATATATAACGGTCACCCTTATTTTTCCTTTGGGGTAGACTTTTTGCCCCGTGTACATCTTCAAAATAATTTTTGTGTCTCTCAAGGGTATGTGTGAGAATAGCCGCTCGTAGTCCCATCAGTTTATGACTGTTAGGGCTGATCCTGTGTCCAATTCCATCTTTACCTGGACTCCTGCTATCTTGAGAGTGACCCAAATGGTTCGGTGATCCTCCATTGTGATCACATTATGTAGTTTCAGACAACTCAGTTCCCTGCTTTCGGAGTCGTTATCACTCTTTTGTTCATCTGAACTATTCTCCGTCATCTTATGTACCTTCTTGTACTTTTCTTTGGTAGGTTTCTTATTGCTGGTTTTCTTTCCCGACCTGCAGACTCGTGCTATGTGTCCTACTTTTCCACACTGTCTGCACACTTTGTCTTTGAACCAGCAATCATTCTGGTCGTGTGTTGTTCTGCCGCAGCGATAGCACTTCTCTGTTCCATATGCCATTTTGTTTGTGCCA
The DNA here is from genome assembly GCF_052327205.1 of Somniosus microcephalus. NCBI lineage: Eukaryota > Metazoa > Chordata > Chondrichthyes > Squaliformes > Somniosidae > Somniosus > Somniosus microcephalus. Next base: position 143,100,032 of record NC_140995.1, on the reverse strand, counting down.
TATTCTTGCGGTCTCTGTTGTATCTCTGCAGCGCCCCGTGCTGTTGCTTCATATGATACCGCAATGCTTAAAGCCTTTTCCAGCGTAAGGTCCTTTTCAGATTAAAGCCGTTTCTGGGTTCCTTCACTTTGAAGCCCACACACAAACTTGTCCCTTAAGGTATCTGCCAGTCCCGCTCCAAACTGGCAGTGTTTCGATAGTTTGCGCAGTTCTGTTAAATAATCAGCATTGCTTTCATCCTTATGCTGGTTCCGTTTGTGAAACTTGAATTTTTCTGCTATCAGCAGCGGTGTGGGTTTTAAATGTTCCTGTAGTATCGTTACTACATCTTCAAAACTCTTTTCCATTGGCTTCGTTGGGGTTACTAGATTTCGTAATGAACCATACGTCTTTGCACCCATTAAATTTAACAATACCGACGCTTTCTTGTCACCTGACACCTCATTTGCCTTGCAGTATACCTCTATTCGTTCGACATATGTAGTCCAATCTTTGACTTCATTGTCAAATGCGGTGATACTGCCACTCTTTGGCATTTTGGGTGTGGTTTAAAATGGCGTCTCCCAATGGCTTAAAATGGCGTCTCCCGTGCTTTCCTTCCTCCCCCGCTGCTGCCAACGCCGCTCCCGGCAGTTCTCATGGCAATGGCAGCGCCCTGTAGGTTTCGCGCGCTTCTCCTGCGCTGCTGCCAACGCCACTCTCGGCAGACCTCGTGGCAATGGCGGCGCCTCGCGGGTTTCTGCGCGTCTCTCTCTCCCTCTCTTCGACGCTGCTCGGCCGCTGAACACCGGCTGCGCCCTGTGCACTCTACCCTCTCTCTCTCTCTCCCCCGTCGACGCTGCTCGGCCCTTTGCTGTGCCGCTCGGTCGGGCTCCAGCCCGCCGCTGTCCGGGAAGGGTCTGCGCACTACCTGTTGCCAGCCCGTTTCGCTGGACCACCTTGACTGGAAAGCCAAGCCTGGCTCTCAACAGCCTCCCCCGCAATTCTTGAGTCTCTGCTTGATGACTGGGCGGTTGCCCGTGGTCGACGCCCGAGTCTCTGGCCTTGACTTCCAATCCACTGATCTCCAGGAACGAATCCCCGGGAGGTGATGCAGAGTTGCAGGTAGGTTCGAACTTGCCTTGTCGCCAATGTTGTGTCTGTGCATAATAAGACACAGACTGCAGGAGAATGGTACAACAGGTTTTTACTCAACGTGGATCACACTGGAACTGATCTGTACAGATTACTGCTCAGGGCTATATACAGGTGTGGTCACTGCCGGTACTGCAGTATACATGAGCTGTAAAAGATATTTCCCCCCTTAAAGGTATATACATTACAGGTTAGACCACACTTGGTTGCCATATTATAAAAAGGATATAGAGGCATTGGAGAGGGTGCAACAAAGATTTACAAGGATGATACCAGAAATGCGAGGTTATACCTATCAGGAAAGGATGAATAGACTGGGTCTCTTTTCTCTTGAAAAGAGAACGCTGAGGGGTGACCTAATAGAGGTCTTTAAAATTATGAAAGGTTTTGATAGAGTAGGTACAGAGAGAGTGTTTCCACTTGTGGGGAAGAGCATATCTAGAGGCCATCAATATAAGATAGTCACCAAGAAATCAAATAGGGAATTCAGAAGAAACTTCTTTTCCCAGAGAGTTGTGAGAATGTGGAACTCGCTACCACAGGGAGTGGTTGAAGCAAATAATATAGATGCATTTAAGGGGAGGCTAGATAAGCATATGAGGGAGTAGGGAATAGAGGGTTACGCTGATAGAGTTAGGTGAGGAAAGACTGGAGGAGGCTCGAGTGGAGCATAAACACTGGCATGGACTGGTTGGGCTGAATTGCCTGTTTCTGTGCTGTATATATTATGTTCTAGGAATGGCTAGATTCCTAACTAAAGGACTGAGGTCGAGTCAGTCTATCAAACAAATGATGTTTAATACTAATCAACAGAGTTTAACACGAAAACACAGGAGAACTACATTACAGGTCTGTACTCTTTGCTGGCTCCACGAGGACTGGCTAGGGCGGCTCCCCAGCCTGACGTCATGACGTCATCACGTTTTCCCACCGCTGGAGGATCACGTGATCAACGTGATGACATCATCGCGTTTGTTCTCATTCTTAAAGGGACCGCGCTATGTACATGCAATGATATGAACAAAGATACAGATTCATTCTGTAGCTAATAATTTGTTAAAGATAATTATGCACATTAGATCAGAGTCCCCCTGGTGGCTCCGCCACAATGTAATCCTATGTAATCAAAGCATTTTCTGTATATACCATTGATATAACCAAACCAAACATGGGGAATAGAATTGTTTGGAAGATTGAAGTAAAAGAGTGGTGAATTCATCCCACAATGAGGTGATACAGCATGTAGTGATGCCGTGAAATCAGAGAGGATGTGACAACTTCCTAAAACAGTGTAAAGAATTCTTAGGTTTTTTGTTGTTATGGAAATGCCTGTTGTAAATAGTCACATCATCTTCCTTGTTGACAGTGTGGTTGTTAAGAGAACATACTTGTTTTTCATCAAATTTTTTTGTGTGAAGTTGAAGGAAATATCCTTGCTAGAGTTTAACCATGATTCACCAAAAAAACAAATCTTTCAGGCTGAAAAAACCAGGGCAACCAAGCGGAAACTCCAGGCCCATATTCCCACACATATGAGGTCATAATAAAGCACCAGTACCATTGGCAGTTCATTTCATCTATCCCACCCTAAATAAAGTGAAAATGCATTTTGGTAGATAAAACGTATTAACCTGGTCACATCACCAGAATATGTCATGGCGGTTGCTGTGCTTTTGTTCCAGTTGTATGTTAAAATGATACCTGACTCATGCATGATATAAGTACAATATTAAGCATTATGAGAAGCCAAAGTGATCTTTGTTAAATGGCACTGCAGATAACCCTGATTCATGAAGTTCTAGGTTTAAGAATCAGTGCTACTGATACAAACTGATCCACTATCTTACCCCCATCACATTATAATGATTTGAAATGCTGTCCACTATCTTTATAATATGTCAATAGCTAGAAAAAAACTTACAAAATGGACCATGGCATAAACAAGAGTCCATTTAATTTCCATAGATATGCTCTGTGAATTCGATCACTGTGCTATGCAATAGAGTATTTATTTTCTGACTATCAAAAGACTATTAATGAAAAAGCAACTTTTACCATCAAATCAATAATCTGCAATAAATAAAACACTTTTATAATCTCTACAACAATTAATTTTTCAACTCAATGCTTTATTTTTTTCTGTACAGCATTTGTAAAAGCTCCCATAAGACTTCAAATGTTGTATACAAGAAAATAAAGCACTGCACCAACAGATTAATTGGCTCAGTAATGAAGACTCCTTTACACAACAAAGATAATTTCACAATTACAAGTATCAGGACTCTACTGTTGAAGTGTCGACAGATGGAGACTTTGATCTGGATAAACTGAGGAGCTGTTAATGCTGCTATTGAAATCAAGCAAAATCAGCAGCCCTCTGACAAGCACATTATAACTGCCATCACACTTCAATGGGGAGCAATATAATCAGGGCAACATCTAGGGGTCATTCGTGGGATAGGTTACTTGTCACCTTAAAGGAGCGTAATTTTCAGCTGAAAGTGGGAAACCTGTTTTATTCGTTCTGTTTGCAAACAGAAAACTGATTACGTAAATTGGACTAAAACGGGTTATCATATATCTTGCACATGATAACGTTGGGATACATTCCTTTGTCCCTCCACAAACTAAAAAAGTTTGCCAAATATTTTTTTCTCAACACAGCGTGCCTTTATGGTTGCATGGTCTCACTGAATCTGTACCAATGCTGGAAGAAGGTTGCTTACAAAGAAAGCAAATGTACTTAACAGAAACATAACCCTGTAAAAATAAGCAGCCGGAAATCTGTACATCACATGCATCAGACACTCTTACTGGTATTACATGAATCATTTATTCATGTTGGTTTGAAAATGTCAACTTAAAATAAATATTGCAAAGGGAAAAGTTACTTTCGCTGCTTTTGGAACTCGATTGCTATCTTTTACCCAGTAAATGATGAAATCTGAATAATTTATCACTTTGTATTTCAGGACTGTCAGAATAACACAACCGGGGACCACTGTGAAAAATGTCTTGACGGATATATTGGTGATGTCGTCCAGGGCCATTATAAATCTTGCCAGCCGTGTCCTTGCCCTCTAAGTGTACCTTCAAACAAGTAAGTTGGAAAAAGCAGAGATTTATTAACTGCAGTTCTACATTTGTTGGATGCATCAGAAAGTGCTGTAGTCTGTAGTAAATAACCTATGTAGAGTAGATCTGATGTATGTAATGAAAGAATCAAATAAAATTTCATGTAGGTCTCGGGACTGAGAAGGTATTTTTGTACTCACATAGCATGTAAGGCTGTTTGTTTTTAGACCTTCCAAACACCAAAGTTCACGTAAGCTTGTTTAAGATAAACAAGTGAAGGCCTGCATAAAAATGGCACAGAAAGGAATGAAGCATTAACATGTTAAGCAATCATATGTGAACTTCATCAATTGGAAGTCCCACCCTATAGAACTGACCATCGCCTGGTAGGAATTAAGAATTGAATTTTACAGGTACTGAATTCAGGAGATAATAGCTGTATATTGGTTTTGAAAAGGGTAATATTGAATCCTGTGTGACAGTGGGACTTCAGTGAGCCAGAGTGGTCTCATTTGTATATCCTTATTTTCTGTATTGTAAAGTTCCACTCTTGTGTCCTTGAAGTAGTCTCAGATCAAATGGCAAAGTTTATGTTTTGAAGTGTTTCCATGTAAGGCAAAGATGGCAATAGAAAACTTGAAAATTATTAAAGCGCTATTTTCAGTTTCTAGACTTTGAGATGTAAGTGAAGAGATTCTAATTTGTAATGATCAAATCAGTTATAAATAGCTTGTTTAATATAGAAGAATTATTGCCCTTTGTTTCCTTATAAAGGAGTAGTTCACCAAAGTAGCGTTACACTGATTTCACATATTGATAAGTGCAGCCATTGAATATCATAATATTAATCCTGGTCTAATGTAACATAGAATATGGCCAGAATGGGGGGAAAAACTTTAAAACTGCTATAAACAGAAAATTATTACATTTTGTTTTGTTTTTTTCTTTCCATTTTTCAGTTTTGCTGTTTCCTGTATGATTAAAGCCAACAAATTGCGTTGTCTTTGTCAGGAAAATTATGCTGGACGCAGATGTGAAAGGTCAGTATTTTTTCTTTTGTTCTTTTCATTAAATTTTATGTGATAGTAAAACTGTATTTTAAAATCTGGGAGCTCCACAGGGCTTGCTGGATTCATATTGTTGAACTGTCTAGAGGTTGGAATATCAGTGGTGCTGCCTCACGTATTATATAGTATTACATAGTATTTGCAGCACAGAAACTGGCCATTCGGCCCAACAGGTATGTGCCAGTGTTTATGATCCACACGACCCTCCTCCCGCCTTCCATCATCTCAGATGCTGCCTGACCTGCTGAGTATTTCCAGCTTTTTCTGAACATATTCTTTTATTCCTTTCTCCCTCATGGGCTTATCATGTTAAACTTGGATTTGGATTGTCCAGTCAATTGGCTGGATATTTTTGGTTCTGACTTATTGGGGGAAATTGTTATCTTCACTGCATGGGTGGTAAACTGATGGAGTGGATCGCATGTTGTTATAGAAAAAAAACTGGCAGAAGGGTCGAGAACCAGAGGACACAGATTTAAGGTGATTGGCAAAAGAACCAAAGGCGATGTAAGAAAAAGCTTTTTTACGTAGCGAGTGGTTAAGATCTAGAATGCACTGCCTGAAAGGGTGGTGGAGGCAGACGCAATCTTATCTTTCAAAAAGGAGTTGGATAAGTATCTGAAGGAAAACATTTTGCAGGGCTACGGGGAAAGGGCAGTGGAGTGGGACTAGCTGAGAGTTGGCACGAGCTTGATGGGCTGAATGGCCTTCTTCCGTGCTGTAACCGATCCATGATTCTATGATTCTATGATTATATAGCACCTTTTATGACCACAGGGCATCCCAAAGCACTTTACAGCCAATTAAGTACTTTTGAAGTGTAGTCACTGTTGTAATGTAGGAAACGCGGCAGTTAATTTGTGTACAGCAAGCTCCCACAAACAGCAATATGATAATGACCAGTTAATCTGTTTTAGTGATGTTGAGTCTTGCTTGCATTCGCTTGCTTTTCATTTCCAATTCAAATGAAAATTGGGCAGATTATTTAATGGGGGGGGGTGGGCGGGCGATCCACTCGGTCAGTTTGCTGCTCAAGCAGTGAAGATGACAATTACCCTCAATGATTGGAGAATTTAGACCTGAATATCCAATATCCTGCTGCATCTAGGAAGTGTAAGTTAGAGTGGGTGAATTCCATGTCAAATCAGGTACAGAAAGCAAAATAAAGAGAGTGTAAGAAATATTGGATTAAGAGAGAGAGAGACAGAAAGAAAAGGTAAAAAAATAAATTTAATATTTTATTTTATTTTTATCTCCAACAACAATTAAAACCTGAAGGAATGAGATGCCACACTTTTAATAGTAACTTTTCGGTGCCAGAGTGGTTGACTGGCAGTAATTAACACTTATGACATTATTGAAAGGGTACTTAGACTGAAATGGACAAGCCCCAGCTTTCTGTGGTGAGTTTAGTTTGTAACTACCATGCAAATACAGGAACTTCATGCCATTCAATTCATTTGAATGGGGACCCAGACAGCGAGATGGCATTTTCGCGAAGCTAACAAGGAGTGGCACATCTTGGACAGCAACTTTTTGATTTCTGCATTTAATTGCGCATCTTCCCTCACCTGAAGTTGCTGTGGCATTTGGCATTTGCGCATAAATAACAGTGAGCGCTAATAGCCTCGCCATTATTTTGATCGCAATTTTTGGGCCAAAATCATTTTATTCCACATATTCTGGAGGTAGGCTATGAGAACATTGTCTTGGTAGTGTAGAGGGAGCTTTACCTTACATGCAAACCATATTGTAGTTGGCCTGGGAGCACTTCATGATGGCATTCAGTACAAAAGTAGAAAATGTTCCATTTCCCAGTAATGGCAATCCTCATTTTAATAAGACCAGCCTCAAAAAATGCAAAAGAGTTTAACAAAGTAATTATCTCCCAAATATGGAAGACCACATCTGTATCACAAAAAAAGGAAATGCATTGTTTGTGGTTTAAAAGGATGCTTGTTTATTCCAGATGTGCACCTGGCTACTTTGGAACACCTTTGCTCTTCGGAAGCAGTTGCAGAAAATGTAACTGCAATGGTAACTCCGATCCCAATCTAATATTTGATGACTGCAATGAGGTAACTGGGTATTGCCGCAATTGTCTGCGAAATACAACAGGTACCCACTGTGAACGCTGTGCTCCAGGTTACTATGGAAATGCCATCAATGCTAAAAACTGCACAGGTGTGTACATCCATTTAAATAGTTGTTCAATATGCATAGTAACTTCCAAATGCAGTTGCAGACCTTCAGAGTGAAACAGAATGGACAATAAACATTTTTAATCCATTTAGTTCCAAGTTAGTAATGTGTGCTTAATTACCAAAAGTGATGTGTATGTATGGGCCAAATGAGAAAAGCATCATTTTAGAAATTAGAGTCTGATTTTCTAATAAGGAAAATGAACACACTTTCAGGCTCAGAACATAAAATTCCACAACTGTGTTTAGATTTAGAATTTTAGTATGCTGATTACTGTTCTCGTCCTTTTAAGAAAATAAACCTCGATCTTTTTCCCCCTCTAATGGCCTTTTCCCAATCATTTTGTCTGAGGATGCTTAATATAATTCCTAGTAGAAGTGAGGTACTAGTTATGAGCTTTAAATGGTAAGTAATATGATCAAGGAAAGTTTCCTTGTGGAAATATGGTGAGAACATATGGTGAGAACACTATGTGAGGGGAGCAACAATCAAGGGAGCTAGTCATACTCTATGTGAATAGCCAGGGACCAAAGCGGCACTATTAAGTATTCATATAGGAAACTATAAGGGTGACTTGGATTCCATTGTGATTAGTTCCCTAACTTTTCATCTCTGTGCCCGAATATGAATCTATCCCCATGCTGAGCTGAAATTTTTAAAAAACATTTTTAAATGCTCATTCATTTTCGCCAAACCAACTGGATAACCTGCTCATACAACCTGTCAACCGTAATGTTAAAGCCTTTTTGTATTATCAAGGAAAAACATTTACCATTATATCATTCATTTAAATAATGTAACCCAAGTCAACAGCTATTTCTACACAAATGAATATTTAATTAAACTGTTTTAATTCATTGCAAATAAACATAACGTGTGATAGATGATTGGATACAAAGCTGGGTGGGAATGTAAGTTATGAGGAGGATGCAAGGAGGCTTCAAGGGGATATAGACAGGCTAAATGAGTTAGCAAGAACATGGTAAATGGAATATAATGTGGAGAAATGTGAAATTATCCACTTTGGTAGGAAAAATAGAAAAGCAGTGTATTTTTTAAATGGTGAGAGATTTGGAAATGTTGGTGTTCAGAGGGACGTGGGTGTCCTTATACATGAATCACTGAAAGTTAACATGCAGGTACAGCAAGTAAGTAGGAAAACAAATGGTATGTTGGTCTTTATTACAAGAGGATTTGAGTATAAGAGTAAAGACATCTTACTGCAATTATATAGGGCCCTGGTGAGACCACACTTGGAGTATTGTGTACAGTTTTGGTCTCCTTACCTAAGGAAGTATATACTTGCCATAGAGGGACTGCAACAAAGGTTCATCAGACTGGTTCCTGAGATGGGGGGATTGTCCTATGAGGAGAGATCGAGTAGACTAGGCCTATATTCTCTAGAGTTTAGAAGAATGAGAGGTGATCTCATTGAAATATACAAAATTCTTACAGGGCTTTGCAGGGTAGAAGCAGGGAGGATGTTTCCCCTGGCTGGGGAGTCTAGAACCAGAGGCCACAGTCTCAGAATAAGGGGTCGGCCATTTAGGACTGAGATGAGGAGAAATTTCTTCACAGAGGGTGGTGAATCTTTGGAATTCTCTACCCCAGAAGGTTGTGGAGGCTCAATCGTTGAGTATATTCAAGACAGAGATCGAAAGATTTTTGAATATTAAGGGAATCAAGGGATATGGGGATAGTGCAGGAAAGTGGAAATGAGGTAGAAGATCAGCCATGATCTTATTGAATGGCGGACCAGGCTCAAAGGGCCAAATTGCCTACTCCTGCTCCTATTTATTATGTTCTTATGTTCTTATTCACTTAGTTCAATCAATACAGTTTCTCTTCATGCAATAATACAAAATAATAAAAGTTCTATGTTTCCCCACTTCTGAGTCTAGCAAAAGCTTGTCACTGTAGCTCTCTGAATGAAAACCTGACTGACTTTGTGTCCCTATCTTTTATCTCCCTGTGTTCATAACCTGAGGGGAAGGTCTAAGCTAGATAATCCCTGTTGAGTGCCTGGGACCAGGGACCTCCCACCACAATGCATTTGGGATATATATCAATTACAGAGACAGGCTAACAAATTGCTTACTATTTACAGTATATGGAGAAACAAGTTTAAAGCCTACCTCAACAACATTTTAATCACCTTTTGTGTGAGTACATATTACTTCACAACACAACCATTTCCAAATCCTTTCTGTGGAAAATAAATGATAACAAAATCCTGAAACATGATGTGTAATTTGAGATTTATTGTGGATACTCAGTCACAAATGATGTGGACCCTTTTGATTTGGACTGTGCCTTTGAAACTGCTCAAAAATGTAGTTCTAAGAATTAAAGCAGAGCCAATGGGAAGTTCAGCTGTGGAATTTTTAAAATACAAGACACTTTTGAAAATGATGTAATTCCTTTAATGCATACTCACAAAACCTCCTCGTCATTCACTTTGCTTTAGTTCAGTTTCTTCTGTTGAAAATCCTGTTTGAACACTGCCATAATGAATTCAATTCTAAAAATGCTCCCATGAGTACTCTGACCAAGATCAGAATCCCATCCCCTTTTCATATGCTCCATTACATTAGTGAATGGTCCAATTACACAATTTCAAACAACAGTTACAGTGGGAATTAAAAGCAGGTGGCACTTTCCCTAAAGTAGCTAGCATTCAGAAAACATTTCTAAAAAATCCTGAGAAAGAGAATCAAGATTGTTCAAGTGCTTTCATTTTAATAGATGGAGAATCATGGGGAGTGCACCATTGAGCTCCTAATATGTGCTGCTACCTGCAATTCTCCACACTGGGAGTGCACATTCAGAGAACTCACCCGTAATCATACATTTGGCTCAATTGGTCGCACACCCTCCTTTGTGTCAGAACTATGTGGATTAAAGCCCCACTCTAGGAATTGAGCACATAATTTAGGCTAACGTTTCAGTGCAGTACTGAGAGAGTGCTCCAATGTTGGTGCTTCTGTCGCTTGGGTGAGATTGCGGCCTGTCTGCTGATTCAGGTGGACATTAAAGATCCCATGGTACTATTTGAAAAATAATATTTCCAGTGTTCTTCCTTGGACCAACACCACCAAAAATATGAACTGAATTAAACTCATTATTGTTAGTGGGACCTTGTGTGCAATATAACTGCTGCATCCACCTACATTGCAACTGTTTGTTTCAAAATAATTAATTGTGAGATGCTTTGGGGCATCCTGAGAGAAGTGAAAAGTGCTATGTCAATGCAAGTCTTTCTAAATAATTTTAGATGCCTTGTAATGTGGCATTGCAGCAGATACAATAATCTAGAATTTGCTGGAAAGTTTTGGCCTAACTATGATGTCATTGGGCCTGAATTTGCGGTGGGATGGTCCTGGATCACGGAGACTTGCGCTCCTGGGCCTGCAGGTGTACGCCTGTGTAAAGGCCCACGTATCCCAGGGGCGCAGGCGGTTCACATGCGTCCCTGGGATCACGTGGGCCAGCCCAACCAATCAGAAAGGGGGATTCCCATTATGCTTATGAGAATTCCATTTACGTACAGAATCCCCATAAGCTTAATAGGAATCACCCAAAAAATATATTTTAACAGCACTGCAATAAAAAAAAATCATTACATGTTTAAAATTAATTAAAATACAATTTGATTAAACATTTAAAACAAAAATTTAATTAAAAAAAAAATGTAAGCATTTTTCAAGGGGCCAAAAATAACACAAACTAATTTTCCAGGTTTTTGAATGTTAAATGATTTAATAAATTTTATTTTAACATTTATTTTCACCCTTACGCTGGTAAAAGAAGGCCTTGCACCTGCTTTTACCAGGCGTAAGAGTTTCACGGGCATTTGCTGGGCAAGAGTTGGGCAAATAGCCCAACTCTCCGCCAGCGAATGTCCAATTCCTGGGGATGCGGAGGATCTGTCAAGAAGATTCTTAACAGATCACAAGTTCCGGGTTTTCGCGTATGCGCAGCGCATGTGTAAACCCGAAACTTGCGGGGCACTTACAGCCGCTACGCACCGTACGCAGTCATAGGCCCTGTAAAACTTGGGCCATTATGTTTTTGGTGCAAGGAAATTTGCACATCACTGATTTGCACTAGTTTTACACTGAAACATTTGTACAAGCGACCCTCATTCTCCACCCCCACACATTCCGAAGGACTAAGCAACTAAGCAGCTAGACTGCCCTTCTTAATGGCCATACCCCCAGTTCTGTGGCCCTGGAGATGGAGCACGCGGTGTCCGCCGGTGCGCTTGAGTATTTCCGCGACCAGTGGGTGCCACGGGGACTGGAGTGCATCATCAACCCGGAAAACCAAATTTTAATTTGATTTGTTAAGTTTTAGTTGAACTTTTGTTCATTTACAGTCCAATTTGGTTTTTTTTTGGGGGGTCCAAACTAAAAGAGTACCCCCAGTTCTGCATAATAATGGAGAGGAAGGGGAGTAGGAAAGGCAAGAGGGGCTCTGAGAACCAGGCGCAATAATAAAAGATAACAGTCCACTCATTACTCCTATTGGCGGCACTGTATTTGCACTTATTTTATGCTGGATTTTATGTTAAAGCGTAGGCAAATGATCTGTGCAGGAAATTTGGCCACAAGTTCTTGGCAGGATGTTTGGCCAGTGTAAATTTGAGTGTAATTTCAGTGTAAGTACAATTCAGGTTAACTCTGGGCTAATGTCTGCTATCGCAGAAGCTTGTTTTTCATGAATATGCAGCATTCAAGTGCCTCAAATGACTCAAAAGTTGCCAGTTCTCCATTAATCGATGTAGATTGTAAATTACTTCAGAATTAAAAAAGATATCTCTGTTTTTTAAAAGACTGCTCCTGTCAGAAATGTGGCACGAATGAGTGTGATCATGTAACCGGACAGTGTCGCTGTAAGCCAGGAGTAGCGGGAGCCTTCTGTGACCACTGTGAGGTGAGTGTATCAAATCATGTTTGGACCATTGGGTGTGATAATATAGGATAACTATTCAATCTCCCATGGCATTGCAGGTGGAGTCAAGGCCAAGGACAGTTTTCAAGTCAAGCAGGGTTAGAGGGCTAGGAGATAATTGGAGTCAAATAGGAGAAATGGGAGGAGGGGGAGAGAGGAGGTGAGTTTGGTGAGGAGGAGATGTGCGGAGAAGGAAAGATGAGGGGTCAAAGGGAGAGGAAAAGGGGAGGAGAATATGGGAAGGCGAATGGGAGATGGAAGACAGGGAGGGGTGAGGGAGAGAGGAAATGGGAGGAGAGGTGGATGATAAGAGGTAGGCTGGAAGGGAGGAACAGGAGAGAGATGCAGTGGAGCAAAGGCCTAGAAATTGTGGGGTATGGGTTCCCTTCGCTGGATCGGACACAGAATTTTCTTCAACATGTAGGGGAGAGGCGTCCAACATGTTTCATCAGACCCAGATAATCCTCTCATTGGGAAAGGAGGTCTGGACAGAAGGCCCACTTTCCTGCCCTCTGGGGGGGCAGTGGTGCAAGGGGTGCATTGAATCTAAATGGGGGCAAAGGAAGGTTGCTTTGGCTGAGAGCAGAGTACTTCCTACATACCATTTTACTACCACAAAACAGTGGTTCATGTCCGAGTCATTTAGGTGTGGTTGTGCTCATAAAAGTTACTCATGCTTCTGAGTTCCATTTCTCCTAAAATGTTGGCACTGAGGGTATTTAATTTTTTTTTGGTGCTTTTTTTATAATTCAGGCAAAGAGGAGGTTTCAGTGCTCACCAAATGAAGGGATAATTGTAAAGCTTAATTGAAGGTACCTCCAACTGACTGGAGGCCAGGGGATGGGGGGTAAGACAGTACAGTGAGGCTGTCCCACTGTACATCATGGGTTAGATAATGTGACCCTCACAGAATCACCTACAGAATGTTGCAACCACTCACCATTTTTAATATATCATAGATTGACAAATTAAAGGGCTGCCAATTTTGGGGAAAAAATCATTTAACGCTGAAAGCGTTTTAAATTAAGGCCCCTTTGTATCACATAATGGCCATAGGTATAGAAAAAATGTAACATTGTTGGACTTCTGTATCCTAAATCATGTTTGCTACTGTCCAAATGGAGAGTAACATCACTGAAGAAAATGAGTCCAAGTAGTGTTTCATAGAAAATAGTTGAAACAATTGGATCAGGAAATACCCTGCACAAAATTACCGCTTTTTTTAAACAAAAAATCTAGCTCAGGTTAATAAATTCAAAACTACAGTATCAGTGTTTTCAACTGTTTTATATTTGTTTCCTTCTTTGCAGATTGGTTACTATGGATACAGCAGTTGTTCTGGATGTTTGAGATGTGAGTGTGCTCTAGCTTCCAAGGATGAATATTGTGACCCTTTGAGTGGACGGTGCACATGCTTACCCGGAGTCACAGGCAGGCGCTGTGACCGGTGTCTGTACGGCTTCTGGAACTACGGACTGAATGGCTGCCAGAGTAAGTTCAATGCACTAAATTTAGGCGAAAGAGAGAAAGAGAAAGGCTTTAATGGAAATACCAATGGGCAAAAAAAACAAGAGAAGGAAGGAAGTAAAAAAGGAGAAAGAAAATAGTTTAAAGTGAGCTCTTGTAGAAGCAGTTCAAAAGTAATCCATTGTGTGAAGCTCATTGAGATATCTTGATCCGATAAGGTTCTGTGTATTTGCAAGCATTATTATTAACTCATACAGAAACAGAACTTAATATATTTCATTGCACTGTTTAATAAAGATGTTGCATGCATTTCTTAGTCCAAACAAAATAATTCTGATAAAGCCCATAATCACACATTATAGTTTCAGAAATGCACTTGTTTCTCTCATCTGCAGGGTGCGAATGTGAAGGGCACTGTGACAGTGAGACAGGAGAATGCCTGTCAGCACCCACTGAGTCCCCAACTGACTGCTCAGTTGTCAGTAAGTACCTTCATTCAGCTAAGCCCTTCAACTATAATTCCAGATGACCCCACTGAACCCTGGCTGTGCTTTCCTACAACTTTGTTAAGTTAAAATAGGATAACTCATGCCATCTCTGCTTCTGCAGCCAGTGACAACCCGCAATACAACTGTGTGGCTCCTTTTCCAGTGAATTCTATTGGCTTGGCACTTTCAGAACTGATCCACCAATCATGACATTTGGTCGTGTACTTAAATAAGTGATGTGATTATCCCAACAATTATCTACGCCTGAAATTCATACACCTCTTTTCAGGCCCAAGCCATTCTTTATACTGAAGCCAGAAATCTATTCCAAGCACGGCAAATATGTAATGAGGCCAGTGTGGGTGTCTCAAAAATTCTAAGCCATTTAAAGTAAAAATTATACAGTCATAGTCTCAAATAAGAGAATATGAAATACAGAAGCTTGGCAATTACAGATATCAGTATTCAAACATTTGAATGCTTGTTAAATGTCTGTAAGGAGTTTGTCAAGTGCCTAAAGAAAGGGTTGGGTTGTATTTTTCCAAAAGTTCCCCAAAAGAAATGCTACTGATTAATAATGACTAGAGTGTTTTATCATTTGGCATATAGTAACAAAAATATATTTTAAAAACTTTTACACTGAATTGAAAATATTGAATATTTTGCAGCTTATTTTTAGACAATCTGTACTTTATAAAATGTTTGCATTAGTTCAAGGAGAAAATACAGCATAAAGCCATATTTATCCTTTTAGTCTTGCCATAGAGAGTTGACCTTCGCTTTGTGTTTTTCTTAACTACATAGCTTACATTTGGAATTCACCACAAAGGGGACTGTAACTATAACCCCTTGTCTTGCTATTCTAATGCTCCAGTAACACTGCACCAAGTTTTCCAGTGCATTTCTCATGAACTGGCAAACAAGTGTACTGCTTGCTAACACTATTCTTGAATCAGGTAAAATAGAACTCTATGCATACATACTAAACAGGGACTTGCCATTCTGTTCATCGGACTCTAGCTGCTGGAGAAATTTCTTATCTTCTAACATTAGAAGGTCAAATGCGGATGCTGTGCAAGTACGTTTCGACGTTATGGGGCTGATAATGTGATCGCAGCTACACAGTGCTGGGAGTGCAGCTCCAGAAGCACTCCATGTACTGGGCCCACAAAGGAACTGAACTCACCCCATAATGTGAGGTCAGCTCAATATAATATTTAACTTTTGCTTCAAGAGCATTGCTCAAGATGTACTTGGAGAGTGCCTGGTTTGTGGGGTGGTATTTCCAGCTCCGCAGCCTGTAAGCAGCTGTTGACTCCTTCAGAAGAAAGCATTTTCTTGGGGTGGGGGTGGGGGGGAGGGGTGGGAAAGGTGAAAGGAGCATGGTGGCAGAGGAAATCAGTCTCTTAAGGCCCAAAAGTCCAATAGGAGACAAACTGGGAGATCTGGTAATAGGTCACAGTCGCCCATTAAAAAGAAATTCTGCAGACCCTCCCTTGCTGCTCAAACACTCCAGTCATATTAGGGTAAGCAGGCCTAATTACAATATATACAGGGGCCTCAATGAGCCTTGTGCACACTTTCTCTGCAGGCTCCAAGCCGCTATGTCCCAACCAACAGAATTGGGGCACATTAGGTACATTGGCTCAGACCTTTGCACCCAATTAAACAGAGATCCTGCACCTGATAATAAGGGAGCAGGCACCTACTGCGCATCAACTGTTTTAAGTTTAACATTTGTTTTGCAGGCTGCAATATAACTGCACCCTACACACAGTGGCAGCTGTGGGAAACATTGTCATGTAGGTGGGCTTGATACTAACACTAAACTGCCCATTTCTCAAAAATGAATAGCATTATCATGCATGTTTGGCATTAAAGTGGTGCAAAAACATATCCCACATTACTGGCAAATGTGCAGCATAACTGGGGCAATAGGCAGAGGCCCATCTGTCACATTGATGAAGCAGAAGGAGGAGTTCCCTGTCTCCATCACCTGTAGTTATGGTAATGAGCTGGCCAATATAGGGGTGCGCCAAGAAGCTGGTGGAAAGTTTTGCTGGAACCCCCACTCCCAACTGGAGGATCTGAGGGAAACCTGCCAGCAAGCTGAAGAGGACCCCAAAAAATAAGCACAAAATGTTTTAACTATTCACCCAGGGAACCTTTAGCATTGGGACCTTTTGCTGCTGTTCTCCTCTGTGCCCAGGTTGCTGATCTGCAGTCCGCTAACGTGAAGCTCTGTGCTGCAAGTTCTAATGCATAAAATTTACCCTTATCATTAAATGTCAGGTGCTCTACAATGTTTAGTAACCATTTTAGCTTATGGCTTAGTATATTATCAGGATCATCATTATAAATAACTATATAATTTAAGTTAAATAATTGATAATACCTGTGATTCATGAAAAGATTTAGGATGACATCTGATCTCTTTGGATACTTCTCTTCAGTGGCCAGTAAAAGAACTATAAATAAATTTATTGTGGGCACAAGTCAGAGCAACAATGGATCAACTGCTAAATTCAGTCTAAACCAATGTTCAAACAATATATGCTGGATAGGGTTTTAGATCATTTATTAAATTTCTTTTCTTCTCCTTCCTTTTCCTGAAAGTCTTGACTGCTTGTTTTGGGCGTCCTCCACTACCTTGCCAATTATTCAAATGTGATTCGAGTTAGTGAGTGTTGCCGGGCTATTCAACTATAGTGGCCTCAGAGCAAACCACAATCTTGTTCTCACTTCAGATTCAATCATGCCTTTCAAACGGGAATAGGATAAGTACCTGAAGGAAAAAATTATTGCAGGGCTATGGAGAAAGGGCAGGGGAGTGGGACTAGCTGAAGTGCTCTTGCAGAGAGCCGGCACAGGCTCAACGGGCCGAATGGCCTCCTTCTGTGCTGTAACCATTCTATGATTCTATTCTAGGATTCAGTTGACATCAGCCTATGCTCATTTCCATTAAGATGCACTTGATAATGATGAAGACTGGGAGCCATGGCTGATTTTCCCCTCCCTAACCCAGGGATGCCGAACCCAATTATATTATTCCCATCACCAACCCAGGATAGATGAGCTAACTTACCCTAGAGTGGAGATCGAACCTAGCAAAGTCCTGGTCTGTATAACTGTATAATAAACATTCCTCTAGTAGGAGAGCCACATTCAAAAGGAAGAGGGGTTAGGGATAGACAACAATGTAGCCCTGGCTGTGTGGCCTGCACGCCCTTTGACCTTACAGTTCCATCACATTTGATAATGAAAAACAAGCTGAAAAAGCTCTGTGCTGTTGCTGATAACATTTTAATACAATTGCCTTTAATTGAGTATCTGTTCTATTATCTCAACAGGATGCGACAAGTGTATCTGGGACTTAATTGAAGACATAAAATTAGCAGGATCATCACTGGAAGAAGCTAAGTCCAGTGTTTTAAATGTTATCACCGGCGATGCCATTAATAACCGCTTGAAACAATTCAATTTCACAGCAATCCACTTCAACGTAAGTGCCAGCAGTAATAGTCAAATAGGGCTGAGACTCAGTCAGTCAGAAGTTTAGTAGTTTTTTGTGCTAATTAGGTATTTTATTACTGCTGTATCAGTGGGGTGTATAGTAGACTTGGAATTTATACCACATATAATTTTATAAGGTTTTAACATTTTTCCAACAGATGGGATTTGTTGAGTCTTAGAGTTGGCCAAATTCTATCTGTGAAAGGCAATCTGAGACAGAAAGGAGCACATGACTGAAGGAAATGGTGTAATGAACAGCACACACAATATAATTAAGCTGCTTAATGAAAAGAAGCAATCTTGAGGATTGAATTTACTGTTACAGATCCCCACCCCCACCCCACCCCACCCCATAGCTCACAAGCTGCCAATGCATTTCATTTTTTGGTAATACCTTTCTGTATTCTGATTGCTATTAATAAATCAGGTCTATTACTAGATGTAAATTTGTCCAAACCTTCTATACTTTTTGGCGCCATACTGGCAGGTACACCTGGGTCTCACCTACTGGTATCCTCCAGCACTGCCCCACCAGAGTTTGCAAAGTCAATGGGAAGCACCTCATTTGCATGGGGCTGGCAGGCACTCATGCCACCGCGGACGCCCAATTGCCCCATGCTACTGGAAACGCCAGTGCCTGGTTGCTACTATGTGGGGAGGGAGAGGGTACCCAGGCCCTCCACCTGGAGAACCTACGCAGCGCCTGCCCCAGCACAAGGGAGTCCCTAACCCCACATTATCGTACTGTATATGGTTGCCCTTGTAAAAGACAGAGAGAGGCTTCACTTCTTACAAGACCAACCAGATTTCCCAACTAATGATGACTTCGCATATTCGAGTCCTGGCCTTTTTTGAAGACATTCCAACAGACTCCTGCCAGTGTTACAACAGGGAATTCAACTCCCTTCTCTTTTGTTGCTGTTCCACTTTTGAGGATAATTTTGTGCTACAGACTGGTGAGAAGTGGAATGAAACTGGCCCTTGCCTTACTTAGGATGCTGAGTAATCATTATCTTTGGGCTGCATTGAAAGTTAGAGTTGGGTGGTTAAAGGACAGTGTTCAGACACACTACAACACTGAGCTTCTCACTACACATATTGCTTGCAACCATTGATACACCTGTTTCATCTAAAGAGTAATTGTATTAGAAAGTGTCCAATAAAATCTAAGGTTACAATGTTTATATCTTAGTACCAAAGTATTCACCATCTGTTATTTCTTACAATACAGACCCAGATTGCAGAGATGAGAAAACAATCAGAATCACAGAAACTTAAGATAGACGATATTGAAGCAGCAATCGTGAGCCTTATTTCTGATCTCAACATGCTGTCTGAAAAGGTGCATATCTTTGCTTTGACTTAAAGAGAACTTATTTTGTTGTAAAAATTACATATTTTGTTAAGTATATGAATTGAATCATACTAATGAAAGTAACTTCAAATGGTTCATAGGTTAATGCTCATTATGATACTAATCTTTGCAAATTTTCACTCAAACATATATCTTACATTTAATAGTTTTGCAAAATAGTCATGGCTTATATTCTTCTAATCTTTATAATCTCATTGAAATTAAAGGTCTGTAAGAACCTCATACTTGCTCACCAGTAAACTACATCTGCTAAGAAGGAACAAGCCAGATAGCTCTTGATTAGACTAGCCATGGGAGTACATCATACATACGTTTAAAGCAGTGCCAATGCAGTTTCTGGCAAGACTCAATCACAGACAACCTGCTCCAGAACTCTGCTGTCACATCATCCTATGTGCTGCCACTGCTTTATTTACCAAGACAAAATGAATGGGCAAATTAAGAACATGTTGCGAGGGGTAGAGTGGTTAATAATACTATGACAATCGTAAAAGGCAAAGTTGTTACCATAGTGATTAATGGTATTCAAATGATTCAGTAAAATCTCTGTGTCAGGAGCTCTCGTGTTCTATATTGCTGATTTATTTCTGCCATCCAGCTTTCTTATCTCATTTCCACCTTCAAAGGCAAAGCCACAACTGACTGCTGGCTGTCTGAGCAGCACCATCTATGACCACAATGCCATGATTTTCAGTGCTGTGATTTTCTAGCTCTGGATGATATGACTCCTTTAAATAAATAAATAAAACTAGCTTTTATTACACAACTGTGTAAAGAATGCAATAGCCTCTAGGCCTGAGCTCTTGCAGCTTGTTTGCTGGCTATAAACAGGGCCGTTGATTTATTGTGACTTATTAAGCCAAATTCCATTTTTGTTACTTGAGATAATAAGAGCTTTAGTGCTGGTTTTGGGGTTACATTCTGTGATTCTGTCTGTTTATAATTAGGCCACAGGTTTACAGTGACTGAAAAAATGTATTCTATATTTATTGCATGGGATGCCATGATTTTCAGTTGGCGTTTTGGGGATTGAATTCTGTCCAATTTTCAGTAAAAATTATAATTAGTGGCTTTAGCTTAAAGCAATATTAGATTGTGCCAGATATTTATTATTTATGCTCAAAAGCCTATTATTATATGTGGAGATCAGCAAACGAAAGGGTAGAAATTGGCATTCGTTTTGCTCATTTTCAGGCATATAACGAGTGCAACATACACCAACTTTTTGGCATGAGTTCCTGCTCCCAATCTGCGCCGGTGGCATGGCTGCTGCCATATTGGTCCTTGCTATTTTTGGGTGTCCCTGGTGGTCACCTGAAATTAGCGATGGATCAATATAAATATGCAAAGAAGGGCACTGTGCCTCTTTCAGGAATCTTCTGCAAAGTTTGTGAAAAACTATGCGCCGTGCATAGTTTTTCCAATTTTACAGCTGGCTAACCAATCGTACTTAAAGAGACCGCTGGAGGCCACTGAAGGAATGGTAGGGAAAGATTTTTTTTTAACTTCCCCTCCTGCAGCAATGCTCCTCCTGGCCCCACGGGACTACCACGGGTCACTGACAGCCCACTCTTGGCCCCCTTGTGTTTTCCTTCATCTATCCTCTCTCCCAGATGAGGGCCACTGGTGGTGAGGCAGCAGGCCCAAATTTGATCCCTGACGTTGGGCAATCTGCCTCAGGCAGCTCGGCATAATTATTAAAATGAGACCCAAGGCCCAATTTCAGCTGAGCCTTTGGGTTCTGGTGCACGTTTAAAGCAGGTAGTCATTTTCTTATCATGGATTAGTATTATTTGTGCCTTTAACTCATTATACCAACAAAAAGTTTATTATAAGAAGAGGTTTGCAATAGTAAACTTCACAATATAAGTTTCCAACATATTATGCATTGGCATTCAATATTTTTGCTCTTGCCTTCTTAATATATAGCTACTACAATTAGGTATACTCCCAATAGTCTTTATTTGTAGTCTTCACAAAGGTCAGCCGTAGGAGGTAAGTCTGTGTTTCATATGAACTAAAACTTGATTTTATGTGTGCAAGTCTAGGGTAGTGGACAGCAGGGTGAAGAATTAACCATTGGAGCAAGTACTGGAAATAGTATGGAATACTACTGTGTACTCCTGATAGGAAATGAATTAGCAAATAAATATCATGTTGACAGACCATATAATTCTGGCTAAACTACTTGTCATATTTATTGTAAGCCCTAAAATTATACAGAAGCAAAATAGATCAGCAGATTAAATAACAGTACATCATTTAACTGTCACAGATATATTAGGGGTAGATTTTCCCTCAAAACGGTATTCGTTTGACAGTTCAGTAATCATGCCCAGTCTATTTTATGAGGATTAGGCCTCACTTGCATTGAGCCGGTGGGCTGCAACTGAAAACTGAGTGCTGCAGGGCGGCCCACCGGCTACTAGCCACCGCAATATAAGGCAGCTTGGGTGACCTCCGGGCCTGAGGAATGTAGGTTCCTGGGGGGGCTCCAATCTGTGATGGGGCAGGGAAGTTGGAGTAGCAGTGGCCCAGGCCGGGTTTTAATATCAAGAGGAACTTACCTTATGGATTCTCTTTGGCCAGGCTGCCAGCTAATACCTGTGCACAGTGTTCAGTCCAAAAATGACAATCACGATCACATTGATGTCACAGGACCCTGACTTCCATTTTAAATGGGCCTACTGCCTGACTCTGGTCGCCCAGCACTCGGCCTCAGTGAACATTGCCACGGTCACATCGACAGCGGCAACAGTGTTGTAGGTCATCGCCCACCATTGTCGGGATCATACCGCCCTATTTCTGTTGGGTGGAAGGGCTGACAGGTCAGCCCTCGGTCTGTTCTTTAAGTGCAATATAACTAATTGTTTAGAGATTCTTAGAGTCATTTTATAAGAATTATTTAATTCATGTTATACATCATACATGGGTGCCATTTGAACCATCAATCAAACTATTTAGCTCCAAGTATTGGTTCACCACTGGGACATGGAGCTAAATGGTTCTATTGCAGGAACAGCTGAGCTGCCAAGAGGCCTGTTAAGGGCCCTCTGCATATGGCACTGTATATCAAGTCAGATTTTAAAGGCTCAAAAGATGCCTTTCAGATGCCACACTCAAGCCATTCTTATACCTTCAGGATAAAGTCGAGAATCATGGTAACAGGCCCCCTCTTGTGGGCCAGTTAGTACAGTTAACAGCTCTGACTCTTACTCAACAGTGGCAGTTTCACATAAATTATCCGAGGAAACAATCAAACTGGTGTTTTCCAGACAGGTGACTGTCTACATGTAATCAATATCAACAGAGGTGAGTCAGCCCCATTTAAAATTAGCATCTATATGTTAGATAGGGTTTGTGTATTCCTTTACACTTAGGCCCTCATGTTATGAGAAAAAAATTATTAACAGATACAGCAGGAGAAATGGTTTTCATTTTAAAATTCCCAGTGCCTAGCCCTAGCCACAAATTCTTATAATAATGTAAAATCTATGCTTTCTTATTAATTGAAACTGAATGGAACTTGTTCTATCACAATAGCTATTTACTAATATTAACCTAGTATTTTTATTATTTTAGGAAAGCATAACTGTCTCTAATGCACAGCTATTTGACAAGGAAACAACCAAAATCAGTGATCGTGCCAACCAGATCAATGGACAAATTATTAATATTCACAACTTGATCCAAGGTAAAAGCATAATTTCTGAATGCAAAGTATCCATTATTTCCTTCGAAAAGCATAGCTGACATTAATCTGGAAGGTAACTGAAGTAAAGCTGTCTAGCATGCTCGTCCTGTTGTAATGTGTGAGCTCCAAAAAGAAAGAACACATAGAGGAGAATATCAAGAAAGTTTGCGTTCAGGACTGATTTATAGTTTACGTGGCAGGCTGACTCTTTCTTTAATTATAGCTATTAACTAAATTGTTCCATATGGTCAGTTTGTGCATGTGTGTTTGTGTTTTCCTTGCTGGTAATTATAATGGAATATGTCCAACTCTTGCAACCTGGAAAGGTAGGGAAGATTTTCATGATGGTCTATTTGGCAATGTCCAAATCCTAACAGTTTGGTGGTAATGGGGTTGTGTCCAAACTCTGGTGGTGGTGGTGCAAGTATTTGTCCATGTTCACAGTTGTGTGCGTGTGTGCGTGTGTGGTGGGTGGGGGGAAGGGGCGATGCATCCACTTTTTCTGGCAGAGTTGATGGGCTGTTAGTTCCATTATGGGATTTGCATTTGTCCTCTGAAGATATTAGTGCCTGCATCTAGTCTCTTCCAGTTTAGAGTTTAACACACCTGGATTTTGCTACGGGGGCGGGTTGGAGGTGGGAAACCCACATTCGGGCTTGTTGTCCCGCCTCCATGGAGGTGTGGCCAACCCACTGGATTTTCCTCTGATTGACCTTGTTGAGCCCGCCCTGTGGGCTCAGCAGGCCAATTAAGGGCCACCCGGCAACAGGTGACATCAGAGATTGACATTTCATCTGTCAAAAGCTTTTGGCAGATGAAATATCAGTGTTTAGCAGCTGTTTGAAGCTGTCAAGCACTGAAAAACTGCTAATTCAGCCTCAGTCCTTTCTCAGGATAACTTTAAAATCATTTTGCTGCAGAAACCAAGAAGCTGATTTTTTTTTTTAAATCGGAGCTTCTGTGGTTCTTGCAGCCGACTCCCGACACCGGAATGCAGGACTCCTGTAAAGGTAAGTAAAAGTAAGTTAAACTTATTTAAACACTTTAAACACTTGCAAAACACTTACCTTTGCACTCCTGCACCCCTCACTCACCTGAACACTGGGCACCTCGACCCCTCCAAGACCTCAGACCCACGTCCCGCCTCGAAAACTTTTCGTGGTTTGGAGCTGTCGGGAAGCCCACAAACCAGCAATAAAATTCGCGAATAGGCAAAAAACTACCTGTTAACTACCTGTTAACAGGCAGTTTAATTGCCTTTAATCCCTTCCCGCCTCTGGGAGTCGGGTTCCAGCACTTGTCGGCAACCCGACTCCTATGAAATTGACATGGAGGCGGGTTGGAGGCGGGATGGGGTCGGGACCCCCGGGTCTCCGATTTTTATCGCCCGCACGCCTCCAACCCGACTCCAGGGGCTTAGGAAAATCCAGCTCATTGTATTGCTGAAGGGCATACTGAGGAGGTGCATTTGTGCTCCTTGATAGTCTAGAAATGTTTGTTAGTCAACTTTCCAGATCCCAGATGTCACAAATACCTAAACTTTACAGCCTCTGAAGTTCAAACCTGACACAATGAAGCCTCATCTATCACTTGTCTTTACCATTCAAGATTAATTTGTGCAGTGTTAGTAATTCATAGAATCATAGAAATTTACAGCACAGAAGGAGGCCATTCGGCTCATCTTGTCCGTGCCGGCCGACAAAGAGCTATCCAGCCTATTCCCACTTTCCAGCACTTGGTCCGTATGCTTGTAGGTTACTGCACTTCAAGTGCATATCCAAGCATTTTTTAATGTGATGAGGGTCTCTACCTCTACCACCCTTTCAGGCAGTGAGTTCCAGACCCCACCACCCCTGGGTGAAAACATTTCTCCTCAAATCCCCTCTAAACCTCCTACCAACTACTTTAAATCTATGCCCCTTGGTTATTGACCTCTCTGCTAAAGGAAATAGGTCCTTTCTATCCACTCCAGCTAGGCCCCTCATAAGTTTATACACCTCAATTAGGCCTCCCCTCAGCCTCCTCTGTTCCAAAGAAAACAACCCCAGCCTATCCAATCTTTCCTCATAGCTAAAATTCCCCAGCCCAGGGAACATCCTCGTAAATCTCCTCTGCACCCTCTCTAGTGCAATCACATCCTTCCTGTAATGTGGTGACCAGAACTGCACGCAGTATTCTAGCTGCGGCCTAACTAGTGTTTTATACAGTTCAAGCATAACCTCCCTGCTCTTATATTCTATGCCTCAGCCAATAAAGGCAAGTACCCTGTATCCCTTCTTAACCATCTTATCAACCTGTCCTTCTACCTTCAGGGATCTGTAGACATGCACTCCAAGGTCCCTCTGATCCTCTGCACTTCTTAGTGTCCTACCATTTATTGTTTATTTCCTTGCCTTGCTAGCCCTCCCCAAATGCATTACCTCACACTTCTCCAGATTGAATTCCATGTGCCACTTTCTGCCCACCTGACCGGTCCATTGATATCTTCCTGCAGTCTATAGCTTTCTTTTTCATTATCAACCACATGGCCAATTTTGTATCATCTGCAAACTTTTTAATCATACTTACTATATTCAAGTCCAAATCATTGATATATACCACAAAAAGCAAAGGACCCAGTACTGAGCCCTGTGGAAACAGCCTTCCAGTCACAAAAACACCCTTCAACCATTACCCTTTGTTTCCTGCCTCTGAGCCAATTTTGGCTCCAACTTGCCACTTTGCCTTGGATCCCATGGACTTTTACTTTCATGACCAAACATGCCATGTGGGGCCTTATCAAAAGCCTTGCTAAAATCCATATAGACTACATCAAACACACTACCCTCATCGACCCTCCTTGGTAGCTCCTCAAAAAATGTAATCAAGTTAGTCAGACACGACCTTCCCTTAACAAATCCATGCTGACTGTCCCTGATTAATCCACGTCTTTCTAAATGAAGATTTATCCTGTCCCTCAGAATTTTTTCCAATAATTTTCCGACCACCGAGGTTAGGTTGACTGGCCTGTAGTTACTCAGTCTATCCCTTTCTCCCTTTTTAAGCAACGGTACCATGTTAGCAGTCCTCCAGTCCTCTGGCACCACACCTGTAGCCAAAGAGGATTGGAAAATGATGGTCAGAGCCTCTGCTATTTCCTCTCTTACCTCTCTTAACAGCCTGGGATACATTTCATTCAGGCCTGGGGATTTATCCACTTTCAAAGATGCTAAACCCCTTACTACTTCCTCTTTCACGATGCTTATTTCATCTAATATTTCACACTCCTCCTCCCTGATTGCAATTTCTGCATCGTCCCTCTCTTTTGTGAAAACTGATGCAAAGTATTCATTAAGAACCTTACCCATGTCCTCCGCCTCCACACACAGGGTACAGGGCACTAATAGGCCCTACTCTTACTTTATTTATCCTGTTGCTCTTAATGTATTTATAAAGCGTCTTTGGGTTTTCCTTGATTTTACTTGCCAATATTTTTTGATGCCTTCTCTTTGCTTTCCTAATTTCCTTTTTAATTTCCCCCCTGCACTTTCTGCTCCTCTAGGGTTTCTGCGGTATTGAGCCCTCGGTATCTGTCATAAGCTTCCCTTTTTTTCTTTATCCTTCCCTGTATGCCCCTTGACATCCAGGGGGCTCTAGATTTGTTAGTCCCACCCTTTTTCTTTAAGGGAACATACCTGCTCTGAACCCTCCCTATCTCCTCCTTGAATGCCTCCCACTGCTCTGACACTGATTTACCTTCAAATTTCTATCTCCAATCCACTATGGCTAAATCACATCTCAAATTAGCTTTTCCCCAATTGAGAACCTTTATTCCTGGTCTATCCTTGTCCTTTTCCATAACGATGCTAAATCTAACTGAATTATGATCACTACCACCAATATGCTCTCCCACTGATACCCTTTCCACCTGCCCAGCTTCATTCCCTAAAATTAGGTCCAGAGCCGCCCATTCTCTGGTTGGGCTTGCTACGTACTGGCTAAAAAAGTTTTCCTGAATGCATTTTAAGAATTCTGCTCCCTCTATACCTTTCATACTGATTTTATCCCAGTTAATATTATAGACGTTGAAATCCCTTACTATTACTGCCCTATTTTTGTACGTCTCAGAAATTTGCCTACATCTTTGCTATTTTGGAAACTGACATCTCTTTGCAGATGCCACACAACATTGAATCTTCTAACCATTTGAAATGACTGGGCCAACAGTTTTATCAGAAGATTAAATTGTAACACAATTTTGTGATGCAAAATGACAAGAGGATTTGAGGAAAAACTTTTCACCCAGAGGGTGGTTGGAATCTGGAACTCACTGCCTGAAATGTTGGTAGAGGCAGGAACCCTCACCACATTCAAGAAGCATTTAGATGAGCACCTGAAATGCCATAGCATACAAGGCTATGGACCAAGTGCTGGAAAATGGGATTAGAATAGATAGGGCTTAATGGCCGGCACGGACATGATGGGCCGAAGGGCCTCGTTCTCTGCTGTATAACTCTATGGGCTGGATTTTGTCAATGGGGCGGGCTGGGGTCGTGTAATCTGCTTTTCGTGTTAGCCACCCGATTCTAAATCGATGTGGGAGAATGATTCGATTTTAACTTAAGTGGGCAATTGAGTTCCAGCGTGTAGGAACCCATGGCCCAATTAGTTTCTTCAGTCTGAAACTCGCCTCCGATGATGTCATCATTGCTGCTGCATTTTAGGTCTGCAACAAGCCTTGCTTCTTCTGCAGACTGCCAACATTTTGGCCTTTCATGTTAGAGGGACCTGGAGGCAGAATGACCAGCGAGAGACCTAGGTCTGCCCCAGGTTTGATGACGTTGCCCTGCAAGCTTTAGTGGAGGGAGCCAGAGCCAATAAAGAGGTGCTCTTCCCTTCTTCAGTGAGGAAGAAGCCTCCCCAGCAAAACAAGGCTGTGTGGATCCAGGTGGCCCAGGAGATCAACTCTTTGTCGATAACCCGCAGGTCCTGGCTTCAGTGCAGGAAGAGGTTTCATGACCTTCTGCGCACTGGAAAAGTGAGTATGACTTTCCCATCGCCCTCAATCTGATCCCCATTGCCTCTTCTCACCAGCACTCAGCTTTAACAATCACTTCCTCCACATCCCACTTGACACTGGTATCCATGCACCCTTACCCATTCCCTCTCTCTCTATGGTCACATTCACCTAACTATTCGACTATGCAGCCCTCACACTCCCTATCACTGTGATACTATGAAAACAACTTACAACACACAGGGAGGGCCCTTGGTCTTGTAGAAAATACAGGGGGGTGTTTTTGGGGTTATTGTCTCTGGCCAGTCAGAAGTATCTGAGCTGCTCCAGAGCCCCGTGCGGTTTCGAATCGCTCCCCTTTTCTGGTTCTGACCGCCGGACTTATTTCAGTAGCGATGTAGACAAAACGAGACTCGTGGTTGGGTGCAAAGAAGACCAGTATTTATTGAAAATAAGAATAAATTGAAAATAATGATGAATACAGCACTCTTTTACTTAATACAGCACACTTTTGCTTAATACAGCACACTTTTGCTTAATACAGCACACCTTTGCTTAATACAGCACACCTTTGCTTAATACAGCACACCTTTGCTTAATACAGCACACTTTTACTTAATAGGGGAGGAGAAACGGACACATCGAGGGAAAATTGACTAAAATTACAATTTAACAAAATGCCCCTTTAATTCCCACCCCTAATACCTATCTAGGTTGCCTTGTAAAGGGCCAGAAAGTTTTATGCTCACCAGTAAATGCCTGCTCCGTGCCCCTGCGGTCTGTCTTGGATTCTTCACTGCCCCGAAGTAGAGATACCCCAGTAATTCAAAAGTAACTGCTGGTATTCCACTTCTTTGGGCGGGCTGTTGAGCTGTTCCCCTTTGTAGGCAGGGCATGGAGGCGAGGCAGCAGAGAGAGAGCAAATGGCTTCCTGAGGGGCTATCTTTATACCCCATTGGGAGCCGTTGTCTTCGCGCTGAAATCTGGATGTATCTGGGCTATACAGAAGGGATCGATCTGTCCCCATTGACTGCAATGGGTTGGAATGTGTTGCCCATTCATTTTAACTGGTTTGCGACCAGTTTGAAATGTCCCACTGAATTTCAGTCAACAGCACTCAAGTGCTTTGTAAACAAACCATTGTCCTGTGGTCACTGCCCAACCGCAATTGATTGACAGCTTTAAGTACTTAAGCCCTTGAGTCAACATTGTAGAGGGATTATAAACAAACAATCCTTTGTCCTGTGAGTGAAACTTCCTAAACTGCAGTTGATTGACAGTTTCAAGTATCTCAACATAATCACACAGGCTAGTATTTTTTCAAATCCTTTGTCAGCCAGCGATGGGAGATACAGGCAGGCCGTCTTTGTTTTCTGCCACGAGGCCTGACAGCCATTTTGACACCCTGGGTTTTTAAGGTATATTCCACCAAGGTTTTCTTTAATCAAAAATAATCTTCGGGGGCTGTAGAAATTTTCTGAAATTCTTGTGAACCTTACAGTCTTGCCATCTCACTCCATCTTTGTCTCCTTCTAAGCATCTATGCTACGCAATCTCTGCACTCACTCCATCATTCTCACTCAAACTCCACTTGTCTCCCTCATTGCAGGAAAAGACAGCTCACAATAAGAGGGAAAGAGCGAGGGCAGGAGGAGGGCCACCCTCAGTAGCCCGGCTCACCCCCTGGGAGGAGGCGGTCCTGGAGATCGTGGGAGTGGAGGACGATGCGCAAGTGGGGGACGGACAGACGGGTGCATCACAGCAAGCTGGTGACAGAATAGTTTTCCATCTCTCTCATTGACATTGCATGAGTTGCTGATAATGATTCTGCAGCTCTAGCAGATGGATTTATGATCATCTGCAATATGCAATGTGCATGTAACCTTGGCATCACATCTCTGACTCTTTCCTTTACTCCCCTACAGGACCATCGCAAGCACCTGTCCCCACTAGCCAGGAGGAAGAGCCTGAGCATCCAGACTCCTCAGAGGAAGCTGCAACCTCTAAGGGCGCAGCGTCAGCATAATTCAGCGCACCCAGCACCAGCGCAGTCACTCACACCTCTGTGGTACCTTCGCGAGATAGTGCAGTGTTGTCACCTGGTGTATCAAAGCTTACAAGTGAGCATCAGCAGATTGTGGAGACAGGAACAGCAGTGGAGAGTTCTAGTCAGAGGGCGCAGGACTCTCCCAGCTCGGCTCAGCTGCATGTCGATCCTCTGCTTCTGGGTCCATCCACAAGAACAGCAGTGCTGGAACTCCAGGAACAGATGCAGGAGTCTCTGGCAGGTTTTGTCTCCAGGGTCGCTGTGAGTGTGCAGCGAATGGAGGAGTCCATTGCAAACATGAGCAGAGCCTTTGTGGAGTCATTGGCGCATATACGCATCACCATGGAAAGGATGGCAACCTCCATGGAGGTGATAAGTCACCAGAGTGCAGAAAGCATGGTGAGTGTTCTGAATAGAATGACATCTCTGGAGGAGCGATGGTCATCTATTGAACAGAGAAACCAGACCTTCATGGAAGTCCTTCTGATTAGGACTGCCAGTGCAGATACAGGTCCCCATGTCCCCCCTGATGTGCAGCAAGGTGCTCTCAAGCCACTTGCAAGCACTGAGGGGGACCTGACCCATGAGAGGAAAGTTGGTGGCAGACATCAAGGAAGTGGGGGCTCCTCTCCAAGAGCTCACACTTCCATGCCACTGCAGAGCCCTCGGTCAGAGCCTCACTAGAGTCCCCACCCAACTGAGATCGGTGTCTCAAACACTGCACAGTCGCAGGAGCAGCAGACTGTTGGTGAGCCCTCACTGGTTCGCATCCCCAGAGGACACCCGCCAAAGGTATCGAGGCAGGAGCAGCAAGAAACTGAGCAAGGAGCCTCCACATCTGCTGAAGCCACAGGGGAAGCACCATGTATAAGCACGCATAAGAGAAAGATACTGCACAAATAGTCACAAGGGTAGTCACTTGGGTGAAATTTGATGTTTAATGTTAAAAAGCCATCAGTTGGTTACTGTAAATAAAAAATCTGATGGCTACTGCTGCAGTTGTGGCATGTGTCATTTCGCTAATGGGACTTCCACATTGAGGGCTTAGGATTACTTGCAATTGTCAGTATGGTGGTCAAATTGTTAGGAAACTGTTGATTCTTGGCCATTGTCGAAGCTCTGGTAAGAAGCTGTGAGGCAAAAATGCTTGATTGGCTAGGCTAAGCAAATCTGGCCAAGATGAGTGCGTTCCTTGCATCCCGGGCGGCAATGTTCTCACGTACTGCTGCCGCTGGTTGATGGGCCTCTGCAAGATGTTTGTTTTCGCTCTCCTCCTCCTCTTCCTCCTCCTCCTCATCTGAGGAGGATATGTGACGAGCCACTTGGTCCTCAGGAATCTGCAAGCCACGACACTGTGCCATGTTGTGAAGTGCACAGCAAACCACGACGATTCTGGAGACCCTGGCTGCTGAGTATTGCAGGGCTCCACCTGGTCTATCCAGGCATCTGAAGCGCATCTTCAGCAAACCGATGGTTTGCTCGATTATGGATCTGGTGGAAATATGGCTGGAGTTGTATCTCTCCTCAGCTTCATTGGATGGGCTCCTCAATGGTGTCATTAGCCATGTCTTCAGGGGATAGCCCTTGTCTCCAAGTAGCCATCCATTAAGTTGGTCTGGTGGACTGAATAGCGGAGGTACACTAGACTGGCGCAGTATGAAGGAGTCATGGTGATGCGCCATCAATTACTCAAAAGACTGAGGTTAAGCGAGTAACAGCCAGGCTTTTATTAACTAAAGAATGAAGGTCTAGTCTCGAGTGGTCGACCCGTCCAGAATACTAAGGGACTGGGAGGTAGTCACTTATATACCTGGAATAGTGGGAGGAGTCAGCCGAGGCATGTCCAGACCTGTACCTAGTGGAATACACATACACATACAGACAGGTATAACAGTGGTTTACCACATTCACCCCTTGTTTAAAAATGAGTCCGGCGGGGTGAAGTGTATTTAAAAGTTTGTGTATTGGAGTCTCTCCGGAGGTCTTGTCTGCCGCTGTGATCGACGTGGCGACGGCAGGGGTGGTGGAGCTTCCGGCGTCGCGTCCCGTGTAGGCTGGGGCACTGGAGTGTAGTCCTCGTGGGTGACGGTCCAAGGCGAGCCGGCTGCTGGGGTTGGATATCGGGTCGTGGGGGGGGTGGTAATGGGTAGTGGGTTACAGCGGTCCCCGAGGGTGTCTTGGCGGGGGGGGGGGTGGTAATGGGTAGTGGGTTACAGCGGTCCCCAAGGGTGCGAGGTCTCGTATGGAGACTGTGTCCTCCCGCCCGTACGGGTACGCAATGTAAGCGTACTGGGGGTTGGCGTGGAGGAGGTCGACCCTCTCGACCAGGGGGTCCATTTTATTGGTCCTCACGTGTCTTCTCAGTAGTACCGGCCCTGGGGACATCAGCCATGGCGGTAACGCTGTCCCCGATGTGGACTTCCTTGGGAAGACAAACATTTTCTCGTGAGGGGTGGCATTGGTGGCAGTGCAGAGCAGTGACCGAATCGAGTGGAGCGCATCGGGGAGCACCTCCTGCCAGCGGGGGGTCGGAAGGCCCCTAGACTTTAAGGCTAGTAGGGCGGCCTTCCAAACTGTTGCATTCTCTCTTTCCACCTGTCCGTTCCCCCGGGGGTTGTAACTGGCGGTCCTGCTTGTGGCTATACCCCTAGCGAGCAGGTACTGGCGGAGTTCGTCGCTCATAAACGATGAGCCCCGGTCGCTATGGATATAGCTGGGGAAACCGAACAGGGTGAAGAGGCTGTTCAGACATTTAATGACCGTGGCACTGGTCATGTCCGGGCAGGGGATAGCGAACGGGAAACGGGAGTACTCGTCAATGATGTTGAGGCAGTACACATTGCGGTCGGAGGAGGGGAGAGGCCCTTTAAAATCAACGCTCAGGCGTTCGAAAGGGCGAGTGACTTTTATCAGGTGGGCTCTGTCTGGTCGATAAAAGTGCGGTTTGCACTCAGCGCAGACTTGGCAGTTCTTGGTCATGGTCCTGACCTCCTCAATGGAGTAAGGCAGGTTGCGGGCCTTGATGAAGTGGAAGAACCTGGTGACCCCCGGGTGGCAGAGGTCATTGTGGAGGGCCCTCAGCCTATCAATCTGCGCGCTGGCGCAGGTGCTACGCGATAGGGCATCTGGGGGTTCATTGAGCTTCCCAGGCCGGTACAAGATCTCGTAATTGTAGGTGGAAAGTTCGATTCTCCACCTCAAGGTCTTGTCATTTTTGATTTTGCCCCTCTGCTTGTTGTTGAACATAAAAGCAACTGAACGCTGGTCAGTGAGCAGGGTAAATCGTTTTCCGGCCAGGTAGTGCCTCCAATGACGCACAGCCTCCACAATAGCCTGGGCCTCCTTCTCGACTGCGGAGTGTCTGGTCTCCGGGCCCTGGAGGGTTCGTGAGAAGAATGCCACAGGTCTCCCCGCCTGATTAAGGGTGGCGGCCAGAGCGAAGTCGGACGCATCGCTTTCCACCTGGAAGGGGATGGATTCATCCACTGCGTGCATGGTGGCTTTGGCAATGTCCTCCTTGATACGGTGGAAGGCCGAGCGGGCCTCTGCCATCAGGGGAAAAGAGGTGGATTTGATCAGCGGATGGGCTTTGTCTGCATAGTAGGGGACCCACTGGGCGTAGTAGGAAAAAAACCCTAGGCACCTCTTCAGAGCTTTTAGGCAGTGGGGCAGTGGGAGTTCCATAAGGGGACGCATCCGGTCCGGGTCGGGACCGATGACCCCGTGTTCCACAACACAGCCAAGGATGGCGAGGTGGTCTGTGCGGAATATGCACTTCTCCTTGTTATATGTCAGGTTCAGGAGTTGGGCGGTGCGGAGGAATTTCTCGAGGTTTGCGTCATGGTCCTGCAAGTCATGGCCGCAGATGGTCACGTTGTCTAGGTAAGGGAAAGTGGCCTGCAGCGCGTTTTGATCGACCATCCGGTCCATCTCCCTTTGGAAGACGGAGACCCCGTTGGTGACGCCAAAGGGAACCCTAAGGAAGTGATAGAGGCGGCCATTTGCCTCAAAAGCAGTATACTGGCGGTCTTCGGGGCGGATGGGGAGCTGGTGGTACGCTGATTTCAGGTCAATGGTCGAAAAGACGCGGTACTGCGCGATCTGGTTGACCATGTCAGCTATGCGGGGGAGTGGGTAGGCGTCCAGCAGGGTGTAGCGGTTTATTGTTTGGCTGTAGTCGATGACCAGGCGTTGTTTCTCGCCGGTCTTAACAACCACAACCTGGGCTCGCCAGGGGCTGGAGCTGCCCTCAATAATCCCCTCCTTCAGGAGCCGCTCCACTTCGGTTTTGATGAAAACCCTGTCCCCGGCACTGTATAGCCTGCTCTTTGTGGCGATGGGCTTACAGTCGGGGGTGAGGTTAGCAAACAGTGGGGGGGGTGGGACTCTGAGTGTGGAGAGGTTGCATCTGGTGCACGGCGGGCAATTTGGAGGCTGCTGGCTGCGGACTGTGAGTGGGGGGAGGGGGCCACCGTACGCCATCGTAACGCTTTTGAGGTGGCACTGGAAATCCAACCCCAGTAGAACGGCAGCGCAAAGTTGGGGCAGGACCAGGAGTTTAAAATTATTGAACACAGTCCCGTCTACTACTAGTGTCACCACGCAGTAGCCGCCAATGTCCGCTGACTGGGACTCGGCAGCCATAGAAATCCGCTGGTGCGCAGGCAGGACTGGGAGAGAGCAACGCCGCACCGTGTCGGGGTGGATGAAGCTCTCTGTGCTCCCGGAGTCAAAAAGGCAGTTTATTGCATGGCCGTTTACCTTAACGTCCATTTTGGACCGAGCTAGTTGGTGCGGTCTCGTTTGGTCCAGCGTAACAGAGGCCAGCATAGGGGTCGGTGTGTCGCTGCGGGTATCAGATGGGGGGGGGTTGGTGGCCTGCTGCGTCCCGGCTGGTGTCCAAGATGGCGGCGTCCATGATTCCCATGTGGCTGGAGTCGTCCAAGATGGCTGCTGCTGCGGTGGTTCGCACATGGCTGGGGAGGCCCAAGATAGCGGCCCGCACGGCCCACACGCGGCACTGTTGGGGGCCCAAGATGGCGGCTCGCACGGCCCACACGTGGCGCTGCTGGCGTTCGGGGTGGCTTTGGCCTTGCAGACGCTAGCGTAGTGTCCCTTTTTCCCGCAGCCCGAGCAGGTCGCATTCTTCGCCGGGCAGCGCGCTCTGGGGTGTTTGGCCTGGCCACAGAAGTAGCATTTCTGGCCTTGGGATACTGCTGTCTGGCTTTGGGACACTGCTGCGGTGGTTGGGCCGTTGTTGGGCTGTGGCTGGGGTGGCACGGTGCTATGGGGCTGTCCTACCGTGTCCCAGGTTGTCGTTCCCCGCGGCATCCACGGTGCAGAGGAGTAGGCATCCATGCCCCGGTAGGCTGCGTCCAGCGTTAGTGCAATTTCGGAGGCTTTGTCGAGGGTGAGGTCACTCTGCTCCAGCAGTCGCTGTCGGGTGTAGTTGGACCTGTGGCCCGCTACGAAGGCATCCCGGATCAGTTCCTCCGTGTACTTAGTGGATGTTACCGCCTTACACCCACAGGCCCGGCCAAGCACGGACAGTGCTTGGAGGTATTCCTCAGTCGAGTCCCCAGGTTGTTGCTTGCGACTCCCCAGGAGGTGCCTGGCGTAAACTTCGTTCACAGGGCGCGTGTACTGGGTCTTGAGGAGCTGGAGGGCGGCTGTGTACGAGGTCACGTCCCGGATGACTGAGTACACTCGGTGGTTCACCTTGGAGATCAGGACAGACAGTTTGTTCGCATCCGTTACGACCGCAGTGGAGGCAGTCAGGAATGTCTCGAAGCACATGAGCCAGTGAGCAAACTTGGTGGAAGCGTCCGCTTCCCGACTGTCCAGGTCCAGGCATGCTGGTGTGAGGATCTTCTCCATTATAAAAAAATTTAGTTAATAAAATTGATGCGCCATCAATTACTCAAAAGACTGAGGTTAAGCGAGTAACAACCAGGCTTTTATTAACTAAAGAATGAAGGTCTAGTCTCGAGTGGTCGACCCGTCCAGAATACTAAGGGACTGGGAGGTAGTCACTTATATACCTGGAATAGTGGGAGGAGTCAGCCGAGGCATGTCCAGACCTGTACCTAGTGGAATACACAAACACATACAGACAGGTATAACAGTGGTTTACCACACATGGCAACTGCCAGGGTACTTGGCACAAACATGCAAAATTTCCTTCTTGTGGTCACACACCAGCTGAACGTTGAGGGAGTGGAAGCCCTTGTGGTTGACAAAAATACCTGGATTGCAATGGGGTGCCTGAAGGGCCACGTGTGTGCAGTCAACGACGCCCTGCACCCTTGGAAAGCCTGCCAGATTAGCTAATCCAACTGCACACACCATGACACTTGCTTGATCCTTGGTGAAATGGATGTGATTGTGCGCGATGGCAAAGAGGGCATCGGTTACCTGCGTGATGCAAGTGTGTGCGGCCACCTGGGAGATGCCGCTGATGCCTGCTGCTGATCCCTGGAATGAGCCGGAGGCAAAAATGTTGACTGCGGTGGTGACTTTGATGGCCACTGGTAAGGGGTGTCCACCTGGTCCTCTGTGTTCCAGGTCTTGTTGCAGCATTGCGCAGATGTCACCTACTACCTCTCGCGACAGTCGGAGACGCCTTTGGCACTGCTGCTCAGATACGGTGAGGTAGCTGACCCTGTGTCTGTAGACCCTGTTTGGGGGGTATCTCCTGCACTGACGGGCTTCCATGCACTGGCCCCTTCTGGCCTGTGCAGCTTCAGGTGGATGAGCAGCTGCTTGGCACTCCTGTTGTTGCTGCTGCTGTTGTTCCTGGTTCTGCAGCTGTCGCGCTTGTCTTCATCCTCATCTAATGTCCAAAAAGGAAGGAAATAAATGGCTCCCATGCTTCTGGTGTATGCCTCAGTTGAGGAAGCGCTCAGTGAGGGTGGCGAAAGGGTTTTCCCAGGAGGTCACACTGGAGATGGGTGTCAGACTCCAAACTTCCACAGCTGTGCTTATGCCTTCTAAAAGTTCCCCCAGACCTGAAACAACAAAGTCCTGCCACCTACAAATGATGGCTGATCAAATATCCTATTTAATGGTGGAGCTGCAGCTAATTGTCAGCAATCCAATTGTGCTCCCGCCAGGTTTCACCATCGTGTTTCAGAGCAGGCGTGCTTCACATGGGAAAAGGTTTAAAATCACAAAGGCCTTTCAAAATGGGATAATAGAAGCATTTTAGTGCTTGTTAAGGGCCTTAGGGGCCTATCCCGCCTCTTGGAGGCGGGACAGGGATGGGAGCAGTAAACACAATTTCATGAAAATTGCTTGGAGGCGGGATGGAGGCAGGGTTGGGCCCGCCCACCACTTTTTGCAATTTTAACACACCACACGCCTCCATTCCCACCTCCACGGCCCTGGGAAATTCGAGCCCTATGTCTCTATGGGGGGATAAATTCAGTATCGTCCCATTTGGGGCGCCATTATTGGCTGTGTGCAAAGTTTAGTGCCTAGCGCTAATTATCGCCTCCGACGGCAAACGTGGCTTTTATCACCCATGGAGGTGATTGGAGCGCTAAATCAGGCGCTTCACACCTGTCTTAAGGTGCAAAGGCCGAGCAGCGAGGTGCTGCCTCAGAGCACTGGCGAAACAAGGAAGAGCAAATCAAAATGAACCTGCAAAGTGCTGCTCAGTACCCAAAACCCCTTCAGACAGTGTTGAATCTCTCCAGAAGTCTCTCTCTCTCTCTCTCTCTCAGAATGCATGGTGCAAAAATGTCACCAACAAAAAAAGGCAGGAAGCGGTCACCTTTAAATAGCACTCCCCCAGTCCCTTTCTGACTGCAAAACGCTCCCCTCAACCTGTCGTTGCTAGCGGCAGGCGGTAAGGCATGGGACGCCACTCAATATCCGGTCCCGGGCGCTACCGGGGCGTTGCACACTCAACTGACGTCACGATCTGCCGGCGCAGGAGATTGTGGCGGTAGTGTTTAGCGCCGCCACAAAATGTCTAGTTAATATCGCGAGCGGCGCAAATATCGCAGCGCCCGGGCACTAGTTACTTTGCACCCCATTAGCGCCCTCTTAAGGCTCTAATGGGAGGTGCAAACAACTGAATTTTCCCCCCTATAACTCTAATGGTCTTGAAGACCAACCATCGGATATATGTCACCAATAGTTACCCATACCACATTGTAGGGCAGTTGAAGTTGGCCAGTTGGCTTATCTGATAACCTTTATTATATTTATAGTTTGGTTAAAGTATTATCTCATTCTGTTTTGCAGATGTTATTGAAGGCTTAAATAAGTATGGAGTAGAAGAAGACCTGTCGGCTGAGGAAATCAGCAAAAGCTTTCTTAAGGTGGACGAGATGTTGCACGAGATGAGAAATCGGAACTTTTCTGAGCAGAAACCATTCACTGAGGAAGAAAGAACAAAAGCCCAGAGCTGTATGTTTTACTGATTCACATTAATGTTATCCTTTTAACAATGAGAAAGGATCATACTTTCAAAGATATGATAACCCAACACTATGTTGTGTGAAATAGATAAGGAACCCTATCATTGAGATAGGTAAACAAATACCTTACATGATTGTAACTTCAGTCCGGAGAATGCTTTTTTGTTTTCCATGTAGTACAAGCAATGCAGTATTCGAAGGGTTGCATTATATGTACCCATTTTCAGCTAATCCATAATACATGTCCAGTCCCGAGTTCCTGCTCCAGCCCTTTCCAAAGTCATTCTGTCACCAGCCATTAGAAGGTATATGAGAACAGTCCAGGTTAGTTACATTTTCATCTGATGAGACATATCTGACCTTTACTCAGCACCTCAACCTGACAGATCTTGGCTGTGATTGGAAAAGTGACAATGGAAAAGGAACAATGGGTGTGACCTTACATCCTACCAATCCTTGGCACAGCATGTTCCTAACTGGTTGACTTCATCACCTGATAGTCTGGAAATCATGTCCAATTTATTTTGATAATGTAGTTACTGTAGTACATTTCAGAAATCCTACATTATACCTTTACTGTGAAAAGCAGGATTATGGCAATGGCTAGGAACTCTCACCCCTGTGATTTAGTGAAATTTAAAAGCATGTACTTCACAGTGTTCAGACACTAAAAGGAAGTCACTCCTCATAGAATGCTGCAAACAACATTTCTCACTATTTTGTCAGGTTTGTAGAATCTGTCAACAATTCCCAGTTTTGTTGAACTCCCAGATCTTGTCAGCAAGTTGTAAAACTTGTCCACGGTATCAATTGTTGGCCATTTTTAAGTAAGATCTTGTAAGTCTCATCGGGAAAGACACCAAGTTCTAATTGTACAATGCCAGAGGATCTGATTGTAGCAATAAACCCAATCCAAAAAGTTGTTGATGAAGAATAAAATCTTATACTGAGACAGTTGGAAAGAAGAATCACTATTCAGGAACATGGGTCCATAAAGAACACTCTCGGACACAGTGTTGCTTCTAAGAAACATTGGTAAAGGACACACAATTTCCAGGTTTATGTCAGAAACCAAATTGCATCTATTTTAAAAGATTTTAGTAATGCCAGGTTTAAATGTAACTGATTTACTGATCATTTAAAAAGATCAAATGCTGTCAGGATGCAACAATCATCACTGTCCAGAAGGATAAAAAAACACATTGGCAGAGACTCACTGAAAAACCTCTCAATTAGTGTATGTTTGGGCATTCCAAAACACCAGTCTGAAAAGATGTTCAATATTTGATTACTTTTTAGTGCTAGATCATGTTCGTGGGCTTCAGGGTGTGCTGATGGAAAACACTGACTCAATTCATAGAATAGAGGGCAATATTACCGATTACAATACCAATCTCTCAAACCTGAAGGAGGCACTTGAGGATACAATCAAGACTGTTCAACAAACAGAGGAGAAGAACAGAGAAAACATCAATGGATACCAAAGAAAAGAGGTGAACCTAACACAGTATTGCTTTCGGTCCAAGCATTGAATAGCTCACTGACAGAATCCAAATAAATCAATTTGTTACATGTGACAAAATGAAAATGTGATCTGTCTGTACTTACTATTCAGACAATATTTGTTTCTGTGCTTTGGCTTAGAGTGGCTTTAAGGTGAAAGGTAAATGAATATTGAGGGTTCATTGATCAGAATATGGACATTTACCCTACACTAGTTGAGCAACTTTCTATGCCTATGATGGTCCATGGCACATGGTCCATAGAGGACATGGGTCTGATGACACAAAGCCTTTCCTTATCCTGTGTACTTCTGTTCTAATTGATGCATTTAAAGGCACTAAAGGATTCTCCAATCCTGCACTCTCAGTAGGGTAGCAACAAACATGGTGCCCTGCTGGGATCTGGGTATCAATGAATTTATCCTACTATGTTTTAATTGATTTTAATTTAACATATTCTTTTTCTATCTATTTCCATTATTTTTGTGTCAGAAAATTTTTATATTTTAACTGAATATGGATGATCTCATAGAAACGTGATTGAAAGCACCTGTATAAGAAAGTTAAATTAACTTAAAGTTTAAATCAATGGTTCTCAAACTTTTTTGGTTGAAGGACCCTTTTTCAAATGGATTAGTAATCACGGACCCCCCATTTAAATTATTATTGCCCCATTGTATTGATAATATACCAGGATCTTCTGACAATGAGTTTCAATGTAGCTATAGTGACATTTACAAAACGGGAATCCTCAAGTATATATGTATATAATAAAATGATAGTGATTTTAAAGCATTGAATTTTTTAAGTTATAAATGCATTGGTTATTCGGTGTATTCAAGTGCTGCCCAGATTATTATGTCAGATTTGCTCCTTGGTCAGCCCTTAACCGTGGACAGACAGATCTAATGTAATGTATGTCTGACTTACAGGGCTTGTTCTTTTTGGCCGTAACCCGGCACTGCTGCAGCCGGCTGGTAGTCAGGATGGGATCTTTGTTTACAGATGGTTGGTTCCTCTCCGAACAGCTGGCCCTGCGCTTTTCCGTCTCTGAATCCTGTTGCTGGCGGTGGCATAGCGGCCGCTGCTGGCCCACAGACTTTATCCGTCCCTTCTCCTCCTCTTCCTGCTGCGCACAGCCACTGCTGCCACCTCCATGGCAACCATTCACTGCCCTGTTCAGCAGCGCCCAGCTGCTCCGTACCGGCTCGCTCTCCATTACCGATTGGGGGGGGGGGTCGCGGACCCCCTGCAAAGCCTTTACGGACCCCCAGTTTGAGAAGCACTGCTTTAAATGACTCAATCACTGATGCACCCTGAGTATTAATGGCTACCGAAATTCATCTAAGGTGCTAGAGATATAAACAAAATGAGACAACAACCCAAGTTTCCAATCAACCAGTAGTTTTATACAGATATGGGGTGGTACAGGAAATGTACTCCCCTCTCCTTTAGTGTTCTGATCCTGCCTGTAATTCAGAGGTCAACCATATTAGCATAATGGAGATCAACTCCCGACATGACTGTGATGGAAAGCTTGCTATTGGTGAGCTGGAAATATGCTGCAGTATATAAAGAGCTGCAGTAGCTTACAAAGGCAGGGATTATAACTTACAAAGAAGCACACCTATTTTTCCAAATATGTCTGCCAGTAGTTCTGTAGGGCAGAAAATGCCTTGTTTCCCCAATTAGGTCACTGAAATTTTCTTGAAGGAAATGAGGCAGAGAATGGAGCTCTCTTTGGGGTGGAGCGGCCCAACAAGAATAGCAAATGGTGAAAGCCAATGTAAAAGCTGTAAGCAACATATCACATAACTGGAGAGTGAATGCAAGAAGAAGTTTCATTTCCTTACCAGATCAGCCAAGAAGAAACAACGAATAAAACAATAACAAATGAGTTGTTCCATGTAAGTCTTCAGGCAGGGCTCCTTAAAAGCACTTCCATCAACTGCTCAGGCCCCAGAAACTGCAAACATCTATTTTATATGGGCAGGTAGATGAATCAGTGATAATTCCTAGCTGGTAAGCTGCGAAATTATCTTTTGGCTTTTAATACATCATTGAGATTTTATTTAAAAATGAAAACTATCAAACTGGTAATTGCTCTTCGGGCCAATAAAAAAGCTGGTGGAAACTTGGACGGGATGTTAAGTGGGTGGGGAACTGGCTCTGATGTCCTCTTTCACTGTCTGTAGAGTGCCCACTTGGACAGCTGCTGGTGTTCATGGAACTGTACCCCGTCAGTGCTCTCCAAAGAGGGGAGAAATCTACATAAACAAAATCAAATTGAAACTCACCTTCGGCAAATTATTTTACTTTTTAATAATCCAATAACTGTAATGCCTGGATG
Source organism: Somniosus microcephalus (assembly GCF_052327205.1). Lineage (NCBI taxonomy): Eukaryota > Metazoa > Chordata > Chondrichthyes > Squaliformes > Somniosidae > Somniosus > Somniosus microcephalus. Next base: position 143,057,743 of record NC_140995.1, on the reverse strand, counting down.
GCCAGTAGCTTGTTCCTACCTCAGGCCTGGGAACCTGTGACACACAGTGGTGTGGGTGCACTGGACACTGGTCACTGCATTCAACACTTACTAACAGCACTGAGTGGCAATAACATTTTATTCTCTCAGTGAGAAGTCAAAACTGTTTCAAAATTAGGGACAAACAGTCTGCAGCTCTGCAGATAGTCAAGACAGCCATTAGATTAATCTAAGAAAACTTAGCAAAGCTAAGTTTAAATTGATTTATTTTACTACATTACCAGGCAATTCATAAGGGAAGCTGTACAATACATTTATAAAACTCCCTGGAATATTCCATTAATTATAAAACTTCACTAATGTAGTTTCTAAACAATTTTTGTGTTTTTCTCTTCCACAGAGACTACAAAATGCATTAAACAAACACTTTGATGCTGTTAACGTGACCCTTCAAATGGCTAGTGACGGTTTGATAGACACGGAGATTGCTATATCAGAACTAGAAAACAAGATTGTGGTAAGACAAGACATAAACCTTAATAACGGGCGAATGCTTAGTAGCTGTGAGAGCCAATGACTGGGCGAAAATATATTTAGTTTTTTTAGAAAATCAACAAAGAAGATTTCTGCTGTCCATTATTTATATAAAAAGGTATTAACATGTGTATGATTCTGCTATAAGTAGTGTTCAGGGGAAGTCTTCCCTTGGCCATGTTTGATGTCCTCTTGCAAATGGTCATTCTTTTATTTTTCTTCCCTATTGGATCCTTATACCATCCACCGCAGAGACATATACAGATACCCTGCTCCCAACTCTGTGACTACACCATTATAAAGTGGACAACTATAGTTCTTATCACATCCTCAAAATGTCCCAATGTGGTTCACATCCAATGAATTACTTTTGAAGTGCATTCACTGTTATGTAGTCAACCACAGCAATCACGGTCCCACAAATATAAATGAGATTAATGACCAGTTTTTAGTGGGGCTGGTTGAAGAAGAAATAATGGCTGGGACACCGGAAGAACTCCCTGCTCTTCCTCATGTACTGTCATACCTCTACTTTTAACAGGCAAACAAGGTCTCAGTTTAATGTCTTATTCAAAGGACAGCACCTCCAACTATGCAGCACCTTCTCAGCACTACACTGGAGTGTCAGCCCATGGTCTTACTTCAATTGTCATGTTTTCTATAGTCATACCCTAAAAATAGGATGTTACATAAGAACATGAGTGGGCAGTAAGGTGGCAGATGGAGTATAATGTAGGGAAATGTGAAGCTATTCACTTTGGTAGGAAGAATAGAAAAACAGAATATTTTTTAAATGGTGAGAAACTTTTAAATGTTGGTGATCAGAGAGATTTGGGTGTCCTCGTGTAAGAAACACAGAAAGCTAGGATGAAGGTACTGCAAGCAATAAGTAAGGCAAATGGCATGTTGGCCTTTATTGCAAGGGGGGTTGGAGTATAAGAGTAAAGAAGTCTTGCTACATTTGTACAGGGCCTTGGTGAGACCACGCCTGGAGTACTGTGTACAGTTTTGGTCTCCTTATCTAAGGAAGGATGATCTTGCCTTGGAGGCTGTGCAACAAAGGTTCACTAGATTGATTCCTGGGATGAGAGGGCTGTCCTATGATGAGAGATTGTGTAGAATGGGCCTATACTCTCTGGAGTTTAGAAGAATGAGAGGTGATCTTATTGAAACATACAAGATTCTGAAGGGGATTGACAGAGTAAATGCTCAGAAGTTGTTTCCCCTGGCTGGAGTGTCTAGAACTATGGGACATAGTCTCAGGATAAGGGGTAGGCCATTTAAGTCTGAGATGAGGAGGAATGTCTTCACTCAGAGGGTTGTGAATCTTTGCAATTCTCTGCTCCAGAGGGCTGTGAATGTTGAGTCGTTGAGATTATTCAAGGCTGAGATAGATAGATTTTTGGACACTAGGGGAATCAGGGATATGGAGATCGGGTGGGAAAGTGGAGTTGAGGTCAATGATCAGCCATGATCTTATTGAATGGCGGAGCAGGCTCGAGGGGCCGTATGGCCAACTCCTGCTCCTATTTCTTATGTTCTTATGTTCTTAACATATGAATTAGGAGCAGGAGTAGGCCAGATAGCCGCTCGAACCTTACCCCCAATCCCATGTGCTTTAACTTTGCATGCTAATCTCTTATGCGGGACCTTATCAAAAGCCTTCTGAAAGTTTACATCCACTGGTTCTCCCTTATCTATTCTACCAGTTACATCCTCAAAAAATTCCAGTAGATTAGTCAAGCACGATTTACCTTTTGTAAATCCATGTTGACTTTGTCCAATCCTGTCACTGTTTTCCAAGTGCTCTGCTAGTACATCTTTTATAGTGGACTCTAGCATTTTCCCCACTACCGATGTCAGGCTTACTGGTCTATAATTCCCCATTTTCTCTCTACCACCTTTTTTAAATAGTGGGGTTATATTAGCTATCCTCCCATCCATGGGAACTGTGCCCGAATCTATAGAATTTTGGAAGATGACCAGCAATGCATCTACTATTTCTAGGGCCACTTCCTTAAGTACCCTAGGATGTAGATTATCAGGCCCTGGGGATTTATCGGCCTTCAATCCCATCAATTTCTCAAACACCATTTCCCTACAAACACTGATTTCATTCAGTTCCTCCCTCTCATTAGACCCTATGTTCCCCGACATCTCTGGGAGGTTATTTGTGTCCTTCTTTGTGAAGACAGAACCAAAGTATGTATTTAATTGGTCAGCCATTTCTTTGTTCCCCATTATAAATTCCCCTGATTCTGACTGCAAGGGACCTATGCTTGACTTCACCAATCTTTTTTCTCTTCACATATCTATAGAAGCTTTTACAGTCAGTTTTTATGTTCCCTGCAAGCTTACTCTCATATTCTATTTTCCCCCTCTTAATTAATCCCTTTGTCCTCCTTTGCTGAATCCTAAACTGCTCCCAATCTTCAGGTTTGCTACTTTTTCTGGCCAATTTATATGTCCTCTCGTTGGATCTTATGCTATCCCTAATTTCCCTTGTTAACCATGGCTGAGTCACCTTTTTTGTTTTATTTTTATGCCAAACAGGGATGAACAAATTCTGTAGTTCATCCATGTGATCTTTAAATGTTTGCCATTGCCTATCCACCGTCAACCCTTTAAGTAACGTTCCCCAATCCATCTTAGCCAACCCGCGCCTCATACCATCGTAGTTTCCTTTATTTAAAATCAGGACCCTATAGTCTCTGAGTCAACTAATTCACTTTCCATCTTAATGAAGAATTCTATCATATTATGATTGCTCCTCCCCAAGGGGCCTCGCACAACAAGATTGCTAATTAATCCTTTCTCATTACATAATACCAAGTCTAAGATGGCCTGATTTCTAGTTGGTTCCTCAACATATTGGTCCAGGAAACCATCCCGTATACACTCTAGGAATTCCTCCTCCACAGTATTGTTACTTATTTGGTTAGCCCAATCTATATGTAGATTAAAGTCACCCATGATAACTGCTGTGCCCTTATTGCACGCATCTCTAATTTCCCATATAATGCCAACCCCAACCTCAGCATTACTGTTTGGGGGTCTGTATACAACTCCCACTAATGTTTTCTGCCCCTTAGTATTTCTCAGCTCTACCCATACAGATACCACATCATCCGAGCTAATATCCTTCCTTACTATTGTGTTAATCTCCTCTTTAACCAGCAATGCTACCCCACCTCCTTTTCCTTTTTGCCTGTCCTTCCTGAATATTTATTACCCCTGGATGTTGAATTCCCGGCCTTGGTCACCCTGGAGACATGTCTCCGTAATCCCAATTATATCATATCCGTTTACATCTATTTGCGCAGCTAATTCATCCACCTTATTACGAATGCTCCTCGCATTAAGACACAAAGGCCTAGAAATTGGCCTGAGGTGCCCAAGCGGCGCAATGTTCGCCTGGGCGCTGGAATTTGCGCCACGATTGCCGCATTAGCGATCGCCGCAAATTCAGTTGAAGTGCCCCTAGAGGGAGACGGGGCGCGGCTCGAGGTGCTCCGCGTCCCTCTTAGGGTGCTGAAAGTGAATTTCGCAGCACTACGTGCCGCAGCACCACATGCTGCAGCATGGCACGCTGCGGTACTGCAGGCCTTCCTCGCACTGTTAAGGGGGAGGGGCCTGCAACAGCGCGAGCCCCGATCGTGAGTGCCGGCAAAAGAGCCCGGCACCAAGGAGAAGTGCCAGGCTCTTGGGAAACAGCCGGCAATGCCGCGGCGGGGGGGGGACCAGGAGGCCGGGGATGGAGGTGCTGGCGGGCGGCCGCCGAGAAAGCGGCTGCCCCGCACCTCCACCTTAACTTGTGCCTCTGCTGGCGCAGCAAGGCCCCGTGAACCGGGCGCAGGTAGCGAACGGCGCTACAGCGGCGTTCGCTACCAAATATCACGATCGGGGCACTGCGCACACCGATGACGTCATCGGTGGCGGCGCAGTGCAAAAGGCTAAGGCCACCATTAGCGCCCCTGCTGAATATCGCAGGAGGCACAGCCAGTGGCGCTACAGCCACTGACTGCCTCTTTAGGTGCTAACAGGTGGCGCTACTCACCAAATTTTTCCCCCAAAGCCTTCAGGCTTGTTTTTTTAACACTCTTAGTCCTTTTAGAATTATTATTTACTGTAGCCCTGTTTGATTTACACCCTTGATTTCTCTGCCTTCCACTTTTGCTTTTCCCCTTCCTGTCTTTTGCTTCTATCCTTGCTTCCCTTTCCTCTGTCTCCCTGCACAGGTTCCCAACCCCCTGTCATTTTATTTTAAACCCTCCCCAACAGCACTAGCAAACACTCCCCCTAGGACATCAGTCCCGGTCCTGCCTAGGTGCAAACCGTCCAGTTTGTACTGGTCCCACCTCCCCCAGATCCGGTTCCAGTGTCCCAGGAATTTGAATCCCTCCCCCTTGCACCATTCCTCTAGCCACGTATTCATCTGAAATATCCTTCTATTTCTACTCTGCCTCTGTGTCTTAAATGGCTGACCCCTCATCCAGAGACTATGCCACCTTGTTCTAGACTCTCCAGCCAGGGGAAACAACCTGAGGTTGAGTGTGGCTTTGTAATAACATTTCATGATCAACTGAGATCATTGAAAGGTGTGTGCCACTGCAGCCTGGTCCTCCTGACCACATCCCTGCTTATGCCCTCCTCTGCAATGTGCAACCAGGCTGCGTTGATCTCCTGGGGGGTCTCTTCCACCCATGGGAAGGGAAGAGGGCTTCCCTGTGTGCTCTAACTCCCTCCATAAGCACATGGAGGGAATCATGGGAGAGCCTGGGTGCAGCCCTGCCTCTCTGTGCAGTGCTTGTCAGTGTTGGCAGCACCTCAATGCTGTAGAACACTGACAGCACAAATGTCAAAAGAAGGTTGGCCATGGTCCCTTTAAGGAAACCGGCTGATGACGCATCATCAAATGACATCACCAGACCCGCTTCCTCTAATTGGCCGGGAAACACGCTGGGCAGGCTTAACAAGCCCAATCAAAGGAAATTCATTTCACAGGCCGGGATGGAGACAGCAGCGGGGTCAGGACCTGCCATCGGCATCGCCCGCCACGGACCCACCGAGGTTCGTAAAATTGCCAATTATTTGAATTTCACCATAACAATAAAGTATAATGATATGCTTGTCAAAGGGGTAGAGTATAGAAAATGCAAGGGTGAAATTAAAAAGGAAATTAGGAAAGCAAAGAGAAGGCATGAAAAAATATTGGCAAGTAAAAGTAAGGAAAACCCAAAGATGTTTTATAAATACATAAAGAGCAAGAGGATAACTAAAGAAAGAGTCTGGCCTATTAGGGACCATAAAGGAAGCTTGTGTGTGGAGACGGTAGACATGGGTATGGTTCTTAATGAATACTTTGCGATTGTCTTCACAAAAGAGAGGGACGATGCAAACATTGTAGTTAAGGAGGAGGAGTGTGAAATATTAAATGAGATAAACATAGTGAGAGAGCAAGTAATAAGGGGTTTAGCATATTTGAAAGTAGATAAATCACCAGGCCCAGATGAAATGTATCCCAGACTGTTAAGAAAAGCAAGAGAGGAAATAGCGGAGGCTCTGACCATCATTTTTCAATCCTCTCTGGCTACAGGTGTGGTACTGGAGGACTGCTAATGTTGTACTGTTGTTTAAAAAGGGAGAAAGGGATAGACGGAGTAATTACAGGCCAGTCAGCCTAACCTCGGTGGTAGGCAATTTGTTGGAATAATTTATGAGGGACAGTATTAATCGTCATTTAGAAAGGCATGGATTAATCAAGAACAGTTAGCATGAATTTGTTAAGGGAAGGTCGTGTCTGGCTAACTTGATTGAATTTTTTAAGCAGGAAACAAGGAGGGTTGAGGAGGGTAGTGTGTTTGATGTAGTCTACATGGAATTTAGCTGGGCCACCAGGGATCAGAGTATTGGCAAAAGAGCGCGGCACTCAAGAGGAATGCCAGGCTCACAGAGCGCATCCGGCACCCTGCAGGGGGGCTTCAGAGGAGACCAGGAACAGCAATGGGGGTAGGTGCTGGCAGGCGGCCAGCAACAAAAATGGCTGCCCGGCACCTCCCCTTTAATTTGCGCTGCCCCGGCCACATGTATGCCCCCTGACCCTGTCGAACATAGCGTCCCGTGGTAAGTCAGGGGGTGCTACCGAAGATCACAGCCGGGGCGTGAGCAGGGCGCTGCACACAATGATTACGTCATCGCCAGAGGCACAGCACCGTGGGGCGCCACCGCTAACCTCATGCTGAATTTCCCGGGAGGCGTTAGCGGCGCCACACCCAGGTGCTAGTTATTTTGTGCCCCATTATGATTCTGTGATTAACATCGCCATACTTTAGTGTCAGCTTGACTTAGTTGGTCACATGCTTACTTGTGGGTCAGGAGATTGTGGGTTCAAGCACCACTCTAAGATTTGAACCATAATCTAGACTATTATTGAGGGATTGCTACACTGTTGGAGGTGCTGACTTCAGATGAAGTGTGTACCTGTTCTGGTCATTCAAGGATGTTAAAGATTCCATGACACTATTTGAAGAAAACCAGGAAGTTCCCCTAATGTCTGGACCAACATTTTTCCCTCAATGAACACCACAATAACAGATTAACTGATTATCCATCATGTTGCTGTTTGTGAAATCTTGCTGTATGCAAAATGGGTGCTGTGTTTGTCTATTTAACTATCGATATATTTATGTCAAAATGTAATTAATTGTGTGTGAAGTAATTTGAGACATTTCTGAGAGTTGGATAAGGCAATTTATAAATGCAAATCTTTATTTACTCTGCTTTGATTTAATTCATTTTTTTGACAGAAAAATGAATAAGAAATTGAAGAGTTAAATGACAACTGCATAGTGTGTGAATGGTTAGGAGGAGGGAAGCTGGGAATAGTTCTAAGTTGTATTGTTGTGAAACTTGTGTGGCTGGTGGACCCGGCTGGAAAACCTATGGCTGAGAAGGGAAGATAACTTTTTCTCAGCCTTGATATGTATAATTGAATTAATGAGAAGGCAGGATGAAAGCATTTTCAAAAAAAAAATTTTGAATTATTTTGTTGGTTTGTCTTCTTGCCAGTTGTTTCGTGTTGATTCAATAAACAAAGTGAACGCAATGCTTTGTTAAATTGCCAAATCATTTGAATTTAAGTGGGAAGGTGCTAGGTTAAAATTGTTCAGTGCCTGCGTCAGATCGCAGCTGTCTGAACCCGAGAAAATCAGGGTCGGCCTTAGGATTACCGGGAGTCCAAGGAACACAGCATTATTGGCCCTCTCAAATTGTGTTCAGTTTTGGTCAGCAAGGCATAAGGAAAACACTGAAATCATGGCGGTGGTGCAGAGAAGAGCCACAACATTGACCCCTGGCATCAAAGGATTGAGTTATAATGAAAGACTGGACAGACTGGAGCTGTTTAACCTTGAAAGTAGATGACTGAGAGAGGACCTTCTAGAAATACACAAGGTGATATAGAAAAGATGATTCCAGAGCTAAGCCTCAAGGTAAGGCATTACAGTAGAACAAGGTGACGTTGTTTAAAAGTGGTGAAACTTCAATTTAGGACAGATTTCAGGAAGCACTTCTTCATGCAAGAATTATAAACACTTGGATCTTCTGGGTAGGGTAGTGAAGATGAAAATCTTAGACTTGTTTAATTTACTATTTGATGACTTAACGGGAAGGAACATAGGTGGTGAAGAACCTCGCCTGTTATCCCTCTGCTTGCTATGTTCTGATATACATCGATTTTACAACACGGAAATGGTGAGGACGATTTGGGTTTAAGAACATAAGAACATAAGAAGTAGGAGCAGGAGTAGGCTATACGGCCCCTCGGGCCTGCTCCGCCATTCAATAGGATCATGGCTGATCTGAATCTAGACTCACATCCACTTCCCTGCCCGCTCCCCATAACCCCTAATTCCCTTATCTGCTAGGAAACTGTCTATCTCCATTTTAAATTTATTTAATGTTGCAGCTTCCGCAGCTCTATGGGGTAGCAAATTCCATAGATTTACTACCCTCTGAGTGAAGAAGTTTCTCCTCATCTCAGTTTTGAAAGGGCAGCCCCTTATTCTAAGATTATGCCTCCTAGTTCTAGTCTCACCCATCAGTGGAAACATCCTCACCGCATCCACCCGATCAAGCCCCCTCACAATCTTATATGTTTCGATAAGATCGCCTCTCATTCTTCTGACCTCCAATGAGTAGAGTCCCAACCTACTCAACCTTTCCTCATACGTCAACCCCCTCATCTCCAGAATCAACCGAGTGAACCTTCTCTGAACCGCCTCGAGAGCAAGTGTATCTTTTCTTAAATATGGAAACCAAAACTGCACGCAGTATTCCAGGTGTGGCCTCACCAATACCCTGTATAACTGCAGCAAGACTTCCCTGTTTTTATACTCCATCCCCCTCACAATAAAAGCCAAGATTCCATTGGCCTTCCTGATCACCTGCTGCACCTCCATACTAACTTTTTGTGTTTCATGCACCAGGACCCCCAGATCCCTTTGTACTGTAGCACTTTGCAGTTTCTCTCCATTTAGATAATAACTTGCTCTTTGATTTTTTCTGCCAAAGTGCATAACCTCACACTTTCCAACATTATATTGCATCTGCCAAATCTCTGCCCACTCACTTAGCCTGTCTATGTCCTTTTGCAGGTTTTTTATGTCCTCCTCACTCACTGCTTTCCCTCCCATCTTTGTATCGTCGGCAAACTTGGATATGTTGCACTCGGTCCCTTCCTCCAAATCGTTAATCTAGATTGTAAAGAGTTGGGGTCCCAGCACTGACCCCTGCGGAACACCACTAGTTACTGATTGCCAGCCCGAGAATGAACCATTTATCCCAACTCTTTGTTTTCTGTTAGATAGCCAATCTTCCACCCATGCCAGTATATTCCCCCCAATCCCGTGATTTCTTATCTTGATCAGTAATCTTTTGTGTGGAACCTGGTCAAATGCCTTTTGGAAGTCCAAATACACTACATCCACTGGTTCCCCGTTATCCACCCTGTATGTTACATCCTCAAAGAATTCGAGCAAATTTGTCAAACATGACTTCCCCTTCATAAAACCATGCTGACTCTGTCCTATTAAAGAATGAAAGCAATTTGTTCTTGGCCTCAGGGATTTAGGTGGGTTGGAAAACAAGGGCTGGATTAGATCTTTTGATTGCAGTCGATGTCCTTGCCTGTTTAAGGGTGGATTGCTACTTCTCCTCCACTTTATAAACAATTAGCACATAGCACCTCGTTTTTAAGGACTTTGAGGACTACTTGTGCAATCTCTTCAGTCTGATAAGTATTTTCATTTCTGACCAATTGGTGGACGTTGGGGCAGCAGAACTGTGCAAGCTCTGCGAGTTTTCAATCAAGAAGAAGTGTTCAGAAACCAAGATCTTTTCAAAGCCTGCTTATCCCTTTTTCCCTCTATCTGAAAATATTGAACTTTTTAATAATTTTATACTACCATAGCAAATATCATAAAACTATTTCCAAAGTTTTACTTCTTGTTAAGAGGAATTAAAAAAAATTTTTTTTAGATTTTCTAACTTTCTTGTTTTGGTTTTTTGAATGGCGTTTGTTTCAGAACCTGTCTGCATTCCATGCCTCAATAGATGGTGCTCAAAATATACTGAGGCAGAAACTGACTAATCTCTCTACATACGACAAACCCCTGGCTCTCCGTGCTATAGACTACGCCGAAGTGCTTCGCAAACTTGCCTCAGAATTGACCAAGTAAGTTGTACTATCCAGCATCTATATATAACAAAAATCAGTATTGTTATGAGCAGCAATAAAACAACAATGGAAAAGAAAGATAGCAGCTCAGTGGAACACTCAAACACTCATTTGACCTTTTCCTGGTAGCTATCTATTCCTAATAAAGATAAAGGATATATCCAGCTCTACATCTGTTATGAAGTCATGTATTTTTAACCAGACCACAGTTTTACTAGAGACACTAGACAGGATTTCAGAATGTCCTCCTATTGTACTATGTTGAAATGTGTCTTGATGATTATTTTGTGTTGGAGTCCATAGGGAAGGACACAGTTTTACACTTATTTATATGACAACATATGGCAATGTGTTACAAGCCAGTACTGTATCAAATGATTACGATGCTATCACAAATCATGAAAGTGAAGCAAGATGGGTTTATTAATGCCATCGGAACGCTGAGCTGAAAATGCTTAGACCCTATTGCAGAGTGTGTAATTCAATGCAGGCTCCTCCTGGCCCACAAGCAAACTCTAAAAATGTAAAAAGAACTTACCTGTGCTTCCGGTGGCCTGGATTCTTCCTGCGCCAGTTATCGCTGATGACCTTGTAAGCCTTAATCAGCCCACGGTTAAAATGGCATTTGCGTCCCTAAGGCATCATTGGACATGATTCTGCCATTTCAATTAGAACCCTGTTCCTCTGGGGCAGGCAGCCATCCCATGCCTGGATTCAAGCAAGTAAAAATGTTGGGGGCAGGAATGCCTCGGCAACATGCCGTGAACCCATCATGCCATCTTAACCCCCACCGTTCCCACCGGGCAGAGAGGGGATTAAAGTCAGCTCTTATGTGTTATCATGTATAAAATTACTTAAAATAATGATCCTGTTCTCTTAACAGTATTTTGAAGAGTATTGATGCAAATGGTATTGTCCAGAAGGCTATAAATGCTTCAAATGTCTATGATAATATTGTCCAATATGTGGCAGAGGCTGAGAAGAATGCAACTACTCTGCTTAATGCTGCACAGAGAGCTGAGGATGTAAGTGTTCTTATTTTTATTTTGTACAGTATACTGTAAAAAAGATAATTCAGCGTACTTCAATAACACCATGGACATTTAAATGTGTTTAACATGCACAATTACATATAGTTTAACTTGCATATACATTTTTTAAAATACATTTCTTCTGTTGCCAGTAAAGTATACGAAGGAATGGAATTCACTTTCTGTAACTATAGGTAGCGCAGGGGTTAGGTATAGTGCAAATCTACCTATGTTTTAATGAACATCACTACTCCAACCACTGCTATGTCAGTGCAATATTTCTATTTCACACACTAGCCATCCCTGCAGTCTCTGAATGAGATTGCCAGGATGTGCTGAATTGTGGGCAGCAAGACAAAAGGTACTGCAAACATTTAAACTGTGTTTACTATTCTGGATACAAATGGATTAACAGTTTTAAACAGTAATACATTTTCCTTGTTATATTCTCTTTATGTTAACACCCAGATGACATTGGGGTAGATTTTGTCTGAGCGCTAAATGGAAGGAAAATCAGGCGGCAAAAAAATACAGCAGCTGAATCTCACCCCAATTTGGCTGCATCTCCTCAGCTTGGACTACCCCAGAAAGATGCTTGACAGTGAAGTCAATTTGTGTCCAACTGGAGCTGGCACATTGTTACAGAATGCAATGAGCATCAAATTAGTAAAATGTTATGATGTGCATTGAAACCACTCAACAGCCTAGAAATTGTTATTGGTGTGCTATTAAGGGTTGACTAATCACGACTTTGGGCTTTCAGAGGTCCCTTCGAAAGCTGCTTAACAACTAATTTTATTGATTTGTATAGGTGCTTTACAATGTGCACTTCAATGCCACACAATGGGCTATCCAGTGGAGAGCCACATTAATTATTGCAGAGGAGCACTTGTTAAGTCAATAACAAAATACTGCGGATGCTGGAAATCTGAAATAACAACAGAAAATGCTGGCAACACTCAGCAGGTCAGGCAGCATCTGTGGAGAGAGAAACAGAGTTAACGCTTCTGACGAAGGGTCATTGATCTGAAACGGTAACTCTGTTTCTCTCTCCATGATGCTGCCTGACCTGCTGAGTGTTTCCAGCATTTTCTGGTGTTATTTCAGCACTTGTTAAGTGCTGTGATGAAGCATTTAAACCCTTAAATAGTGCAGGGAGCTAAGGTTAGCTGTTATTGCAGCAATTTTGCTTAGACTTGCAGTCATGGAGGCAGAGGAAAAACAGGTTTAAAGCAGAGACTGTGACAGGCCTGTGCTATGAGGGAGCTAAAGGGCAAACAATAGAAAGGTGGGCAACTGTCATCCACTTGCAGTTTCCCAGAAGCACTGGATGCTGCAGGCATGGAAATAAATCACTGAAAGGGTCAATGCCACTTCCCAAACACCCAGGACAGAACGGTCATCAGGAAGAAGCTGTCTGACTTGAAGAGATCTGCTAAGGTAAGCCAACATATTTTTATGCATGCCAAGTATCTGTCACAAGTAATTAAACAAGCAGGTTCCCTTCTAAACTCTTCCATCTTTTCCTGATGTAACATACTAAACTGTAACAGGTGGTTACTCAGATTCCGTTTAGACATAATTCAAGCAGCCCAAGGAATGAGTTTTATGAATGGAGACACTGGAATATCTACTTAAATTACCAAGTGCTTTTGGCAATCTGAGTGACAGCAACTATTCTCAGAGGAGATTAACACAAGGAATGTTCATCTTTAAGCTCGAGCATATAGTATGGCTTTGAAATTGAGCAACAGTTTGACATTATCATTGATCTATGTGTTTTCAATATTTCTACTATTTTTCTGTTTGCAGGACAAGATTTCATATAATCAGCAGTAGCAAACCGGCACTAATGGGATCTAAAACACTTCAAGCACTTGACACCTTTTTAAAGAGGCCACTTTGGAAATCATAGATCAGCAAAGCATCAAGAGAGTTGGCTATGATGAAGCTGGAGACGTCCTCCGAGTTTATGGCTTGTACCAATATGTTTATGTCATGTAGTGTTGTCCTACTCTGAGACAGGCACACCCACAGTAACATCACAGAGAGTATTGTTCAATGGAAGTAGTGCTTGAAGGTGCTTATTTGAGGCAGCATATTGACATTTTGGAGTCAATTTTCATCTTCACAGCATGGACGGTAATCATTTGATGGACTGAAAATCAGGCGCTTTCTATAATGGGTGGGCAATGTACTCCACCAGATCATTGTCCATGTGGTGAAGATGAAAATGTACTCCTTTGCTCCCTTTTGTTTTCTTAGAAATGGAAATTTGTTGCCACAGCTGCTGTCACTGAGCAAGCCAGCACTTCACAGTACCCTGTATTGCTATTGTTACCTCTGTCAAGCACAAGCACAGCTACACGTTGCAAAGAATCTGGATAGTAAGGCTGAGAATATAGCACATGGTGAGTCACATTGCAGAGGTGAGAAGGAGCAAGTTGTGGTGTTCGCAGGACCAGCCAGCCACAGGTCCAGCACAGTTTCTGACTCTTCTGAAACACCGAGAGATTCAGACCCCAATAGATCTGCTTATGAACATAGGTTGCTATTTGGCCACAATTGTCTAGGGGTCACTCATGCCCATTCATAATGTACTATAAGATCTGTTGAGTCTGGAGTCGATTAACAAGATCTGCACTGTCTAGGTTGAATGGTTACCTGCACTGCAGTATGTCATCGAGTGTATGGCAGCTCCTGTAGCATTTGCAACAGAGCCCTCATTGACACAAGCTTATAGGCACAGTGGAAGCACAATGCTGACACTCTTGTTATAGAAGACTAGAGGCCAAATTTTAAACATGGTTTCCTGGCCAACTTCAACATGTTGGGAGATCAGATGGAGATGACCTTGAGACTTGGATTCACAGGCCACATGCAGACCAATGGGTATGTTGAGAAGTGTCCAGCATCAGAAGAATGCTTGTAGCAAATGTGGATCAGGGGTCTGTCTTAAAAGGCAAGACCACATCCAGTCCACCAAGGCTTCCTGTGCCAGATAGCGAGCAGGACCAGCCAGCACCACACACAGCTGACACAGATGCAGGACCATCACAGTTCACAATGCCTAGGGCCACCAGAATTCCAGCAGATTGCCAGTGAAACGCTGCAGCTAACCAGCACATTTCCTCTTATTGCAAGTAGCAAGTTAGGTGTCACATGTCAAAAATAAACCACAAGCATAAAGGCGAAGCACCATGGTAAATCATCGACAGACCAAACAATGGATGAAATAAATGCACTGCACTTGATTTGAACATTGTGCTGAATATTTATGTGTGATTGTTTGTAATAATAAAGGTACTCTTAGAAAGCCAGTTGGTAGAATTGTGTAGTCCTCTTATGCTGTTGTTGCCGGTCAATGATCAATGTGATGAGTGTGATTACGAAATAACTCATCTGTGACCTCCTTTACGCACCTAGGGACAGAACACTGGCTTGTACTGCCGATGTAGCCAGTGGTAGCCTGAAAAGAGGTGGATACATAAAAATTGAGGGTGATGGTTTATTGGGAGATACATTAAAAAAGACCAAACTTCTTTTGTTTATAAGTGTGCCATCTTCTGAAAAAGGTGTTTGGCAATTTTTGTTTTGTTATGATACAGTGACCTAAATCACTTGCCTCAATGTATCACGCATTTTTGAATCTTTCTTAGCAAAGATGCCGCCTGGATCTTAGGTTTTTTGGAAAGAGAAAAATTAACACCTATTCAAGAAACTGAAGTGAGGGAAATTGGTACTTGCTTAGATAGCTGTTTACTGGTGAGACTGGCAACTAAAAGAATTGACTTACATGTCTCTGTTTTAGCAGAGGAGATGAACAAAATAGTTTATGGACATTACTATATAATATAAAAGCTGTCCCCCTTGGCTCAGTGGTCGCACTTTCACCTCTGAGTCAGAAGGTCGTGGGTTCAGACCTTACCCCAGAGACTTCAGCACATAATCTCAGCTGAAACTTCAATACAATACTGAAGGAGTGCTGCACTATCGGAGGTGCTGCCTTTTGAATGGTATGTTAAACCAAGCCCCCTTCTGCTTTCAGTCTCTGCTGAGGCCTATAGACTCCTGTCATCTTTGGGGCTTTTTTGTAAGGGGTCCTTGCCACCCTGTATGGTGCTGCAGTGATGTCCCAACTGCAGCACTGTCTGAGTTTCCTCAATACACCTGGAGTGCTCCCTCTTGTTGGTCGGAAGTCTGCCGGGAGCCGTAGATGAGTATTAAATCCTAACCCAAGCAAATGGGTCGGAGTTGCAGCAGTGTCTGAGGGGTATGCAGAAATCCCAAACTGCCAGAACACTGCTGCAAAAAAGGAAAATGCAAACCATTGTATTTTTTACCTGGTAAGATAGCAGATAATTCATGGTGTGAACTTGATATAATAGTTGAGACTGATTGAAACCATCCTTGTCAAAGTAGGGAATGCTGCTGAGTGCATTGAGCATGTGATTGTGATTGTTTACAGGCTGTGGAAGGAATTCAAACACAGAGCACATGGCTCAGGAACATCAGTGAGGTGCTTCTGAACAAAGTGAAGGAATTAGCTGAAACCATGGAGGACAGTAAGTATATTCAGCCATAGTAGGAGTGCTCTTTCAGGACGTGCAAGGAATCCTTGGGCTTTCCCTGCCCCAGCCTGCCCTCTCATTCCCAGCACTGGCATCTGATGCTAACTCATCTCGCCCTCCCCCCCGACGCCCCCTGCGCCACGCCCTCCCCGTTCCAGCACTAACCTTATATCTGGGACCGTTCCCTTGGGTCCTGGCTGCGTTTGGCTCCCGCCCTAATTCCTGCTCCCCTGATGACGTTGACGTCATTCCCACCTGTTTCAGGCAGGAGACAGCTCATTGGTATTTAAATGAGGCCCGGGAGTTAAAATGTCCCTGGCCTCATGCCGAACTCTCTGTTTCCCAGCAGCTGACTAAATACCACAGATAGTGATCTCAGAGTGATGTGGGGTCAACAGGCCAGAATTATTTTGCCAGCTACTGTGTTGCTCTCTGGAAGGATAACAGAGCTCACCAGTATACAAATGGTAGTTAAATTGTTAATGTTGGAAAAGAGCTGATGAGAGTGTTCTACATTAGTAATACATTAAAAAGATTTAAAATTAAGTTTTAAAGTTCTCTGGCAGTTCAGTGGCTTCACCCCTGGCTACAGCTAAACAGCACAGTTGTGAAACCAAAGTGGTCCAAGGAACCTCCTGCATTTCAGATGACTTTGAACCTGAACAGAACTACACAGTTGAAGTGATGCAAATCTGAAACTGTTTTACATCATTAAGTATGTAGTCTAACTGGCCTGCAGGAATTATCCAACAGAGTCCAGGGCCCCGATATTTACAGTGAGGCAGTTGGGGGTGGGGGCGGGGTTGCGGGTGGAGGGGAGGGTGCGTGGGTGCTCATAGCGGCCAGGAAATGCTGGTAACGTGGAGCTCCAGCCGAATTTAATGGCAGGACCTCATTTGAATTTTTTTCTCCATTTCCCGGCTGGCAGCCAGGTAAGTGGAGAGGTGTCAGGCAGGAAAGGCTGCACTTGAAGACCGCAGCCGGGAAGCGGAGAGGAAGGCAGGGAGTGAGCAAGAGGTGGGGGGGGGGGGACATTGTGCGCCGGGGGGAGATCACGGGGTGGAAGTGATTGTGGGTCGGGGGGGAGATTGCGGGACAGTGGCTGGTGAAAGTGATCGCGGGGAGGATGGCCAATCGTGGGGAGGGAAGCAGGTAAGTTTGGGTGCTGAGGGGAGGCACTCCTGCTCCTCCTGGCCCACAAGCAGTGCTGTAAAGGTACTTACCTGCTGTATCCAACCTTTATCGCCTCCCTTCAGCTGCCAGGTTTCACGAGCCTTGGGAAACCTGGCCCACAGGCATTAAATCTAAATGGCTGCTAAAATTTGAGACATGCAGCCTCATTAAACTATTTAAATAACTGACCCACCTCTTGAGCGCAGGTTAATCATCCGCCGCCCAACTTGCCTCCATTAAAACCGGAAGTGGGCGTGTTCAAGGCGGGCTGGCGTCAGGTTTCAGATTTTTCAAATTTTAGCTCCTGCCCATCATGGGGAGAGTTAAAATTTGCACCCCCACAGGAATTTATTTCAGTAATCTAGAATATGCTTTGATAATGGTTAAGGATTGTGGCTTGTAAGAAATGAGTACATTTTCCATCTTAAAATATGGGGGTCCAAGAATCCACGTGCATCACTAGGGGCACATCTTGTGTAAAATGGAAGGTCAGGAATCCCAATGAAGGGTGCCGGGAGACCAAAGTGGGCCCCACTCTGCCAACGGGCAAGCCAGTATACCAGCCTTCACTTGGCACACCAGCCCAGCAGCGGATTCCAGGTTGGGGACGAGGAAACTCTTGGCCGAGGATTCTGTTTCCCCAGCCAAGCTTTCTTCTGATGCAGGTGATCTTGCTTAGGTGGGCAGAGGCTCCTTCCCCAACAAGACATTGTGGAAACTATCAGGAAACCCTGAGTCCCATTGTATCTTGATCCTGGATTAATTTATGGCCTTTTCACCACTGATTTTTGGCCACAGGATTCAGTTTGAAAGTTGCATTTTCAAACATTTTGGTTGAATTGTACATGTATATTTCAATTTGGACAAAAAGCATGCATATTAAAACTTATCATTAATAATTTATTGTGTAATATCAATTTGTAGAAATAGTCCAAAAAAGGTGTTCAGTTATATTGGTTTTGAATATATTAAAACTTGCTACTGAACCATGATTATCGTTGGGAGTAAAATATAACAGACTATCTAGTCGCTCTAGGTAATATTAATTCAATTGTGGTTTGTCCATTCAGCACCCTGGATATTTGGATACAGCTCTGCTATTATATCAATTTGTAAGCATGCATAATTCACCTGGCTGAGCTGTGAATGCAGGCTTCCCAAAGATTTGATTTGAATCAGTGTGCATCTGGCATGTCTTGCTCAACTTCAGTAAGTTAAGAGCTGAGCTGCAATTCAAGTTGATTGTCCTGATCTGCACCTCAGTCAGGTACTGGAGAAGAACACATGGCTTGTGCATCAACTTGCATTCTACTCCAAAACTGTCATTAGTTACCCATCTATCACCTTGTATTTGCAATACCTCAATGTTTTTTACAATTAGTTGTCAGGATGTTGGTGATGCTGGCAGGGCAGCATTTATTGTCCATTCCTAGTTGTTTTGAGAAGGTAGTGGGCCTTTTCCTTGAACTGCTGCAGTTTCTGTGGAGATGGTCCTCCCATGATGGTGATAAGACCTCAATACTTAAGACATGAGCTAGTTGGATTAGGGATACTTAGGATATCTGTATGCCTGTGTTATAAAATAGAACAAAGTGGAACCTTATTTTGCAGACATCTATAACAAACTTGTTCCCAGTGAAAACTGTGTTTCATAGAAACATAGAGATAGGAACAGGAGTAGGCCATTCGGCCCTTCGAGCCTGCTCCGCCATTCAATGAGATCATGGCTGATCTTTCAGTCAATAGACGAGCTGAAGGAGTAGATTTTCAACTTGCCATCAGGCATAAAACTGGCCTTGCAGATCGGCTGCCCATTGTAGAAACCACACACTTTTTCTTTTCTATTGAATGGAAATGAAAATCTGGCTGCTTGTATAATGGGCAGCTCAGTTTCACAGCCAGACCCCCAAATCTCGAAGAGCAACTTCTACTGAGAAAGAAATACTTTGAAGGTCCCATGACTTTAACAGTATAAGGTTTACCTATATCTGGTATTTTCACACTCGCACATGGTAACCATGTGGAACAAAGTAGAAAGCAGTGAAAGTTGAAGATATTAATTTTAAGAGGTTGATTAAACATTTTTGGCAGATGTGTATTGGAAGTAGAGTAAGAAGTTTGTGATATTTGGGATTGCCCAACGGATGAAGATGGTTGTTTTCAATCCTGTATAGTCCTATGTTACTAAAAAAAATTGGGACATGGAGGTGGGAGAATGTGTGGGGTCATTTAAGAATGTCTAGTGATGCATTATGGGTAACAATGGTCTCCTGGATCTTGCTTGCTTGAGGGAGTTGGGAAGAAATTTCCCTGAGTGTTATTCCGAAAATGTAATATTTCTTTTCTATTTAATTCCC
Source organism: Somniosus microcephalus (assembly GCF_052327205.1). Lineage (NCBI taxonomy): Eukaryota > Metazoa > Chordata > Chondrichthyes > Squaliformes > Somniosidae > Somniosus > Somniosus microcephalus. Next base: position 143,038,362 of record NC_140995.1, on the reverse strand, counting down.
TCCCCCCAGGAGTTAACATTAGTAGTGATTAGGGAAGGACATGCATGAGGTTGCAGTCTATTGGAGAGGGTGAGCATTATTAGGCCTGGTGGTCTTTGCTCACCTATCTTTTTGTATATTCATATATTGTGTGTGTAATTTTTTTCGATGGCACTATGTTAATTTACAGTGCTCACTATTAATTTGATGTCACTTAAGCCTGTTCTGTTTACTTCCGACAGATGATGAAACAGCTTTTCACGATACCAGGAGCCATGTGGACGTAGTTATCAGCAAGAAAAATGATACAATGGACCGTTTACTAAATGCTGTAAATCAGTTGGCATTGATTGAGCCAAGTAAGTACTTCTCTAGATATATTTTTCCTTAAGGTACAACAAAAGCTTTAATTTATATAACTTCTTTAACATTGAAAAACAGACAGGTGATGGACAGGTTGGCTGTAGCAGGTCTCATACAGCGTAGCAAGGCTGGAAGCCTCTGTGCTGACAATTATAGCTTTTTAAATTCAAAATTGACACCTAAGCCTGTGCAATCCTGCGATCAAGTGCACAGATTTTCTAATCTTTAAAATGTAAATATCCCCGTCTGCCCACAGGATGAATGTGTGCCCTTTGCATTCAGCAACCCTACAGCAGAAGTGATGGGAAATATCTTGGATGACGTACAGGAAGACATATTATACATCACCCATCACTTCTGGTGGGAAATCGGAGCGCTGTAAAAGTGGGCAGGGACCCGGCATAACCGGTTCCCAGCCCATTTCCTGGCGCTACCTACCCCAATTGGCACAGGGAAGAGAGGAAAGTCTCAGCCCGAACGTTTGTAATTTGCACTCGATGTTGTTATTTTCTTGAGGGAAGGGGTATACCACAAGAATATTGATTTGTAATAAGATATCAAGGTATTTGGTTATAGAATAGCATTACTGACATATAAATAATGGGGTATTACATGCATATTTTGGAGTGTCCTCACCACTCTCATTAGTATCAGCTTAAGATTATTTGTGGTAGGGGACACAGTGTTGGCTCACATTTCACAGTTTGTGAACAGGAAGCTGGGTTTCACAGCTGCTCACACTGTTGGGTAAACGGTGTGTGACAGCAATGGTTGGTATCACTTTAAAAATGAACATTTTTTGGCAGAGCTTTACAGTGGCTACTTCTAAGCAACAGCTGATGTCTATCCTCATTGTCGCAAGACTATCTCTTTCAGGTGGTCTCGCATTCATAAGAACATAAGAACATAAGAAATAGGAGCAGGAGTAGGCCATTCGGCCCCTCGAGCCTCCTCCGCCATTCAATGAGATCATGGCTGATCTGCCTCAATTCCGTTCACCGGCCCTATCGCCATATCCCTTGATGCCCTTGCTAGTCAGAAATCTATCGACTTCTATTTTGAATATACCCAATGACTGAGCCTCCACAGCCCTCTGGGGTAGAGAATTCCAAAAGTTCACCACCCTCTGTGTGAAGAAATTTCTTCTCACCTCAGTCCTGAATGACCTACCTTTTAAACTGAGGCTGTGGCCCCTGGTTCTAGACTCCCCAGCCAAGGGAGACATTCTCCCAGCATCCATCCTATCAAGCCCTGTAATAATTTTGTATGCTTCAATGAGATCCCCTCTCATTCTTCTGAATTCAAGAGAATACAGGCCTAGTTTATTCAATCTCTTCTCATAAGACAGTCCCGCCATCCCAGGAATCAATGTCGTGAACCTTCGTTGCACTCCCTCTATGGCAAGTACATCCTTCCTTAGGTAAGGAGACCAAAATTGTACACAGAACTCCAGGTATCGTCTCACCAAGGCCCTATATAATTGGAGTAAGACTTCTTTACTCCTGTACTCAAATCCTCTTGTAATGAAGGCCAGCATACCATTTGCCTTCCTAATGGCTTGCTGCACCTGTACATTCACTTTCAGTGATTCATGTACAAGGACACCCAGGTCCCTTTGAGCATCTGCTTTCCCCAATCTTTCACCATTTAGAAAATACTCTGCCTTTCTGTTTTTTCTACCAAAGTGGATAACTTCACATTTATCCACATTATATTCCATCTGCCATGTTCTCGCCCACTCACTGAGCCTGTCAAGATTCCCCTGAAGCCTCTTCACAACCGCCACTGCCACCTAGCTTTGTATCATCAGCAAATTTGAAAATGTTACATTTAGTCCCCTCATCCAAATCATTGATATAGATTGTGAATAGCTGGGGCCCAAGCACCGATCCTTGCGATACCCCACTAGTCACAGCCTGCCATCCTGAAAAAGACCCGTTTATCCCTACTCTTTGTTTTCTGTCTGTTAACCAGTTTTCAATCCATGCTAGTATATTACCCCCAATTCCACGTGCCCTAATTTTGTTCACCAACCTCTTGTGTGGGACCTTATCGAAGGCCTTCTGAAAATCCAGATACACCACATCGACCAGTTCCCCTTTGTCTACTCCACTAGTTACATCCTAAAAGAACTCCAATAGGTTTGTCAAACAGGATTTCCCTTTCATAAATCCATGTTGACTCTGCCCAATCTTACTATTAGTTTCTACATGCCCAGTTATTGCATCCTTTATAATAGATTCCAGCATTTTTCCAACTACTGATGTGAGGCTAACAGGTCTGTAGTTCCCTGTTTTCTCTCTCCCTCCTTTCTTAAATAGCGGGGTTACATTTGCTATCCTTCAATCTGCAGGAACCATTCCAGAATCTCTAGAATTTTGGAAGATGACAACCAATGCGTCCACTATCCCAATGGCCACCTCTTTCAAAACCCTAGGATGTAGGTCATCCGGTCCTTGGGATTTATCGACTTTTAGTCCCATTAATTTTGCTAGTACTTTTTTTTACTAATAATAATTTCTTTAAGTTCTTCATTCTCGCCACACCCTTGGTTTTCTCGTACTTCTGGGAGGTTTTTTGTGTCTTCCTCCATGAAGACAGAAACAAAGTATTTGCAGGTATTTAACTTCTCGGCCATTTCCTCATTCCCCATTATAAATTCTCCCATCTCTGGCTGTAAAGGACCTACATTTACCTTCACCAGTCTTTTCATTTTCACATACCTATAGAAGCTTTTACAATCTGTTTTTATATTTTTCGCTAGTTTGTGCTCATATTCCATTTTCCCTTTCTTTATCAATTTCTTGGTCCCCCTTTGCTGATTTCTAAAAAGATCCCAATCCTCAGGCTGACTACTTTTTCTGGCAACTTTATAAGCTTCCTCCTTTGACTTAATACTAGCTTTAATTCAGTCCACCAGTACCTATTTACACATTTTATTATTGTCTTTTTGGCATTGAATCAGAACTTAAAGAATGCAACACTGATACCAAAAGTACAGGACTAAGGCAGCATAATATTGTGCACACCATTTTTCTCATTTTACACAATTCTTCCAATAGACTGCTCAATGTTTCTACACAAATTTACATGATTTAAGAACAGTATTCTAATCTCTCTATGGCCTAACCTCACCATATCCTACATTACCATTCTCGTCCAGCTTTATGAACAATATATGCACCCTCCCTCTCCTTGAATACCGGAATCCTCTTTGTCCCTTATTCCATCTGCTCCATTATTGGTGACCAATTGTTCAGCCACTTTAGCACTGTTCTCTCAGCCTTCCCCAGTTCCCTCTGTCTTACCACCCCCCTCCCCGCTTTCAAAAACCTCTTCAAAACTCTTTTCTCTCTGACCATACCATTAGGCCTCACCCTAACCCTACATTTTCAATTTTCCCTCTTAATCGCTGTCCATTAATCTCACTTCTTAATGTAAGGTGTTTTGATACATCCTTGTACATGGTGAACAATATGTAAATTAAAATTGTCGTACAAAAGCTAAGCAGTATCTTAGGCTCATGGAAGGCCTTTAAGAATTAACCAGGCATCAGTAATCTTTAAGCACAATTTAAATAGATCAAGAAACAGAATCCTATTAGCTCACTTTCCGATCAGCTTACATTGATTAATGGATTGTACTGCTTTTGTCTGAATTATGCCTCTGTGAAGCAGCCTGGTCAGACTAAGGGACACATCTTTGTGGCAAGAGGAAGGTCTGCCCGTGCCATAGATGCGTCCAAATTCCATAATAGTGGAAAATCTAGCCCAAGATATTAATACAATTCTTAATATATGAACACTTCAGGTAACAAGAACCAGATGAACCGCTCAAAGCTGATTGCAGAAGAAGCAAAGGACACCTCTCGGATGGTTCTACAGACTGTCCTCCCTATGGGTGATTTGGTGAAAGGCTGGTTGCAGAATCTAAGCACCTCTGCTGATGACGGGACCGCTTTCAAGAAGACAGTGAGCTCAGCTGGTGACACAGGTACTGTGTTGTTATCTTGCAGCTCCCACTTAGTTTACATTTGTAAATAGAAAGAGATTTTAAAAACTTTGCAAAAGAGTCTGATTGCAGAGTTTACCACCTACAACACTGGGCCATATGAATGACACGTGCTTATAACTGACCTCTCAAATGATTTGAATTAAAGCTGTATTTTCTCTTTTGTCCTAAATTGACCATGAAAAACTGACTTTAAAAAATCTGCTGTGTTAAAATTAGGTCAGGCTTTTCTGAGAAGTTGCAAGTTTAAAATTAAACTTTTCCAAAGAAAGTGGACAGATATTATGATATTAGTAATTTTTGGCATTAGCCAATGAAATATGGGAATGACAGCATGGAACTGTGGAAATTCTTCAACAGGTAATACATGAAAAATTATAAGTAGCCAAACCAAGCATCACCCACCCATAATTGGGTTCCTGACTGAAATGGCATAAATAATTCACCACTGAGGTGATTTGATCCTGAAATTAAAAAGAAAGAGAAATATTAAATATACTTTCAATTCAAACACCAATTATAGAATTATATTAATGTTGCAGTCCTAATATTGCATCAGTAAAATTGGGGCTGCACATACCCAATTTTTTTAGTGGGCGTCCCTCCCTCTAATTGAATTGTCTACTAGGACAGGCAAAGATTGCCATGCCAAAACAGCTTGGCGTGTAGCACACCTGGCTGGGAGTGCAAAATCCAGCAAGACAGCAGCTTCTAAATGGCTTTAGATTGCTTTAAAAGGGAGAGTTATGATGGCAGAAAAGTGGACTAGTTCTTCACGATAGTACACTGGAGACACGGGCAAGATATGAAGGCTCTATTGAGGATGAAGGCCACATTCCATAAAATCACAGGTACCAGCTGCTTGGACAAAGCACCAACCTTCTCCACCATCACCTGATGCTGCACAGGACACAGGGCATCAGCCCTTGACAACTTTGCTGCCCGGGAGGCCAGCGATGGCATCACCATGGCCAGATTTACTTCCCTTGATTCTGTAAACCCTGGCTGCCACATGATGCACCAGGTTGTCACCATCCCACACCAGCACCGTGAAGCATCCCTTTAATGTCCAAGTCATTCCATGCACAATCATCACTATAATGGGGGTGGGTGGGTGGAGTTATGTCTCAACATTCACTGGAACTCAGTAAGACACTTCTCAAGGTGCGCACAGATCTGTCCAACAAGATGCAGTGTTGAAAATATAGATTTCACTGTATGACAACATATTACCAGAAACTTCACATGGACATTGGCTAAACCTCTCAAGTGCCTACGCTTGTGTGTTGATAGTTGGTATGCTTGATGTAGAATGAGGGTCAGTGTGAGGAATGGCTAGTGAGATGGGGAAGTGATAATATAGATAGAGAGGGATGGGTGGAGGTGCAAGGTAAGTTGGTGTGAGTAAGGATGTGCAGGAGTAGGGTAGGGAAGGCAGAGTGATGGGGATGTGATGAGAGGCACAGCAGGATGAGTTGAGTGTGGCTTTGCAATAACGTTTCATGATCCACTGAGATCATTGCAAGGTTGGCGCCACTGCAGCCAGGGACCCCTGACAACATCCCTGCTTTTGCCCTCCTGTGCAATGTGCAACCAGGCTGCGTTGGTGTCCTGGGGTGGTCTCTTCTGCGCTTGGAAGGGAAGAGAACCTCCCTGCGTGCTGTGACTCCCTCCATAAGCATATGGAGGGAGTCTTTGGAGAGCCTGGGTGCGAGGGTCCAGCTTTGTACAGTGCTTGTCAGTGTTTGCAACACCTCAATGTTGTAAAACACTGACAGAACAACTGTCAAACTCAATGTGGCTGTGGTCCCTTTAAGGAAACCGGCTGATGACGCGTCATCAAATGATGTCATCAGACTCACTTCCTGTTAATTGGCCGGGAAGCCCGCAGGGCGGGCTTAACAAAGCCAATCAAGGGAAAATCCTTTTGACAGAGCGGCTGCAGCCGGGAGCAGGACCGGAACCCAGCAACCAGCTATCCCGCCACCATCCCGCCTCCGCAGAGAAAATCCAGCCCTTTGTATCTGGTTGCAAATGAGGCAGTGGTATGCTGATATAAGGAGCAAGGTGAAGATGAGTTTGCTCCTCACATTTTCACACATTTCATAGAATTATAGAATGATATTTCTGTGGTCAGATACCACCTGAACAATAAATGAGTCCAAATCTTTCTGTTCGCGAAGGCCATGGCATTCACATGAAGAGTCCTGATGCCCAGATGAGCACCATATGCAAGGCTTTGCACTCGAGGGCACCCTGCCACCTGGTAAAAGCTATGTGTGCTGTCCAGCTGGTACCTTATTTGCACAACAGAAATTATGAAATTGGTTGCCTCTTAAAAAATAGCGGCTATCACTTGCTTGATATATGTGTGCACTGCAGGCTGCCCAATACACCTGGGGTAGCGTACCTGGCAGCATGAAAGCATCATATTGTAGTAACTGTCACTTCTATGAGGAGAGCGAATCCCTGATTCAGATGTTATGTGCAGGTCATTGTGCAACAGTTAGCTCACGTGATCTCTCTCCTGATTCTGCGACCTGTGCCCAATGCATGTGAGGCTCTATGCAATGTGGGAACTTGCAAACTGACCCCTTACATTTCACATTAAAGAAACATTCCAAGTCATTTCCATACTCCCCAGACATTGCTTTAATGGGACCGCTAATTACATTGCTTGGACATGAGCAATATGCTTGTGACTTTAAAATCCTGGACACATGCAGACTAATGGGATTAAAACAATCATAAAATCATAGAAAATTACGGCACAGAAGGAGGCCATTCGGTCCAACGTGTCTGTAATAGCTGAAAAAGAGCTATCCAGCCTAATCCCACTTTCCAGCTCTTGGCCCATAGCCTTGTAGGTTATGGCACTTCAAGTGTATGTCCAAGTACTTTTTAAATGTGATGAAGGTTTCTGTCTCTACCACTCTTTCAGGCAGCGAGTTCCAGACACCCACCACCCTCTGGGTGAAAAAAGTTCTCCTCAACTCTCTTCTAATCCTTCTACCAATTACTTTAAATCTATGCCCCCTGGTTATTGACCTCTCTGCTAAGGGAAATAGGTCCTTCCTATCCACTCTGTCTAGGCCCCTCATAATTTTATACACCTCAATCAAGTTTTCCCTCAGCCTCCTCTGTTCCAAAGAAACTAACCCCAGCCTATCCAATCTTTCCTCATAGCTAAAATTCTCCAGTCCAGGTAACATCCTCGTAAATCTCCTCTGTACCCTCTCTAGTGCAATTACATCTTTCCTGTAATGTGGTGACCAGAACTGCACGTAGTATTCTAGCTGTGGCCTAACTAGTGTTTTATACAGTTCAAGCATAACCTCCCTGCTCTTATATTCTATGCCTCGACTAATAAAGGAAAGCATCACGTATGCCTTCTTAACCACCTTATCTACCTGTCCTGCTACCTACAGGGATCTGTGGATATGTACTCCAAGGTCTCTCTGTTCTTCTACAATTCTCAGTATCCTACCATTTATTGTGTATTCCCTTGCCTTTTAGCCCTCCCCAAATGTATTACCTTCACTTCTCCATTGAATTCCATTTGCCACTTTTCTGCCCACCTGACCAGATCATTAACATCTTCCTGTAGTCTACAGCTTTCTTCTTCACTCTCAACCACACGGCCAATTTTTGTATCATTTGCAAACTTCTTATTCATGCCCCCTACATTGAAGTCTGAATCAGTGATATATACCACAAAAATCAGTCGTGCAAATTTGCTGTTGTTGCATATCCGTATGCCACCTGTGTTAGTTGTAGTGTATGTACCTTTAAGAGGAACTATGTTTTTGAAGCCCCTGTATACTGTAGTACCAGTAGTGACCACTCGGGTATATAAGCCTGTGTAGCGTCTTGTGTTGTTAGTTCACCTCCAGACTTTGTTCAGTAAACACTTGTTAAATCAACTCCTGCATTCCGTGTCTCCATTAACACACGGATCTAACAGTGGCGACGAGTTAGAAATGAACTTACGTGCAATTCGGCAGCACCTCAAGGGGATCGATTCCTCAGACGAAGGTCGAAGCCAGAAGCAAGAAAATAAATAAATAAATAACTCGAAGAAACTCGAAAACGAGGGCCAGGCTTGGTCTCCAGTCTGTGGTTTCCCCAGCTAAACGGGCTGGTGGCAGGTAGTGCACTGATCCTTCCTGGGCTGCGGCGGGCTAGAGCTCAATCGGGTGGCTCTGCAACGGGGCCGGGCAGCGAGTCGGGAAGCAGAAGCAAAGAGAGAGAGAGGGTGGAGCACTCAGGGCGCGGCCGGTGCTGCAAAGCAGGTCAGCGTTCGGACCGAGCAGAGGGAGGGGAAAGTGCCAGAGGGTCCGCTCCACGATGGGAACGGTTCTCCAAGTAACGGAGAAACTATTGAAGTGATATATTAAAAAAACAGAAATACCGCGAAAAGCTACAGGTCGCAACGGGAACCGTGGAGCACAGCGTTGGCAGCAGCGATTGGGGAGGCGCAAAGACGATAATGCGTCGCCATTATAAAAAATAAAAAAAATTAATCACCAGCAACAGCGTTGGCAACAGCGGCAGCGGCGGGAAAGCGTGGGGGGCACCATCTTAACTCGGCGGGGAAGAAAGAAAAGCGCGGGAAGCGCCATTTTAGATTTTCAAGATGCTGAAGACTGGCAATATTACTGCTTTCGATAGTGATATAGAAGATTGGACCACATATGTGGAAAGAGTGGAGGTGTATTGCAAGGCGAATGAAGTAGCGGATGATAAAAAGGCATTGGTACTTCTAAATCTGATGGGCGCAAGGACATACGGGCTGTTACGAAACTTGATCACTCCAGCCAAACCGATGGACAAGAATTTTAAGGAGATTGTTGATACCTTACAGGAGCACTTAAACCCAACACCGCTGCTGATAGCGGAACGATTCAAATTCTTCAGGAGGAATCAGCACAAGAATGAAAGTAACACTGATTACCTCACCGAATTACGAAAGCTGTCAAAGCACTGCCAATTCGGGGCAGGACTGGCAGATTCTCTATGAGACAAATTTGTCTGCGGTCTCCTAAGCGAAGGAACACAGAAAAGACTACTTTCTGAGAAAGATTTGACACTGGACAAGGCTTTCAGTGTGGCTGTATCATACAAAGCAGCAGCAAGAGGAGCTGCAGAGATACAGCAAAAGCCACAGGACTTCGGCACCCATGAAATGACACGGGGTTTCGAGAGATGTTATCGCTGCGGCAGATCCACCCATGACCAGAAGGACTGCTGGTTCAAGGACAAAGCATGCAGGCAATGCGGAAAGATGGGACACATTGCACGTGTATGCAGATCTGGAAAGAAATCTGCTGACAGTAAAAAGGTCAATAAGGAAAAGTACAGAAAGGTACAAATGATGACGGACAGTAGCTCCGAAGACCAGAAGAGCGATAGCGACTCCGGAAACAAGAGACTAAGCTGTCTCAAATTACATAATGTAATTGCCAAAGAAGATTACCAGACCATTTGGGTTACCCTCACGATAGCGGGGTCCCCAGTCAAAATGGAGCTAGATACAGGATCAGCTCTGACCGTCATGAGTCGACGGGATTACGAGCGGCTATTTCCGCATATACCTTTGAAAGACACATCCATTGTCTTGAAGACATATACGGGGCAGAAAGTATACCCCAGAGGGAAAATAAGGGTGCCTGTTGCATACAACGGCAAGGAAATACAGAAGTTGTATTTATACGTTCTGCAAGATGGTGGTCCACCGTTGTTGGGACGTGAATGGATCAGAAAGATACGTTTAGACTGGCACTCCATTCAGGCACTGACGGTGACCAGTAAGAAAAAAAACGATGATGACGTCATACCTGGACGATTAAAAGAAATCTTGGCTAACGCCAAAGAAGTGTTTCAACAGGAACTAGGAACCCTGAAAGGCGCCACCGCCTCAATAAAAGTGGAAGATGCGGCAATTCCCAAGTTTTTTAAGGCAAGGCCGGTGCCATACGCAATTCATCCAGCCGTCAAGGCAGAGCTGGAGAATTTGGAAAAAGCAGGCGTGTTATCCAAGGTAGATTGGAGCGAGTGGGCAACACCCATCGTCCCGGTCATGAAGAAAACGTTGAATAATGATAAATCTGAAGAACAGAGAAAAGTTTGCATCTGTGGGGACTTCAAGGTGACTGTAAACCCGGTTCTTCACACGGTACAGTATCCTCTTCCGAGGATAGAAGATATTTTTGCCTCACTATCCGGAGGGAAACGTTTCACCAAAATTGACTTAGCACAGGCACATCTAGAGATGGAGGTTGAGGAGGCCTCTAAAAAGTATCTCACGATAAACACACACAAAGGCCTGTACCAGTACAATCGACTGGTTTTCGGAGTGGCATCAGCTCCGGCTATCTGGCAAAGAGCTATGGAGCAAGTCCTGCAAGGGATTCCGGGGACTCCATGCTACCTAGACGACATCCTTGTAACAGGAGAAAATGACAACGAGCACCTTGCCAACTTGGAGCAGGTGCTCACGAGGCTGAGAGAACGGGGCCTACGAGCAAATCGCCCCAAATGCGAATTTTTCCAGAAACAAATATCATATTGTGGCCATATCATTAACGAAGAAGGGTTGCATAAGTCACCTGAAAAAATTGAAGCGGTCGTAAAGGCCCCAGCGCCTGAAAATGTCTCACAATTAAGGTCGTTCCTGGGATTAATAAATTACTAGCATAAATTTTTACCAAACTTGTCGACGGTTCTGCACCCGCTTAACGCACTGTTACAAACGGGAGTAGTTTGGAAATGGAGTGAAGACTGTAAACGTGCCTTCCATAAATGCAAAGGCTTGATCACGTCCAGGGAAGTGTTGGCTCATTACAACCCATCACTGCCAATCAGACTGGCGTGCGATGCATCCCCTTACGGCGTGGGAGCGGTATTATCACATAGATTCCCTGATGGCTCGGAGCGGCCGATAGCTTTTGCGCCACGCTCATTGAACTCAGCTGAGCGTAACTATGCCCAGATCGACAGGGAGTCACTCAGCCTGGTGTGGGGGGTGAAGAAATTCAACCATTACCTACACGGACAAAAGTTTACCTTGTTGACTGACCATCAACCCCTCGTCTCCATATTCAACCCTAAAAAGGGCGTTCCCATTATGACAGCGCAAAGGCTACAGAGGTGGTCCCTTTTCCTAGGGGCACACCAATATGACATAGAGTACAAAGGAACAAAACAGCATGGGAATGCTGACGGGTTATCGCGCCTACCATTGCCAACGGTGGAAGAGGCGCCTACAGTGGACCCAGTGGAGATATTCCACTCGACCATAGTGGAATGTCTACCGGTGACAAATTCTACCATTGAAAAGGAAACGCGAAATGACCCGGCTCTCTCACGAGTCTACGATTTAACGGTGAAGGGATGGCCAGCACATGGCGAACCACTGTTGCCAGCATTCTCGCAAAGAAGAGAACAGCTGTCAGTGTGCCGAGGAACCTTGATGTGTGGATCCAGAGTGGTGATTCCACCCAAACTCAAGGATAGAGTGCTAAAGGAGCTTCATGAGGGGCATCTGGGTGGAGTGAAAATGAAGAACTTAGCCAGAGCATTTGTGTGGTGGCCAGGTATCGATGGAGACATCGAAGAAATGACCAAGAGCTGTCTAGGTTGCCAGAAGGTCCAAAACGCCCCACCACAAGCCCCTCTACATCCATGGGAGTGGCCCTCATCTCCATGGCAAAGGGTACATATCGACTTTGCTGGTCCGTTTATGGACTCAATGTTCTTAATCGCGGTGGATGCACACTCCAAGTGGCCGGAGTTAATAAAGATGTCCTCCACCACCACGGAAAAATCCATCACAGTATTAAGGACCATATTCGCCAGCAATGGGCTGCCTGAACAGATCTGTTCTGATAATGGACCACAATTTGTATCCGAAGAATTCAGGAAGTTCTTAAAAAACAATGGGGTTAAGCACTACACGTCCGCCCCATACCATCCCGCCACCAATGGATTGGCTGAAAGTTTTGTCCAGACCTTCAAGAAGGCCATAAAGGCCATGGGTAATGAAGACATAAATCTACAACATAAGGTAGATAACTTCTTGTTTGCGTACAGAAATGCAACACATGTGGTTACAAACCAAACCCCCGCCATGATGTTTTTCAATAGAAGACTAAGATGCCGGCTGGATTTGGTCAAGCCAAACGTCAGAAGGGACGTAGAGAACCGGCAATTTCAAAGCATGAATGAAAGGCCAACTAGAACCTTCCAGATAGGTCAACCAGTTTTGGCCCAGGACTACCGTACCGAGAAGTGGCAGCCTGGAACTATTTGCACATGACTAGGACCGCTGATGTATACCGTGGACATTGGAGAAAGCATAATAAGGCACCATGCTGACCAGATCATAGAGTCATCCGAAAAAGGACAACCTACACCACAACTCTATATGCCTAGTGATGAAGCAGAGATACCCATAGTATCTACCTCCGATCCGGTGAAACTGGAACCAGATGAACCTGACACTAGCATTGAAGCCGAATCGACCTTGCCAAAAGAACCTACTACACCACCGAGGCGTTATCCGGACCGAGTCAGGAAGCCTCCAGAGAGACTGAATTTGTAATTGATTAACTTCAGCAAATGTGTATATTATTGTTCTTGTAAAAATGTTATTTAATGATTACTTAAAATGTTATGTACTATTTATCTAAAAGGGGAGGAATTGTAGTGTATGTACCTTTAAGAGGAACTATGTTTTTGAAGCCCCTGTATACTGTAGTACCAGTAGTGACCACTCGGGTATATAAGCCTGTGTAGCGTCTTGTGTTGTTAGTTCACCTCCAGACTTTGTTCAGTAAACACTTGTTAAATCAACTCCTACATTCCGTGTCTCCATTAACACACGGATCTAACATTAGTCATTTCTGTTAATTAGATTTCTTTACATTAAATATCATACTGAACTTCCTATAGCCATTATGTCTGTCTAAATAATAGTTGTTCCCTGTTATTTGCACTTGTTTACCAGACAAAATTCTGCAATGAACAATGGACTAATAGGGTTTTCACTGGGATATTCAGTTAGTTATGACTATAATAGCAAGATGAAAAATGAACAACCTTTTACTTTACATAGAACAATAAACTAAGAATTCTTATCAACTGCTTTCTGTGAGTTTCTCATGGTAGTTTCAAATTGTAGGTTGTAAATCTTACATTTCCGTTTGTATTTACAGTGAAAAATTTGACAGAAATAGTTCCACAGCTCCTGGACAAACTTCGAATTGTGGAACAGAAAAGGCCAGCAAGCAATATTTCTGACAGTATTCTGCGAATCCGGGAACTCATTGCACAGACACGGAATGTGGCCAGCAAAGTAAGAAGACCTGTTCACTAAATTGATGAGTAGAATATCATGATCATTGAGTGATACTCAAACACAGTGTTCATCTCATTTTAACCTAATTTAGACCACATAAAGTGGATATCAAATCGGATCAACATGATTCTCTTTCAACGTTATTTCAAAGTACCCTTTGTTACTAAATGCATTAAGGGGACAATTTTACAAATGTGTACTACTAGTGGGGAGTCTCAGCCAATGGGCTACATATTGAGAAATGGCAGGGAATTACCCACAATTATGGATTACTTTTGAGTGGAAAATCTTAGGTAGTACCCCTGTGATTTCTCCATAGACACAGCCGGTGGGCAAAACTCCCCGCTGATTAGTGCAGATTTGAAAAAAAAATGTATTTTCCCATTACCACATCAGCATTTGGATTTTTGACCCTTCGTTTATATCCTTTTCCCAATATTTCCATATTTTAATTATATAGCTAAATTTTGCTCATTACATCACAAATATAAACTCACTGTATGTCTCTGTCCATGAGCATTTAATCGCAGTTGTGTCTATTTTGATGGGGACTACTTGCCAGTGAACAAATTGAAAGAAGAATCATGGTTAAACGTCCAGGCACTCTCGGTGTAAAAGATTGTTTAGTATTATATAAAAATGTGGGAATCTTTTTTGCTGCATTATTTTATATTCATTGACCCGCACTAAAATCCACAACGAAATATGTTCCTATCTCAAGTTAACCTATTTCTAAAAGCCATTCTTAAATTTATTTTTACAAATTAATTTTCCATTTGTAGCTCTTTTTTTAATGAATTTACCCAGTGGCACATTCCAACAGAGGAGATGTGGCCCGGGCCTCAAGGTGAACTTTCCACATGGGGTTTCCCTCCCACCTGCCTGAGCGCACTCTGAGTTAAAATCGGGCTAAATATTCATATTAAGTTTTGGTTATGTCATTCAAGGTAGGTAAAATTTCAATAAGAACAATTGAGTATAATCATGTATAGTAAGGCATGCTGCATAGTTTTCACTCAATTGCCACTTAATTTTATCAACTTCCTCCTTTTTATATGGGGGCGTGGAATGCTTTGGATAGGGCCCTAGGTTTTGCTCTGTGACTGACCTACATGATGTGGGCTTGTTTTATCAGCTTCTGTCACTCCTCACTCACCTAATAATAATAATTTTGAGTAACTGTTAAGGCTAGGATTTGGACTCATGAATCCGACCCACCTCCCACCCCACCCCTCTGTGATTAGAAATGTACACTCTTTGATTAGAGTTATTGCCTCTCCTTTGCACAGTCAATGTCTAACAGCTGTTCAGTTACAGACCTACAAATGTACAGATTTACTAAAGATATCAGTTAAAGAAACAATTGATTTTCTTTGTTTCACTTTAGGTTCAAGTCTCTATGAAATTTGATGGTCAGTCTGCTGTAGAAGTTCGTTCAAAGCCAAACTTGGAGGCGCTCAAGTCTTTTACTTCAATGAGTTTGTACATGCAAGTTCCTCCATTAAGTGAACAAGGTCAGGCTGCCAACCAAGATAGATTCATCATGTACCTTGGAAACAAGAATGTAAGAGCACCTACTCAAGTCAATTTTACTGTAACAGTCCAAAAAATAATGCCATACATAAGGAATAAGAATGTGTATGCAATCCGAATTCTGCTGAATAGGCTGAATGAAGTTTTATGTTTGCAATTTTGTTTTTTGCTGTGTTCTAGGGAAGACAAGATTACATTGGTTTGAGTATTAAGAATGACAATTTAGTTTATGTCTACAATCTTGGAAATGGAGATGTTGAGATTCCTTTGAACTCAAAGTCTGTGAGCACCTGGCCAAACTACTTCAATTTAATCAAAGTAGAAAGGTAATTCCTTCTTGATCTCTCCTATGGACAAAGTAAATTTTGGTGAAAATATTTAAAAGTACAAGTTTCCAGTATTATTTGCCAAATTATTCCTGGCGATGGTAGAATAAATATTCTTTTCAGTTTACGTCCAGTGCAGTTGCTTTTTATAAGACCAGACCTTAAACTTGTGGGATTGGGGAATGCAGTGTTTTAGAAGACTAGGGTTAAATATATAGTGATAAATTTTCATCTTCACTGCCTGGGCAGCAATCTACCAGGGCAGAACAACATCCATTAAAGAACCTGCCTGATTTTCATTACAATGGAATGAAAAATTGAATTCAATATAATGAAAATTGGGCAGGTTCTATAATAGGCAGGTGATCCACTCTGCCAGACTACCGCCTAGGCAGTAAAGATGAAAATTTACCAATAAACGACTAGTCTAAACATCCACTACTGGTGTGCCATGGCTGCAGTGTGTACTATCTACAGGATGCACTGCTGTAACTCGTCAAGACATCTGCAGCAGCACCTCCCAAATCCGCGACCTCCACCAGCTAGTAGGTCCATGGGAACACCATCACCTTCAAGTTCCTCTTCAAGTCACACACCTTCCTGACTTGGACATATATTATCATTCCTTCATAATTGATGGATCAAAATCCTGAAAATCCCTACCTAACAGCATTGTGGCAGCGTCTTCACCACATAAAGAAAGACTTGCATTTATATAGTGCCTTTCACGACCTCAGGACGGCCCAATACGCTTTACAGCCAGTGAAGTACATTTGTTTGAGGTGTAGTCACTGTTGTAAAGTAGGAAACACAGCAGCCAATCTGCACGCAGCAAGGTCCCACTAACAGCAATGTGATAATGACCAGATAACCTGTTTTAGTGATGTTGGTTGCGGGATGAATGTTGACCAGAACACAGGGGAGAACTCCCCTGCTCTTCTTCGAATAGTGCCATTGGATCTTTTACATCCACCTGAGAGGGCAGAACGGTTCCAGATGCAGACCTGCCACCACCTTCTCAGGAGCAAATAGGGATGGGCAATCAATGCTGGCCTTGCCAGCAACGCCTACATCTCAAGAATGAATTCAAAAAATATAAATTGAGTATGGACAGTCTCAACCTAAGCTAGAGACCAAGGAAAACCAAGTCCACAAGTTGGCTTCAATTAAAAGTAAATACGGGCGGTTGATCTGATCCTGTCAGGTACCCACCGGGTGGGTTAGGTTGAAGTTACCCTCCATGGTTTTTGTGCTATCAGTAGGGCCTTGTCAAAACTAAATTGCTATGATTGAGTGCAGATGCAGTACTATCATTTTGGTGTTTGTCACAATAGAACTTGTTTGAATAAGCAACAAACAAATTTAATAAATTGAATTTAGCTGTTTTGGAATCATTTTGACTAAAGAATTTTTTTATTCCTGAGCATGCCCAATAATTTATTTTATCTTTCTAAATAATCATTCTACTTTGTATGAGTTTGGACTATGAACATCAACCATGCAGCCATCAGAGCTCAATCTAATCTTGTCCTCACTTCCAATTTAGTCTTTGCAAAACAGAAAATGTAAACAGACACTGCAGATTGAGGGTAGTCATTGTGTATCAGGACATCATAAATGCTTTCATGAGAGATCTCCATGGCAAGAATTTCTAGAAAAATCATAAAGACATTCTTTTTGAATATGTTTATGATGTTGCTAAAAATACTGACCAGAGGGAATCTTCTAAGAGCATTTACAATGTTGCTGCACATTATGAGCAATTCTTCCACTATTTTGTGCACAGTATGAGAGACATTTTACTTCAGTATCATTACATTTCAAATGATAATGCATCTGTTTGAAATATTCAGCAGTTGGCAGTAACTCTCGATGATCTATTCTTCATTGACAAGACTGCCTTCAGGTTTCAGAATTAACCAAAACAAAGAATGATACTATTGATATGACTTTTGCTGTGCTCCTTTCCTTTCTCTAATAGAGTTGGAAGGCATGGTAAAATACAGCTAACCGTACCCAGCCCAGGTAGTACAGCAGAGCAAAAGTTCATCCAGAAGGGAGCAGCTGAAGGCAACGATTCTCTGCTGGATCTGGAAGCTGACAACATGGTTTTCTATGTGGGAGGAGTACCTCCAGATTTCCAGGTATGCTAAACTGAGCCAATTCCCATTGTCTGTGGTCCATTTTTAAACTTACAGAACATTACAGTCCAAAGATGTGCGGGTTAGGTTGATTGGCTATGATAAATTGACCCTTAGTGTTAGGGGGATTAAATACGTGGGGTTACGGGGATAGGGTGGGATATGTGTTGGTGTAGGGGTTACGGGGAATTGGGTGGGATATGTGTCGGTGCAGGCTCGATGGGCCGAAATGGCCTCTATCTGCACTGTGGGGTTTCTGTGATTCTGTGTGATTCTGTGATTTCCTTTTAAAGATGTTAACAATTTACAACTTTCACAAGCGTGACCGACATGTGAGTTCCATAAAGTGTCTCCAAAACAGCATTAACCTTTGAGTACTGTGGCATATTTTGTTACCCTAGTCAAATTGTAACATGGTAGAATTCAAAAATAACTATTGTAATTTTCTTACCATTCCTCTAGCCTTTGACCCATTTCTCCTCTGTTCCCAAATCTCTTACCGAACAATTCTTCCTTTAATTTCTTGGAGACATTTACATCCTGGCACTGCTAGTTCCAGCTCCCCACGCCTTGAGATGAATTGCCTTATTGCAAACATGATACTCCTTGATTAATTGAAAACTGATTAAATACTATCACTGCAGTAGGTACATTGCTCAAATGTTTTGATTGGAAGCCAAGCACATTCCCATGTGCACTGTTGAGCCATCTCATCTGGTTTGTAATGTTTAGCAAGACATATTTTGGATCATTTCTGTTGATGTTGGGATTTGTTTCAATAGTTCTTACACCAGGCTAATTAACTGGGTTCCATTTTTTGGACTTACTACTGACTCAAAATCATTCTGTGCAGCATCATAGCTCGTTTGAACAGAAAATAACTCCTATGTTTCAGAAGCTAGCACTATTTCCAGTTCCAATAAAATCATTTTATTTTTTAAAAGGAGATTTACGATTTGCCCTTTGAAGGAGCGAGTGAAATCTAAATATCTTGCTAATCTCTAATAAGTACAGTAAACATTCAATTAGATTATAAACAGAAGTGAACTCTAAATCACCTTGTGAAGCAGTTATTCATAATGTTCCCCAGCCACATTATGTAATTTCTTTGTACTCACGCACGCATGGTATTACTCACTGGCAGAATATTCATAAGTTGAAGAAAGAATAATATTCTGTTAAGGACTACAGCAGGATGACAGGTTGACGAAATAAAATTAAATGCAAGTCACTGTCTCTGTGGTTAAGGTTATGGCTGTGTTCTGCAAACTAATGGAGTTGTCTTAACAGAATTGTTTCTGTCTTGTTTGTCACAGCTTCCTATCAGTTTGAACCTGCCTGGCTTTGTTGGTTGTATTGAACTGGCCACACTTAATGATGACATAATAAGCCTCTACAACTTCAAGCAGATATACAACCTGAACGCAGCAACCCACAGACCCTGTACAAGGTAAACAGATCATTGCACGTGTCACACTTTGGCAAAACATAAATGATGTCTTCACTTTTGTAACAATGGGTGTTTTAAGAGATGTTTCATTTAGCTGAAACTGTCCTATCCTACTGTCCCTAAATTAGGAGGGGTTAATTTTGAAATGGTCAGTTCTAGTCTGGTATTTGGCAACTGCCACCATTATTATTATAGGAGTAATGGACCACAAAAGCAGTCTAATTAAAGCCTTTTTAGCCAAATTACCAGGTGCAATGTTTACTTTTACCATTTATGCAACCCTTTCATCCCAGTTTTAGTGTCAGGATCTACCCACCAGGAACCTCCACTCCAGACCCTGCCAGTATGCGGTGTCAGGAGAAGGTTTCCCAATTTAAATATTTCTGGTGGGTGTCTGCAACACTACGGTACATCTCAGTCAGAGGGGTGGGTGTTACTGTGCTTCAAAATGTCCTGACGGCCCTGGGCTTAGCAGCCTCTTGATTGTAAAGAGAGCTGATTCCTGATGACCTGCTACTTTTGTATTCAAGGGTCCAGGGTAAGACCCAGTCCTGAACCTGAAGGTGGGTTTTAGCTCCTCAGGCATCTTCTCAATTGGCAAACCAGCCACCCAGTGGATCCCAAGCTCAGGGACAAGGAAACTGCTGGTCTGAGAGTCCCCTCTCCTGGCCATGTCTCCTCTGAAACAGGTGACTTTGTTTGGGGCAGATGGCAGTTCCAAAGCAAACACGGCCCTGTGGTAATTGGTAATGACGTCCAGAACCGGGCGTATCTTTTTACCTGGGCCCCTTGTCACACTTCTGCTCTACTTATGGTGGGAGAGTGCCAGAAGGTCTGCAGAAATTTGGGGCCAAGACCCATTTTAATTTATCTTATCTTATAATAAAAAATATAGCTTGCTCCTCTGATCATCACGAATATTAAATTGGTGAATAGCTGAGCTGCACGGACCAGGAAGGTCCAAGTTCAGTTCCTAACTATTTGTTATCAGCTTGGATGGCATTAAGGGTGTGACTGCAAAATCCGGGCCCAGGTGAGAACAGTATCAGGTTTGGTTGTGATGCCCCTGCAGTCAGGCTGCAGTCACTCCCATCACTTACATATGAAAATGCCCATTCAGTGATGTTGTGGATGATGCCCTGCCTCTGTAAGCCATTGAAGCCTTCGGGAGGGTAGGGGAGAAGATTGGCCAGAAAAATAGCATGACAAATATATATATATATATATATATTACTGCAACACTGTCCCAACTCAATTATAGAGTAGCCTAAATAACAACAGAAAATGCTGGAAAAACTCAGCAGGCCAGGCAACATCCGTGGAGAGAAATTAGAGTGACGTTTCGGGTCTAACCCTTTTTCAAACTGGAAAGGAAATAAAATAGATTGAAGGCAGGGCTGCGATAGAACAAAAGAAGTAAAAGAAGTAAAAGAGACATTAAGAGGCATACAAAACCAGACGAGATGGTAATAGGACAGAGGAGACAAAAGACGGCAAGATTAGGTGTGAAGTGTACTGGCAGGATGAGAGACAGCTGCCGTGTGGGAGAGAGAAAAAAAAGGAAAGGGGGGGGGGAAGGGAAGATCCAAAACAAAGGGGTGGAAAAAAATATAAGTAAAAATGTAATAGGGGCCAAGGTTATGATCTGAAATTGTTGAACTCGATATTGAGTCCGGAAGGCTGCAAAGTGCCTAATCGGAAGATGAGGTGCTGTTCCTCGAGTTTACGTTGAGCTTCCGTGGAACAATGCAAGAGGCCAAGGACGGTGAGGTCCGAGTGGGAATGGAGCGGTGAATTAAAATGACAGGCGACCGGAAGCTCGGGGTCACCCTTACGGACTGAACGGAGGTGTTCCACAAAGCGTTCACCCAATCCACTCGGACCTCACCGTCCTGGGCCTCTTGCATTGTTCCATGGAAGCTCAACGTAAACTCAAGGAACAGCACCCCATCTTCCGATTAGGCACTTTGCAGCCTTCCGGACTCAATATCGAGTTCAACAATGTCAGATCATAACCTCGGCCCCTATTACATTTTTACTTATTTTTTTTTCCACCCCTTTGTTTTGGATCTTCCCTTCCCCCCCTTTCCTTTATTTTCTCTCTCCCACACGGCAGCTGTCTCTCATCCTGCCAGTACACTTCACACCTAATCTGAGCCGTCTTTTGTCTCCACTGTCCTATTACCATCTCGTCTGGTTTTGTATTCCTCTTAATGTCTCTTTTACTTCTTTTGTTCTATTGCAGCCCTGCCTTCGATTTATTTTATTTCCTTTCCAGTTTGAAAAAGGGTTAGACCTGAAACGTCACTCTAATTTCTCTCCATGGATGTTGCCTGGCCTGCTGAGTTTTTCCAGCATTTTCTGTTGTTATTTTGGATTTCCAGCATCTGCAGTATTTTGCTATCGTATAGTTGTTTGGAAACTTGATTCTCATATTGTCAAGCAGGGAATTCATCAATAAAATATATTTTTAAAGGAATTACTGTTGGTAATGTTCTTAAGGGACTAATTATTCAGTCAGAGCCTAAACATCAATTTTAATTGGTATACATAGCTCCACTAAAGCAGCAGAATATCGTTCCCAGCAAATCTGTCTTGTCAGTTTCAAATCAATTTCATGCAATTACAATTTGTCAAGCAACTGTTTCTGTGCACTTTCAGGATGCTGCATCATCTGGCTAAAGATCTCTTGCAGGAAATAAATTACCCAGGCTTTGATGGTATTACAGAAAAAGCAATATGCTTTCTTGTTACGGATATGATTAAAACTACGCAGTATAATGGATAATACAACATTAATTATCAGCATTTGAAAAGAAAATGGGGTGATGATGGGGATCTTAATGTTACAACATTTTGAGCCATGGAGCATAAAGCATGGAATCAATCCTACAGTTTCCACATAACAGTTACCCAATATGGCTAAGGCATTAAGGTAGACACTTTCCCACAGGAAGAGAGAAAAAAACTGGAGGATCGATCCCTCTAGGTTGAATTTCACCTCCTAGCCTTTGACTCAAGTGTGGGATTGGCTCACTTAGTAGCAAAGTGTATACTGGCTGTGTCAGTCAGTGAGTACTACATGGCACTCAAGATGGGGCAAAAATTGTAATGAAAAAGCAAATCTAAAATTTATTAAAAGAATTTAAACATTTGTATGCTTCATATCATAAAATTCAAGCCTGACAAATAGTTCTAACTGATACAAGCTGGACATTAAGGAGCCCTAGTAAAACTGAAGTCAATGGGAATCAGGGGGGAAACGCTCCACTGGCTGAAGTCATACCTAGCACAAAGGAAGATGGTTGTGGTTTTTTTTATTTGCTTATGGGATCTGGGCGTCGCTGGCAAGGCCAGCATTTATTGCCCATCCCTAATTGCCCTTGAGAAGGTGATGGTGAGCTGTCTTTTTGAACCGCTGCAG
Source organism: Somniosus microcephalus (assembly GCF_052327205.1). Lineage (NCBI taxonomy): Eukaryota > Metazoa > Chordata > Chondrichthyes > Squaliformes > Somniosidae > Somniosus > Somniosus microcephalus. Next base: position 143,015,777 of record NC_140995.1, on the reverse strand, counting down.
TCCGTGTGGTGAAGCTACTCCAGCAATGCTGTTAGACTGTTAGGTTGGATGACGTTCAGGATTGGGCTGATAAGTGGCAGGTAACATTCGCGCCATACAAGTGCCAGGCAATGACTATCTCCAACAAGCGAGCGTCTAACCACCGCCCCTTGACTTTCAACGACATTACCATCGCCAAATCCCCTCCAATCAATATCCTGGGGGTCACCATTGACCAGAAACTTAACTGAACCAGCCACGTAAATACTGTGGCAACAAGAGCAGGTCAGAGGCTGGGTATTCTGTGGCAAGTGTCTCACCTCCTGACTCCCCAAAGCCTTTCCACTATCTACAAGGCACAAGTCAGAAGTGTGATGGAATACTCGCCACTTGCCTGGATGAGTGCAGCTCCAACAACATTCAAGAAGCTCGACACCATCCAAGACAAAGCAGCCCGCTTGATTGGCCCCCCATCCACCACCTTAAACATTCACTCCCTCCACCACCGGCATACCGTGGCTGCAGTGTGTACCATCTACAAGATGCATTGCAGCAACTCGCCAAGGCTTCTTCAGCAGCACCTTCTAAACCCGCGACCTCTTTCACCTAGAAGGACAAGGGCAGCAGGCGCATGGGAACACCACCACCTCCAAGTTCCCCTCCAAGTCACACACCATCCTGACTCAGAAGTATATCACTGTTCCTTCATCGTCGCTGAGTCACAATCCTGGAACTCCCTCCATAACAGCGCTGTGGGAGTACCTTCACCACACAGACTGCAACGGTTCAAGAAGGCAGCTCACCACCACCTTCTCAAGGGCAACTAGGGATGGGCAATAAATGCCAGCGATGTCCACATCCCATGAACAAATAAAAAAAAAACACAATGGCTCTGATATTTACAGGGAGGCGGGGAAGGAGCGGGGGCACGTGTTTGTTGGGGGGGCGGGTGGAGGGGGGGGGAAGACACGGAAATGTGGAGGTCCTGCCGAATTTAACAGCAAGACTTCATTAGCATTTTTTAAATTCTGTTTCCTGCCCAGCCAGATTGAAAGGCTGGCCAGTTGTCAGGTGGGAAAGCTGGCAGTAGAAATTCACAGCCGGAGAGCGCTGGGCGAAATTATCGCAGCATGGCAGGGGGGGAGCGGGGGGGCTCAAGGCACAGCAATGAGGAGGGAGGGAGGGAAAGATCGGGCCATGGTGGGGGGGTGTTGTCGGAAGATTGTGGGAGGGGGTTCTGAAGATTGCAAGGGGGGAGGGGTCTGAAGATTACGACAGCAGGTTTGCTTGATGGGCCGGGGGGAAGCGCTCCTGCTCCTCCAAGCCCACAAGCAGTGCTCTAAAAAGCACTTACCTGCTGCAGCCAACAGCTCCCGGCTCCCTTTAGCTATTGGGTTTTTCAAGCCCTGGGAAACCCGGCCATCCAGTGTTAAATATAAATGTCTGCTAAAATCTGAGGAACGGGGCCTCGTTAACTTATTATAATCATAGGCCTGCCTCTCCAGAGCAGATTACTTGGACGCCCCCAAACCGTCGCGGTTAAACCAGAAATAGGAGTGTTCGCGGCGGGTTAGGGTCGGGTTTCATATTTAACGATTTTTAAACCCCCCCCCCCCCCCACCCCGACCCTTTCCCGCCCATCATGCGGTGGTTAAAATTACCCCCAATATTTCTGAATTCTGATGAGGAGGAGGCACGGACCTGTGGTGGGATACTGCTACAGTGAAGGGTGGGGGAAACAATCACAGACTCGGTGAAGCTGCCAAACCCTCAAATAATGTCTACAATGAAGAACAAGCTTCCCTGATGTCACATATGAGGTCAGTGAGCTGTTCAAACCCGCTGCCTTGTGTTCATTCACTCAGCTGGTACGATATCCGTCAGATGTTTAGACTCTGACTGAATAATTAGTGCTTAATTGCTGCATGCAAAGATGAGTGTGAGATAGAAGCAGTTCAATGGGAGTTTGGTTCTTTAAAGTACTGGAGCAGGTGCAGGTACTAATTTGCATCTACTCACCTGCAGCTGGCACAGGCCCTCCAACCTTGCCATTGCCCACTATCACTGCAGCTTGCCACCCCATCAGCTTGAGTGCCTACTCCTCAAATGCAATTTACTCCTTTAAATCTATGATCTTCTCCACCAATGGGTTGCCTCTCCTGGACATTGTGTATGAGTTTCTCTTGAAACAATATTAACAGCATTAGGTAAAGGCGAGTATCTGAAGGGAATCTCCCAACTCGCAACAGACAACAGCAATTTATAATTATATAGCGCTTTAACATAATAAAATGTCCGAAGACAGCTGAATTACCTGGGAGGACCAGTGCCAAAAGAACCCTATAAAATGAGAACATTAAGGACTGGTGAGGAGAAGTCCAGGCGGAAGAGTTAGAGAGCCATTGAACCATGGTGCATTGTGAATTAAATTGATTAAGCTCAAAGCATCTAAAAACAGTAGTTACGCTATAGAAGATATGCAATGTATTTCTGCGATTGTTAACACTTTCTGTCTCATGATATTCTGAAAAAGTACTTGAGATAATGAGATGATACAGCATATCATGCCATGCCGTGCTATGAAGTAATATGAACAGGCTTGTCCCTTTGAAAGAAGGAAAGACTTGCATCTATATAGCACCTTTCATGACCACCAGACATCCCAAAGCACTTTACAGCCAATGAAGTACTTTTGAAATGTAGTCACTGTTGTAATGTAGGAAAGGTGGCAGCCAATTTGCACACAGCAAGCTCCCACAAACAGCAATAAGATAATGATCAGATAATCTGTTTTAGTGATGTTGATTGATGGATAAATGTTGGCCAGGACACCAGGAATAATGCCCCTGCTCTTATTCAAAATAGTGCCATCGGATCTTTTACGTCCACCCAAGAGAGCAGGCAGGGCCTCGGTTTAACATCTCATCTGAAAGATGGCACCTCCGACAGTGCAGCACTCCCTCAATACTGCACTGGAGTGTCAGCCTAGATTTTTGTGCTCAAGCCTCTGGACTGGGATTTGAGCCCACAACCTTCTGACTCAGAGGCGAGGGTGCTACCAACTTTTTTTTATTTTTTTTATTATACTTTATTGAACATTAAGAACATTTACAACATCGTGATCATTACATTGTATGATACAAATCAATTCCACTGCTCTGCACAGCCATTCCGCCACCACCTTTTAACATCAAAACCTGAAGTTTAATTTGTCACCTGCAAAATATATTTATCGATTGTACTTTAAAAATTGGTTGTAAAATACTGTCCTTAAATTCCTTTCTGAATAAAACATCCACAGAGCCTTATAATGATCTTTTAGCTTATATTTAAAATACTATTTTAGATTGATTCTCCTCCCCTTAAAAAACAGAGCATTCCTTCTTTGCACAATCACAAATCTAGCCAAACTGAACATTAAATTAATTGCCGCTCCACTAGACTCTGGCAGACTCTCCTGCAATCCCCATCTCAAAATTGAGTCCCACGGAATTCCCATTCTCGCTCTTCGGTCCCCACCCAGCAAAAAAGCTTCACACAACTGTCGAACATAGTACTTAAAGTCATTTAACTGCGGACATAACACCAGTAAATGGGACAGAGTCTCATCCTGTGTCCCACACATTGGGCAAGTTGCCGCCTCCACTCGTCCAATCTTGCACAAGACCGTCATGGTAAAAATCCGGTTATGAGCCAATTTGAAATCCAGTTCAATCCATTCTGGGCATTTAAAATTCACCCACACTCCCTTCCAAATCCTGTTGAAGTCCAGCTGTGGGTATATACTCTGCCAAAACTCCTGACCAGCAGGTGTCTTGAATCTCCATTCTCTGAATACCTCATAGAAATCTCGAGTATTACAGTTGTCAAATTGGACCAACTCTCCCCCTTTCTCTAGTACAAAGCTTGGAAAAGCAGGACGCATTTTACTTCCTTTGGAGATTTCCGCATTTATTTCTTCCATCCAATCCTGTGGCATTGCCCTCACAATCTTCTCATACATGATTCCTATTGCTTTTCCTTCTACCTCCTGATCCTCCTCCCACACCATGTCCCTCACTATCGCTTCCGGCAACCAACCTGGAATCACCTCGTATAATACATCTTTCACAGATATAATCCCAGCTTCTATAAAAGCTTGATTAAATAAAACCTCTCCTTCGATGTTGACCCACCTATTCAAAAATAAGGGCTGCTCTAAAAATTCCTCGGCCCCCTTGGGCATAAACTGCACACTTTTTAAAAATTGAGCCCAAGCCTCTACAACCCCCTTATAAAACCTAGGGAGAAGTTTAATCGATTTCAAAAACATATTATTGTATTCTATATACCTAAGATGTTTTATAAGTATATTAAGGGCAAGAGGATAACCAGGGAAAGGGTAGGGCCCATTAGGGACCAAAGTGGCAATCTGTGTGTAGAGCCAGATGATGTAGGCGGGGTTTTAAATGAATTTTTTGCATCTGTGTTCACTATGGAGAGAGACGATGCAGACATAGAAATCGGGCAAGGGGACTGTGACATACTTGAACATATTAGCATCGAGAGGGAGGAGGTGCTAGCGGTTTTAGCAGGCCAAAAAGTGGATAAATCCCCAGGCCCAGACGAGATGTATCCCAGGCTGCTGTGGGAGGCAAAGGAGGAGATTGCAGGGGCTCTGACACAAATTTTCAGAACCTCTCTGGCCACAGGGGATGTACCAGAGGACTGGAGAACAGCTAATGTAGTACCATTATACAAGAAGGGTAGCAGGGATAAACCAGGGAATTACAGGCCAGTGAGCCTAACATCTGTGGTAGGGAAATTATTGGAAAAAATTCTGAGGGACAAAATTAGTCTCCACTTGGAGAGGCAAGGATTAATCGGGGATAGTCAGCATGGCTTTGTCAAGGGTAAATCATGTCTGACAAATTTGATTGAATTTTTCAAGGGGGTGACTCGGGGGGTGGATGAGGGAAATGCTGTGGATGTGGTTTACATGGACTTCAGTAAAGCTTTTGACAAAGTCCCGCATAGGAGACTTGTCAAGAAGGTAAGAGCCCATGGGATCCAGGGTGCCTTGGCGCGTTGGATCCTAAACTGGCTGAGTGGCAGCAGGCAGAGGGTGATGGTCGAAGGATGCTTTTGTGACTGGAAGCCTGTGTCCAGTGGGGTACCTCAGGGATCGGTGCTGGGTCCCTTGTTGTTTGTGATCTACATAAATGATTTGGATGAGAATGTAAAAGGTATGATCAGTAAGTTCGCAGATGACACGAAAATTGGTGGGGTGGTAAATTGCGAGGAGGAAAGCCTCAGGCTACAGGACGATATAAACGGGTTGGTCAGATGGGCGGAAAAGTGGCAAATGGAATTTAACCCTGAAAAGTGCGAGGTGATGCATTTTGGACGGACAAATAAGGCAAGGGAATACACAATGAGTGGTAGGACCCTAGGAAGTACAGAGGGTCAGAGGGACCTTGGTGTACATGTACATAGATCTCTGAAGGCAGCGGAACAGGTAGATAAGGTGGTTAAAAAGGCATATGGGATACTTGCCTTCATTAGCCGAGGCATAGAATATAAGAGCAGGGAGGTTATGATGGAGCTGTACAAAACGCTGGTGAGGCCACAGCTGGAGTACTGTGTGCAGTTCTGGTCGCCTCACTATAGGAAGGATGTGATTGCTTTGGAGAGGGTGCAGAGAAGATTCACCAGGATGTTACCTGGGATGGAGCGCCTCAGCTATGAAGAAAGACTAAACAGGCTGGGGTTGTTTTCCTTGGAGCAAAGAAGGCTGAGGGGGGACCTGATTGAGGTGTACAAAATGATGAGGGGCATAGATAGGGTAGATAAAGGGGAACTTATCCCCTTAGTAGGGGGGTCAATAACAAGGGGGCATAGATTCAGGGTAAGGGGCAGGAGATTTAAAGGGGAGTGGAGGAGGAACTTTTTCACCCAGAGGGTGGTTGGAATCTGGAACTCACTGCCTGAAAGGGTGGTAGAGGCAGGAACCCTCACAACATTCAAGAAGCATTTGGATGAGCACTTGAAATGCCATTGCATACAAGGCTATGGACCAAATGCTGGAAAATGGGATTAGACAGGACAGGGATGGATGGGCGGCGCGGACACGATGGGCCGAAGGGCCTCTTTCTGTGCTGTAAAACTCTATGACTCTATGACTCTATCCCCTGCCCTCCTATCCCACTTCATTTTTAAAAATGCTCAAAACAACTCTTCCAAAAACTTGTATTTGACTTCTGAAAAAATCTCTTCACCCATTTGATTCTAAAGGATTTTTTCTTCAAATCAATATCTGGGAAATTGAGTCCTCCCTGATTTCTCCGTCCAATGATGGTATTGTAAGCCACCAAGGCTGGTTTCCCTTCCCATAATAACCTCACACAAGCCTCTCGGATGGACTTTTCTGCCCACTCAGGAATTTGGACATGAGTCTAGGTTCGGATCGGACATGGCCCTGTGGGTAGCGGAGCGGGCCCAGGGGCCGTGTAGCCTGATCCTGCTCCTATTTTGTGTGTCTAATTCTGTTAGATTCAGGAGATGGTTCTGTGATAGTAGATTGGCGGTTAGGATCAGATCAGCCATGATCTTATTGAATGGCGGAGCAGGCTCGAGGGGCCGATTGGCCTACTCCTGCTCCTATTTCTTATGTTCTTATGTTCTTATCCTCCACCGTCAATAAGTACCATAGCTTAGATAGCAGGAGAGCAGACACCACTGTCGCTCTTCCTTGCACTTTCAACCACCTACTTTCCCATCTTCCCAAAATCTTTTTAATTTTCATAACCTTTGGTTCCCAATTTAATCGATCCACTTCTTCTCTGTCTTTCTTGCACCCCATATGCACTCCCAGAACTTCCAAAACCTCCACCACCTTAAAGGGACATACCCCCAACCATTACCCCCTACCCCTCCCTGCAACCAGGCATTGGGACTTACTATAATTCACTCTGGCACCTGAAGCTCTACAATATTCCTCCACTACCTCCATAGCTTTCCTCACTGACTCCCCATTTCTCAATGCTAAGGTTGTGTCATCTGCATATTGGTGTATCACCGACACCAGCCCAGAACTGGGAACCACAATCCCAACTACACCTTGTTTCTTTCGCATCATGTAACCTAATGGCTCTGCTACCAATGTGTACAGCAATGGGGACAGGGGACAACCCTGTCTCACTGACCTCTGTATCGGAAAATACTTAGATAAAAAACCATTACATTTAACACAGCTAAATATGTTTGAATAAAAAATCCTTATCCACTGAATGAAATTTTCCTTGAAACCAAATGTTTCCAAAACCTTCAATAAAAACTCATGAGAGACCCTATCAAAGATCAAAGGCTTTGTCTTGATCTATCTTTAATACATAAGCCTCCCCCCCACTCTCTTCCATGAGCTCTATCGCATCTCGGATTGAGACCACAGAGTCTGCGATGTCCCGGCCTATGACTCCATAGGACTGAGAGGGCCAGACTATCTCCGGTAACACCTCCTTCAAACGATTTGCCATAACCCTCGCCAAGATCTTATAATCCACATTTAATAGTGTGATGGGCCTCCAATTCTTCAGATCCCGTCTATCCCCTTTATGTTTATATAAGCTAAGCTTATGATACCTCTCCTCATAGATGGGGCCAGGCTTCCCTCAATATTAATTTCCTTAAAAACTCCTAAGAGCAATGGACTTAAAATCTCAAAAAATTCCTTATAAAATTCTGCACTTAGTCCATTGGACCCTGGGCTTTTCCCGCCCTTCATTCCACTTATTGCTATTTTTAGTTCCGCTAATCCCACTTCTTTATCACACATGCTTCTCTCATCCTCCTTTAAACCCTTTTCAATAAAAGCAGTAACCTTCTCCATCTCCAAATTGGAAATGTCTTCTTTTGTATATAGCTCTTAATAAAAGCTGCTAGCCGCCTCCAAAATCTCCTCACTTTCATGAATGATCTTCTCCCCAACCTTCAACTCTTCAATTAACGATAATCTCTGTCGCAGCTTCTCTTGCTCCAGAAAATATCTAGTGCATCTTTTGCCCTCCAATGCATCTCTAGCCTTTGCACGGAGAATGGCCCCCTTGCATTTTTCAGCTTGCAATAATTCCCACTCTTCCTTTAGCACCCGGAACTTAGTCTCAGCTCCCTTATCCCCTCCATCAACTGCTTTACAGACATCTGTAAACCTTTTGTTTATATTCTCTTTGCGATGCCGGTTAGCTGCCGCCCTCTTTTTCCCATAACGTACCGAAAAAACTTTTACCTCATATTTGAAATTGTCCCACCAAACTCTTCTTTCTTTCAAGAACAAAAGTTCCTTCCGAGCATTCTTTATTATATTTATAATCCCTTCTTTATAAGCACTTTCTTTCAGGTATTGATTGTTTAAAATCCACACCCCTGAACCGATCTTAACTCTGCTGTTCCTAATTCTAAGAACCAAAGCCGAGTGATCACTAAAAAATACTTTTTTATAATAAATCTCCATCACCCTTCCCGCATTAACACAAATTCTATTCGGCTCTGTTTTAAAACATCACCCACCCAACCTGCTCTGGAGAACTCCCTTTTTATGGGGTTCCGGTCCCTCCATAAGTCTCTCAAATTTAAATTTGCCATCATTTTTACAATCATCCCTCTGGAGTTATCATCTTTAAAGGTCATCTGGGCTGAAATGTCCATCCAAGATAAAAATACATTAAAATCCCCCACTATGCAAGGATTTTCCACCTCTGCCACTTCAGTGACTAACCCCCGAAAAAACACGCGACGCTTACAATGGTCGTTCGGTGCATAGATATTAAAGAGATCACAATTAAATCACTCCAATTTTACCCTTAGCCATAAAAATCTCCCCTCAGTGTCCTTGGCCACCAAGGTAACGTTCTCTTCTATGGACGGACTCACCAAAACAGCCACCCCTCTACGGTTATTGTTTGCACAACTTGCAAACACTTCTCCCTTCCAAACCTTCTGAACTGTTTCTAGAATATCCTCATCCCAAAAGGTTTCTTGCAGACACAACAAATGCCTTTAAAACCCTGCAACAACTGCTGCAATTTCTTCTCACCCCTCAGTCCGTTCACATTAATCGAGACCAATGTAATCATGGCTCCAAAGAAGGGAAGTATGCCCAATAATCTCCCCATCATTTAATCTCTGGCTCTTCCCTCCTCTCATGCTCCTTCTCAACTTTTCGGGCAGCTGTTGCTTTTTCCTGCAGCCTCCAGCTCTTTTTCACCTCCTGTTTGACCCCTCCCTGCTGTTTCAGCCTCTTCCTTGCCTTAAGTTTGGACCCAGGAGCTGCCCTTTCTCCCTCCTTCTGCCCCTCACTAACCTTTCCCTTTCCACATGATGCCACCCCATCCCCGACTTCCATGTCTCTGTCCCCTCTAATTCCTCACACTCAAGCTCTTCTGCAACCCCCTGTGCCTGCTCCCCGTCAGATACATAATCCTGCTCCCCGTCAGATACTTCATCTCCTATAGAGAGTCTTCCTGCTATCGCAGTTTCTCCCACTGTGCCGCCCCCTTCGACCACGTCTCCACCTCTGACCCTTGCGCCTTGTTCCCTCACTCCATGGGACAATGGCGCACCTAAATTGTTCCCTTCTGATGTCTCTATCGCGCCGATCCCATCCTGCTGTCCCTTTAAGGCTCCTGCCTCTTGCACCCTCTCCCTGCCCTGCCCTCTCCCGCTCACCAAAATATCCAACTCCCCACCTCTCCCCGGAGCACTCACTTCCACCACACACCCCGCTCCTGCCTCCACTCCCCCCGCAGACACCAGACTCCCCAGGGGGAGCCGAACTGCACTAAGGCTCGAGTCTGCACTCGACCCTCACTGCCCGCTGCTGTCTTTGTTCCCCTCCACAGCCCTCGCCGTGTTTTCCGCCATCTCCATCTCGATCTCCGCTCCGCCATCCTCTGCCTCTTCCTGTGCTCCTTTTTCCTTCATTTTACCGGCTGTGTCCTCCGACTGCACCGCACCTCCGGCCGTTCCACACTCCTCTCCTGCTCCTTCTCCCATCTCCTCATCACTCATTTCACTCCCTTCTGCCACACACTCACAGCAGGTGGGGCCTTTATGACACACCCCACAGCTCTCCGCCTTGCAGCTCCGCGCGATATGTCACGACTCACCGCAATTGTAACAATACAAATCAGGACAGTTTCTTACGAGATGGTCATGTCCCAGACAATAGTAACACACCTTTACTTGGTTATCGTGCAGCACACGAAAGTACTGCACTCCTTCCATTGTCTCGAACTTCATACTGTACGGCAAAGATCTCACCCCCTCTGGGAACTGCACCTTTACATACCGGGTTCCATCTGCTACCCGTGTTCCCGGATAATACCTCCTCTTTATTTCAGAACAGATTTTAATGTCCCACGACTCCAACTTTTTGCTCAGCACTTCGTCCTCGATGTACACAGGCAAGTTCAAAAATGAAACCACCACCTCCTCTGAATATAGCAGAGTCACCTCCAAGAATTTCTCCCCAACTTTCAGACTGAGCAGCAGTTTTTCCACCTCCTCACGGCCACTGACCATCACCTCAAATCCCACATTTGGTTTTGGTCGGCAGGCAAAACAGCTTCCCTCACCACAGTCCTCATGAACCACCTGAATTATATCCCAGGCTCGAATCTTCTTATCTTCACATTGCACCACCACCGTATTTTCTTTACCAAACCTCCTGAGGTCCTGGCCCAAATCTTTGGGCCTTTTTTTTCCCCTTCCCACCACAGCCTCTTCCCCAATAAAATTCCTCTCGGGAATATTGTCCTCTGAGGGGCCCGGCACTCCGGACCCCTTAGCAGCCATCTGGCTGTTTTTTGTGGGCCAAAAAGGCCCTAAAACCTGAAAACAACACCCCAAAACCCTCCACCAACTTTTTACAAAACTCCCTCCAACACCCAGCTGCAATTAGGCAACCAGTCACACCTGGCTCACTCCTAGCCCCTCCCACCTAGAGAGTGCTACCCACTGAGCCACAGCTGACACTCCACAAGGTGTGCTTTCCCATCTTGTCTGTGCTGTAAGGGAAATAATGGGTGTAGGCTTCCCCACAGGGAGATGGAAAATAAATCAAAGAGTGAGTTACTGGGACCTGCCCTTGACCACTCACTGGTGATCAGAACAAGAGCACAATTGGCAGAGACATGACAGCATGTCACCTGAGCTCCTACTTGGCTGGAGAATATTATCAAGCACTAACGGTGGCTGACATAGGGGGCAACTAGAGAAGAAGATAAATTTAGAGGTGGGGTAGATTAATAAGAATAAAGCATGATATTCATTATTGGGTTGTATATTAGCAACAGTAGTAGCTAATGCGTTAACATTTGTTACTAATGTTGCATAGGCCGATTTCAATTCACATGTTTTCTTCCTTTACCCTGTTGAATTATATTTTTTTTAGGTACAAACTTGCTTTTGCCCAGAGCAGGGCAGCAAATTTCTACTTTGACGGTTCAGGCTATGCTTTTGTGCGTAACTTACAAAGGAGAGGGAAATTCAACATAGCAACTCGGTTCAATCTGGACATTCGCACACCAGCTGACAGTGCCCTCCTGTTACTGATGGTGAATGGGGTAAGGACAGCCAGCACCTGTACAGGAATCATTTAATAATGGTGTTTATTTTGGTGCTGTAGAGTGTAAAATACAAATAACCTGAAAGAGAAACAATAGGGAAAAGTTAATGAAATGGCAAGTGAAAATCGAGTGGGTTGGCCACAACTAGATGGAGGCGGGACTACAACCCCGAAAGTTGTAGTCCCACCTCCTACATGCCTCTGGTATCAAAATCCAGCCCAATGAGTGCATGTTGGGAATTTAAGCATATAGGTCAGTGGGTCACACGGGATTTTCCATCTGTTAAAATTAGTAATAGAAATTAAAATTAATGGATGGAAAATCCTATGCCTGAATTCCTAATATGTTCTCTCGGCACCTGAAATGAAAATTCATAAAATCCACCCCTAATATTTAAATAGCTTGTGATTCATTTAAATCCATCCCATTAACTTGTACTTTATATCTGAAGCTTTGAAATCAACCAGATTAATGCTGGCAAGACAGTGCAATGAAAATGGAAACCAGAAAAAATACCCATGGCACAAAACTTTGCTTGTGATTTTCCTGTTGATCCTTTCTGTGTCCATATTGTAGCAGCAACATCACCACTTGTACAGTTATTAAGTATAGCTGTGCAGCTCTCTATCAATGCACAACAAGAACAAAAATAATGCATTTATTAAATGCCTTTAACATAGGAAAAGTCCCAAAAACTCTTGACACAAATGGACACCGAGCCAAAGAAGCAAGGATGAGAGGGGAAATCAGAAGCTTGGTACAGGACACCGATTAAATTGTGACAGCAAAAGTAAACTACTGTTCCCATAAAGCATCTCAAGATAATACAAAGCTCTGACCAATTCTAAGTGGAACTTGTATAACCCTTTTAATATGGCATTTAACTAGTGAAATACTAATGACATATTTGCAAGTAGTGGTAGTAATACTGTCATAGTCATATCAAAGGGCTTTGTCGAAGCACAAGCAACGTTAGCAATAAGCCATCAAAATTGGTTACATAGTCTCCATCAAATTGAAATGAGTGTTTTAGTCCTGATGTGATCACAATTATATTTGCTGTTTTGACTACTATCAGATGAGTTTTTATGTCATTGAAATCTAAAGAACTTATTACTCCCATTATCACTATTCCAAAGTAATATGTTTGAAAAGTAAAGCAGGTCAGCCTGCATCTGATAGAGAAAACATGAGTTAATGTGTGGTTATGGCTCCATCACCCTTCATTTTTTGCTAGCTGACCTGCTGTCCATTTCAAACACTGTCTGCCTTTACTTATTTTAGATTTTCAGAATTTGTGGTTTTTATTTTTAAACACTTTGAATTCTATATTAAACACTTTTTGAGTGTCTCAGCCTTTTTCAATTTGCATTTCAGGGTATGTGTGAAACATGTTCTCAGCCTCCTGCTGTTTACACAAATACTTTTTTCTCTCATTTTTCTAAGGATATGTTCTTCAGTATGGAAATGCAAAATGGTTACATACGCTTGGTTTATGACTTTGGATTCAGCAAAGGCCCTGTTGTCCTGGAGGATACTGACAAGAGGAAACTTATAAATGATGCAAAATATCATGAGGTAAATGATATAGGGCAGAATATGACTTCCTTGAAAACTCGAGCAATGTTTTAGATCTAAATGTTTTAAATATGTAAAATGAAAGTTTTAGTTTTATCTGTTAATCATAGAATATTGTATTAAAATGTATCTGTGAGAGTGGCTTGCAATGAATGTTTTATATAAGAACATAAGAAATAGGAGCAGAAATAGGAGCAGAAGTAGGCCAATCGGCCCCTCGAGCCTGCTCCGCCATTCAATAATATCATGGCTGATCTGATCCTAAGCTCAAATCTACTTCCACTTTCCATCCCATGTGATCTCCCGGGAGAGGCGAAAAACCAGATAAAAAACCCAATGGCCAATTTGGGAGAAAAAATCTGGGAAATTCCTCTCCGACCCATCTAGGCGATCGAAACTCGTCCAGGAGATCACTCTGTCCCTGTATTTCCTGCAGTACTTACCTTCTGTAAAAGGTGATCTCCACCCCAGCCAGGAACAGGCCCAATTTACTCTTGAAGGACTCCTAGCTGGCAGCCTGTTCCCGAGGTCTCCACTAATCCCTGTGAATAGAACCATCTCCTGAAATCCAACACAGAATTAGAACACAAGAAGTAGGAGCAGGACCAAGCTACACGGCCCCTAGGCCCGCTCCGCCACCGATCCGAACCTAGACTCATGTCCAATTTCCTGCCCGTTCCCCGTAACCCCTAATTCCCTTTACTTCTAGGAAACTGTCTATTTCTGTTTTAAATTTATTTAATGATGTAGCTTCCACAGCTTTCTGGGGCAGCAAATTCCACAGACCTACTACCCTCTGAGTGAAGAAGTTTCTCCTCATCTCAGTTTTGAAAGAGCAGCCCCTTATTCTAAGATTATGCCCCCTAGTTCTAGTTTCACCCATCATTGGGAACATCCTCACCGCATCCACCCGATCAAGCCCCTTCACAATCTTATATGTTTCAATAAGATCGCCTCTCATTCTTCTGAACTCCAATGAGTAGAGTCCCAATCTACTCAACCTCTCCTCATATGTCCACCCCCTCATCCCCGGGATTAACTGAGTGAACCTTCTTTGTACTGCCTCGAGAGCAAGTATGTCTTTTCTTAAGTATGGACACCAAAACTGTATGCAGTATTCCAGGTGCGGTCTCACCAATAACTTGTATAACTGCAGCAATACCTCCCTGTTTTTATATTCTATCCCCTAGCAATAAAAGCCAACATTCCATTGGCCTTCTTGATCACCTGCTGCACCTGCATACTAACTTTTTGAGTTTTGTGCACCAGGACCCCCAGATCCCTTTGTACTGCAGTACTTTCCAGTTTCTTGCCATTAAGATAATAACTTGCTCTATGATTTTTCCTGCCAAAGTGCATAACCTCACACTTTCCAGTATTGTATTCCATCTGCCAAATCTCTGCCCACTTACTTAGCCTGTCTATGTCTCTTTGCAGGTTTTTTATGTCCTCCTCACTCACTACTTTCCTTCCCATCTTTGTATCACCTGCAAACTTTGATATGTTACACTCGGCCCCCTCCTCCAAATCGTTAATATAGATTGTAAAGAGTTGGGGACCCAGCACTGACCCCTGCGGAACACCACTAGTTACTGATTGCCAGTCTGAGAATGAACCATTTATCCCAACTCTCTGCTTTCTGTTAGATAACCAATCCTCCACCCATGCCAGAATATTACCCCCAATCCCGTGATTTTTTATCTTGAGCAATAATCTTTTGTGTGGCACCTTGTCAAATGCCTTTTGGAAGTCTAAATACACTACGTCCACTGGTTCCCCTTTATCCACCCTGTATGTTACGTCCTCAAAGAACTCAAGCAAATTTGTCAAACATGACTTCCCCTTCATAAAACCATGCTGACTTTGTCCTATTAAATTATGTTTATCCAAATGTCCCATTACTGTCTCCTTAATAATGGACTCCAAAATTTTACCAACCACAGATGTTAGGCTAACTGGTCTATAGTTTCCAGCCTTCTGTCTACTACCCTTTTTAAATAAGGGTGTTACATTAGCAGTTTTCCAATCTGCCGGGACCTTTGCTGAGTCCAGGGCGTTTTGGAAAATTATTACCAATGCATCCACAATCCCTACCGCCACTTCCCTCAAGACCCTAGGATGTAAGCCATCAGGTCCAGGGGATTTATCCGCCTTGAGTCCCATTATTTTACCGAGTACCAATTCCTTAGTGATTTTAATCGTATTTAGTTCCTCCCCCCCTAGAGCCCCCTGTTTGTCCAGTGTTGGGATATTCTTAGTGTCCTCTACCATAAAGACTGAAACAAAATATTTGTTCAGCGTTTTTGCCATCTCCATGTTTCCCACCATTAATATCCCAGTCTCATCCTCTAAGGGACCAACATTTACTTTAGCCACCCTTTTTCTTTTTATATAACTATAGAAACTCTTGCTATCTGTTTTTATATTTTTTGCTAATTTACTTTCATAATCTATCTTCCCTTTCTTAATCAATCTGTTAGTTATTTTTGCTGTCTTTTGAAGACTTCCCAATCTTCTATCCTCCCACTAGATTTGGCTACCTTATATGCCCTTGTTTTTAGTCGGATACTATCCTTAATTACTTTACTTAGCCACGGATGGCTGTCATTTCTTTTACACCCTTTTTTCCTCAGTGGAATATTTTTTTTTTGAAAGTTGTAAAATAACTCCTTAAATGTACACCACTGCTCATGTACCGTCTTACCCTTTAATCTATTTTCCAAGTCCACTCTAATCAATTCCACTCTCATACCTTCATAGTCTCCTTTATTCAAGCTCAGTATGCTTGTTTGAGTTACAGGGTTCCTGTCGCTCAATTTTGCCACTGTAGGAATTTTGTCGGTTCTTGTCTGGGCCGGTGGATTGAATTGCTTGAATGGCAAAATACACTTTTGAGGGATAGACAAAAGCATTTAGTACCAAGAGGGTTGAATGCTGAAATATCAAATAATCCTTGTCTTGACTGACCAGTTCTATGTCTATTTTAAAATAAAGTGGGGTAATAACTTCATCAGCACATCACACATAGGGATTTTGCGTGACCACATTAACCAGTTTGCCAAAGATAACGCTCCATAGGTTTGCAACCCTTTGTTATCCTGACCAACACTATTCCATCATCTAATGCTGCCTAAAAGCAGGTTGGCTTTGAATCATCGCATGCCTGTTTGTGGAATATTGCTGACAGTTTGGCTGCTGCTTTTCCCTATATGGCAGTCACTATATTTCAAAACACAATTTATTTGAAATGTTTAAGATGTTTTGATGTAAAATGGGCTATATAACTGTAAGTATTATTTGTTTATCTTGATTGAAAGATGTCAATTGTTAGATATCACTGAGGAGTTTGCAAGGAGGAAATGTGAGCTGCTTTCCAAAACTGAATTGGACAATTCGTGTATTGGATTTCATTGCCAATGTTGTTTTATTGGTGCCTATGCCGACTATTAGGAAAGCACACACTGCTATGCATCCATCCTAAATTTCCTGTTTCTGGGGAGGACTATTAAACCAAGTGTGCATTTTCCTTCAGGTCTCATTCATTTACCATAATTATAAGAAGATGATCCTGCTGATTGACAGAATCAATGTAAAAAGTGTTGAAAATGAAAAGAAGAGCATGCATTTCTCTGATGTCTATGTTGGCGGAGCCCCTGCTGAGGTCTTATCAAGGTTAGTTCACAGAATCATAGGATGGTTACAGCATGGAAGAAGGCCATTCGGCCCATCGAGCCCGTGCCGGCTCTCTGCAAGAGCACTTCAGCTAATCCCACTCCTTCGCCCTTTCCTCGTGCCACTCCCTCGCCCTGCAATTTTTTCCTTCAGGTACTTATCCAAATGTGTTAATGTGTTGTGTAAATATTTTTTCATCTGCATTGCATAATATTCATAGTGACCTTTTGAAACTAATGAAGAATATGCCTTAAAATAATGAAGAAAGAGCCCTTCGTAAATTAGTCTAAATAAATCATCTAATAAGATTTAAATACCCACACAACTAAGCAAAATATTTTAGTATAATTTAATATTTACTCTTTTGCTTTTTTCCTTCATAGTTGAAAGAATCAGCAAAAGTCCCTGTGCAAACCTTCCACAGTATAAATATCAGTGCCCAAATCACCAGGCAGGCCTGACCATACTTGGGGGGAAAAACAGACACTGCCATCATGCAGTACATAGGCTGGGGAGAAATCTTTAGACCAGACATTCCATAGCATGGGTGACCCGAGCCAAGAAGGTGAAAAACCAAAGGCCTGGAAGAAGGTGAAAGGGAGAGGAAAGGGAGCCAGAATGTATATTCAGGAGGCAGACAATCTGGATGAGCGCTCACTGGGGCTGAAAGTAGCCAACTGCTCCTCTAGTCTGAAATGTCAATAGTTGTTGGAGAATCAGTCTCCAGAGGCTGTTTCTGAAGGAAACGAGAGCGATGATAGATATTATATGGACCACTGCTATAATATCTGATATTACCTGACCGGTACTACCTGAAGAACCAGTAAACACAGGAAAAGACAAATATGAAGATGAAAATATAGGAATAAAACAAAAACTCAAGGCTAGTATTCTCAGAAATATGACCTGTGCAACACATTAAGCCAGGCAGACGGAAGATGATTAGTCAGCTGAGCATGTTGTTGGAAGAGTGGTAGAGTGGTGTAGGAGGAAAAGTTTCAGGTCAGTGGGACATTTTGGATGGTACCTGGTGGGCTTATCCCAGCACTTGTGTTAGGACATCTGAGCATGTACAGGTGCTGTACCAAAGGGATAAACTCCACCTGAACCAAACTATTGATAATTTCCTGGCACCAAGAATAGATAGAGCTGTGAATTTAAACAAGTAAGTTTAGTGGAGTATGATGAAGTGACTGAACTTAAGAGTATATTGCGAGGTGTTATGAATAAACATAGTGAAGGAGCAAAACAGTTGAAAATAGCAAGCTCGAAGGAGATGAGTATGATTGCAACAAAGGTAATGCAATAATCTTGGGGGATTTTAATCTTCATATAGACTGGACAAATTAAATTGGCAAAGGTAGTCTGGAGGACGAGTTCATGGAATGCATTCGGGGCAGTTTCCCAGAACAATATGTCATGGAACCAACCAGGGAACAGGTTATTTTAGATCTTGTATTCTGTAATGAGACAGGGTTAATTAGCAATCTCATAGTAAATGATCCTCTGGGGCAGAGTGATCATAATATGATAGAATTTTACATTGATTTTGAGAGTGACTTGCCTAAGTCCAAAACTAGAGCCGTAAAATTAAATAAAGCCAATTACATAGGTATGAGGGGTGAGTTGGCTAAGGTAGATTGGAAAAATAGATTAAAATGTATGGCGGTAGATAAGCAGTGGCTAGCATTTAAAGAAATATTACATAATTCTCAACAAAAATACATTCCATTGAGAAACAAAAACTCCATGGGAAAAGTGATCCAACCGTGGCTAACTAAAGAAGTTAAGGATAGCATTAGATTGAAAGAAGAAGCTTATAATGTTGTAAAGAATAATAGTAAGCGTGAGGACTGGGAGAGTTTCAGAAACCAGCAAA
Organism: Somniosus microcephalus; assembly: GCF_052327205.1. NCBI lineage: Eukaryota > Metazoa > Chordata > Chondrichthyes > Squaliformes > Somniosidae > Somniosus > Somniosus microcephalus. The sequence goes on along the minus strand of NC_140995.1, from coordinate 142,997,066 downwards.
GGTTGACCAGAAAATTGATCAAAAGGAAAAAAAATAGAATATGAGAGAAAACTAGCAATAAATATAAAAGCAGATTGTAAGAGTTTCTACAAGTATGCAAAAAGGAAAAGAGTAGCAAAGGTAAACATTGGTCCCTTAGAGACTGAGACAGGAGAAATTATTATGGGGAATAAGGAAATGGCAGAAACATTAAACAAATATTTTGTATCTGTCTTCACAGTTGAAGACACAAAAAGCATACCAAAAATGGTGGGGAACCAAGGGTCTAATGAGGGTGAGGAACTTAACATAATTAATATAAGTAGAGAAAAAGTACTAGAGAAACTAATTGGACTAAAAGCCGACAAATCCCCTAGACCTATATCCTAGTGTTCTAAAGGAGGTGGCTGAAGAGATGGTGAATGCATTGGTTTTGATCTTCCAAAATTCCCTAGATTCTGGAATGGTCCCAGCAGATTGGAAGGTCACAAATGTAACACCACTATTCAAGAAAGGAGGGAGAGAGAAAACAAGGAGCAACAGGCCAGTTAGCCTGACATCAGTCATTGGGAAAATGCTGGATTCCATTGTTAAGGAAGTGGTATCAAGTCACTTAGAAAATCATAACATGATTAGGCAGAGTCAACATGTTTTATGAAAGGGAAATTTATTTGAGTTTTTTGAGGATGTAGCTAGCAGGGTAGATCAGGGGGAACCAGTGGATGTAGTATATTTAGATTTCCAAAAGGCATTCAATAAGGTGCCACATAAAAGATTATTACACAAGATTAGGGCTCATGGGGTTGGGGGTAATATAGTAGCATGGATAGAGGATTGGTTAATGGACAGAAAACAGAGAGTAGGGATAAACGGATCTTTTTCAGGTTGGTAGGCTGTAACTAGTGGGGTGGCACAAGGATCAGTGTTGGGGCCTCAGCTATTTACAATCTATATTAATGACCTAGATGACGGGACCGAGTGTAATGTATCCAAGTTTGCTGATGATACAAAGCTAGGTGGGACAGTAAGCTGTGAGGAGAACACAAAGGGCTGGATTTTCATTAAGCTGTCGGGAAGGAGGCGGGACTACAACTTCCGGGTTTTAGTCCCGCCTCCATCAACGTCCGGCCAATCGACGTGATTTTCCCTCGATTGACCTTGTAAGCTCAGCAGGCCAATTAAGGGCCACTCGGCAACAGGTGACGTCACAGACTGAAATTTCATCTGTCAAGAGTTTTTGACAGATGAAATATCAGTGTTTCACAGCTGTTTGAAGCTGTCAAACACTGACAGTCTGACTTCTAACCTGAGTCCTTCTACGCAGACTCAGTTGGAACTGTCACCAACACTGAAAGCTGAAGGCTGTCACTTTTGACAGATCGCAGCCGTTCAGCTTTCAGTTCCGGCTGAGTGTAAGCCTATAGAAAGAAAGGCTGTTAAGGTAAGTACAGGTAAGTAAAACTTCTTTACACCCTTTAGACACACCACACTTACCTTTGCACTCATGCACCCATCACTCACCTGAACACCGACATCGCGACCCCTCCAAGTCCTTCAACCCGACGGCCCGCCTGCTCTAACTAGGCGTGGTTTGGAGCCATCGGGAATCCCATATGACACCCCTCAAAATAAGGATTAGGCTAAAAACTGTCTGTTAACTACCTGTTAACAGGCAGTTAATTGGCACTAAACCCTTCCCGCCTTGGATCGGCGGGTCCCAGTGCGGGGCAGGTACCCGCCTCCCTTGAAACTTACGTGGAGGTGGGTTTTGGGCGGGATGGTGTCGGGACCCCCGAATTCGGGATTTTTGCCCCCCGCACGCCTGAAAGCCCACCTCACTGCACACTGAAAATCTGGCCCAAAGTGTCTGCAAAGGGAAATAGATAGACTAAGTGAGGGGGAAGTAAGGTGGCAGATGGAGTATAATGTAGAGAAATGTGAGGCTATTCACTTTGGTAGGAAGAATAGAAAAACAGAATATTTTTTAAATGGTGAGAAACTTTCAAATGTTGGTGTTCAGAGAGATTTGGGTGTCCTCGTGCAAGAAACACAGAAAGCTAGCATGCAGGTACAGCAAGCAATAAGGAAGGCAAATGGCATGTTGGCCTTTATTGCAAGGGGGTTGGTGTATAAGAGTAAGGAAGTCTTGCTACAATTGTACAGGGCCTTGGTGAGACTACATTTGGAGTACTGTGCACAGTTCTGGTCTCCTTATGTAAGGAAGGATATACTTGCCTTGGAGGCGGTGCAACAAAATTTCACTAGATTGATTCCTGGGATGAGAGGGCTGTCCTATAATGAGAGATTGTGTAGAATGGGCCTATACTCTCTGGAGTTTAGAAGAATGAGAGGTGATCTCATTGAAACATACAAGATTCTAAAAGGGATTGACAGGGTCAAAGCTGAAAGGTTGTTTCCCCTGGCTGGAGTGTCTAGAACTAGGGGGCATAGTCTCAGAATAAGGGGTAGGCCATTTAAGACTGAGATGAGGAGGAATTTCTTCACTCAGAGGATTGTGAATCTTTGAAATTCTCTACCCCAGAGGGTTGTGTATCTTTGGAATTCTCTGCCCCAGAGGGCTGTGAATGCTGAGTCTTTGAGTATATTCAAGGCTGAGATAGATAGATTTTTAGACTCTCGGGGAATCAAGGGATTCGGAGATGGGGTGGGAAAGTGGAGTTGAGGTCGATGATCAGCCATGATCTTATTGAATGGTGGAGCAGGCTCGAGGGGCCGTATGGCCTACTCTTCCTCTTATTTCTTATGTTCTTATGTTCTTATGATGAGAAATACCTTAGAGAAAGGCTAAAAAATTAGAGAAGGGAAGAATAAGATAAAAATTGAAGGGAAAGTGGTACTGAGGAGTACAAATAGGTCAAGCTTTGGGGGAACTAGAGGCAATAAATAGAATGAAGGCATAGGGATAAAATGTAACCTTGATAGAAACTTGCCATCATTAAGGCGGGACTGGGAACAAATTATCATTTTCAGAGGGAAGGAAAAGGATAAAAAAAGAAGTAGGGATGGCGTTATTAATTAGGCACACAATTGCAGCCATAAGGGTGAGCGTGTTTATCAATAGTGGTGTTCAGATGGAGTCTATATGGATTGAGTTAGGAAATAGCAAGAGGTATGTTGCTGTATTGGGAATACATTGTAGAGTACTACCTGGGGAATACTTGGAAAGAAATTGAGGACAAGACTTGTAAACAACTTAGACATTTGTAATTGTAACAGATTTGTAATAATGGAGTATTTTAGCTATCCAAAGGTAGACTTGAATAAGAGTTCTTAGAATGCATCCAGAAATGTTTCCTTAATCATTGTGTGTCCAAAAAGGAAGGATTCATTGCTAGATTCTGGGTGACCAAACAGGAAAAGTATGTAAGGTAGGAGAACACAGAAAATAATTACCATAACCTAAGGAGGTTCACACTGAAAATAGATAAGAAAAAGTAATTGAAGATCAATGTTTGACTGGAAGTTAATTTCAGTCGGATGAAAGGGGAATGTGTTCAGCATTCAAGCACTATAATCTGATTGGAAGCTGAAAGAGTCTCAGTGGATTAAATCTAAGCACTTAGCTTTTAAAAAAATATTAGAATCTCTGTAGTTATGGTGACATTGTCTGGATATTCAGTGACTGTATGCTCAAGCCTAAAATCTTAAAATGCCTTTAAATCACTTCTAGCACTTGCATGTAATACCCATGTGCAAATTATTATATGTGATTTTTTGTTTTTTAAGCTTATCCCATCTTTTGGAAAATGTAACCTACATTACAAAAACTAAAGCATTGTTGAGAGCTTTAAGCAGCCTCTTAGGAGAGCTGGAAGTATCTGTTTAGAGGTATTGTTATGCTTGAGAAGTTTGAATGTTACAAATGGCTCCTCCTGAGCCACACAGAAAGATGTTACAAATTTCAGATCTGACTTAGAAATTCTGTCAGCCTCTGCAGTACTGATCACTACCATAAGTGATCCCAACATCTTGGCCAGAATTTTACCAGCACTCAGAGTGCGGATTTGGAGGCAGGTCTGCTGTCAAAATCACAAAGATTGACAGCAGGTCAGTATCCCGCCGTAAACCCGCCTCCTTGTCAGTTTCCCAAGTGTCAGGTTTGTCATCCCTGAACAGACCTGACACCAAGCGGCGGGTCAGCCAATTTAAATAGTTAAAAGCTTATTAAAAGGTGTAATGAAATCTGTTTGTCTTGATCCTGTATTCGTTTTGCACTCATGTATATTACCCTCCCCCACTGTGTATAGTTTCACTTCCTCTTTCCCGACTAACCTGGGAGGTTCCAGGTCTTGGCTCTTGGCTCCGCCCCTGACTTCTCTTACATAAAGATCCCAGGATCTGTATGACTCATTCCTGTGAACCAGTCGGCGTGTTGAGATGTTAGCTCTGATCTTAGTGATTAAAAGCCAACTTGTTTAAGTCTATAACTTCTAGTTTTGTGGTTATTGAAGGCCCATCAAAAGGTAATTAAGAAACATTTTCCAATGTACTTAACATTTTCCCAGGTTTTCAACGAGGTTCCCGGAGAGCGGATATCACGTCAGGTAAGTATATTAAGTATATCGTGTTCTCAATAACTGTAGATTGCTGTGAATAGGTGACAGCTGCAAAAGTGGTATAAAACCTACCATTTCACAGATGTTCACTTCCCAATCTTAGAAGCTGGAGCATTACTGATTTCGAACCCACTTTTGAGCTTTATGCACTTTTGAAGTATTGATGTGTTTGGAGAAATCACTCTATCCACTATCACCTCCTTGGAACAACCTATCTCAACATTGTCAGATTACTTCTGTCATCTCAACCTCACCTGCCATCTATTCCATCAACATCGGTGCCCTTGAATAAATCTCACCTTGATCCTCAGAATCCCAACATGATCAGCCCTAACACCAGCATCACCGGGCACACCAGCAGCACTAACATCCACACCAAGCTTCTCTGCAATCAACTGATACTGCACAGGACACAGGGCATCATCACCCATGCACATTGCTGCCTGTGACACCAGCTATGGCCTCACCATGTCCAGATTTGCTTCACTTAACACTGTACACCCTGGCTGCCACATGATGCACCAGGTTGGCACCACCCCACACCAGCACCATAAAGCATCTCCACAATATCCAAGCCATTCCTTTCACACTCATCACCATTGCCCCCCATGGGGGGTGGGGTGGGGGTACCCTTATGTCTCACCATTCACTGGAACTCACTAAGCCACTATCAAAGGTGCACACAAATCTGTCCAAGAAGGCAAAATGGTGAAAATAAGGAATACAATGCTTGACAACACATTAACAGAAAGTTTGCATGAACATCGGGTAAAACACTTAAGTGCCTACCCTTGTGTGTTGTTAATTGGTATGATTGGACTAGGAAGAGGGTGAGTGTGAGGGGTGGCTAGTGAGATGGGGATGTGATAATGTAGATAGAGAGGGGTGGGTGGAGGTGCAAGGTAAGTTGGTGTGAGTAAGGATGTGCAAGAGTAGGGTAGGGAAGGCAGAGTGATGGGGATGTGTTGAGTGGAACAGGAGGATGAGGTTGAGTGTGGCTTTGCAGTAACGTTTCATGATCTACTGTGATCATTGAAAGGTTTGTGCCACTGCAGCCTGGTCCTCCTGATGACAGCCCTGCTTGTGCCCTCCTGTGCAATGTGCAACCAGGCTGTGTTGGTGTCCTGGGGTGGTTTCTTCCACCCATTGGAAGGGAGGAGAACCTCCCTACGTTCTGTGAATCCTTCCATAGGCATATGGAGGGAGTCATGGGGGAGCCTGGGTGCAGCCGTGCTCTCTGTGCAGTGCTTGTCAGTGTTTGCAGCACCTTAATGCTGTACAACACTGACAGTACATCTGTCAAAATGAATGTGGACATGTGGTCCCTTTAAGGAAACGGGCTGATGACATGTCATCAAATGACGTAATCATACCTGCTTCCTTTTAATTGGCCGGGAACCTCGCAGGCCGGGCTTAACAAGCCCAATCAAAGCAAAATCACTTGGAGGAGGTGGGATGAAGACGGGAGCAGGGTTTGAAGTCACTCCGTACTCCGGCCACACTGGAGTCGCCACGGTTGGCGAAATCGCGGCCCAATGTCTAATCATACGTGGCGTAATCCAGCACTTAACAATAATACCCTTGTGATGCAGACTCGATATTGTGGCCTATAAATTCGGTGACGCCCCGCCAGCACGTTTGCGCCGGAAATTTAGCGCCCGCCGCCGAGCCAGTTGTGCCCGCCCCAAATTCACTTTCAGCGCCCCAAAGCGGAAGCGGGCGCTGGTACAGGGTGTGCCCGCCCCGCTTGGGGCGCTGAAAGTGAATTTCAGCGCTGCCGGTCCCGCTGCGCCACCCGATGCGGAGCGGCAGGCTGCTGTACTGCAGGCCTCCCCCTTCTCTTAAGGGGGAGGTGCCTGCAACGGCCGGAGCCCCGTTGAAAGTGCCGGCAAAAGAGCCCGGCACAACGGCAAAGTGCCGGGCTCCACGGAAACCAGCCGGCAATGCCGCGGGGGGGGGGGTGGAGGAGGCCGGGGAAGGAGGTGCGGGCAGGCGGCCGCCGAAAAAGCGGCCGGCCGCACCTCCGCTTTAAATAGCGCCTCTAAGGCTGCAGCACGGCCAGGTTTTCAAAACGTTGTTAGCGGCCGCCAGGGAAGAGGCGGCCGCTACTGAAGATGGGGATCGGCGTGGTTTCGGGCGGTACCGGGGCGCTGCGCACACCGATGACGTCATCGGTGCCGGCGCAGCGCTACCGGCTTACGCCGATTTAAAGGCCCACCTAATTTCAGCGGCGACGCAACTTCCGGCGCAACCCACTCTTGCGCCCCTAAATGGGCGCAAACCCAAGGGAATTTCTAGGCCTGTATGTTTTACATGTGTACTCCTGATTGCTTCTCTAATCTTTCAATAAGTTGACTAGAAATACTTTACACAAATTATTAAGTTACAGACAAGTGAAGGTAAAGAGTGGTAGTTATAGTCAAAACTCACTAATTTTAATTAACTTCAAACCCCACCTCTTGAATCAGAAAAATAATAAATCATAACTCACTATCCCACAGTGAGGCTTTCTCTTCTTTGTTACTTCTGACCAAAGGAAGTTGCTAGACTGTCCTTCTGACTTTTTCACCATTCATTGATTCAAGATCTGTCAATAAAACTGGATGCCCTCCCACAAGTCTTGATTTTTGGCAAACATCCCATGTTGAGTGCAAGTGTATAGGTCATTGCAGTGGTAATAAGTGTTGGTGTTGGATGTTTGTAGTCAGCCCGAGGCAGTATAACAAAGCAACTGTGCAGGTTCGAGGGGCCGTATGGCCTACTCCTATGCCTATTTCCTATCCCCTGTCATTGTGTAAGCATGTTATCAATACCTGGCTCATTAGCACCTAAACTTCCCTGTCTCAGAGGTTGCAGTATATGGCTGTAAGGAGAATTCTAAACCTGCGCTAACCCACTTTAATTTAAAACACATCATTTAAATGTAACTCAATTCCAAATCCTTTGTGTGGATCCTAAAGCGTGACGCATACCCATCAATAACTGTGACAGAGCTCATTATATACTGCAGGATCTTAGCTCAGAAATTCCACTGACAACAAATTACAGTATTGTTTCTTTTCTGCTTTGCATTGCCAGAAAAATCAAGGTTCCCAAAACATTTGTTATCATAGTCAAACATTATAAACAATGAATTTGTAACCTCAATTTCAGTTTCTCTTCTTTTGGTAGTCTGAAGTCATACGTAGCTGTGGATGCTGGGTTTCGGGGTTGTCTCAGGAGTTTCCAGTTCCAGAGGAGAGACATCAATATACTAGAGGAAGACGAGACATTAGGAATCAGCAGTGGTTGTCCAGAGGAATCGCTTGTAAGTGAATTCTGTATAACTGATGGTCTAAACTTGGGGCAATATTGGATCTGGGTTTCTGAAAGCATATCACAGCTAACATCAAGGCCCCACCAGATAGAAACATAAATGCATCAAAGACGTAAGTTGACTTCCTTATAATTTTCCTTTCTCCAAAGGTGCCAACTAACATTGGAAACTCATCTGAGTTCTGCCAATTGTTGAAATGCTGCTTGTTTCCCTCCTTGTATTTTTTCCCTTGGTATCCATCATCCCCCAGGGTTGACCGAAAACTTACTTCCATGTCTTTGCTAAAGTTAATCTGAATGCAACTACTCGGTGGGTGAGAGTGGCCCCATTGAGATAGCCGTTGATTTTTTTTTCTCCTCCCCTTAAGAGGAAGCTGCATCATGGGACATGGAATTATTCCATATGTAAGCATTAAATTACCAATTTTATTACACTGTTAGTGTTAGCTTTCTCTTCTGGTACTTTTCTATCAACTCACTGAAATTTTACCAAAATTAATGTAAAATATGTCATTGGAACCTGCAAGAGAAAAACTATAGTTGATGGTTAAGGTTATATCATATCAAATATGGTCTGCACGCAAATCAAAGTAAAATGGGCATATTTTTACATCACGAAATAATTAGTGTTCAACACTTAAAGTATTATTATTTATTAACTTTTCACTGAGAGCAACATTGCCCAAGTGTGTCTTGCTCAAGATCCATTCTCAAGAAAGCTCGAACCTGCTGCTCCACAGCGTGATATGCTATGCCCACAAATTTCCACATGCTAAGCTTTTGACATTAAATGTGCCGCCCTGGGCATTTCTGAGAGAAAGGAAACAAAAGTATCGTTTTAAAAAAAGCCTTTCCATTTATTCTGGATGACAGAATTTTTCCACTTCTTAATAAAATTCCTTCCCTTTTACACATGAAGAGAAAGAGGAATGCAACAGTACGGAATCCCACTTCCGGCAATAAACAGTCCAATTAGGCCATGAGTGGAAGTCTTGAGATCAATTTTGCAGCAATTCTGTTGAGGGCCACAGCTGAAGGGTACTATGGCCACAGACCATTACGACAACCACTGCCGAAAGGAAAAGTCATCCCGTAAATGATCAATTGAATAGCTGAAATTGTTGCTTTGCAACAAGTGTTGTTTCTGGACACAGTTGGTTCTTCTAAGTGTATATTTCAATATTCAATTTCTTGTCCACAGATGTCACGGATGGCCTATTTCAATGGTGAAGGTTTCATCTCTTCCAGCGAAAAAATCACACCATTTTCAAACTTTGAAGAAGGCTTCAACTTCAGGACGTTACAATCCAATGGGCTGCTTTTCCATTACAGTGAAGGAGTGAGTACCAGAGATAAATCTTAAAGGACATTTCCTTGGGGGCTCTGCCAGAAATTGCTATAACTCCAGCAGAACTCACTTAAAAATGGCAGGGACCCAGTTGTGTCAGATCTCCTGCATTTCCAGGATTTTTAGGCCTGCCTTATAAGGGGCAGAATCGCTGCCCTTTCCTTATAAGGCAAATGTCATTAGGGGACGGCGCTGAGGGAGTGGGCTCCCTTCACCAAAATGTCCCGCTTTCACAACTCATTTGACAGCTGGCATAGTACTGAAGGCCAATACACCAAGCAAGGTGAGGCATATTGGCCTCCAGATGGACATAAGTGGGCCCCACCATGTGTTTGGATGTGTGTGCGTGTGTGTGTGTATGTGTGTGTGTTTGACAGAGAGAGGGTGAGATGGCAAGGCAAGTGGCCTGGATTCGAATGGGCATTTTTTTTTTTGTTGACTTTTTGATCAGCCCCCGTATACAGGAGGCCAAAGGGGACATGGTTGGGGGTCTGGGGCCAGTAGGGGGCCTGGGATCCAGCCTCCTCCTAATGGTGGGCTGGGCAGGTGCTGGGTTTTCCTGCCTGCCACATGCAAATTAGATACCTGCAGACCCAATAGATGTGATCCTGCCAAAAACACTGAAATCATTGTCCATGGATTTTCCTGTCTAGTATATTTGCAGTAATATGAAACTTTACTATTCTGCTTCAAATGTCAACAAATAAGAAAGACTTGTCTCCTGCACTAACTGTTAACAAAGCTACCCCTTAAGATATCATTGTTAATTCTTATGTGACTATTTGTTACAATGTCTGCTGACTAGCTCATTGCTGCTGGCTTCAGATTGACTGGTGTCTTAGTGCAGTGCAGCCAAGATATAACTCCAAATTCCTTGAAGATAGACAGAAAAAATTGATAGTTCTCAGGACGACACTTAAGTGGTTAGACATTCACAGGATTCAAAATGCCATTGACGCACACAAATACAGCTGTCAAACAAGCATTCTCTGTATAAAGTCCCACAGATTAGTTGTAATGGAATAGAATGGCTCAACTCTTTCCTCATTGATCTATTACAAATACTTTGAATGATTTGTGAGACAAGCCAAGGACAATGGCAGCAATTAACTCATGCATATCAAGGCCTTCCTGAATTATGCACCACCTCTATCTTGTTCCAATATGTGTGTGTTAGCAGAACTGAGCCAGTTCTGTAACTGAACTTGGATCCTAATCACATGCATATTATGACTAGCAAGAAAAAAAATCAATAATTAATCCATCAGCAACAAAGTGCTTCATTTTTGTCACAACAAACTTATAGAATTCTTTGAAGGAGCAACAGAGAAGATAGATAAAGGGAATGCAGTGTGTGTGATTCATATGTATTTTAAAACATAAGTATTTGATTAGGTACCACATAAAATTATGGCAAAGATAAGGGCACAGAGATTTATGGGGAACATGGCCACATGGTAGCGAGGTGGTTAGAATCCAGAAAGTAAAGGGAAGTTTCTCAGATTGGAATGATGTGGTGAGTGGTGTTGCATAGTGGTTAATGTTAAGACCATACTTATTTACTAAATACATAAATGATTCAGTTGTGTAGGTATACTGGGATTGGTTCCCTAATAAACCTTGTAAGGGATATTAATCAAAGGGTATCAGGTGTATCTTTACCCCTTCCACCTCAACTCTTCATCAAAGATTGTCTGGAATATTGGTTTCCCTCATCTCGGGTACCAGGTGCCTGAATTTGGCTGGATTGAACTGTCTTTCATCAACTGGTTTGATTATATTAACATTTACACTACCAACCCCTTATTGGGATACATATTAGCTGCAGTATGAATGAGTTAACCGCTTTGCCAAAGTCATCAAAGAGGAATTCAGACCATAAAATCATGAACTAACATTTCTTTATTAACACCGTTAGAATAATACAATTAGTAGCATATCAATGTTAAACTGTAAATACATTCAAAATACTGAAGTAGATATTATTAACTGACAGAATTAACATATGATGTTACAATGTCAGTTCAAGTATATCGCAGTGACTCAGCATCACTGAGTTCTACTTAATTTAAATTAAAAATATGCTCAATTAACTGACAAAATTAACATTTGAAGTTACAAAGGTAATTCCAGTGTATCATATAATGCAAGCCCGTAGTGAGAGGATACAACTTTAAGATAATTACAGTAAGAATTAAGGGGAAGGTTTTAACCCAGGTCCCAAAAGTGAAAGGACAGTATGGTTATACACTGTGCCACTGACTCCTCCCCTAAAATCTTTAAAGTATTTTTCATAACCATATAATGTAAACTGTCTCTGATAGTTTGCCTGAGTTATATACCCTTATGAAGTCAATGTCACAGGCGGTAGAATACCACCAATGCCTCCCAATGGTTACACTTGTAAATCTTCTCTTGTCAGCCTGATATCTTCTCCCTCTCACTGGACAATGGAACAGTCATTTTCAAAATGAAAGAAACAACAATACAATCAACAAAGAAGCAATATAATGATGGACTGAATCATTTTATTAGAGCAACTGTCACCCCATCAAGGTAAACATCTTCCGCTTTAATGTATATTTTGATATTGAACTATGGATTAGTTCTATCTCAATGTTGCGAACAACAAAACTTGATTGCCATTTCAAAATGTGTAACAAGTTGGGTTAGGGCTAGTCTGGGAAGCTTGCTGGTCTGGATGAAGTTGTAAAGCATTGTCTCATGAACAAACAGTTCTGTTATAGTTGTTTGTGACTCTTACATCTATGATTTCATAAAGGGAAGAAAAGAGAGCCAAATAGTTAAAACCTTACATTTTGACCATTCCTATTTTATGAACTCTGTAGAATTTTAACTTTAACTTGTATCCCCCTAACAGCTCACCTAATTTCATCCATGGAAATTAAGGCTGTCGGCTGTTAATAATCAGAAGCACATGGCAGTCCCAAGCCTCAGTAATGAAACATTTGTTCTGGTGTGATTTTAGCCGACAAATGCTCAAATTAATATAAAGTGTAAGCAAGGACATCCCCACTGGCACAATTGATAAACACACCCTACAACGAAGCCATGGGGGTACTTTTCTCCGTGACATTGTCCAAAATTGAGTAGGATCATGGTGGAAAAATGGGGCGGTGAGGCCTGTCGCCAATTCTTCACCCCGACTGGGATTTCCCTACCCTCTAATGGGATGTCCGTTGCCTGCTTCTTCCCAGCCTTCCACATGTAAATGGTACAGAGGGGCAGGAACCGGATCCTGAAGAAGTGGTCTTCTTTTCATTTGTTCCCGCCAGTTCCCAGGGCCACCATGATGAAAGTGGTGGTGAGCCCTGGAAAGTGGTGGCAACTGCTCTGAGGTGACCTATCGAGGGAGAGAGCCATGTAGCGGCCTTCTCTCCATTCATTTCGCCCCTCAATGACTTACCTGTTGAAGGCCCTGGTTTCTGCCAAGTCCTTCATTGGGTCTTGTTTTCGAATCTTCATTTAGCGGCACTCCCGCTGCAGCACTGCTAGGATTCTCCACCTTTGCACTGCCAGGCTCCCTCTTGACAGCAGGGATTCATCCTGGATGTGTGGGTGGATATCTTGCCCCACTAGAGTGCATCCATGAAGAGGAGAATTCCCCTCTAGAGCCCAGAAGGTCCCCCACAATCAAATAGCTTGCCAAAATTCATTGTTTGGTCTTGCACATGTGGGGGAAAAAGGGCTCGATCCCTGCATCTGCATTCAATGGCCCGAGACGCACCCGATATTGGACCTTGGGCCTCATTAATATCGTTATTATCAAGCCGGTGAAGTGGAATCGAAGATCGGGCCATGGCAAAGCCAGCCGCAGCCCTCGGGTAAGTGTTTAAAGGGTAAGGAGAAGGAGGACAAGCGATTGGATTGGGAGGGTAGATGTGATTGGGAAGGAGGGTAGTATTCAGTGGTGATTGGGGAGGGTAGAGTCAGGTATTGTGGGGGGGGGACAGGTAGTGGTCGGGATCGGGCAATTGAAAGTGGTTGACAGCGACTCCCCTGCTCCTGGCTCCACCTTCAGGTAAGTATATTTTAAAATGTTACCTTTTTGTTTGCAGCTTGTAGCGGTCACTTTAAGGACCGCCTGTTAGGCCACCTGTGGGCCTAGAAACATCGTAACCGGGCACTAGGGAAAACTAATATTTAAACAGGTGTTAGGCCCCTTATATGCTTATGCCGATACCAATATGGTGGATGGCACACTTCTGACTAGTGATGCGCATGCACTTCCTGCCCGCAATATTGGAGGCTTAGGAGGCACTGTGTGGCCAAATATCTAGGCCCAGGTTTTTCAAGTTATTTTCAGGAGCAGTTTTTGCGTTTTGATTATTTCATGAATGCTGTATATTGGTACAATATTTGAGGGATGTACTAATATATCACATAGTACTGAAACTCTAATTATTGAATTAATCAAATTCTAATAATTGTCATGTAATGTTAATTTCCTTCTGACATGAAGTTGAGCTTTCACAGCCAGCAAGATTAGATAAGACTGTGGATTGAGTAAAATGTTGTACCTGAAACATAGCTAATTAAGTAGATAAGTAAATAGAATTGTGCAATATATGGTGCATCTGGAAAACTTGGTAATTAAGCGATAACTTTGATTTGCTAGGATTGTGAGTCTATAAATAGCTCCTGCGCTAATTAAATGTCAAGGCTACAGGCCCTGCTGTTTAATCAGCTGTTGTCAACCTTGGCTCAGTGGTAGCAATCTTTCCTCTGAGTCAGAAGGTCGTGGGTTCAAGTCCCACTCCAAGGTTTTGAGCACTTAATCTTGGAGGGAGTACTGCACTGTTATAGGAGCCATATTTTGGATGAGACACTAAGCCCTCTCAGGTGGACGTGTGACTGTGACCGAGAGGGATGCACAGCTAGTATAACTCCTGTCTGCCAGCTGTACAAGGCACACCACATATATTGAGAACAGTAGCTGCAGTGTAATTGCTGCTGCATTCTACTTCTAACATGTGCTATACCTATATTTGGCATGCTTTATGCTAATGCTGAGTGCAAAAAGTTCAAATTGAAAAGGGTTCCATTCCCCAGCACTGATATTCACATTGATGAGCAAAATAATTCACCAAAAATGTTAATAAATAAAATTGTTCTGCAAACACATAGAAACAATGCTATTTTTATCTCACTTCAAGGCACCAATTCTTGTTATTAATCACTATAATAATGGTCAGAATTTATTGGTCACTGGCGAAGGAAAGGCGCTCGCCATTCACTAAGCTGACAGCTGCCCACAGACTTTTTTGTGGGCTTTTGAGCAGCGGCTTTCTGTCATCGGGCATCTGATCCAACGCGATGCTCTCTACAGTGGATCTGTGGCGTGTGTGAGCAAGACAAGCAACAGCGGGTCTCTTTAACCAATCAGATTGAAGAATCCTCACTAAGACATGCAAGGGGCGATTTTGCCAGCCCTGGGGAGGTGGATATGGAGGTGGGACTGCCGGGAAAATGGCAGAATTTGGGGGCAGGTGCCCAACCCACCCCAACCCACCTCCATACCATCTTGCCAGGAGGCGGGTAGCCGTCCCACACCGGGTCCCATCTCCTTGGAGGCGGGAAGGGATTAAAGCCTATTAACTGCCTGTTAACAGGCAGAAAATAGGATTATCCCCTTTTTGCCCTCACAAGTGTGGGCTTCCCGAAAGCTCCAAAAGCCGCCAGCTCAGCGAGGCAAGTACTGGGTCTGCGGGGGTCAGGGGGGTGCAGAAGTGTCGTGTGAAGGTAAGTGATGGGTGCAAGAGTGTAGAGGTGAGTATCTGAGGTAAGTGCAAAGTGTTAGTAAAAATGTACTTACCTTTGTTTCTCCCTGCAGGCTTCAGTCTATGCGGCGAGTCTCACACCTCCGTGTTGCAGATAAGAGATGGCCGTTGCATTCTCAGATGCAAAAACATTTCATTTCTGTAAAAGAAAGAAGTTTGATGAGATCTTGAATTCAAGACCTCATCAAACTGCAGAGAATGTCACTGTTTGACAGCTTCACAGAGCTGTCAAACGATAACAATTCATCTGTCAAAAATTTTTGACAGGTGAAACGTCATGTGTTGACGTTCTCTGCAACCAGCTTTCCCTTAATTGGCCTGCTAAGCCTGCTGGGAAAATAGCATGGGTTGGCCACAAATCGACCCACCAAGCAGCAGTCCCGCCTCCAACACGCCCCAATTAACAAAATTGCCCCCGCAGAGTCTAAACCAAGAAGTATAAATGAGGAAGTATAAATTAGATTTAAATCATGTACGGAAAGCAAAATAGAGAGGGAAAGAAAAATGGGATTAAGAGAGATAAGAGGCAAAGAAAATTTAAAAAAATTATTTAATTTTTTTTAAATCGGCAACAATAATTACATTCTGAAGGAATGAAATTCCACACTTGTAAAATTAAATTTTCAGTGGCAGAGCAGTTGTGTGACAGTAATTATGAATTATCATGACGTTAAAAATTCACTTACACCTGAATGGGCCAGCCCAAACTTTTTCTGCCATGTTTAGTGGGTAACTAGTGGGCAAGTACAGTAACTTCACGTCCTTATATGGATTTCAATGTCGAGCCTATTGGCAAGATACTGTTATAGCACAGCCTGTGGAGTAGTAGGATAACTCTGACAGCAACTTCTGGATTTCTGTATTTAACTGCGCATGTGCGGTCACTGGAAGTTGCTGTCCAATTTACTCCATAATAAGTGAGCGCTGTTAGCCTCACCATTATTCTCAATGCAAAATCTGAGCCAATATTTGTTCCTAGGATGTATAGTAGCGTAATCCATGGTACACTATATCATTGACCAATCCTGAGTAGATATTAATTCACATTATCTACAAAAGACATGATGGCCTAGACGTAGTAGTGCATTGATATGTCCAACTTTGGTGACCTATTGGAGGGATGCTCTCCTTGCTGGTTTCATGGTGGGTGTGACAGTGTTCTCTGCTCTTGGTACTCAGGTCGGTGTTAGTATGTATGTATGTGCTCCAGGGAAGCTATCCCTTCTCTTCCTGTGAAGCTCAACTATTGCACACAACTTGCTGCAACCACCCTGATGTATTCTTAAGGTACATTAATGAGCTGTTCCCTCTTAAAAGGGTCTTGTTGCACTTTTTGTAAGCTGCTTTGTGTTTCCCATGATCCATTGATTTTCTGCCCCTACAAAAACTGCATACCCTTTGGAACACACTCAATCCATAGTTGCCGATGCGGACTATACTTTCTTCTTTCCAGCCCACTCCAAAAGATAGTATTATCAACACAACACATTTGAGATGGTCTCAGATTTCAAATTAATTAACTAGATAAAGTTACATAAATTAAGCAAGAATGTTACGTTCAGAACAGCACAAGCAATGAGAAAAGACCCGCGGGCTGAAAATCCACAGGCATTTGATCCCGGCTCTGGTTCAACATATTCCTGGAGGTCGTTGCGTGACCTCCGACCACCTTACCCAGTCAAAGAGCCTTTTTTTTCCCATCGCCAATATTTTTAGAACTAATAAACAAAATTATTCAGAGAAAATGAACATAACATTTTTTTTATGCTGCTCTAATTTTTCTCCTGGGCTGCTTGTAGCAGTGCCCAGAAGATTAATCTTTAATTCATGGAAACTCCAGGTCCATCATGGAAGGCTAGCAGCCCTACAGCCGACATAAGTGCTGGGCACATCAAGTCGGGAAGCTCCCCTAGTGATCTCACTAGACTTTCCAGGGTCAGGGAGGTTCCCTCATTTAAATAATCTAGGTGGGTGCCATCCCACTCGGAGCACATCCTGGACACTCACCAGACCAGGGAGACCACAACATTCACTGGAGACTGCTGGACCTTTATAAGGGCTTCGAGAAAAGTTTACCAATCTTAAAACTGTGTCGGGGTGGGGTCATTATTCATTTGCAGCCATGCAATGACTGGTATGGCTCCTTCTATTGGGCCTCTCGGCTGCTGCTGTTCTGCCAGGCTGGGGTCAAGGAAATTCCTGCCCTTGGGGTCCCTTCCCCCACCAACACCCCCTCTGACAGAGGTGAACTTGTTTGGTGTGAGCAGAGGTTCCACCCCAAACAAGGCCCTGTAGAGACTGGTGGGAAAAGCTGAGACCCTTCATATCTGGATCTGGAGCCATCTGGATAGAGGCATGCAGCGATAATTACTCACACTTTCAGCTAGGATGGTGAGTCATCTTCTTCTTCTTTCATATGGTAGTAGTAAAGCAAATCAAATGTCAATATCTAAGTCAGATATCCAGGCCAGAGCTTCCACTGTAACTGCATGGATATCTTGTAGGCTGGCTGCGAATTTCCTCCGAGGGCAGTGCTCAATGAGGTGCTCCAGGGTCTGATTAGGAGCTCCACAGTCACATGATAGTCAAAGGAGACACAGAGAATAATGACAGAAAATAAATGAAGTACATTTTTAAAAGCCTTTGACTTCAGCTTTCTAAATATTTATATTTCTAACCTTGCATTATGTTGAATTTTAGAAATACTCTTAAGATTTGTCCCCAGTTGGTGGTAATGATGATAAATATGTTTAAAGTTAGTTCTGACGAAGGGTCATCGACCTGAAACGTTAACACTGTTTCTCTCTCTACAGATGCTGCCTGACCTGCTGAGTATTTCCAGCATTTTCTGGGTTTTTTTATACTTAATCAGTTGGTTTTGATTATAGCAACATAGTTGTTTATGGTTATATCACTCAACGTGCGCAAACTATAGAATAATTGGCAATCAAGACTCTACTTTTAAGGGATGATTTCTACAGTTTTTAACTTGAGAAATGTGTTCTTAAGTGTCTGGTCTCACATGACTTGAGTTCTTGTACAGGAAACTTTGTGCTATCCGGAGGTGAGCTATCCAACAATCTGGAGCCACCGGCAAAAATCAGCAGCCGTTTTTTATTCTTTTTGTTTGTTTTTTTTGCTTTGTTTGAACAGTCAAGCTGTGCAAGGTCTGTAGCTATAGCAACAACTTCATATACAGAGCTTGCAGGCCACACCCGAGTGTTTAGAAGCTGTTGCTAAGCAACAGTGTTTGTTGTCAAATACGGAGATAAGAATCTCCGTATCTCTCAACATTAACTCTGGAGAGTACGGCAGTTTTGAGGCAATGGCAGCAGCTCGGTCCCGTGGGTGCCGGATAGCACAAAGTTTCCTGTATTATGATTTTGGGTATGGTTACATCATGTAACATCATCACTGACCTTCAGGTGCCCATTGTGAATTTGTTACTAAATCAAAAGCACAAATGACAACAGTTCAATGCATGAGTGACCAAAGAAATAGAGAAAAAACCTTTCAGTCTGTGATTAAGTAACTTTTTGTGTGTTTGCCCCAACCTCCCACTTTTTTTATTAAGTTACATTCCTCTGAAGATTATATTTAAGATTTATTTTCATAATGCAGTGCATCAACTGAGTGGCCCTGAATTCTAGTCCAGCGCTGAATCCTCACTAATATATAAAATAACTTTGTGACGTGTAATTTTTTTTTCTATTTTTCTTCAGTTGTCAGTTAATAGTGGATGATAAGGACAAAACGACAGACGAGTGTTCCTCAGAAGAAACAGTTCAACCCAAAGGAAAATTCTACTTTGGAGGTTCACCATATGACCAATACGTCAACTTCACAGGCTGCATCAGCAATGCTTATCTCAGCAGGTAGGGGCTTCTCCATTTAACCTGCATGTGTGTGGGTAACGGAATGGAAAGCATATGAAAGTTTCTTTAGTGCAACTAGCATTGCTCATGATCATGTTACATTGTTATAAAAGGGATTTGGAAGAAAAGTTTATAAGAGACCTGCTCAGAAACAGAAAAGTGTTTAAAGATTAGATCCTGGAAAATAAATGGTGTTTTCCTACCCACCGGTAAATAAATGAATATATTCCCTTCAGATATCAGTTACATAAATAAAATACAAAATATGTGCATATGTCATGGGAGAGACAGCACTCCCACTTTGCACTATGAAATTGGCATTTGGCCTTTAACACAAGTGATCTGAGTTGTCTTCTGTAGCTTATTTTTTTAAATAAAATATCTCCCTCGCTCAAAATCAGGCAGAAGAGTTAATTGGGATGATTATTCAGCCACAATGGTGGTCTCATTGAGGTTAGCCCATCATTGCCAGCTGAAGTGGCCAGACTCTTCATAAAATAGATATTTTCTTAAACAAAAAGATACAGATGTTAAAACATAAACATTTACATTTATTTGGCCTGTATTCCATAATTTAATGAAGCCAGTTTTTCTAAGCAAAGCTTTAAACATTACTGGCCCAGATTTTGCTATCAAAATAATGGTGAGGCTAACGGCGCTCTCCATTATTTATGCGCAAATGGTACAGTAATTACACGCAAGGAGCAGATGCACAGTTCAACTCAAATATCCAAAAGTTGCTGTCCGAGTTGCGTGCTCCGCCATTAACTTCATGAAAACAGCATCTTGCTGTCTGCCTTGCCATTGAAGCGCATTGAATGGTGTGAAGTTGCTGCATTTGCATATTAGATATGCACTAAACTCACCACAGAAAGTTAAATCTTGTCCATCCAGTCTAGGTACTCTTTTAACGATGTGATAAGTGTTAATTACTGGACTAAAAAATATAAAACTGAAGGAAAAAAAATGAAACAATTTTGCATTGTCCCATCTTTACCAAATATCTCTGGTACGGTACTTAGTGTTACTAAAAGGTTCTGCTTAAGCAAATATGTTAAAATTCAAGACTTTTATTTAGAACTACCCTCCCAGGTTGAATAATGGCACACTCATTCCAGAATGTGCCACAGCGCTACATTTCCTGAAGAAACAACCCATTAAATACAACTTCCATCAATTTCCTGTGCAAGTTTACCTCAGATAAAATTTGAAAGTTCATGTGTCATGCTATTTTGATGTTTTTACAGAAAAAACAAATTGAAATTACTTTAACTGCTTCTAATCATAGCTACCCTAAGGGGTTTCACCTGTAGCCCCTCTATCAATGTATAGCTGAGGAGGAGGGACAAATCATTAATAACATTATGGGAGTTGTGGTCATAAGTGCTCTAATCTGCTGCCTTATTCAAATTCATCAGCTAAAAGTGAAGCTCAGCAACTCAAGTTCTAGACTTTTTGGAGAGGCATAGGCTTCTGATGAAAATTGGTGCTGGAAACATCTTAAAACAGAGAGTGTGGGTAATTTTGACTTTGTTCGATAGTCTCAAACGGGTGATAGCGAATCGGCAGCCTGTATACATCGCTCCCCATTTTTATTTCCATTAGCTCCTGTTTTTCACAGAAAAACAGACTGAATAACAAAATATGATTCTAAAAAATACTGGTAATCTTAGAATCCCATGTAATAAAAACAGAATTTAACTTATTCAGTCACTTTAAAGCATTGGCCTTAGTCATAGGCATATGTTCATGACTGCTTTTAAGCTGTTGGCTCTTTTGGGACTGTCAGCTCTTTTGAAGCTACTTGCCAACTTTTGCAAGTTTTCTAGGTTAATATGTGAGTGTGTGTGTTGTCAGTTTCATCCCTAGCACGAGGAAGCTCAAGGCATTTGTGGAGCCCTGCCACATGAAATCTTGGCTGCTGTGTTAAAACTATCCTTGTGTGTTGTCTTGGAGGTTTTAACATCTGTCAGTACCACATCAGTTGAAAGAGCCTGGAACTAAAACATGGGGCTCGATTTTGCCAGTTTGGGCGGACTGGGGCATGTCAGGTGGCATTTGTGTCAGGACCCCGACTCCGAAGTGAAGAGGGGAAAAAGTGCGATTTTCCCCGAATTGGGCAATTGATTTCCAGATTTCCATATTGGGCAGAAACAACAAAAACCCAAAGCAAACTCAATTGCTACTTGGCCCTAAACAGACAATACAACATAGCTGATTACCTGACCATGGTAAAGGATAACAAACTGAGAAGAACCTTGACAAGGTACAGACTTAGCGAACATAGCCTAGCGATCGAAAAAGGCAGACACAGGCAGACCAGGCTGCCAAGAGAAGACAGGATATGCTCTCACTGCAGTCAGGGAGTAGTTGAGACAGAGATGCACTTCCTCACAGCCTGTGGAAAATATCAGGGCATCAGAGAGAATTTCTATCAAAAATTCTCACAAATATGCCCTGAATTCAGAAATCTGACTGACAACCAAAAACTCCCATTCCTACTGGGGGAGGAGAGAAGCTGTGTAACACTGGCGGCACACTATGTTACAGCTTGCCATGAACAGAGGGACAACCAGTAAACTAAGACAAGAGTATATATAAACAAGGCGAAAATATATTTATAAACTCAGGGATATACCTGTTTATACACTGTATGAATGGAACCGCGTTTATGTGTTCAACCATAAATGTATTTTGATGCTTTGGCAACATAAGATGTACCTTATCATGCCAATAAAGCGATTTGTATTGTATTGTATTGTATTGTGTGGAAACCCCTGGCCCAATGAGTCTTTTCATCCAGAAAGTCGCCTCCGATGATGTCATCAAAGCTGCTGGATTTAAGGCCTGCAAGCAGCCTTGTTTCTTCTGGAGACTGCAAACCTTATGGCCATTGTAGTAAGCACTTCATTGATTCACTATGTCCACCAGTAGGCCAAAGTGTGCTCCACGCTTCAATGAGCCCTCCCTCCAAGCACTGGTGGAGGGAGCAAGATCCAATAAGGAGGTGCTCCTCCCTTCCTCAGGGAGGAAAAAAGCCACCCCAGCAGACTAAAGCTGTGTGGCTACAAGTGGCCCAGGAGGTCAACTCCATCTCAATGAGCCGCAGAACCTGGCTGCAATGCAGGAAGATGTTTCATGACCTTCTCCACGCAGAAAAAGTGAGTATGACTTTCCCGTCACCCTCAATCTGATCGCCTCTCCTCACCAGCACTCTACTTTGCCAACCTCTTCCTCCACATCCCACTTGACACATACATCCCTGCACCCTTACCCATTCCCTCTCTCTCTCTGGTTACATTCACTTAACTATTCGACCACATAGCCCTCACACTCCCTATCACTGTGACGCAACAACAACACACAGGGAGGGCACTTTGTCTCCTTCTAAGCATCTATGCTATGGATTCTCTACATTCACTCCTTCATTCTCATTCAAGCTCCACTTGTGTCCCTCATTGCAGGAAAAGAGAGCCCACAATGAGAGGGAAAGAGCGAGGACAGGAGGAGGGCCACCCTCAGTCACCCAGATCACCGCCTGTGAGGAGGCAGCCTTAGAAATCACTGAGATCAAGGATGATTCCCAAGTGGTGGACGGACAGACAGGTGCATCACAGCAAGCTGGTGACAGAATAGTTTGGCATCTCTCTCATTGACATTGCATGAGTCACTGATAATGATTCTGATGCTGTAACAGATTGACATGATCATCTGCACTATTCAATGTACATGTAACCTTGACCTCACATCTCTAACTCTTTCCTTTACTCCCCCACAGGACCATCAAAAGCCCCCATCCCCACTGTCCAGGAGGAACAGCCTGAGCCTCCAGACTCCTCGGAGGAAGCTGCAACCTCTGAGGGTGCAGCGTCGGCAGAATTCAGCGCACCCAGCACCAGCGCAGACACTCGTACATCGGTGGGAACTTCGCGAGATCCATCTGCCTGTCGACCCTGTGCCTCCGGGTCCATCCAGAAGGAAAGCGGTGCTGGAACTCCAGGAACAGGTGCAGGAGTCTCTGGCAGGTTTTGGCTCCAGGGTCGCTGTGAGTGTGGAGCGAATGGAGGTGTCCATCGCGAACATGAGCAGAGCCTTTGTGGAGGCATTGGCGCATGAACGCATCACCGCGGAAAGGATAGCAACATCTGTGGAAAGGATGGCTACCTCCGTGGTAAGGCTGGCTACCGTAGAGGAGAGGATGTCTACGGTAGAGGAGAGGATGGCTATGGCCATGGAGGAGCTTAGTCGCCAGGGTCTTGAAAAGCTGGTCATTGTTCAGAATAGAATGACATCTCTTGAGGAGCGATGGTCAGCTATTGAGCATACAAACCAGACCTTCATGGAAGGCCTCTGGAGTAGGACTTTGTGATGTATTGTGTGTTCTCCTCCCACCTGTGGTGGCGCTGTCACAGCAGATAAATGGTTGGGTGTTCTCTTGGTTAAGTTTAGCTCTCTTTGTTCGGAACTATCCAGAACTTCCTTTTCTTCCAATAAAGCACTTCATGTTTGAATCTCTGGGTTCTGAGTCCTAAATTGTGTCTAGGTAGAAAGGTACCGACACAACAAGTGGCGACGAGGATTGGATGAATCTGCGTTGTGGGAACTTTCTTGTTTTCGACTACAAAACACTCGGAACAGAGATTGCAGCATCACATTACCGTTACGGCAGTGAGTAAACAGAAATTTTAATTTGAAACGTGAGATGGCTACTATATTAGGAAACATCAGTGATTTTGATGAAAATGTGGAGCAATGGAGCGCATATACGGAACATTTTGACTATTTTGTATTGGCGAATGCGGTGGCAAATGAGTGTAATCGGGCAAAAGACATTCAATTTACTTCTCAGCCTCGTGCAGCCAGATAAGCCAGGAACTAAAACATATAAGCAACTAGTGGAAATTCTTGGAGCACATTTTTCACCAAAATCTCTGGTTATTGCTGAGAGATTTAGATTTCATAAACAGAATCAAGAGGAGGGGGAATCAGTGACGATGTTTATTGCTGCTTTAAAAAGGTTGTCAGAACACTGCGAGTTCAAGGAGGTGCTGAAGGACACCATTAGAGACAGACTCGTGTGTGGTCTGCAAAATGCAGCCACACAGAAGCGCCTTCTTACTGAGGACAACCTCACTCTTGAAAAGGCCATTGAAGTTAGTGTCTCCATGGAGATGGTGGAAAAGGAGGCTCACCAGTTGAGTTCAACAGGGAGAGTTCACAAGGTGTCGTCTGAGCCTAAAGGTGCATGGAACGGCACATGTTACCGTTGTGGGAAAATGGGCCATCACGCTAATGACTGCTGGTGTACGGAGCTGGAATGCCAAAATTGTGGCAAAAAGGGTCACATTGAACGCGCCTGTAGAGGTAAAAAAAGAACAGACAGAGCTGGGAAGCATGGAAGCAAAATGTCTGTATTTGGACAAGAGAGGAAAAAGAGTGTTCTTTCAGTGCAGTATGATGGAACAAGCAAAACAGAGGGGAGCGACACCTCTGAGGAGGAAGAGGTGCACATACTGACAGTTGCAGATGGTTCAAATGGCTACTGGGTATCACCACTGGTGGAGGGACAATCAGTGCGGATGGAAGTGGACACAGGCGCGGCTGTGTCTCTTGTTTCAGACACTGTCTACAACAAAATGCTAAAGCATCTTACCCTTCAGCCAACAAACATTGTGCTAAAGACGTATACCGGCGAACCTGTAGCCATGAGAGGCGCCATTGAGGTGACAGTTAAATTGAACGGACAGACTGTGAAACTGCCACTATATGTGGTAAAGGGAAATTACCCATCGCTACTGGGACGTGCGTGGCTAGAGAAAATCACGCTGGACTGGCCTGCAGTCCGCATGATGTCAAAAGGGGAGTCAGGTCTGACTGCAGTGTTAAACAAACATGCAGAACTCTTCAATGGGGAACTTGGGAGCATGAGAAAGATCAGCGTGAGACTGGACATTAAACCTGACAGCAAGCCGAAGTTTCACAAAGCCCAACCTGTACCCTTATGCAATTAGGCCAAAAGTTGAGGCTAACTTGGAGGCCTTAGTCGAGAATGGAGTCCTGGAGCCTGTGAGTGTGAGCAAATGGGCCACACCCATTGTTCCTGTCCTGAAAAAGGATGGATCTGTTCGAATCTGCGGGGATTTTAAAGTGACTATTAACCCGGTGCTGTCTGCAGAACAGTATCCTCTTCCCCTCATTGATGATCTCTTTACGGGCCTGGCCGGAGGGCAAAAGTTCAGCAAAATAGACTTATGCCAGGCTTATCGACAAATGCATGTCGATGACAAATCAAAGGAGCTGCTGACAATTGTGACACACAGGTACTGCCGCCTTCCATTTGGAATTACGTCGGCCCCTGCTCTATTCCATAAGGCAATGGATCAGATTTTGAGTGGACTGCCAGGAGTCCAGTGCTACCTGGACAACATCCTTGTCACTGGGACAAATGAGGAGGATCATCTTCTGAACTTGGATGCGACACTACAACGACTGAAAGAGTACGGACTCAGAGTTCGTAAGGACAAATGTGAATTCTTTCAGTCTTCAGTTGAGTACCTGGGGCATGTGATTGACGCTACTGGCCTGCATAAGGCGCCGTCAAAGGTCAAGGCGATCGTGGAGGCCCCAGCACCCCAGAATGTGAGCCAGTTACGTTCATTTCTGGGGCTACTTAACTATTATGGGAAGTTTATTCCAGACTTGGCAACATTGCTGAAGCCGTTACATCAGTTGCTATGTCAAGGCAAAACATGGAAATGGACTGAACTGTGCAACGAAGCTTTCACCCAAGCAAAGAAAGCATTGCTGAAATCGGAGGTCCTGACACACTTCGACCCAAAGCTACCCGTGCAGCTAGCATGTGATGCGTCACCATATGGTGTGGGAGCAGTCATATCCCACATCATGCCTTCTGGTGAAGAGAAACCTATCGCCTTCGCATCACGCACCTTGAACAAGGCCGAGAGTAACTATGCACAGATTGAGCGCGAGGCCTTGGGAATCATTTTTGGAATTCGAAAATTTCATCAGTACCTGTTTGGGAGAATGTTCACACTCCTGACGGACCACCGTCCATTGACTTCAATCTTCGGGCCCCACACCGGAATTCCATCTCTTGCTGCAAGCAGGATGCAAAGGTGGGCTTTACTATAGTCAGGACACACATACGACATCAAATATCGCAAATCAGACTTGCACGGCAACGCAGACGGTCTCTCGAGGCTACCCTTGCCTGTTACTCCCCCAGAGCCTCGTCAGATAGACATCTTCTACTTTAGACAAGTGGAGGGAGCACCTGTCACGGCAGTTCAGGTGCGAAGGTACACCCGCAACGATCCAGTCCTGTCTGAGGTAATGGACAATGTCATTCGAGGGAGAGCTATAGGAGATTCTCCTAGTTTGAAACCTTACGTTTCAAAAAGAAATGAGCTCTCCGTCCAGGCAGAATGTCTTCTTTGGGGACGCCGTGTCATCATTCCGCCACCTCTGAGGGAACCTATACTGCAACAACTTCATACAGGCCACAGTGGGATGGTTCGGATGAAGGAAATGGCAAGAAGCTACTTCTGGTGGCCAGGTCTCGATGGGAATATTGAGGAGAAAGCCAAAACATGTTCCCCATGTCAAAGGGTCCGGAATGTTCCACAGCTGGCAACCCTACACCCCTGGGATTGGCCTGCAGAAGTGTGGCAGCGAGTACATGTGGACTTTGCCGGTCCTTTCGAAGAGAAGATGTTTATGGTGGTTGTGGACGCTCGTAGCAAGTGGCCGGAGGTCGCTGTGATGAGGTCTACCCTGGCAGAGAAAACAATTGAGAAACTTGGTGAGATGTTCAGCCGTTATGGCTCACCAGAACAACTCGTAAGTGACAATGGTCCACAATTTGTATCACAGGTGTTTGCAACCTTCCTGCATGTGAATGGCGTCCAACACATCAGGTCTGCGCCCTATCATCCCTCTACTAACGGCCAGGCAGAAAGGTTCGTGCAAACTTTGAAGCATGCCTTGAAGGCATCGCAAGGTCCGGGCTCAATCCACCAACGTCTGAATAGCTTCCTGTTGTCCTACAGGAACGAGCCGCATGCCACAACCAAAACTTCCCCCGCTTCGCTCATGAAGAGGCAGTTGCGGACAAGTTTTGACTTACTCAAACCTCCAAGGGCAGAACAGGTTGTCCATTGTCAACAACAAGCTCAAGTTGAAAATAGAGAGAAAAGAGCCAAGGAGAGTCGGTTTCACCCTGGAGAGCACGTCCTAGTTCGAAACTACAACACTGGACCGAAATGGGTTCCTGCTACGGTGATCGCACAGACGGGCCCTGAGTCTTACACGGTTGAGACTGCCGAGGACGTCGTCTGGAGAAGACACACAGATCAACTGTTGCTAGGAGCAGAGACCGCCACAGAGGCTCCAACGGCTGGTTGGCCTGAACTGTTTACGGATGATACCGCAAACCAGCATCCTTTGCCACAGTGCTCTTCTCCAACACAGGAAGTCATAGAGACTGTTCCACCTGTGCAAACTCCTGACTTTCGACTGACACAGGCACCTTCTCCATCCAGGCCTGTGTCAATGCCTACTACTGTGGAAGCCAGCGATGACCGCCGGTATCCTGTCAGGGAGCAGCGGCTTCCAAGACGCTTGGATCTGTAGGCTTAGTGACTTACCCACAAGACTGGGGCAGAATAAAGCCCAGGGTAAAGTCAGGGTTTGAGGCAGTCTACCTCTACCCTTGGTTAGTGAGTGCATTGAAAGTAACTTACCTGTTGAGGAATAATGTGAACCTTTCATTTAAGAGGGGAGGAATATGTTATGTATTGTGTGTTCTCCTCCCACCTGTGGTGGCGCTGTCACAGCAGATAAATGGTTGGGTGTTCTCTTGGTTAAGTTTAGCTCTCTTTGTTCGGAACTTTCCAGAACTTCCTTTCCTTCCAATAAAGCACTTCATGTTTGAATCTCTGGGTTCTGAGTCCTAAATTGTGTCTAGGTAGAAAGGTACCGACACAACAGACGTCCAGTGAAGAAACGGGTCCTCATGGCCCCCCTGAAGTGCAGCAAGGTGCTGTCAAGGCACTTGCTAGCTCTGAAGTGGGGCTGACCCATGAGAGGGATGTTGGTGGCAGACAACAAGGAAGTGGGGGCTCCTCTCCAAGCTCTCACACGACCATGCCACTGCAAAGCCCTCGGTCAGAGCTCTACCAGAGTCCCCACCCAACTGAGATGGGCATCTCAGCCCCTGCACAGCTGCAGGAGCAGCAGATTGATGCCGAGCCCTCACAGGTTCACAACCCCAGAAGACACCCGCCAAAGGTGTCGAGACAGGAGCAGCAAGAAAGTGAGCAAGGGCCCACCACATCTGCTGAAGCCACAGGGGAAGCACCACATAGGAGCACGCACAAGAGGAAGATAAAGTACAAGTATTCACAAGGGTAGTCACTTGGGTTTTGTGATGTGTTGTTTTTTGACCAGCCATCCTTGTCATAAACAGATTTGATGGCAAACTGTTGAAGTTGTGGCCTGTGTCATTTTGCAAATGGGACTTCTACATTGAGGGTTTAGGGCAACTTGCAATTGTCAGTATGGTGGTCAGAGTAATAGGAATCCGCAGGTTCTTGTCCATTGTCGATGATCTGGTAAGAAGGTGTGAGGCAAAAGTGTTTGATTGTGCAGGCTAAGCAAATCTGGCCAAGATGAGTGCGTCCCTTGCATCCCGGCCAGCAATGTGGTCGCGCGCTGGCACCTTCTGGCTGTGCAGCTTCAGGTGGGTGAGCAGCAGCTTCGCGCTCCTGTTGTTGCTCCTGCTGTTGGTGCTGCTGTTGCTCATGGGTCTGCTGCTACCGCGGCTGGTCTTCATCCAAATGTGATGTCCAGGAGGAAAGGAAATAAATGCTCGCCATGCTTCTGGTATATGCCTCAGTTGAGGAAGTGCTCAGTCAAGATGGGGAAAGGGGTTTCCCAGGAGGTCGCACTGGAGATGGGTGTCAGGCTCCAAACTTCCACAACAATGAGTATGCCTGCTAAAAGCTCCCCCAGACATGAGACAAGTTCTGCCACCTGCAAATGATCATTGGTGAAAACTCCTTTTTAATGGTGGAGCTGCAGCTGTTAGTAAGCAATCCAATTGTGAGGCCACCAGGATTACCTGGCGTGTTCCAGAGGAGGCGTGTAGGATGGAGGAAATGTCTAAAAATCAAAAAGGCCTCGCAAAATGGGATTATAGAGGCAATTAAGTGGTTGTTAAGGGCCTACCCCACCTCTTGGAGGCGGGATGGAAACGGGGTCTGAAAACACGAATGTGGGAAAATTGCTCGGAGACGGGATTGGGCCCGGTTGCCATTTTTTGTGATTTTGACCACTCACACACCTCCAAACCCGCCTCATTGGGCCTGGTAAAATCGAGCCCATGGTGTAACTGTAGTTGTGTAAGTTCTGGGTGGCCCTAAAATATTCTCCTTAGACTTGTAACTTAACATGGAATGCAGTCTGTACTTCAAACTCTTGGATCTGAAGTGAAAGAGATTCTCTTTGAACAATCAGTGGTCAAGATATCTTTTTGTCCCTATTCACTATTGTCAACAGAATGGCCTTCCAGGAGATGACATATTGCACTAAATTCTTGTGCTGAACTTTACACAAGCTTCGCAGTACTGGAAAGTATGAGATGCTGGGCTCAGTGGACCAAAAAGATAAATGTCATGGGCGTTGGTTGCTGCAAAAAATCTGCAACATGAAATATAAATTTTGAAGTCTCGCAACTATTGTTAAGAGCAAGTTAACTATGAAAATCTGCTCAAAGTAAGGCCTTCGTAGGGTACCCAAATATAATGGCAAATGGGCACATGTCAAGGTAAAAGTTTTGATGACTACACAAAGCCAAAATGTCACTGAAGATAAACAAAGTCTTGCTACCAAATCTTTAATGGACTTCTGAAGATTCAAAAACTACACAAAAATTTAGAAAATAACAGGAACTATTTCAATGTGCAGACACAAGAGCACAAGAACCCTACCAAAAACAGGAAAAAACACACGATACAGCTCACAACATTGTGCTGTTTACGGGGGAATCTTTGGAATGCTCTTAAAGGGACAGAATGATTTTTTTTTCCTCATGAGGTGATGGCAGGTGTTTCTTTTGTATGTGGAATTAAATACATAAGGAATACACAATGGGCCAGAACTTTGGGTCCCCATGAGTGAGTACGCGCTGGGTACTCACGCGTAGCCCCAACGAAAGTGCCGGTTTCGTGCAGGCACTGCGCATGCATGGGAAACCGGAACTTCTGTTCCCTTAAAGGAAGGGGTTCACAGGTCGAACGCGTGCGCCGGAGAGGCAGCGCGTACGCCTGGACCTTCCGGTTTTTTTGCAGCTTTCTCCGGGCGGGTAAGTCTCCAGGAGCTACACTTGTAAAAAGCAGTTGCAAGGCCTGCTTTTAACAAGCTAAGTGGTGAATTAAGTTAAATTAAAACATTTTTTCCACAGGTTTATTATTTTTAAATACTTTAAAGAAAGGTAAGTTTATTTTAGCCCCGTTAGAAACTGTAATTCATTTTTTCAAAAATTTAAATTATTGTTTAAAATAGTTATCCTATGTAATTTATAGTTATTTTAAAAATGTGATTTTTTTTTTATTTATTTGAAGTTTTAGTGATGTTTTGGGGCTGAATTGTATTCATATTTTTGACAGGTCTTCCTGTCAAATTTATGAATGGGCATTTCCCTGTTACCTTTGGCTCTCCATGGCCCACGTGATCCCAGGGGACGCTTCGAACTAACTGCACCCCTGGGATACACAAGCACTGCGCGCTGGCAGTTGGAGCAGGCCCAGGATCGGATTCCCACGCGGGCCCACAGCTCAACGGCCGGCGCGCTAGGTAAGTGCAGGTCAGAGGCTTGCACCCACGGGAAGCCTCCGACCCGAATTTCTGGGCCAATATTTTGTAATGTTTATGGTGGATTTTTTGTGATTAAAAGGCTTATTGAGAAATTGTACTGATTTTTTTCTATTCTACAAATGTTACAGAATTGATAAAGATATTGAAGTTGAAGATTTCCAGACATACACTCAGAAGGTACAAGCCTCTCTACAGGGCTGCCCAGCTGAAACGCTTCCAGCAGCAATTTTTCATAAACATCAAAAGAACTTTGCTAAATCCAAGAGAGGACGTGATGGAAAGGTAATCAATTCCTGCCCATGTTGGTATTACTGTCCATCAAAACGTTCACAACTTCTATGAATTTGATAGCAATATTTACTTTCTAGGCATCCATACTAACTTTTCACATTGCCTCAGTGACATGGTCCTATAAACTCCTGTAATAGGATGGATGTTTGTTAAGAACAAATAGGACTTGACAACTCAATTTGTTATGGTCTTAAGAGTTGTCACCAGAATTCTAATTTTTCACTGTTACTAATTTAATTAAACTTTCTTCGGTTTCTTGATTTGCTGTACAGGTGTCCATAATTTAAAGCTAGGCATCACATACAATAAATTGAGAATATCTGCACATTCAGATTCAGAAGCGATATTTGAAATAATACAGCATTATTGGCGGCAGCAATTAGAAGTTTAAATAATACCCTGGAATTAAATTTTCAGATTTCTGATGGAGATTGACAAAGCTGATCCAGGCAAATTGTTCATAATGGCAAAAGTTTCAAAACCAGGAGAAACAAGTTTAAAAAACTGGGGAAACACGAGAGGAAGAAAAGTCAGATTAAACTTTTTTTTTTATAGAAAGGGTAATGTGAAATCAGTTACAAGGGAAGGCCATTGAAGTGAACAATGTGAATGGTTTGAAGAGGTAGCTAAATGTGTTTGAGGGGCTTCAGCAGCAGCATAAAAAGATTGACTCAAATAGTCATTTCTTGTTGCTAAAAGTTCTTGGGGCCCATTTGCTTGCTTCTGTGTCTGGAACGATTGGGTCGCCTGCCTGCAGCAAATACAAGCAAATTGGGTGGGGAGAAACGTAAACCCCTAATAGAGACCGCCCAATTTTTCTGTCTGTTAATTTAAATGGCTGTAAAATCGGACAGGCTTCCTTACAGGCAAAATCAAAATACTGCGGTTGCTGGAAATCTGAAATAAAAACAGAAAGTGCTGGAAACACTCAGCAAGTCAGGCAGCATCTGTGGAGAGAGAAACAGAGTTAAGCTTTCAGCTTGATGACCTTTCATCAGAACTGGGCATGTGCTTCTGGCATGTACTTCTCTCTGCCTGATTTTCCTCTATGTGCTGCACTAAGATAGTCCAATAGCCCCAGGCATAGGAACAGTAAAAATTGCCCTGTTATGGTGCAATCATGAACAAGTATGGGCAGAACAGGTATTATCAGGGTGCATGCTATTGACTTTTAGATCTAAAATGTAATTTTACATGATGAGGTTCCTGGCATGGAGCCTCACTAGATGGGAGAGCTGGTTGTAGAATCAGTCCTATGCTGTTATAGCCCGAT
The DNA here is from genome assembly GCF_052327205.1 of Somniosus microcephalus. Lineage (NCBI taxonomy): Eukaryota > Metazoa > Chordata > Chondrichthyes > Squaliformes > Somniosidae > Somniosus > Somniosus microcephalus. Next base: position 142,964,712 of record NC_140995.1, on the reverse strand, counting down.
CTCTGACTCATGTGCCCACCTGGTGGGCCTCCATGCCAAAAGCAGAGCCTCACAAAATTACCCCTCTAATAGTTACAGATAGAATTGTAGGAACTGGGGTTCCTAGCTGAAGAATTGAGATCGACTCAGAAAATCAAAAACAATAAAATTTAATGAACAAATGAAGCTGTACAGGAAACTGTAGGATACAATGCAAATCGGTCTGGTCTGCTTGAAAGCCTCTCTGGAAACTGCTAGAAGGTTCCAAGCTCAACTGCTAGAAGGTTCCGAGCTCTACTGCTAGAAGGTTCCGAGCTCTGACGTCATGACGTCATCACGTTCTTCCCACCGTTGAGAGATCACGTGACGGACGGCATGATGTCATCACGCGGAGTACAGGAAAGAAGCCCTAGTACAGTTAACAGATACATTAAAGGTGCCGCCCCCAGCTGTACTACATTGCTGTAAAAGGAATTATATACAATTGTCTGTAATCCTCTGGTGGTTCCGCCACATGCGCCCCCCCAGAATTGCTTTTAACAGAGAAGGTAAGGCGAGAAGGGGGTCTGACGAGTCTGTCCGACCGACTGCGATACCCCGGCAGCTGGAACGGAGCACTAGAAGACGAACTGGCCGTTGGCTGTGGTTGAAATGACGGCGCAGGCGGAGGAGAAGAAGAGGCCGGCTGTGGTCGACCTGGTGAGGTGGGCACTGGCGACACGGCGGATGACTGTGGATGTACTGGACCGGCAGTCGACGGTGGACGACCACGACGAGGCGGCTGAACGGTGACGACTGGTTCGCTCAGATCCAGATGCGCTGGTTTCAACCGGTCGATGGAGATGTGGTCAGGCTTACCGCCAACGTCGACTGTGAAGGACTTGTCACCTGACAAGATGACGCGGAACGGACCTGTGTAAGGCGGTTTGAGTGGGTTTTTACGAGCATCCTGCCGAATGAACATGTATTCTGCGCTCTTAAGATCCACTGGGACATGGGAGCGCTGCAGGTCATGATGTGACGTAGGCACTGGGATGAAATTCCTAGCCGCTTCCTGGTGGCTGATGAGCTGCTGAGCTGGGGACCAGGGTTCCGTGTGAGGAGGAAGAAAATCGCCAGGCATCTGAGTGGTTGGCCGTAAACCAGCTCTGCTGAAGAAGAATGCAGGTCGTCCTTAGGCGCCGTGCGAAGACCTAGCAGCACCCAAGGGAGCCTGTCCACCCAACTAGGCCCACGGAGACTAGCACGCAATGTGGCTTTAAGGGATCTGTGGAATCTTTCACACAGACTGTTCGCCTGTGGATGGTAGGTGGTGGTACGATGAAGCTTGGTGCCCAAACCTTGAGCTACGGCGTTCCAAAGCTCAGAGGTAAATTGAGGCCCCCGGTCGGAGGAGATGTCAGCCGGTACCCCGAACCGAGCTACCCACGACGAGATGAAGGCTCTGGAGATGTCTGCCACTGTGGTGACAACCAAAGGAATTGCCTCTGGCCACCTGGTGGTGCGGTCTACCACGGTGAGGAGGTGAGTATCCCCGTGAGAGGAAGGGAGAGGACCAACCAGGTCCACGTGCACATGGTCGAATCGACACTCCAGAACCAGAAAAGTGGAGACTGGGGCCTTAACATGGCGTTGTATCTTGGACTTCTGGCAACCCACGCAGGTATTGGTCCAGTCACGGACGTCAAGATACATGCCCTTCCAGACAAATTTCTTTGCCATGAGTCATTGTGATGCTCTCATGCCAGGGTGTGACAACCCGTGGATAGTGTCTCACATTCTCCTGCGCCATTTGACTGGAACGATTGGACGTGGGACGTGGCCCATGTTGGAATAAACGGGTCGTTTTCCGAGTGGCAGGCAGTGACTAGTGGGGTACCGCAAGGATCGGTCCTAGGACCCCAGCTGTTCACAATATATATTAATGATCTGGACGAGGGAATTGGATGTAATATCTCCAAATTTGCAGACGACACAAAGCTGGGTGGGAGGGTATGCTGTGAGGAGGATGTCGTGAAACTCCAGTACGATTTGGACAGGTTGGGTGATTGGGCAGAAACATGGCAAATGCACTATAATGTGGATAAATGTGAGGTTATCCACTTTGATGGCAAAAACAGGAAGGCAGATTATTATTTGAATGGCAATAGATTGGGAGAAGGGGAAGTGCAAAGAGACCTGGGTGTTCTTGTGCACCAGTCGCTGAAGGTAGGCATGCAGGTGCAGCAGGCGGTTAAGAAGGCAAATGGTATGTTGGCCTTCGTAGCAAGAGGGTTCGAGTACAAGAACAAGGATGTCTTGCTGCAGTTGTACAGGGCCTTGGTGAGACCGCACCTTGAGTATTGTGTGCAGTTTTGGTCACCTTACCTGAGGAAGGACGTTCTTGCCATGGAAGGAGTGCAGCGAAGATTCACCAGGCTGATACCTGGGATGGCAGGAATAACGTATGAGGAGAGATTGTGTCGATTGGGCTTATACTCACTGGAGTTTAGAAGATTGAGAGGGGATCTCACCGAAACCTATAAAATTCTGTCAGGCCTGGACAGACTAGATGCAGGAAGGATGTTTCTGATGGCCAGGGAGTCCAGAACCAGGGGTCATAGTCTAAGGATAAGGGGTAAGCCATTTAGGACTGAAATGAGGAGGAATTTCTTCACCCAGAGAGTGGTGAACCTGTGGAATTCTCTGCCACAGAGGGCGGTGGAGGCCAGTTCATTAAGTATATTCAAGAAAGAGTTGGATATATTTCTTAAGGCTAAAGGGATCAAGGGATATGGGGAGAAGGCAGGGACAGGGTACTGAATTTGGATGATCAGCCATGATCTCATTGAATGGCGGAGCAGGCTCGAAGGGCCGAATGGCCTACTCCTGCTCCTATCTTCTATGTTTCTATGTTTCTATGTCACACAGGAGTGTGGTCCCTGCGGCCTGGAAACTGACATCAGCCACTTGTAAGCTGGAAGGTGCGGTCCGGTATGCAAGGTGCGGTCCGGTATGCCTGCACTTCAGGGTCTGCCTTCTGTTCTTTTGCCAAACCAACATAGTCGACTCCCAGGTGTACTGCGTGGAGCTGGGCGCGGGAGAGACAATCTGCCACCAGGTTGTCTTTGCCCGAGACATGTTGTATATCGGTTGTAAACTCAGATATGTACGTAAGATGACGTTGTTGCCGTGCCGACCATGGTTCCGCTGTCTTGGCCATCGCAAAAGTACATAAGAACATAAGAAATAGGAGCAGGAGTAGGCCAATCGGCCCCTCGAGCCTGCTCCACCATTCAATAAGACCATGGCTGATCTGATCCTAACCTCAAATCTTCTATCACTCTGCATCCACCCGAACCCATGTGATCTCCCGGGAGAGGCGAAAAACCAGATAAAGACCCAATGGCCAATTTGGGAGAAAAAAATCTGGGAAATTCCTCTCCGACCCATCTAGGCGATCAAAATTCTTCCAGGAGATCACTCTGTCCCTATATTTTCTACAGTACTTACCTTCTGTAAAGGCGATCTCCACCCCAGCCAGGAACAGGAATAAAACCATCTCCTGAAATCTAACACAGAATTAGAACACAGTAGGAGCAGAACCAGGCTACATGGCCCCTGGGCCCACTCCACTACCCACAGGGCCACGACCATTCCGAAAGTAAGTGGCTTGTGGTCTACAAAAGCCGTGAATGGGCATCTTTCCAGTAGGAAGCGAAAATGGCGGATGGCCAGAAACAATGCCAACAACTCCCTATCAAAAGTACTATACTTGCGTTCATTCTTCCGCAATTGGCTGCTGAAGAAAGCCAGTGGTTGCCATGTGCCGTCGACCCACTGCTCCTGTACTGCCCCGATGGCATAATCAGATGCGTCGGTGGTAAGGGCAATGGTTGCGCCCGGAAGGGGATGTGCCAACATGGTCGCAGCAGCCAAAGCGTTCTTAGTGTTGAGGAAAGCCTGGTCCATCTGGGGTGTCCAGTCGATCGGGTCTTTGCCCGATTTACCTCTGAGGGCCTCGTACAAAGGTTGCATCAACAATGCCGCCTTGGGGACGAACCGATGATAAAAATTGACCATTCCCAGAAATTCCTGGAGGGCCCTGACGGTCTGAGGAAGAGGGAACGAGGTGACTGCTTCCACCTTCGTGGCCAGCGGGACGGCGCCTTCTGAGGTGATTCTGTGTCCCAGGAAATCAATGCTGTGCAACCCAAACTGGCACTTGGCCGGGTTGATAATAAGGCCATGTTGGCTGAGATGAGAAAAAAGGGTACGCAAGTGCGTAATGTGTTCTTTCGTGCTGTTACTGGCAATAAGGATGTCGTCTAGGTAGACGAAGATGAACGACAGATCACGCAACACGGAATCCATGAGACGTTGGAAGGCTTGTGCTGCATTCTTCAGCCCAAACGGCATACAAAGGAACTCAAAGAGCCCGAAAGGTGTGATGACGGCAGTTTTGGGGACGTCCTGAGGATGCACGGGCACTTGATAGCCTCGGACGAGGTCTACTTTGGAAAAGATGGAATTCCCTGCCAGATGGGCCGAAAAATCCTGAATGTGAGGAATTGGGTACCGATCCGGTGTGGTAGCCTCATTCAGGCGTCTGTAGTCGCCACATGGTCGCCATCCGCCGCCCGGCTTAGGAACAACGTGTAATGGCGAGGACCAAGGACTATTCGAACGTCGAATAATACCCAGGCGTTCCATTGTATGGAACTCCGCCTTGGCGGCTGCGAGTTTACCGGGTTCCAGCCTTCGAGCTCTCGCATAAACAGGGGATCCTGTCATGGTAATGTGGTGCGCCACACCGTGCCTCGCGACTGAAGAAGAAAATGTGGGCCTGGTGAGCTCAGGGAACTCACTGAGAAGACGAGAGAGCTCATTTGGAGATGGGACTGCACAGGCAACTGACCAAGACATCGTGGTGCTTCGGTGGCAGGGGACCGAGTGAAAAGTGGAGGTACTGATTAGCCGGCAGTGTCGGACATCGATGAGAAACCCATTTGCGCAGAAGAAATCTGCCCCCAGGATGGCCTGTGAGACTTTCGCCGTGATGAACTCCCAAACAAAACGTTGGCCGCCAAAACTCAACTTGACCCTACGCTTTCCGAACATGCGAATGCCCGCACCATTGGCTGCCTCGAGGGGGGGACCTTGACCGCCGGATTGAAGATCTAGCTTCGACGCTGGTAGGATACTGCACTGGGAGCCAGTATCACAGAGAAAACGTTGCCCTGACAGGGAGTCTGTAATGTATAGGAGTTTCCCTGCGGAACCAATGGCCATCGCAACTCCGGCGCGTCCCTTAGGCCTTATTGATCTTCTCAGAAACCTCTGGTTTGAGGTAGGTTTTTTTTTGGTGAGAAACTGCAGGGTGGATGGCAATTTCTGGCCTTCGCGCCGAAACGAGCGTGGTATGCACACCAGCCTGCAGGAGGAGGAGTCGGATTCGCTCTTGTGGGGGATGGGCGCCTCGTGGCTGCACAAGATTGTTGTGAGACGGTGAATATTTTATCCGCTTCCGCGGCGAGTTCAGCACAATCCGTGATCGCGGAATTGTCCAAGGCCGTCTGTACTGGCTCTGGTAGTTGACAGAGAAACAGCTCGCGGAACAGAAAACATTGCGATTTTGAGCCCAAAAGCATGAGCATTTGGCTCATGAGCTCTGAGGGTTTTGAGTCCCCGAGGCCGGGCATGGAGATAAGTCTGTGAGCGCGCTCCGACTTGGACAGACCGAAAATCTGCAGTAAACATGCTTTTAAAGCTTCGTACTTGCCATCGTTCGGTGGACTCTCGAGGAGGCTGATGACCCACGAGGCCGTGGCGCTGTCGAGAGCGGAGACCACATAATAATAACAGGTCGAATCCACTGCTACTCCCCGGATTGCAAATTGGGCTTCTGCCTGGAAAAACCACGCAGCTGGTTGTTGCTCCCAAAATTGCGGCAGTTTGAGGGTGACGGCATTCGTGTCCATGATGTAACTTCAACGAAAATTGTTCGAAGAAATCGGGGTCACCAATGTAGGAACTGGGGTTCCTAGCCGAAGAATTGAGATCACTCAGAAAATCAAAAACAATAAAATTTAATGAACAAACGAAGCTGTACAGGAAACTGTAGGATACAATGCAAATAGGTCTGGTCTGCTTGAAAGCCTCTCTGGAAACTGCTAGAAGGTTCCGAGCTCAACTGCTAGAAGGTTCCGAGCTCTACTGCAAGAAGGTTCCGAGCTCTGACGTCATGACATCATCATGTTCTTCCCGCCATTGAGAGATCACGTGACGGACGGCATGATGTCATCACGTGGAGTACAGGAAAGAAGCCCTAGTACAGTTAACAGATACATTAAAGGTGCAGCCCCCAGCTGTACTACATTGCTGTAAAAGAAATTATATACAATTGTCCGTAATCCTCTGGTGGTTCCGCCACAGAATCATATTAATAAAATCTGCTAACTGTATCTTTGTCACCAATACTGGGGAAAGAGGGAGCTGTTCCGTTGGGACGGGCTCCACTTAAACCGGGCTGGGACCAGTGTCCTAGTGATTGGAATAACTAGGGCAGTAGACAGGGCTTTAAACTAATGAAGGTGGGGGGGGTCGGAGGATTCAGGAAAGGGTAAATCCAAAAGCAGTAAGAGAAATGTCAAGGCTGTAGAGCAGAGTAATGATCTGCGTAAAGATAAGCAGAGTGGGTCAGGAAGAGGCAGAAAGATTAATAAAGGTAATAGGGCATTAGTGACTAAAGTGACATCAGGGAAAAACAGAAAAAAGTTAAAGCTAAAGGTACTGTATCTGAATGCATGAAGCATTCGTAACAAAATTAATGAATTAATAGCGCAGGTAGAAATAAATGCGTTTGATTGAATAGCCATTACAGAGATGTGATTGCAGCGTGCCCAAGGTTAGGAACTAAATATTCCAGGATATTTGACTTTTAGAAGAGACAGGCAGAATAGAAAAGGGGGAAGGGTAGCCCTGATAATAAAGGAGGGAATAAAGGCAGTAGAAAGAAAGGATCTTGGCTCGGAAAAACAAAATGTAGAATTAGTTTGGGTGGAGCTAAGAAACAACAAGGGGCAGAAAACATTAGTGGGAGTGGTCTATAGGCCCCTTAACAGTGGTTGTAGTGTTGGGCAGAATATAAATCAGGAAATTAGAGATGCATGTAACAAGGGTAATACAGTAATCATGGGGAACTGTAACTTTCATATAGACTGGGCAAACCAAATTTGCAGAAATAGTGCAAAGGAAGAGTTCATGGAATGCACTCAAGATAGTTTTCTAGATCAGTATGTCAATGAACCTACAAGGGAATTGGTTATTTTTGATCTAGTACTGTGCAATGAGACAGGGTTAATTAATAATCTTGTAGTAAAGGAGTCTCTGGGGAGCAGTGATCATAATATAACAGAATTTTATGTTGAGCTTGAGAGTGATTTACTTAACTCCGAAACTAGGGTCCTAAACCTGAACAAAGCAAACTACGTAGGTATGAGAGGCGAGTTGGCTAAGGTAGGTTGGGAAACTAGATCAAAAGATATGACAGTAGGAAAGCAATGGCAACCATTTAAAAAAATAATTCATAATTGCAACGAATATACATTCCCTTAAGGAATAAAAACACCATGGGGAAAATGGTCCACCCGTGGCTAACAAGAGAAATTAAAGATAGTATTAGATTAAAGGAAGAGGGTTATAATGTTACCAAAAAGAGTAATAAGCCCGAGGATTGGAAGGATTTTAGAATTCAGCAAAGGAGGACCAAGAAATTAATAAAGAAAGAGAAAATAGAATATGAGAGTAAACTAGCCAGAGACATAAAGTAAATGTGGATCCCTTACAGGCTGAGACAGGAGAAATTATAATGGGGAATAAGGAAATGATGGAGAAATTAAACAAATACTTTGGCCGTGATTTTGCCTTTCAAGGCGGGTCCGGGGCGGCAGGGGTCGGTGACGGGATTTAACCCCGCTGCTGGCTCCATTCCGCTCTGTGAAAAGCGTTTTACGCTGATTAGGCTTGTTAAGCCTGCCAAGCGCATTTCCCAGCCAATTGAAGGAAGTGGGTCTGCTGACATCACTTGACGCATCATCAGCCGGTTTCCTTAAAAAGACCATTAGCAAATTGTTTTTGACCATTCTGCTGTCAGTGTTCTGCAGCATTGAGGTGCTGCAAACATTAACAAGCACTGCACAGAGGTGCACAGCTGCACCCAGGCTCTCCCATGACTCCCTTCATATGCTTATGGAGGGAGTCCCAGCATGCAGGGAGGTTCTCTTCCCTTCCCATGGGCGGAAGAGACCACCCCAGGAGATGAATGCAGCCTGGATGCACATTGCACAGGAGGGTACAGGCAGGGATGTCATCAAGAGGACCAGGCTGCAGTGGCGCAAACCTTTCAATGATCTCAGTAGATCACGAAACGTTACTGCAAAGCCACACTCAACCTCTTCCTGCTTTGCCATCACATCCCCATCACTCTGCCTTCCCTACCCTACCCCTGCACATCCTTACTCACACCCACTTACCTTGCACCTCCATCCATCCCTCTCTATCTACATTATCACATCCCCATCTCACTAGCCACCCCTCACACTCACCCTCATCCTAGTCCACTCATACCAACTAACAGCGCACAAGTGTAGGCTCTTGGGTGTTTTATGCAATGTTAATGTAAAGTTTCTGTTAATGTGTTGTCAAACATTGAAACCTTTATTTTGAACACTTTGCGTTCTTAGACAGATTTGTGTGCAACTTTGGAAGTGGCTCAGTGAGTTTCAGTGAATGGTGAGACATAATGGTACCCCCCGCAATGATGATGAGTGTGAAAGGAATGGCTTGGGCATTGTAGGGATGCTTTATAGTGTTGGTGTGGGGTGGTGCCAACCTGGCGCATCATGTGGCAGCCAGGGTGTACAGCATCAAGTGAAGTAAATGTGGCTATGGTGAGGCCATCCCTGGCGTCCCGGGCAGCAATGTGGTCGGGTGCTGATAACCTGTGTCCTGTGCAGCACCAGCTGATTGCGGAGAAGGTTAGTGTTGTTGGTGCTGCTGGTGTGCCTGGTGCTGCTGGTGTTGAGGCTGATCGTGGTGGGATTCTGAGGACAAAGGTGAGATTTATTTCAAGGGCACCGATGCTGATGTAATAGATGGCAGGTAAGGTTGAGATGACAGAAGCGATCAGTCAATGGTGAGTGAGGTTGTTCCAATGAGGTGACACTGGATAGAGTTAGCTCCAAACACTTGCTAGCTGCATAAAGCTCAATCTTCCTTCCAAATGCAGTAAGTAACAGCTTCTAACCTTGCAAAGTGATGACCTATGAAATGGGAGCTTTTGCAGACCATTTGCAGCTGCCAAATAAATAAATCGTCACATGATGACATAACACCCGACCTCTTTACCTGACATGATCCCCAAGCAGCATGTAACCTGTGGGGAAACGTGTAAAATTGAAAGGTAGGCATAAAATACTATTTAATTGGCTCTTAACAGAGAATCTAATGATGTCAATTGTCTTCCCCGCCGCTTGGTGTCGGATCTGTTCTGCGATGACAGACCCAACATCTGGGAGACTAGTGTGGAGGCGGGTTGACAGCGGGTCCCCTACCCACTTTCAAAAAAAATAATTTCCCAGCCGACCCGCCTCCAAATGCCCCCGCTGACCCCCAAAAGATTCTGGCCTGGGTGTCTGTCTCCATGGAAGAAGATGCAAAAAACTTCCCGGAAATAATAGAGAACCAAAGGTCTAGCAAGAATGAGGAACTGAAAGAAATTAGCATTAGTAAAAAAATAGTACTGCAGAAATTATTGGGACTGAAAGGCAATAAATCCCCTGGACCTGATGGCCTAAATCCTCGGGTTTTAAAAGAGCTGGCTAAAGAGATAGTGGATGCATACGTTGTCAACTTCCAAAATTCCATAGATTCTAGAACAGTTCCTGCGGATTAGAAGGTAACAAATGTAACCCCACTATTTAAGAAAGGAGGGAGAGAGAAAATGGGAAACTACAGATTAGTTAGCCTGACATCAGTAGTAGGGAAAATGCTAGAATCTATTATTAAGGACGTGGTAACAGGGCACTTAGAAAATAATAATAGGATTGGACAGAGTCAACATGGATTTATGAAAGGGAAATCATGTTTGACAAATCTGTTAGCGTTTTTTGAGGTGGTAACGAGCAGAATAGATAAGGGGGTTTTCAGAAGGCATTCGATAAGATGCCACACAAGAGGTTACGAAACAAAATTATGGCTCATGGGATTGGGGGTAATATACTAGCATGGATTGAGGATTGGTTAATGGACAGAAAACAGAGAGTAGGAATAAACAGGTCATTTTCGGGTTGACAGGCTGTAACTCATGGGGTACTGCAAGGATCAGTTCTTGGGCCTTCGCTATTCACACTCTATATCAATGAATTGGATGAGGAGACCAAATGTAATATATCCAAGTTTGCTGATGATACAAAGCTGGGTGGGAATGTAAGTTGTGAGGAGGATGCAAAGAGGCTTCAAGGGGATATAGACAGGCTAAGTGAGTGGGCAAGAACAGGGAAATGGAATATAATGTGGAGAAATGTGAAGTTATCCACTTTGGTAGTAAAAATAGTAAAGCAGAGTATTTTTTAAATGGTGAGAGATTGGGAAATGCTGGTGTTCAGAGGGACGTGAATGTCCTTATACACGAATCACTGAAAGTTAACATGCAGGTACAGCAAGCAATTAGGAAAGCAAATGGTATGTTGGCCTTTATTACAAGAGGATTTGAGTATAAGAGTAAAGACGTCTTATTGCAATTATATAGGGCCCTGGTGAGACCACACCTGGAGTGTTGTGTACAGTTTTGGTGTCCTTACCTAAGTAAGGATATACTTGCCAGAGAGGGAGTGCAACAAAGGTTCACCAGACTGATTCCTGGGATGGGGAGATTGTCCTATAAGGAGAGATTGAGTAGTCTAGGCCTATATTCTCCAGAGTTTAGAAGAATAAGAGGTGATTTCAGTGAAACATACAACATTTTTACAGGGCTTGACAGGGTAGATGCAGGGAGGATGTTTCCCCTGGCTGGAGAGTCTAGAACCAGGGATCACAGTCTTAGAATAAGGGGTCGGCCATTTAGGGGTGAGATGAGGAGAAATTTCTTCACTCAGAGGGTGGTGAATCTTTGGAATTCCATACCCCAGAGGGCTGTGGAGGCTCATTCATTGAGTATATACAAGACAGAGATCGATAGATTTTTGGATATTAAGGGAATCAAGGAATATGGGGATAGTGCAGGAAAGTGGAGTTGAGATAGAAGATCAGCCATGATCTTATTGAATGGCGGAGCAGGCTCAAGGGGCCGAAAGGCCTACTCCTGCTCCTATTTCTTATGTTCTTATGTCAGCGCTGAGCAGACTTGACAGGAAGCGGCGGGAGACCCAATTAATCTCATTAGCATCTAGTTGACAGGTGCTTAACAGGCTTTTTTAACTTACCTTTTCACTTTAACTTCATGGCCACAAGAACCAAGCTGTTTGGGGACCACTGCTGTCAACCTGAGGTGGGAGTTCAGTGGCCATTGCTCCTGCTGATTCCTTGACAGCTTCAAATGTACAGCAAAAACTCCCACCTGACAGAGATCACTTTCCTCAGACACAAGGGGCGGAATCTTACTTGGAAGACCGAGGTTGAGACGGGACTGCTGGTTTTCAGGTTCCAGTCCCGCCCCCAGCGACATCTGATGAGCTGACGCCAATTTCCCCTGATTGGCCTTGTTAAGCCCACCCTGTGGGCTTGCTGGCCAATTAAGGGAAAGCCGGTGTCAGATTACGTCAGTTGATGACACTTCATCTGCCGGTTTTCTTAAAGGCATATTCACCACACTTGTTTGACAGATTATTTGACAGTGTTTGACACATTGAAGTGCTGTCAAACACTGACAATCACTGTCCAAAGGTGAGCCCTTGCACCCAGACTCTCCAATTACTCTCTCCTTAGGATAAAACAGATGGCAGCTGCAGCTGAGATTGCAGAAGCCATGTGTCACTTCTCCCGATGAGATGAGGCTACACAAACATTTCACAGCTTGCCACCTGCAGAAACATCTAAACACAATAAAAATTACTTTCATAACTTTTCCTTACCTCTGATACTCTCCAGTGTCCCATTGAATCCTTTAAAACACTTCTGCAGCTGTCATATATACACAAACATTACAGTAGACCCACATCACACCTCACTTACCCTGGCGGGGTTCCCTGATGTCGAGAAGCCCACAGCAGAAGGCTCAAAATGGGACAAAGCCTCTTAACTGCCTGTTATCTACCTGTTAACAGGCAGTTAAGTGGCTGTAATCCTCTTCCCGCCTCTGGGAGTTGGGACCCTGCGCAAATCGGGGACCCGGCTCCCGGGAAGATTGGTTGGAAATGGGTTGGGAGCAGGTTTGTGACCCACTCCCATTTTTGGGGATTTTCCTAGCAGCCTCGCCTCCAGACCCGCCTCCTCAGGGCTAGTAAAATCTAGCCCAAGCTGTTTCTCAGTCCATTTCCAACACAGATTCTGCAGGCTTTCCACTATCCATTCTACATCCACTCTCACCTCATTGGAAGAACTCTCACCATTGACAGAATGCATCTGTCATCTGTACTTCACCTGCCATCTATTTCATCAACATGGGTGCGCTTTATACTGTCTCACCTTGGTCCTCCGAATCCGACCATGATGAGCCCCAACACCAGCAGCACCAACAACAACACCAACCTTCTCCGCAATCACCTGATGCTGCACAGGAAAGAGGGCATCAGCACCGACCATACTGCTGCCCAGGAGGCATGGGATGGCCCCACCATGGCCAGATTTACTTCACTTGATGCTGTACACCCTGGCTGGTGTGGGGTGGTGCCAGGTTGGCACCATCCCATACCAACACCATAAAGCATACAATGTCCAAACCATTCCTTTCACACTCACCACCATTGCGGTGGGTACCGTTATGTCTCACCATTCACTGCAACTCACTAAGCCACTTCCAAAGGTGCACACAAATCTGTCCAAGAATGCAAAATGTTGAAAATAAAGAACATTAACAGCAACTTTACATGAACATTGCATAAAATACCCACGTGCCTACATGTGTGTGCTGTTGGTTGGTATTATTGGACTAGGATGAGGGTGAGTGTGAGGGGGATGTGATAATGTAAATAGAGAGAGAGGGATGGGTGGAGGTGTAAGGTAAGTTGGTCTGAGTAAGGATGTGCAGGAGTAGGGTAGGGAAGGCTGAGTGATGGGGATGTGATGAGAGGCACAGCAGGATGAGGTTGAGTGTGGCCTTGTACTAACATTTCATGATCTAATGGAATAATTGAAAGGTTTGCGCCACTGCACCCAGGTCCTCCTGGCCACATCCCTGCTTGTGTCCTCCTGTGCAATGTGCAACCAGGCTCTGTTGGCGTCCTGGGGAGGTGGCTTCTGCCCATGGGAAGGGAAGAGGACCTCCCTGCGTGCTGTGACTCCCTCCATAAGCATCTGGAGGGAGTCATGGGAGAACCTGGGTGCAGCCCTGCACCTTTGTGCAGTGATTGTCAGTGTTTGCAGCACCTCAATGCTGTAGAACACTGACAGCGCAGATGTCAAAATAAAGTTGGCTATGGTCACTTTAAGGAAACCGGCTTATAACTAGTCATGAAATTGGCCCAGGAAATTCGCTGGGCGGGCTTAACAAGCCCAATCAAGGGAAAATCATTTTAGACAGTGGGATGGAGCCAGCAGTGGGGTCGGGACCCGCCACCGACATCGCCCGCCCCGGACTCGCTGAGGTAAGTAAATTCGCGGCCTTCGTTCTTTTGTGGTTACATTTTACAAATGTTCTTTTGCCAAAGATGGGAAGCGATAAAGCAGAATTACTGAAAGTTCAAGTAGTCCACAGTGAAAAGACAGAAGGAAATAACCTGCACGAAGATTCACACTGCTACCTACCAAATAATCCCAAAACAATCCAACGTGCACATCAATATGGAGGAATTCCCAACAGCCGACAGGAGATTTATGGAATCCCTGAATTTTTCAATCACAAGTAAGTAAATGGAATTGGAATATTTCTTGTATACACCAGAGTCCTATTGTGATTGATCTGGCAGTGACGGTACCTGCAAAAAATAAAATAAAACAGAAGAAATCATTTGTAATATTAAGATCCTTTCATTATTATTCCAATGGTGGGGGCCTGTGCCACTAAGAGCACATCTAGGGTGCTGCCCCCTTAAGAGGCTGTAAAATCAGTAGTACATTTGGTGGCTTTGGAGGGGAGGTGCAGATTCCCCAGCCGGCAACATTTTTAGTTGTTCCTTTGTAAGAGGAGTACATTGAAATAATTTGTAAAAAATATTTCAGTGCTTATCTTCAGGCATCCAGGCCTCGATCCTGACCAGGAGCCCAAGGTGGGGCCCACTTCTGCCCTTTGGCAGGCCTTTAGCGCAGCACCATCAATCCTATGCCGGGTCTCTCTGAAGCTCAGGGATGTGGGGACTCTCAAAATGAGGGGTTTCCATCCTCAGGCTCACACCCACCACCCCCCCACCCCTTCACCTTATGCTATTGCTCCTTAGTAGGCCAAGTGAGAACTCCCTCACAAGGCCAGGACTTAGTGCGTCCAGGTCCCAGCCTAAATTGTGTCCCTTCTCGCACACTCCCAGAAAGGCCCTAGACTTTTGACCCTAATAGCTTCTGATTGTATTGAAAAAGCTTGTGCTCCAGAAAGGTAATGTAAAGGTCAATGCATCAATATAGATGCATTTTATTGACTGTTGTAATGATATTTGCATTTTCAGATCACATTTCTCAGTCAGTGTGAAAACCCAATCTTCTCATGGACTTATATTTTACGTGGCGAGTAAAGAGGAAGACCAATTCATGGCACTTTTCATTGCCCGTGGTCACCTTATTTACTCATTCAGCAATGGTCACGAAAAATTGAAAATAAAAAGCTTAAAGAAATATAACGATGGTCTCTGGCACAATGTAAGTCAGACAGCAATATTCTAATAAGAATGCTTTCTAGTTCTTTTCTCTTTGAAAGAACATAATACAAGTGCATGCTAGTCTGTGTGTATATGATTGTGTGTGTGTGTGTGTGTGTGTGTGTGTGTGTGTGTGTGAGTGTGTATGCGTATGTCCATAACCTTTATTACACCTGCTATTTGTGTGTTGCAATCTGTTGTGATATACAACCAGAAAAAAGCTATTTAACCAAGAAAATGCACTGTATTACTGAGTCTGCAATCAGTACATCAGCATTCAGTGTATGCTTGCACTCTTGCATTTGTGGCATTTTCCCAGTGTACAAAGATGGATTGGATGCACAATAAACGATAAACCTATTTTTCCCTTTTTTTAATGTATTTTGTTCTAAAACTCTATTTCGCTCCCATTTCTGTCTCAATATATATAGAGAACTAACTGAGTCAGTGACGTAAGAAAACTACTAGGCACTTGGTCTAAGTATTAAGCAAGGCTTTAAGCAACTGTTTTTCAACATGGAGATCTAGTTGTGTCCTTCACTAGTTCCTGTTAAAGAATGTCCTGAGCAAGCTGGGCCCGTGCCCGAGTATTTATACTCTCCCTGGACAGCACCACCAGCAGGCCGCCCAGTATCATTTCATAAGTCATTTCCACATGAATGACAAGATTCATGTCATTCTTCCCACCTGAAAGATTGGAAGTCCGGCGGCTTCCTTCTACCGAATTAATTGGACTAAGAATAGACACAGTTGTTTGGATCTCCATTGGAGGCCGGAAGGCATGTCTCCTCGGACCGTGTTTTGGTCCTGGGTCGCTTGGTTCGTACCGGCAGGCTGGCAGAGTCTGTGTCACCTTGATTGACCTGAGGGGGACTGGGGAGATCGTGGCTTCGGGTGCGGGCCCCCACAGGCACAGAGCTGGCTTCACCCTGCTCAGTAGTCAGTGACTGACCGGCGTCCTGGCTTCGGGTGGCCATCCCGCGGGGAGCGCTCTGTTCCCTGGGTTGCAGTTGATTAAATTGACGTAAGAAAACTACTAGGCACTTGGTCTAAGTATTAAACAAGGCTTTAAGCAACTGTTTTTCAACATGGAGATCTAGTTGTGTCCTTCACTAGTTCCTGTTAAAGAATGTCCTGAGCAAGCTGGGCCCATGCCCGAGTATTTATACTCTCCCTGGACAGCACCACCAGCAGGCCGCCCAGTATCATTTCATAAGTCATTTCCACATGAATGACAAGATTCATGTCAGTCAGTACTTATTTTTTAATCAAAATGTGTGTGTGTGTCCCCACTCCAATAATGCCGGTTTCTTACTGGCCTTATTCAGCCCTGCATTAGTAGGACTTTAAAAAGGGGTAAGTTCCATAAAGAGGGGTAACATCATTAAAAAACAGAAAAAACATTATCTGGTCATTATCACATTGCTGTTTGTGGGAGTTTGCTGTGCACAAATTGTCTACCGTGTATCCCACATTACAACAGTTGCTACAATTCAAAAGTACTTCATTGGCTGTAAAGTACTTTGGGAAATCCTGAGGTTGTGAAAGGCGCTATATAAATGCAAGTCTTTTTTCTTTTTAAGTTCAGCAATGCGGTACTCAAAATATTGACCTAGCCCAATATAAACAAGCACATCTCTGTTCCTAACTGCAACAATAAATTGCTACTGGTAACTAAAGATTAGAAGTGAAAATACCACAGTGATTGCTCCTAAACTGATCATCCATGCCGATCATTGGGATGGAGTCCCTTAGATTCATTCAATTAGTATTTGCCCTGTTGAGTCCTGAGGAGAATTTATGCTTAGTTAATTTTCATGAAGTAATTTAAACAATTCATACAATAACTTTCAGTAATGTTGTGTGATGTTAATTGATTGTAGAGCATAATAGTTTTAGTCTCTAAAAAAAATGAGTTAACGAGTGTAAAATTGTAATCTCTTTTTAGAAAGAAAAATGTTTTTACAGGGCTAAAAATAAACTTACCTTGTTGAAGAGTATTTTTAATTTATAAATGAGTTATCAAATTTCATTTTTCTATTTTTTTAAACTCTTAAACTGGTAAAAGCAGGCGTGAGAATTTGACAGTTATTCAGCGGCAGAAGTTGTGCAAAAAGCGCAACTCTCCACCCGCAGAGGCCCATCTCCCGGGCAGATGGATGATCTGTCAATTCTTGACAGATTGCAAGTGCCGGGTTTCAGCGCATGCCTGAAACTGGCACTTGCGTGGCCCCTATGGGCGTGTACACACCTCGTACACACCCGTGGGGGTTGGAAAACCCAGCCCAATATCGATATTCAGAAAGCCCACCGGAAGGGCCACAAATTAGGCCAGACCCGGTTCTGCCAGGTCGTGGCATTCCCCAGGCATTTCCTGGATGGCCTGTTGGGCAACGTTGCATTGGCCAAACATGGCCATTGTCCAAGGAGGATGCAGAGCTGGAGGCAGAGCTTTGCTATGTCAAAGGTTCCTGCATTTCCAGCTTTCAGAGGGATCTGGTGTATAACGGTATGCTTGTCAAAGCGGGTAATTGGGTCCCACTGGGGGTCCAGGCCAAATAAAAAGAATATTTAATGTTTTTAATTTGACCCTCTGACAAAGGGAGCTGAATGGGGACAATTTGGCATTTTTTTCCAGAGGACCCCAGAACCCCCTACCAGCCAGCTACTTCCATCTCCGTATGCAGCATCTTCCCCATATATGCTCCTAGAGCTAGCCATTGGCACTCAAATGAAGGAACCTCCCCCAACCCTGCGAACTTTGGCAGAGTTAGTGGCGGAGATCACGGGTGGATGCATCTGGGCATTTACAGTGGGATGTACGCCCCTGTAGATTTTCAACCTCAATATATCACACACAAAAAAAATTGAACAAATAGAAGCAGATGTGAAACTTCAAAGTTCAAGTAATATTTTTAATACACTATGTTTAATTCAATAAAAATCTTGTGTTTTTTTTGTTTAGGTCATCTTTACACACGAAAATAATAAAGGTCGTTTAGCAATAGATGGTCTCCACATCCTGGAGAACAGTCTCAGCAGTCCTGTTTATCCATGGCATGTAAATGAACCATTTTATGTAGGTGGTGTGCCACTGGGAAAAGCTGCCAAAAACATTCAGGTAAGTTGCTCTAGCACTACACCGTAATACTATAGTGACAATGAATGAGTTGTGGCATTGGATGTATATATTTCAAATACATTTTGTCTTTGCTACACGCAGATCAGAAAGGAGTGCTTTTAAGGTCAAAATTTATTTAAATAATATGACAGACTGTCAAAAATTCAGTACTGTAAAAAGGGGAGTAATTTTCACTTTGGTTGCGGATGGAAAACTGGCAGTTGTGAGTCAGCTGTCTGATTTTATTTTTTTCCCTTCCAATTACTTCACCAGGCAGCCTTCAAAATTTTCAAAACTTCACCGATATTGTTGAGAATAATTTTCTGAAAGTTTTTTTTTTGGAAAGGAGGCGGTTCTTATAATTTGCATTTCCTCTTTAAGTCCTTTATTTTTGGTGTCTCCATGTCCCATGTTGCCTTCCTGTGGTTAAGAAAGCAGGTCAAGTGTCCAGGTTTCTCCGTCTTACAGTAGAAAGGGCAATCAGTGAGAAATGGGGTTTAATAACTGACTTCAAAGGGCCTGGAGAATCACTGTGATCTGAAGTAAATAATGTTTGGGGATCCGAGACTCATAGAGCAGGATTTTCATTGGGCCGTGGAGGCGGGATTGGAGGCGTGTGGGGGGTTAAAATCCCGAAATCGGGGGGCACGAACCCATCCCACCTCCATGCCAGTTTCAAAGGAGGCAGATACCCGACCTGTGCTGGGAGCCACCTCCCCGAGGCGGGAAGGGGATCAGTGCCAATTAACTGCCTGTTAACAGGTAGTTAACAGAGAGTTTTTAGCCTAATCCCTATTTTCATTGTTGAAATGTGGGATTCCTGACGGCTCCAAACCACGCCAAGTTAGCGAGGCGGGCCGTCGGGATGAAGGGCTTGGAGCGGTCGAGATGTCCGGTGTTCAGGTGAGTGATGGGTGCATGAGTGCAGAGGTAAGTGTGTTTGGTGTGTTTAAAGTGTTTAAATAAGTTTAACTTACATTTACATACCTTTACGGCCTTCCTTCCCTCAGGTCTCAGGAGTCCCTCATCTCATCGGCACAGAAAGCAGAATGGCCACGATCTGTCAAAAGTTCCAGCATTCAGCTTTCTGTTCCGGGGAGATCTCTAAATCATCCTGACAGGAAGGAATATACTTGGAGTACAGATTGTCAGTGTTTGACAGCTTCAAACAGCTGTGAAACGCTGATATTTCATCTGTCAAAAGGTCTTGACAGATGAAATATCAATCTGTGATGTCACCTGTTGCTGGGTGGCCCTTAATTGGCCTGCTGAGCCCCCTGGGCAGGCTCAACAAGGTCAATCAAGTCAAAATCGCGTGGGTTGGCTACAACTCGATGGAGGCGGGACTGCAACCCTGAAAGTTGTAGTCCCGCCTCCTACCCGACTCCTCAATGAAAATCCAGCCCATAGAATGTTAAAGTTCAGGAACAGACCAGTTGGCCCATCGGCTCTGTGGCAGTATTTTTCCTCCATATGGGGCAACTAATTTAATGCTACTCTACTGCTCTCTTTGTATACATTTTAATAATGTTCTTTTCAAGCAAATATTTATAAACTCTACTTCAACAGTTTAAAGCACAGAGTTCCACATCCTGACTACTCTCTTTAACAGTTGCTGCCAGATCACTGACTGCTGTTGAGTGGATGGGGAGGGAGGAAGGGGCAGTGGGAGCAAGGTGAGTGGAGAATTCTGGCACTAACACTGCCTGGGAACTGAAGGGTTGTCTAGCTGACTAGAAGAAGACATCTACAGTGTGATGTGCATCAAGATTATTCTTACTGGCCCTCCACCTGGCTGGGAATTGACAAATGTCAGTACTTGTGATCTTGCAAATTTGTATGAAATTAGCAAGAACCCCAGCAACTGGGACAATTTTCTTCTGGAGATATACTGGTTTTTGGGGTCCGCCACCACATCTGGGATTTTCTGTCGGTGTATCCCTGATATCCTAAGGGAGTGTAATTGATCAAAATAAATAATAACCAGGGCAACCGATTGCACTCCTGTTGTTTTCCCACCAGCGAGGAGCTCCACAATGCAAGCAAGAATTCTGCTGGAAGCCTGTTCTAATAATTAAATAAAGTTGACCCTGGAAAATCAGGAAGCATTAGCTGTCCATCGAGGGGGTGGCTAGAAGTCCCGCCCACCAACGTTATAGTGGGATTGAAGCCAGGGAGGAAGATCCTGCATAATATGCCTATATAATGAGAAAAGCTTCATCAAGAAACTCCTACACAATACTCCGCTAAGGCTGTACTAGAAGTGTTACAATATATTAGTTTTAATGTTTGATAACAGTATAAATAATTTCATAATGAATGAATGAATTTGTTTTTCCTCAGGTCAAATCGGTCCAAAGTTTTAATGGTTGTCTTCAGAACTTCCAGCTGAATGGACAGTGGCTTTCACCAGCTGCCCAGACATTTGGTGTTACACCTTGTTTTGAAGGTCCAACCGAATCTGGAACATACTTTTCCGCAGAAGGAGGATATGTGATTCTGGGTAAATAAAACAGACATATTGTACCATTCTTCAGCTTTACAGGGGTGTATAACAAGATTAACGTAGTTATTTCAAAGGAGACTGAAAGTGGTGTATTTTGGAGATTATAAAATGAATGCCGCTCACAGGGGGTGTCTTTAATCAGTAAGCCATAGGGGTAAAATACCCTTTATTTTTATTTCTAAAGAGTCCCAGTCATGACTGCTACATCCCAGAACAGATGGACACAAGGCTTACCTCATCTAGAAACTGATAAAAGACACATGAAACATAATATGTAATTGCTGTTACAGAACAAATGATATGTAATCTGTTATTGTGTAATAATCAGTTTTTTTTGTACTTGATTTTCAGATGATTCGTTCAATTTAGGATTACAATTTGAGCTTGTTTTTGAAGTTCGTGCTAGAAATCATTCAGGAATACTGTTACATGTTCACAGCTCCAACCGGAAATACCTGAATCTCTTCATGGAATATGGACAGGTAAGGGAGTGAAGAGCAAACACTGGGGCAAATTTTCCTCTTACTGCAGGTATTGGATCACCTAGGTGCAGAGCAGAGAAGAAAATTGGGCAGGGAGGGTTGCATGGCAGTATGGAGCCAACCTGATTTTCAGTCCATTAATTTAGAGATGTTTGTGTGTTTCTGGCAAGTTTCTGTTCTAAATTTTATTTCTGTGCAGGTTATATTAAAAGTCAGTAATGGAACTGCAGAGTTTGAAACGTCAGTCACTCCAAAGCAAAGTCTGTGTGATGGTCGATGGCATAGAATAGCAGGTAAAGGTCATTTTAATTACTCTACTAATATTCATTTACAAATATCCCACTGAACTCTTAACTCAAGAACCAAGTACCTTCAAGAAGCTAATATCAGACCTAGACAATAGAGGCAATGGGCAGAATTATTTTTGTTATTATTGGCAATGACTATATTTGAGTTCATTTATTTAATCACGCATTCTGCTTCCATTTTTTTAATTGATCTCGGTCATATGAGATCAACTCTATTCAACAACTATGCTGACATTGATACCTTCTTCTTATAACTTTTTTGTGATCATCAAGGTAAAGGGTGTTGATTCTGGGAAATGGGACACTTTCTGTTTCAGACACCCGAAGGGAAATTTTAACCTAAAAAAAGAGTGCGTTTGGTAGTTAAATTGTTACAAATCGGAATCCCAACCTGAACCCACCTTCAACCCGCCCACTTCCGGTTTTAACGGGGGTGGGCAGCTAACCCGCTACTAGGAGGCGGGAAGTCAATTTAAATATTTTAATGAGGCTGGAAGCCTCCTCTTTAACCACTATTTTGTTTTTAACTCTATCTGGTTGGGTTTTACACACTTCGTAAAACCCGGCAGTTACAGCAAGGTGAGGACTACAGCATCCAGGAGGTAAGTGCCTTTTTACCTACATCCTGGATCCAGGGTCCCTGCCTAGCCCACCATAAGGCTTCTAATTGGCTATCTTGTCCTAATGTGACACTTTCCAATTTCCTACTTTTCTCTGAGTGAAATTGCCAATTGGCGCCAAATTAAGGATAGTTTGTGCTGTGGGCCCATGCACACTGGGAACTGGGTTGAAGCTGCCAAAGCTAACCAGCAACCAGAGACTTGAATCAGTTCTAACCCAGGTCACAGAGTTGGAAAGCCAGTATTTAACCCACTCCGCCACCCAATCAACCTTCTTATACATTTAAAACTAATGACAATCCGTTGTACATTACAATTATTTTACATCTGACTCTCAAAACAGGCACACATTGATTATGTGTGAGCAATGTCAGATGACTAACATTAAATTTTCTATTAATAACTCTATTTTTCTACTCATTTAGTTATCAGAGATTCAAATGTTGTGCAGTTGGATGTGGATTCTGAGGTAAACCACGTTGTGGGGCCACTAACTTCACGCTCTTTCAACACCAAGGAGCCAGTTTTTGTTGGAGGAGTGCCAGGTAAACACCTTTTCTGTGCACAAATGAAGGCATTGGATTATTTCCCTTTCTGTTTGAGTGAAACTGTTGCATTGTTTCAGTTTGCAACTGACACCTTTAGTGATGCTGTATTTTTTTATCCAAGAGGGAAATATAAAACTAAGATATAGTGAATGACATTCAGATTTGTAATGATTATCTTTTATATAGCCTCCTTTCAGGAACAGGAAGTTCCTTTCCCTGCTTCATCTGAAAAAAAAATCAAGCAATACAATTTGTAGTGTCCGCGTATCAATAATACACGGACTGCAGGAGAACAATAATAACAGGTATTTACTGAACAGAGGGTAAGCTTAAAACTGAAAGTACAGAAGGCTGCTATGGCTTTATATACCGGTGTGGTCACTGCCGGTACTACAGTATAAAGTCAGTTCTCTCTTAAAGGTCCATACACAACAATTCCTCCCCTTTTAGATAAACAGTACATAACATTCATTTAACAATTAAATAATAAATAATTACAATTACAATTTTCTTTGTACTATATACATCAACTGAAATAATCATTTATAAGTTCAGTCTTTGAGGAGGCTTCCTGATCCTGACTGGATAGCGCCTTTCTCGAGTATCCTGTTCTTGCGGCGGAGTCGATTCTGGCTCATTGTCATTGGTTGGTTCGTCAGCTTCCAATACCACTGATTCTGAGGTAGACGCAATCGGTACTTCGGTTTCATTACCAGGTGCACATGCTCGTGGTATGGGTTTGGCTTGTTCCTGTGACTCTAGAATCTGGTCAGCATGGCGTCTCACGATGCTCTCTCCAACGTCCACTGTGTACATTAGTGGTCCCTGCTGTGTGCATATCGTTCCTGGCTGCCATTTTTCTGTTCGGTAATCGCGGACCAAGACTGGTTGCCCTATCTTGAAGCTCCTGGTTGGCTTCTCATTGATGTGCTGGAATTGCTTATCCTCAACATCTCGTCTTATGTTTGGTTTGAGCAAATCCAGGCGACATCTTAGCCTTCGGTTGAAGAACATTATGGCTGGAGCTTGGTTGGTGACTGCATGTGTCGCATTCCGGTAAGCAAACAAGAAATTATCCACCTTGTGTTGTAGTGGTATGTCATCGTTATACATCGCCTTTATTGCCTTTTTAAAGGTCTGAACAAACCTCTCAGCCAATCAATTTGTGGCTGGATGATATGGGGCATGTGATAAAAATGCTAACTTCCGGGAAGTTATGTCATCACTTCCTGTGAACTATGAACTATGAACTGTGTACATACCTCACTTCCTGTAAATGTCACTTCCTGTTGGACTGGTATAAATACTGGTCTGTTCAGTATTGTAAGAGGCTTCTACCAGAGGCATGGTAAAGACCTCTCTTGTATATAGTGTGTTTATAAGTTACTTAAAGCTTACTTTAAAGTTACTTGATGGTAAGTCTCCTTTTTCTTACATCAATTTAAGTAACTTAGTATTTACACTGACAAATACTAGACCTTCAGACAAACTCGGAAGTTAAGGATCCAGGGAACCACCCATCATGGAGAAAATCCTTAGACCTATTCGTCTGGACTTGGACCCGAATACACCAGCAGCTGGCAGGGTATGGAAGCATTGGTATCGTACTTTTGAGAATTTTCTGGATGAATGTAAAGTGGATGCTCCTGCTAAATTGAAGATACTTGTCAATTATGTGACCCCAAAAGTGTTCGAATATGTTGATGACTGGGATAATTACGAAGAGGTGATTCGGGCACTTAAGAAACTGTATGCGAAGACCCCAAATGAGGTCTATGCTAGACATCTACTGGCCACAGCCCGACAAGGGCCAGGGGAATCAATTGACGAATTCCTGCAAGAACTTCGCAGGCTCAGCGTAGATTGTAACTTTCAGGCAGCCTCAGCTGAGCTGTACCGCCAAGAAATGATTCGTGATGCTTTCATCTGCGGGATTGCCTCTCCATTTATACGCCAGCGTCTACTAGAAAGTAAAACACTTGAGCTACAAAAAGCTTTTGAACTAGCTTGTTCACTGGATTTGGCAAAGAGAAATGCAGACCTCTATCAGCTGCCCAGATCTCGATCTGCTGCTGTAGCTGCAACCAGACAATTCAAGCGGTCTCAGGTGAACCCTATCATGGGGGAATCTAATTCTGATAATTCTGATGAAGAAGAGGAGGACGACCCCACTTTAGCAGCCTCTTGGCAATCTAGGAAGGAATGCTTCTTTTGTGGAGATGCTTTTCACCCTAGGAAAACCTGCCCTGCTCGCAATGCAATCTGCAGTTATTGCGGGAAAAAAGGACACTTTGCTAAAGTTTGCCTATCAAGGGCCTCTACGAGGGCCAATCCAGCTAAGGCCTACCGAACTGCCCCAATTAGGGCCTATCAAGATGCTCCAGCTAGGACCTATCAAGCTTCCTCTCGAGCTCTCTCCCGAAGAAGCACACCGAGAGTTTTAGCCACTCTCTGTGCAACGACACCAATTACAGCTGCTTGCCCACAGAACCTGTCTCAGGCAGCCACAAAAATTTCAATTAAAGGGCATACCTTAGATGCCTTAATTGACTCAGGAAGTACTGATAGTTTCATTAAGGAACAGATTGTTGCGAAATTGAAACTACATGTCTTCCCATCGGACCAGGCAATTGCGATGGCCCAGTCATCACTTAATACCAGAATCTCCGGCTTTTGTGTTGTTGATATGACACTTCATGGTCGTATGTATCCCTCCACCCGACTTTCAGTGCTCAAAGACTTATGTAGTGATCTCCTCTTAGGGCTGGACTTCCAAAAACAGCATAAGAAACTCACCATTGAGTTTGGTGGATCCAAACCCGGACTTACTATTTCTAATATACCATCTAAATTACCATTTTGTGCATTATCAGCAGCTTCACTTGATGAACCCTCATTATTTGCCAGTATTCCGCCTCAATGCCAACCGATAATAACGAAATCGCGGCGCTTTAATCAGGGAGACCAATCTTTTATTGCGGCTGAAATCTCTCGACTTCTAGCAGAGGATATCATTGAACCATGTTCGTCGCCCTGGCGGGCTCAAGTCGTCATTGTCAAGAACCCTCTAAAACCTCACAAACAGCGACTATGCATCGATTATTCGCAAACCATCAATCAATATACCGACTTGGACGCCTACCCATTGCCACGCATTGATGATATGGTTAATAAACTGGCCGAATACAAAGTGTTCTCAACTTACGATTTAAAAAGTGCCTATCATCAGTTACCCTTGAAGGTCTCAGATAAGCAGTACACAGCCTTTGAGGCTAATGGACGGCTGTACCAATTTCGTCGCCTCCCATTCGGGGTTACTAATGGAGTGGCTGTCTTTCAACGGGCAATGGATGGCCTGGTTAAGCAGGAAAACCTAAGGGACACTTTTCCCTATCTTGATAACATTACCATTGCAGGTCACGATCAACAGGAACACGACTCCAACCTCCAAAAATTTCGGGATGCCCTCCATCGCCGTAATTTGACCCTGAATGAATCCAAATCTGTTGAGTCGCAACCGACCATCAACATCCTTGGCTACTGCGTAGGCAATGGTATCATTAAGCCAGACCCAGAAAGACTTCGCCCGCTCCAAGAGCTCCCGTCACCTAAGAATCCGGCTTCTTTACGTCGGGCTCTCGGTCTGTTTGCATACTACGCTAAATGGATTCCTCATTTTTCGGACAAAATCCAACCCTTGCTGCATGCTAGATCATTTCCACTGGGAACAGCGGCTGTTGCAGCCTTTAACCTTCTCAAAAAACAGTTGGAGAAAGCGGCTCTTCACTCCATCGATGAGAATCTCCCTTTCGTGGTTGAATGTGATGCCTCGGAGGTGGCGATCTCGGCTACTCTGAATCAGGAAGGTCGTCCTGTAGCATTTATGTCCAGGACCTTACAAGGTGCCGAGCTACATTATCCTCCGGTTGAGAAAGAAGCCACAGCCATCATAGAGGCAGTACGGAAGTGGAACCATTTTCTAGCTCGCCAGCACTTTACATTGATCACGGACCAACGATCAGTCGCCTTCATGCTCGATAATCGAAAACGAACCAAAATTAAGAATAATAAAATACAACTTTGGAGGATGGAACTGGCCTCTTTTGGTTATACCATTCTCTATCGGCCTGGCAAGGAGAATGTGGCCCCGGACACCCTCACACGGGCATTCTGCTCCACTATGTCATCCTCCACTCTCATGGATGTCCACAATGGTTTGTGTCATCCTGGCGTTACGCGCATGCTACATTTCGTACGATCACGGAATCTCCCTTTTTCCACTGGAGATGTAAAGAAAATATGCTCAGAATGCCGGCTTTGTGCGGAATTAAAACCTCAGTTCTTCCGCCCCTCAGATGGTATACTCATACATGCAACCCAACCGATGCAACGACTTAGCATCGATTTTAAGGGCCCAGTGCCCTCTTCAACTCGGAACACATATTTGCTCACCATGATCGATGAATATTCACGTTTTCCGTTTGCCTTCCCCTGCTCCAATATGCTGGCGTCCACAGTAATCTGCTGCCTTGAGCAGGTATTTTCTCTCTGTGGCATGCCGGCTTATATTCACTCAGATCGGGGTCCATCCTTTATGTCAAGGGAACTCAAGGACTACCTCTCAGAACGGGGAATTGCTACAAGCAAAACAACACCATACCATCCCATCGGAAATGGGCAGGTAGAGAGGTATAACGGTATCATCTGGAATTCCGTACGTCTCGCTTTAAGATCTCGGGGCCTACCAGACCAGCAATGGGAAACAGTGCTTCCGGATGCATTGCACTCTATACGGTCCCTGCTTTCTACAGCCACAAATACTACACCTCATGAGCGGTTCTTTGGATTCCAGCGTCGCTCATCTCATGGAACATCACTCCCGTCATGGCTAACTACTCCTGGACCTGTATTACTCCGAAGATACGTTCGGACGTCTAAAAATGACCCTCTTGTAGACGAGGTCGAACTAACCGATGCCAACCCCACCTATGCAAACATACGATATTCCGACGGCCGAGAATCTACCGTATCATTACGGGATCTGGCTCCCTGCCCACCAGGACCTAGTGGGACATCGGGTGATGGCATTTCACCAGGAAACTCTTGGGACCTATCGGGTACCCCTCTCCAGGATCCTGATCGGACACCAACTAGCTTGGTGCCGGTAGAACCCCGTGCTCAAGGTTGCGACCCTCCCAGTACCGCGCATGAAAGTACTGATCCGCCACAGACCAGCTCTGCACCTCCCTCTGAACAGAGGCAGTCCGACTTTGAACCTATTGGGGCTCGTACTCGAAGCCATGATCTCCCCGACCCTTCACAGGGCAGTCCAGGCCACACAGACTCTGACCAATGGCCAACCGCATGTAAGCGGACCAGCGACCCTCTACGACGGGAATCCAAACGGGTGCGACTCTTCCTTGTTCGGCGGCTGCGGACCAAAAGGTAGACCACAGCCTCCTAATCCTGCAGGAGGGAAGAATGTGATAAAAATGCTAACTTCCGGGAAGTTATGTCATCACTTCCTGTGAACTATGAACTATGAACTGTGTACATACCTCACTTCCTGTAAATGTCACTTCCTGTTGGACTGGTATAAATACTGGTCTGTTCAGTATTGTAAGAGGCTTCTACCAGAGGCATGGTAAAGACCTCTCTTGTATATAGTGTGTTTATAAGTTACTTAAAGCTTACTTTAAAGTTACTTGATGGTAAGTCTCCTTTTTCTTACATCAGGGCAGATGTGTAATGTTTCACCCCATTATTCCTCAGAAACCTCCGGAAATCCTCGGACACAAACTGTGGTCCATTGTCGGAGCAAATCTGTTCTGGCAAGCCATTCCTGGCGAAGATGGTCCGTAGGACTGCAATAGTTTTCTCCGTGGTGGTGGAGGACATTTTGATGACCTCTGGCCATTTCGAATGGGCATCCACGGCGATTAAAAACATTGAGTCCATAAATGGACCAGCAAAATCAATGTGTACCCATTGCCATGGAGATGAGGGCCACTCCCATGGGTGTAGCGGGGCCTGTGGTGGAGCGTTTTGGACCTTCTGGCATCCTGTGCATCTCTTGGTCATATCCTCGATTTCTTTATCAATTCCCGGCCACCACACAAACGCCCTGGCTAGGCTCTTCATTTTTACCCCTCCCAGATGACCCTCATGAAGCTCATTGAGCACTCTATCTCTCAACTTGGGTGGAATTACCACTCGGGATCCACACATCAAGGTCTCCCGGCACACTGACAGCTGTTCTCTCCTTGGCGAGAATGCTGGCAACAGTGAGTCGCCATGTGCTGGCCATCCCTTCACCGTCAAATCATAGACCCGAGAGAGTGTCGGGTCATTTTGGGTTTCCTTCTCTATACTTGAGTTTGTAACAGGTAGACATTCGACTATGGTCGAATGGAATATCTCAACAGGGTCCACTGCAGGTGCTTCCTCCACCGTAGGCAACGGTAGGCGCGACAGCCCATCAGCGTTTCCATGCTGTTTCGTACCCTTGTATTCTATGTCGTACTGATGTGCCCCTAGAAAAAGTGACCATCTTTGCAGCCATTGCGCCGTCATCACCGGAACACCCTTCTTTGGGTTAAAATGGATACCAGAGGCTGATGATCAGTCAGTAGGGTGAATTTCTGCCCGTGCAGATAGTGATTAAACTTCTTCACCCCCCACACCAGGCTGAGGGCCTCCCTGTCAATCTGGGCGTAGTTACGCTCGGCTGAGGTTAACGAGCGCGACGCAAAGGCTTTTGGCCTCTCTGAACCGTCAAGGAATTTGTGTGACAGCACCGCTCCAATGCCGTAGGGAGACGCATCACATGCCAACCGAATCGGTAGTGTTGGA
Source organism: Somniosus microcephalus (assembly GCF_052327205.1). Classification (NCBI taxonomy): domain Eukaryota; kingdom Metazoa; phylum Chordata; class Chondrichthyes; order Squaliformes; family Somniosidae; genus Somniosus; species Somniosus microcephalus. The sequence goes on along the minus strand of NC_140995.1, from coordinate 142,935,315 downwards.
TTGTAGTGGGCCAATACTTATTTTGAAGTGATTAGGCATTTACATTTCTGAAAGGCACACTTACACTCATCACTCCATTTCCATGTTACTCCTTTTAGAGTCCCAAGTCCTTGTTGGAACACCTCTTTTGCGTCAGTTAGAATTTTTGACAGTCGTCCAGGTGTGACGTCGTCATCCTTTTTGTCAGTCACAGTTAGCGCCTGAATGGAATGCCAATCCAATTGTATTTTTCGGATCCATTCACGTCCCAATAATGGTGGTCCTCCATCTTGTAGTATATATAGATACAGCTTCTGTGTTTCCTTGCCGTTGTATTTAACTGGCACCCTTATTTTTCCTCTGGGGTAGACTTTTTGCCCCGTGTATGTCTTCAATACAATGGACGTGTCCTTCAAGGGTATGTGTGAGTATAGCCGCTCATAGTCTCGTCGATTCATGACAGTTAGGGCTGATCCTGTGTCCAATTCCATCTTTACTTGGGACCCTGCTATCATGAGGGTGACCCAAATGGTTCGGTGATCCTCCTTTGCGATCACGTTGTGTAACTTTAGACAACTTAGTCTCCTGCTCCCGGAGTCATTATCACTCTCCCGACCTTCTGAACTACTGTCTGTCATTTTTTTTACTTTCTTGTACTTTTCCTTAGTAGTTCTTTTCGTGTTGGTTTTCTTTCCCGACCTGCAGACTCTTGCTATGTGTCCCATTTTCCCACATTGCCTGCATACTTTGTCCTTAAACCAGCAGTCCTTCTGATCATGGGTTGTTCTGCCGCAGCGATAGCACTTTTCTGCTCCATACGCCATTTTGTTAGCATTGTATTCTTGTGGTTTCTGTTGTATTTCAGCAGCTCCCCGTGCTGCTGCTTCATAGGCTACTGCCACGCTGAAAGCCTGTTCTAGCGTCAGGTCCTTTTCCGAAAGTAGTCGTTTCTGGGTTCCTTCACTCTGGAGCCCGCAGACAAACTTATCCCGTAAGGTGTCTGCCAGTCCTGCTCCGAACTGGCAGTGCTTCGATAACTTGCGTAGTTCCGTAAGATAGTCAGCATTGCTCTCATCTTTGTGCTGGTTTCTTTTATGGAACTTGAATCTTTCTGCTATCAGCAGCGGTGTAGGGTTTAGGTGTTCCTGTAAGATATTAACAATCTCTTCAAAACTTTTCTCCATTGGTTTAGCTGGGGTAATTAAACTCCGCAATAGGCCGTACGTTCTCGCGCCCATCAAATTTAATAATACTGACGCCTTCTTTCCATCGACCACCTCATTTGCCTTGCATTACACTTCAATTCTTTCCACATGCGTGGTGCAGTCTTCTACCTCGTTGTCGAAAGCAGTGATACTGCCACTCTTCGGCATCTTGGGTGGTTTAAAATGGCGCCTCCCGCGCTTTTTCTTCTTCCCCAATGGATTAAAATGGCACCTCCCGCGCTTTTCCTTCTTCCCCAATGGAATAAAATGGCACCTCCCGCGCTTTTCCTTCTTCCTCTTGCTGCCACGCTGCTCCTAGCGTTCTACAGGGTAATGGCGGCGACCCGCGGCTTCGGCGCGTCTCACTTTTCCTTCGCCTCGTTTTATTTTCTCTACGCAGCCCGGTTCTTGAGCACCGACGGCGCCCTGTGCGCTCCACCCTCTCTCTCTTTTCCTCCCGACGACACTGCACGGCCCTTTTGCAGAGCCGCTCGATCGAGCTCTAGCCCGCCGCAGTCCGGAAGGGTCAGCGCACTACCTGCTACCAGCACGATTTGCTGGAACACCTTGACTGGGGAGCCAAGCCCAGCTCTCCACAGCCTCCCCTGCAATTCTCCGAACTCCGATGGATCACTGGGCGATTGCCCGTGGTCGACGCCCATTGCTCTGACTTCGACCTCCAAGAAGCTTCTTTTCAGGGAAAGATCCCCGTGAGGTGATGCAGTACTGCAGGTGAGTTCGAACCTGCTCGTCGCCAGTGTAGTGTCCGCGTATCAATAATACACGGACTGCAGGAGAACAATAATAACAGGTATTTACTGAACAGAGGGTAAGCTTAAAACTGAAAGTACAGAAGCCTGCTATGGCTTTATATACCGGTGTGGTCACTGCCGGTACTACAGTATAAAGTCAGTTCTCTCTTAAAGGTACATACACAACACAATTAACATCTCTGTAACTTAATCCCTGTTCTCAATCTAGTTCACTTTCAAAGATGTTAATATGGAACGGATCCCCAGGGGATTATAGGGACCGATTTTTCCTGACCTTTTCCCCCATTCCCAAGGAGCAAAGATCAGAAAAAAGTGGGCAGGTGCTGATGATGCCTCTTTAGATTATCTTGGGATTTGTAGGGCTTCCCTGAGGAGGCAGAGCTGGTCCTTCACCTGCAGTAGGTGCAAACACTTCACTGTGATTTAAATGAGGTGAGAGGGTACATTCCCAGCCTCCAGGCTCTTTATCCTAGAGTTGCGGCCATGAAACATTCAGATGCAGTGAGGCCCAAAAATCTGCTGTTGGCTTTACACTGGTAATATCCATCAGACTCCTGATCTGAGGGGGCTTTGCAGCAAGTTGAGGAGGAATCAACAAGGTAAGTTTTATATTTGTGTTGATTTACGAAGCAGATCTTCAGGCCCTGTGGTCTTCTGGCTGTGCTGTCCAGAAGTGTGCAGCTGCATTCAAATTTCCTCCCCCTTTTGCCATTGCTTGGCCTTGCCAGGGGTGCTCGCAGCCAGGATAGGAAATACCGGTGCTTCTGGGCCTGGACAGGTACACTTCAGATGTGCTTCTGCTGTCTAGTGCGCAGGCAGAGAGGCGAGGCGGGAAAAGTGATCCCTAATTGATTCAAAGTATTTGGTACCTTTTAAAAGGATGAGTGTGAATGCAACTTGGATTCATTAAAATTCTGGTTTAAGAGGAAGATCTTCCATTAACCTAAGCCATTATAAATTTTGTTCCTGTGTATGGAGAAGTAAATCACAAATAGCTGCGAGAGAAATGTTGACTAAGTGCAAAAACTCTAATATTGGACGCAAGTCCCAATTGCAGTGGAGCAGATTTTTTTTAAAGTTGCAATTTTGCTTTTGTCAAGCTCGGTAAATTTACATTGTCCTACTCAATGTTTACAAAACCCAGACGTGCTAAATCAAGCTAGTTCGATTGAGTTGGGGGCAAAGGGAGGAAGGCAGTCGAGCTGTACTGAATTGAACTCTGTACCTGTCCTATGACTGTATAATCACACAAATTGCCGAATGCAGTTCTTTTTCTGCAATTCAGTAAGAACATAGGAATAGAAGTAGGCCATTCAGCCCCTCGAGCCCGTTCCGCCATTCAATTAGATCATGGCTGATCTGTATCTTAACTCTACCCACCTTGATTCCATGGCCTAGAAATTGGGTATAGCCCCGCCAGCTCGTTTGCGCCGTAAATTTTGCGCCCGCCGCGGAGCCAGTTGTGCCCGCCCCATATTCACTTTCAGCGCCCCAAAGCGGAACCGGGCGCTGTTCCAGGGTTTGGCCGCCCCGCTTGGGGCGCTGAAAGTGAATTTCAGCGCTGCCGGTCCCGCTGCGCCACCCGATGCGGTGCGGCAGGCTGCTGTACTGCAGGCCTCCCCCTTCTCTTAAGGGGGAGGTGCCTGCAACGGCTGGAGCCCCGATTGCAAGTGCCGGCAAAAGAGCCCGGCACAACGGAGAAGTGCCGGGCTCCACGGAAACCAGCCGGCAATGCCGCGGGGGGGGGGGGGGGTGGAGGAGGCTGGGGAAGGAGGTGCGGGCAGGCGGCCGCCGAAAAAGCGGCCGGCCGCACCTCCACCTTAAAGGCTGCTGTAAGGACCCGGTCTCCCGATGTTGTTAGCGGCCGCCACGGATGAGGCGGCCGCTACTGAAGATGGGGATCGGCGTGGTTTCGGGCGGTACCGGGGCACTGCGCACACCGATGTCATCGGTGCCGGCGCAGCGCTACCGGCTAACGCCGATGTTAGGGCCCACCTAATTTCGGGCGCGACGCTACTTCCGGCGCAACCCACTCTTTCGCCCCTAATTGGGCGCAAACGCAAGTGAATTTCTAGGCCCATAACTCTTAATACCCCTTTCTAACAAAGTAATTAAAGGCAATATTAAATCATGGAAAACTTGAGCTTTTCCACTTGAAAGGAGGTGATTGAGATATGTACTCATAGAGGTATATGAGATAGCAAATGGTATAGAAAAGGTAAATACATAACTACTACAAATTAAACTCTGACAATAGAGTGGGGGTGAAGCATGAGTTCAAACTGACAAAAAAAAACTATATTAGGACTGTTGTTAAGTTTTTTTTATGCAAAGAATAACCAACACATGAAATAGACCTCCAGGTAGAGTATTGGAGGCAAATACCTGGCACTCATTAAAGAAACAACTGAATGCTGTAGTGGGGGCTAGATTCTTTCTGAATGAGCGAGCTGGGATGGGCCAAATAGCCATCCTCATCAGTACTTACGTTGTGATCTTGTGAAAAGATTCTTGAGAAGGACTTTTTATTTATTTGTTCACGGGATGTAGGCAAGGTCAGGAGGAATGCATTTATTGCCCATCCCTAGTTTCCCTGAGAAGATGGTGATGGGCCACTTTCCACTGCTGCAGTCCTTGTGGTGATGGTAGGGGGAGCTAGGGGAATTTGAATTGGCATTTTTGTCACAGTGTTTCAGTCAGTTTGAAAACTATCTTGTAATTATTAACTAGCACTAGAACAACTTGAAGAATAATTTTCTGTTTTGTTTTCTTAGAGTCACTACTCAGCCCAAGACTGAGCATGCGCCAATCATTCACTGGTTGCATGAAAAACTTCAACATCAATGAAACTCCTGTCGTTTTCACCAAAGCTGCGCTGGTCAGTGGAGGAGTCAGCATCAACTCATGCCCAGCAGTCTAGTGCTTGCAAACACGGCTTCTGCAATTCATACTTCACAACCTGAAGTAAAGATGAGGCAATATCACATTTTCACACTGGGAGGAGGGGGGTTGCGGGGAGTGCAGTAATTTATCTCAATTGATTAATTTGTGGGCCATTAATTGGTTTAGTCACTTCCTTCATCCCATTGTTTTTCAGTATGTCCATGTATTGTACTTATTTTGCATCATGTTTTCTTCCAACAAGTTAATTATAATTAGAATCAAGAAAGTCATATTTTCTGTTTGTCTCTTCAGGTTTGAAAGTGCTAAGAATGCAAATCTGGGTCATCAAAGGGTCAAAATGCTAGTTCCAGATACTGAACATGGGATTTCAAAGTTGATGATTTGCTAACCACTCGATTTTTAAGTTAATGCCAGTGATGATGATGATGATACAATTTTGCTATATGCACATGTAAGAGCAGCAGTGGCTCAAATTAATCAGGTCTGTCACTGATCAGAGGGGATCAGTTAGATTAACATTAATGCCTACATTTCTCTTTGGGAAAATAAAATTAAAAACACTTCTCTTTGGCTCGACAATACCTCACACTCTGCCATCGGAGTAACATGGTGCTGCTCCGTTTTCCCAGCCAACAGGGGGCCTCTGTTGCATGATTTACAGGCGAGGACCACTCGCTCTGGCTATCTAAATGACCCGAGCTGGTGATTTGCAGTGTCTACATCCTTGGCCACAAGTAGCACGAATCCCACCCCATCCCACTTCCAGCGGTGGACCTCAGACTTTTGGGCCTAATTAAATTAGAATCACACCATAAGGGATTAAAATATTTTTTTCAGAATGTATTTCCTGCAGAGCCATACAAAATGACAAGATTTCTGGATGGAAATCTGATTTAAGGACCTTCCAAATGTGATGTTATATATGCGCAATGTAAATTTCAGTTCATCTATTGAATTTATATCTTGTACCCGAATTATGGGCAAATTTCCCAGTGCTTATCCAGTCTGAAGACCTCAGAAGTCATCCATAATCAAAGACACATTAGGAATTATAGCATTTAAACCTAATGAGTAGATGTTCACATGACATCCGAATTGCAAATACCTCTTCATGTCTTGTCCTTTTGCAATTCCGTTTGTACCTAAAACAAAGCCCCTTTCTCTAGGGCCCAGATGGAAATGGGACTAAGTATCTTTGAGAATTGGCACAGGTGTAGAGGGCTGAATAAAATTTGAGTTTCCTATAAAGTTCTGTGATTCTACAAAATAGAGTTTTGAAGTAACTAGAATGAAAATGTAAACTCTTTCCTCACCAAATTCAAAAATGAATGTTGACAATGAGTTGTTTTACAGGAGCAGGCCAGATTGATTGATCTGGAAATTAGGATACAGCGGCTTGTTCTAGTTGCAAATTGAATTGTAAACAGTCACAGAATTAACAGGTATTTGGAACCTAAATGCTATGTGAACATCTGCCCATTAGTATTCTATGCAATAATTGTATAAAATAAAGACAAAGAAAATCTTTATTTTGTCACAGTTGGCATTCACTTGTGATTTTTGATATTAGGATTGGAGGAGTGTCGAGCATAATTTACCCACTGTCTTCATTACTTCATTTCTGCCACCAGTTAATGGGTGCTGCAGGGACCTCCAGTGGGAGAGATGTAGTATGGCACTGTCACAATTTTATCATTTTCCAGTGGTGTATTTGAGATTAAAATGCACTTTTATCAGTTATGGGCTTTCAAAAACATAGATTTGAAATTGGGAAAATGTTGATATTCAAGCTTCCAAAATTATATTAACCTCACTATTTCCGTTTACATCTAATTTTTCCACCATACCTGTCCCTGCTGGAAATGCACATACACTGAGCATAGTCACCCATGTAACTAGGGTAGAATTTTTGCCGATTCTCCTGATTTCCCACTGTAGCTTCAGCGGAAATCCCATGGAAACAGCATTCATGTCTGTTTATGCCATTTCTCCAGTTTCCACCGAAGTTACAGCTGGAGATCAGAAGAATCCCCGCGGAAATTTCAGGTGTCTGTCCTTTACTATACTGACAGCAGTGATGACAGACAGCTGTGATGAGAGGCAGTCAACACTTGCACATCTTTCTCGCTGATTAAATAAGATAGATTGCACAGTCTGACCATGTTTTAATGAAATGTTTGATATAGTCTCCTATACAAAATGAATTGTCACAGGCTTCTTTTAGTATAGCAATATCTTTATTTGAATAAAAATATCAATACTTACATCTAGTATACTGTACAATTCAACATAGGGAATTTATTTTAAAAGACAGCTGCAAATCCATTGGTTGGCTCTTCAATAGCTGTACTAATGACAAGTGCTAATGGTTGTGTGCTGTGGATATTTGCCTAATTCTGGATGTGCCGCATAATATTATAAACTCATGGATGATATCCATTCAGTATATAACCATATATAGTGATGGATATGGGATTAAGTATTGTATTGGTCAAATCATCAAACCACAGCAGTTCATCACCTTAGTTACTGATTGATTTTGTGCTTTTAGGGTACAATGAAAAAAACAAATACTAAAACAAGGAATTAATAAATCTAACAAACAATAGCTTTCACACTCCCAGCTCATCAATTTGTCTCAACATTGGCACTGTTAATATTGTAGTCCAGTAGCTTAAGTAGTAGTACACTAGGTTCAAGTGTAGGCAGTCTGAATTCAAAACACAACTTTGTTGTGAGAATGTCTTTACGTTCAGTGCATGAGTTTTGCCTTTTCCACTGCCATGTAATTAAAGGGAGCCTGTCAATAACAAACAGGTTCATTGGGAAGGTAACTGTCAGAATGAGACATACCAGAGACTAATCCTGCTACTATGGGAAGTCTGATATACAGATCCTATCTGAAGAAGGGAATGTGATGCTGAGAACTGCCATAGAGACCCAAATGTGAGGAGAATGAACATCTATATACTTCAAGACCTGGTGATGACACCAATCTCAGAATACAGCAACAGGATTCTCTAGAATAAACAATCAATCATACCTCACTGTTGTAGAGGCATCCCATCTACTGAGCATTACTTCCCCTCCCTCCATGATCTTGTGTGTGTAAATGTTAAGACTTACACATCAATATCCAGCCAGCTTTCCTCTGTGCTTCATGAAAATTGTTTTTGGGCACTTGGTAAATATACATACATACATACATCTACAGTTAAGCTTTGAAATGTTGTCTCAATGTAGTTATTTACAACATTTGATCTAATAAATTGCAGAACTTGATTTGCAAGTATCTTATTGTGAACCTTTGATTTGTAAAAACTGTGCAACAAACTTCTGTTATTCAAATAGAATTTCAATTATGTCTGAATTAGTAATACATCTATCTACACATAATGACTATTTCTCTGGTAAAGTGTGATGATTTTGAGACTTGTTTATGTGTAAGATCTATTGGATGTTAATCTGACAGGGTTTTCAAAGATAAAGTAAATATATTTTAGAAGACAGCATGTAATCTGTCCAATACTGGAGAGCTGAAAATCTTGCACAAGATGTGCTGGATGTTGGGCACTAAAGGATAAAATTCCACTCCCATGTGCCAGTGGCACAGGTGCCCACTGGGTGCACAGGGAGTGGAAATCATTGCACTTGCCCTGGGTTTTCTGATGAGCACACACTGTGTCACAGGAACATTGCATTACACCATGGTACAAGCCTCATTGCTACAACAACTGTGATTTATATAGTGCCTTTAACATAGTAAAACATCCCAAGGCACTTCACAGGAGCGTTATCAAACAAAATTTGACCCCGAGCCACAGAAGGAGATATTAGGGCAGATGGTCAAAGAGTTAGGTTTTAAGGAGAGTCTTAAAGGAGGAAAGGAGAGGCAGAGAGATTTAGGGAGGGAATTCCAGAGCTTAGGACTTTGACAGCTGAACGCACGGCCACCAATGGGAGAGCGATTAAAATCAGGGATACGCAAGAGACCAGAATTGGAGAAGTGCTCTTGGAGGTTTGTAGGGCTGGAGGAGTTTACAGAGATAGGAAGGGGTGAAGCCAGGGAGGGATTTGAAAACGAGGTTTAGGGTAAGGATTAGGGAATATTGAAATCGAGCGTTGCTCAACCGGGAGTCAATGTAGGTCAGCGAGCGCAAGGGTGATGGTTTAACGGAATTTGGTGCGAGTTAGGATACGGGCAGCAGAGTTTTGGATGAGCTCAGGTTATGGAGGGTGGAAGATGGGAGGTCGGCCAGGAGTACGTTGGAATAGTCGGGTCTAGAAGTAACAAATGCATGGATGAGGGTTTCAGCAGCAGATGAGCTGAGGCAGCGGCGGAGTCGGGTGATGTTACAGAGGTGGAAGTAATCAGTCTGAGTGATAGTGCAGATGTGATCGGAAGCTCATCAAGGGGTCAAATACAGCACTAAGGTTGCAAACAGTCTGGTTCAGCCTCAGGCAGTTGCCAGCATTTAATTGGGGTGGGAGGGGTACGGCGGTTGTAGGTGTGTCTTTGCTGGTCCGGGAATTTTGATACATTGCAGCCTTGGCGCCAGGCCAGTGCAGTGTTCCAATAATAGTCGGAGCCAAGCACACTCCTATTAGGTGCATAAGAACTAAAAGTAATATTAAAACAGTCCTGACTGAACGATCTATGAAATTAGTCATTTTTTGGTTGCTGTTTTGGTTTCTTAGCACTGCACCATTGCTTGTTCCTTTGCATTTGATGTTTATATGTTCCCCTTTTGTTTAGTTTCAGCTTTACTGCTGGACCCCACCATCTGATATAGGCTGTCTTGCCGACCCTCTGGACATTAGTGGCTCCTGCCTCACATCTCAGCACAAAGCTCGGCTGAAAATGTCCAATTTCAAACATTGCTGCCAAAAGGAAGTGCAGGTGTTACTTTAAATGGTACATCAGAATATTTCTGCTTCCGCTCAGCAAATCCCAACCATTGCACTCTGTGAGTGATGCAAATCACGCTGGTAGCACATCAGCTGCATTTAAATAAGGGGACAGTAGAATACCCAGGGAAAAATACGCAAGCACTACCGTTTTGTCAGGAGCAGAATTTCAGCCCCTAGGTGGTTGATTTCAACCCTTGTAGAACTGTATTAACGTGCAAAAAGGATATAATTTTTACAGCTGGGCTACGATGGGAAATATGAAACTCAAAACTGCGAAAAGAATTCAGAGTTCACAATGTCCATTATGGTAAACACCTCTTACTTAGGTAGTGCATACTAGGTTTTAAACAGGAGGGCTAATTCCTCAAATCGGCGTGATCAGCGTGGAGCAGCACTCACAGGGAACTTCAGTCAGGAAATCATAACCCACAGCCCCCAACAGTCTCTCTCTTAATTTGAATGGACAAAAAATATCAGGGACTACGGGCCTGCAATATCCCAACTGGCAGTTCCTGCGAGCGGTGCTCCGCAATGGGAGCCTCCAATCAAGGAATCAACACAAGTTTCAATCACAGCAATTCAACATGTAGCCTTTTTGCCAAATAATTCAGTATTTTTAAAAAGAATGCAGCAGCATCGATATTAATATAATTGGCAGAAAATTCAATGGCAAAATAAATACTTGAGATCACACCTGCTCCAGGCCATCAATTAAAAAATATTAGTAATTTTTTCTGATGATGCATTTCTACACAATCATTTTTCTCCAAATGATGTAGTTCAATAGAGGTACCACTAATGTACTCTGCTAACCATCTAATGCATTCTGCTAACAGAACAAATTAATAAAAGAAAATGAGAGAACACTGGTTCGTAGATTAGGATGTAAAATTCAATTGTGCTAAGAGCATCATAGTGTACCAAAGTACTGCACAATGGTATGATTATAGGAGCAAGATTTGGGATTTTGATTTCATTTTCCTACATGGTGGGCTTGATTCCAGTTGGATTAACATAAGTTCCACAAGGAGTCATTAAGCAAATAAACTGTTTGTCTGGGCACACGCATAAACATCCTAGAGATTAGGTACTGAGCAGGATAGGCGCACCAACGTCCGTGTTCTCGCTCAGGCCAACATCCCCAGCATCGAAACGTTGACCACGCTCGATCAGCTCTGATGGACGGGTCACATTGTCCACATGTCCGATACGAGACTACCAACACAAGCGCACTACTCGGAACTCCGATATGGCAAGGGAGCCCCAGGTGGGCAGAGGACACTCTCAAAGCCTCCTTGAAAAAGTGCAACATCCCCAATGACACCTGGGAATCCCTGGCCCAAGCCCGCACAAAGTGGAGGAGAAGCATCCGGGAAGGCACTGAACAGCTCGAGTCTTCGCCGGGAGCAATCGGAAGCCAAGTGCAAGCAGCGCACATCAACCCAAGCACCCAACCCACCCACCCCATCAACCACCGTCTGCCCCACCTGTGACAGAGACTGTAGGTCCCGCATTGGACTCACCAGTCACCTGAGAACTCATTTTTAATGTGGAAGTAAGTCATCCTCGGTTCCAAGGGACTGCCTAAGAAGAAGATAGAGCAACATTGAAAGCAAGTCATCTGCTCTCATCACAATCTTGACACAAAGCACACAAAATTCCTATCGAGGGAGAGTGGGTGGTTCTTTTGCCCACCTCCCATCATAAGGGCGTGTCTGATGGATTTACCAGGCTACCTGCCAATTACACCACTGGTACCTGCAACAAATCTCTTGGCAGCTGATAGTTGGCAAGAGTTCCATTGAAGGCCTTACTAAGGCCCCCAAAATTTTTGCAAACAAACTTAATTAATTGATCCCAGAGGGAATTAATGAACCCATCCCTGCAATTTGGGATGGGGGTCTGTGTCCATGACCATAGGTGGCCAAGTTAGCCCTCCACCATACCTCCATTGTCAGAGCAGGGCTCCCAGAATTTTGGGGTCACAATGTGTAATTTAGAGTCTATCAGTGCCCTGAGCTTGAAAATGTCACTGAATCATCTAATAATTGCAGAAATAATAGGAATCTGAAGTTAATTTGTCATCAGACGTTTTACTGACACAAATAGACTAGCAACCTCAAATGAGAATCACCAGTTATGAAACACCTTTTCAGAACGCAACAAAGAAATGAAGAGCCTCGACGTCTGGCACCAACTTCAAGATTTCATCTGCTGAGACTGAATCACAGGTGCTGGTGCGATGAACTATTAGGAAGCCTGTCCACATTGTAAGTTTGAAGGTCTTCCCATGGTTACATAGACATCAATAGGCACATTAGTAATTGTCAGGCAGTGACTTCCATTGCATCTTCTAAGTTGCCTGTATAATACAATCATTGTAGTTAATACACACTTCTATTGTCATAAAACATAAAATGGTGCAAAACTTGTCCCAACAGTTAACCTTATAATGAAATTTCACATATCACTAGGGGGAACCAAAATGGTAATGCCAGGATTATTTTCCCCTTGCTCCATCCATTTTACAGATTATCATCATCACCAGCACTTAAAATTGGTTACAAAAATTATGACTTAACATTGATATATTTCAGGGTTTTGAGTTTTTCAAATTGCTTTGTTTACTATAGGAAAGACTTTTTGAAAAAAGTTCCAAAGATTTCACATTTTATACTAACATAAAAGGAAAGAAGGATACAGTTAAGGACAGGATAAGGTTATTAATTAAATCTGATAGTTAAGCTACTTAATCTAAATATGGGTAAGAAATAAGTAAACTTGAGTGGATATTTGTAATACCAAAGGAAAAAAAATAATGGACCTCCAAAGAAAACAAAGGAATTGATAGAAGCACTGAAGAAAACACTTATCAAGGGTTTTTGTTTTGGTCAGCGTGTGTCTAGTATGTGTGGAAACCGATCACCATGTTTAAGTGGCTCCAAATCAAGCTACAGGAAACTCTTTGGTATCCGGCACCGACGGGACCGGGAAGGTGCCAGTTGATTAAAAATTCCAGATGATGGAGAGGGTTATCTACCAAGACTATTTTTAACAAACAAAAATTTAAAAAATCAAGAAATGTGCAGTATACAGTAATTGGGTACTCACCTACAGAATGTTGTGTTAAAGGGATGGTGGAAGATGTTTGATTAAGTACAGTATTGCCAGTTGAGGGTAATCCATAACTCTTTAATGACTTCCGACAGCGCCGAGAAGCCGAGTAGTGGCAGTTTAGAGAACTACCCCCACTGACTAACTCGGCCACCGCGGGAGACTCGGACTCGGCAACATTTCCGGTTATTGAGGTGTTGTTTTCAGAGTGAGAATTTTGCCGGTTAATAGAGAATTCCGGATATTTAGGTGCCGTTTAAACGAGAGTTTCCTGTACCGAGAAATCTACAACCACCTGTAGGGTTTCTATTTACCCAATATGAAGTGAACATTCTCTCTTCCCATAGGAATACATCCAACATTACCAACTCCAAAGAGCTTAGGTGCATGTTGGCAGAGGCCAGACTTAGGGACCCCAAAGTGTGAGCAGAGCTACTGCAGTTTATGCAGCTAAAACCATACAATTACTATAGCTGCTTCCTGCTGCTTGTCTAGCTGGGACCACCAATCAACTGGGATATTAGCTTACAGGGTTATCTGGAGGTGACAGAGAAAAATCCACACTCCTACTGACAGGTCTACCACTCAAGATTCCATTCGAGAGTCAGGCTGTCTGATCAGTTGTTAACAGTGCCCTGGAATACTGCAGACCTGACTGGTTTAGGGATCTAATTACTGAGTCTACCCATAAAGGGTTGACTTGGTTTCAAGCTCCCATTGCCAGATGCATAATTTTGATGCTTCACCCCAAAGAGACTCCACACAGAACTTCATGGAAAGAGAGGGAATGCTAATTATGATTCATTTTAATTACATGGAAATTAAGTGGAAAAAAGGTGAAGATCTTTCAAAAAATGGAGTACATTTATAATGCCAGTTTAAGACTGCCTGTTGACACAGCAGGTTGAAACAGAGGTATCCAATGAAGTATGGCTTCTTCCCCCATTTCTACCAGTGCATCCAAGATGGAGGAATATTTGGACACCAGTGGCAGTAGAATGATAGCAGTCATAATGTTGGACTTAATCCGTAGGATCAGCTGGAACAATAGATAAATAAACATATTTACTAGATTTTTGTGAGCTCTGGTTTCAGAGAGAAAGGAAGATACATTAGGAAACTAAAATGGGGGATGAGAGAAGTCTGTGTAAAAATTGAATAGTTTTACAGATGGTGCAATCTAGATGTAAAATCAACTTCCAGACCTAAATGGTGAAAGGCATATTCCATGATTTTTTTTACTTATATGAAGGGCAGATATCAATAAGTTCAACTTATAGGAAAGGACTTGCATTTAAAGAGTGTCTTTCACAACCTCAGGATGTTGCATAGTGCTTTCCAACTAATTAAGTTGTTTTGAAGTGTTGTCACTGTTGTAATATAGGGAATCACAGCAGCCAATTTGCACGCAGCAAGGTCCCACAAACAGCAATGAAATACATGACCAGATAATCTATCTTAGTGATGTTGGTTGAGGGATAAATATTGGCCAGGACACCGGGTGAACCCACCTACTCTTCTTCGAATAATGCCATGGGATATTTTATGTCCACCTGAGAGGGAAGACAGGGCCTCAGTTTAACGTCTCATCCGAAAGATGAAATAATGAAATAAATTGTCACCTCGCACAGCGAGCATGGACGTAGCTGAAATTGAAAGGATGTAATGGGATAAAGACTTGGTGCCAAAGCATGAGGGAAAAGAAAGTTGTGTGGAATCTAAGCACAGACCTATATGATGGGCGAAGCTGAATAGCATATCCTTGTTTTTAAACTTACGTCTTCATGAAGTTTAACGTTCTTCTGTTTCTATCTGGCTTTCTATTGATTAAAAAAATGTTCAAACAGTAAATGCTGATGAAATGACTGCTGATACTGGCTTAGAGGAAAGATTAAGCTGAACACCAGGAAAAATATTGAAAAACCCTGGAGTGACTGTATATCTATTGATATTAATTCAGCTCTTTCATTATGTCAACTCCTACAAGCAAATGTCCCAGATCGTACAATCAGTACCACCTATTATTAAATTTGTGTGTAGTGGGTTGGCGGGGGGAAGAGATAGGGTTGTACACATTATCTGTTCAGGCACAGGATTTTTTTTCTACCTTTTGCACTCAATAGTAGCATCATGCACTCTCAAGTTAGGTAAGTCACAAACCAAGGGCAAAGTAAAAACTCTGTCCCAACTATATGGCCCAGATTTTGCTGGGGTGGGGCATTTTGGCATGCCCTGTTAAACATGCATGAACAAGACTAGGTTTTAAAAAAACTTTGCCCACAAAGTTGCTGGAAGTGTGAGCTGATAACAGCGTAGCGAGGGCAGCAGGGCATCTGGGACCTTGGTGTTCAATGGGTCAAGCAGTGTATCTCCTTAACCAATGAGATTAAAGGATTGAGAAATAATCAGAGGAATGATTGAGAAGGAGGGTGAATCAGAGTGGGTGAATTCGATGTCAAATCAGATACAGAAAGAGAAATAACGAGATGGGAAGAAAGATTGTATTGAGAGAATGAGAGACAGAAAGGAAAAGAAAAAAAATTTAATTTAAAATTTGACATTTTTAAAATCTAAAACAATTTGCTACCTGAAGGAATGAGACTCCACATCATAATTGTTCACTTTCTGGTCAAGAGAGGTTGATTGGTAGTTATTAACAACTATCACCTCATTAAATGGGTATGTATGCTGTTAATTACTAGACTTAACTTTTTGTGGTGAATTTAATGGGCAATTAATGTGTAAATGCAGCAACTTCATGAAAATTATGGGAAGGCTAAGGGCAAGATGGCGTTTTCGCAAAGCTAATGGGAACGGTGCAAATTGGCCAGCTACTTGTGATGATTCGTAATTCATGGGGTATCTCTTCCACGTCACAAATTGCTGTTTGATTTGCGCATTCATAATGGTGAGCATCATTCACACGCAGTTATTTTGGGCTGGAATCTGCAATCGGAGACGTACCTTTGGAGTACACCTCTGACCAGATAATAGAATCCGCACCTACCTGCTGGCTCCCGGGCTTCGAAGACTTCGGTCCCTGGGCCTGCAGGCATATGCCTGCGTAAAGGCCCACAGATCCCAGGGACATAGGCGGTTTGGAAGCGTTCCTGGGCTCACGTGGGTCAGGTCCTCCCATCACAAGGGAGGATTCCTCATAAGCTTACGGGGATTCCATTTACGAACGGAATCCCCATAAGCATATGATGACCCCAAATAATTAAATAATTTACACAACTGGAATAAAAATAAAATGTTCCCATTTTCATATTTAATTAAAAGTCTCTTTAATGAAGCATGTACAATAAAAATTAATTTTTTTGAAAAAATATTTTAATCCAGGCCAAAATTTACATAAACTAATTTTAAATGTTGTGTATGATTTATTTTCATTTTCAAATTTTTAATTTAACATTTCTATTAACCCTTACGCTGGTGAAAGCAGGCCCGAAGCCTGCTTTTACCAGGCGTAAGGGTTTTGTGGGCATTTGCTGGGCTGTCTTTGGGCAAATAGCCCATCCCCGCACCAGCGAGTGATTTTTGGTTCCGCGTGGTGGATCTGTCGATTGCAAGTTCCGGGATTTCGCGCACGCTGTCATGGGGAATGGAAAATCTGGGCAAACATCGGCAAAATCTGGGCCGATAACACCTGACCTAACTCCATACAGAAACGGTGAGAGACTTCTTGGCGGAATAGTTTCACACCGTGTTAATCTGACGCCATATGGAGGGTAAATCCAGTGCTGTGTCAAACTGAGTATAAAACATCCCCACCCCACTTGCAATCAATGTGATGTTTAGAAGGTGCCTGCACTCTCGAAGAACATTTTAAATGCAACTACTGGGCGAGGAGCTCCAAAGCCCTGTTCTGGGCACTGGATTCATTGTAAACGTCTGCACACTGCAGCTACCAGCCGGAGACCCTGAGGGGCAGCATCACCCAGCGAGAGGAGGCTGCAGTGAAATCTGCGGTGATGTGGAATAACTTACCGTCCGTGACCGGGCGATGGGAATATCTCAGCGCATGCTTCCCAGTCTGAGGTGGAGCCCAGGCGCTGCTGCACGGCTCCCGCTTCACCCTGCCGCTCCCCCGACATCAAACAGTCCCCCGCCTCCAGAAACCTCCGGGACTGCACAGCAGCCAACTCACCCATCATAATGTTAACTTACGAGCTGGCGGGTGGAGGAAAAGGAGCAGAGCATTAAGTTATTGAATGGACACCAACTTCACCACGTCCACACCCAAAACAGCCCCTACTGCAAATAGTGCTCACTTCATAAATAAACACACAAACAATGAGGCGGCCAGTCCAACAGTTAGCGGGAAAATCAGGAAACGCTGCAAACATTCAGCAGGTCAGGCTGCTCCTGAACAGAAGGGTCAATGTCTCAGCTGTCGCCCCTTCATCACAACTGGAGGTCATTCCAGGTGCGCAGCGTTGAACAGAGAACAAAACTAAGGGAAGGCGGAGGGAAAACTCACACCATGCGCAGAAAAAAAAATCACCTGTTATCCCCACAGACGCTGCCTGATCCACTGAGAGCTTCTAGCATTTGCAGCGTTTGTTTCAGATTTCCAGCACCCGAAGTTTGTTTTTTGCTTTTTGTTAAATAGTTAGCAGCCCTCCTTCCAAACTCAATTATTATTATAAAAGTCCTCCCATAGACAAAATAGGAATAAAACGAACTGTCAATACTTTATAGCCCTCAGTTAACAGTGCCTGTTAAATACACTACGAATCGCCCAGTATCAGTTCCTCCTGTTACTGCTGCCCTTTGCTTCATTTTATTGCTGAAGAGCTGCTCCAATATTCTGGGTCGCTATAGGTTCTATTACCATAAGTGTCTCCTCTCCGTCAATGTTGTGCGGGGTCTAATAATGAACAGCCACGCCGATGCTCCTAGTTACAGTAATCAGTCTTTAGTTGAAATGTCTCCGTTTTTGCGTCGGCGCCGGGAGCACAGCCGCGGCGCCAAATGTCACAAAGACGCTCTGTTGATGCGTTAGCGCCAGTAACAGGCTGTCCGGGCAGCTGCCCTTCAGCCGGGAACAACGCAGATCACCAGAAACGCTAGTGTACATATTCAGCCAACTGCCAGGCCGCTGATCTCAAACACCAGTTCACACCCACAATCAGCAGAACGGCAGAAGGTGGATGAGAAGCGCTGGTCTATGATCTGGCCAGAAAACTGCCACAGCGCAGACCAGAATTATCGGTGCACCATTGGCTAGAAAACCGACTCGCTGCTCATGAGAAACACCAGTGCATATTCAGTCAGGAAACTGGTATCGATCTGTTCTGCACACAAGATAATGATTGGGGAGATAACTTCAATTTATATAGCTTGGCTCCCGTACCCGGGACATCCCAAACCACTTCACAGATAATGAATTACTTTTAAAGTGTAGTGGCTGCCGTTTAGTTAGCAAATGTAGCAGCCAAGTTGCTTACAGGAAGGTTCCACACTCAAAAAACGAGCTAAATGACTAGGTTTTGGTGGGATTGGTTAAATGTTGTCTAGAAACTAGGAGAATGCCCTGCCATCCCGCCTCCCCTCTCCAAATAATGCCATGAGATCTTTTATACACACCTGAACAGGCTAATGGAATTCTGGTTTAACCGTTCATCCACAATAAAGAATATTCTTTATAAACACACAAATAAAAGTGTTGTATGTAGCATATGTCCATCACACTCCAGAGGTCACAAAACCATATTAATAAAAAGCTAATCATATTACCTTCAGCCTGAAACTAACATTTCAGAAACTTACAAGTAATGGAGAGGGTTGATGAAGGTAGGCCGGTTGATGTTGTGCATATGGACTTTCAAAAGGTGTTGGATAAAGTACTACATAATAGACTTGTTAGCAAAATTAAAGCCTATGGGATTAAAGGGACAGTGGCAGCGTGGATACAAAATTGGCTAAGTGACAGAAAGCAGAGAGTAGTGGTGAACGGTTGTTTTTTAGACTGGAGGGAAGTGTTCCCCCAGGGGTGGGCAATAGGACCACTACTCTTTTTGATATACAGTGTATTAATGACCTGAACTTGTGTATACAGGGCATAATTTCAAAGTTTGCAGATGACATGAAACTTGGAAATGATGTAAACAACAAAGAGGATAATAACAGACTTCAGGAGGACATAGACTGGTGAAGTGGGCAAACACATGGCAGATAAAATTTAACACAAGTGTGAAGTGATACATTTTGGTAGGAAGAATGAGGAGTGGCAATATAAATTAAATGGTACCATTTTAAAGAGGGTGCAGGAACAGAGAGATCTGGGGGTGTATGTATGCAAATCTTTGAAGGTGGCAGGACAAGTTGAGAAGGTTGTTAAAAAAGCATATGGGATTCTTGGCTTTATAAATAGAGGCATAGAGTACAAAAGCAAGGAAGTTATAAAACATTGGTTAGGCCTCAGCTGGAGCGTTGTATTAATTTCTGGGCACCACACTTTAGGGAGGATGTCAAGGCCTTAAAGAGGGTGCAGAAGAGATTTACTAGAATGTTACCGGGATGAGGGACTTTGGTTATGTGGAGAGACTTGAGAAGCTGGGGTTGTTCTCCTTAGAACAGAGAAGAAGAGATTTTGATAGAGGTGCTCAAAATCATGAATGGTTTTGATAAATAAGGAGAAACTGTTCCCAGTGGCAAAAGGGCCAGTAACCAGAGGTCACAGATTTAAGGTGATTGCCAAAAGAACCAGAGGCGACATAAGGAAACTTTTTTTTTTACACAGCGAGTTGTGATCTGGAATGCATTGCCTGAAAGGATGGTGGAAGCAGATTCAATAGTAACTTTCAAAAAGGGAATTGGATAAATACTTGAATGAAAAAAATTTGCAGTGCTCTGGGGAAAGAGCAGGGGAGTGGGACTAATTGGATAGCTCCACCAAAGAGCCAGCAAAGGGACAATGGGCCAAATGGCCTCCTTCTGTGCTATATCATTCTATGATTTGCATTGTGAATAACCTCAGCAGTTTACAACCAGCTAGATATGCTTGCATATTAAAAACACTGGCATTAAAGTGCTAGGCAATATTAGCAGCTAAACATCAGAACTGTGCTCTAGACACCGCAAAAGTCTATAAACAATGGCATGGGAGATCTTCCAATATCAGTAACTGTTAGTTAACTTATTCTGGTAACCACTCTGGGTGATGCAGACAGAAGCAACAGAAGGAGTTTTACTATCCATATTTCAGACAGGTTTTAAAAAATCTTGGGCTAGAAATTCAGTAGGCTTTGCGCCCAGTTTTCACCCAAAGAGGGCTTTTGCGCCACTTGCTGAGATTGCGCCGATATTCAGCACTGCGGTAATGGCGGCGTTAGCCAGTAGCGCTGCGCCGCCACCGATGACGTCATCGGTGTGCGCAGTGCCCCGCTACCGGCCCGACTGCCATATTTAGTTGCGGCCGCCTCTTCCGCAGCGGCCGCAAACAGCGATCTGAAAACGGGGCCGTCCTGCAGCCTTAATGGGGCGAGTTAAGGCGGAGGTGCGGCCGGCCGCTTTTTCGGTGGCCGCCTGCCCGCACCTCCTTCCCCGGCCTCCTCCACCACCCCCCTGCGGCATTGCCGGCTGTTTTCCGGGAGCCCGGCACTTCTCCGTGGTGCCGGGCTCATTTGCCGGCACTAGCGAGCGGCGATCTCACTGTTGCAGGCACCTCCCCCTTAAGAGAGGGAGGAAGGCCTGCAGTACCGCAGCCTGCCGCTCCGCAGCGGGTGGCGCTGCGGCACCTAGCGCGCCGAAATTCAGTTTCAGCGCCCCAAGCGGGGGCGGCCACACCCTTGAATAGCGGCCGGCTTCGACTTGGGGCGCTGAAACTGAATTTCCGGCGGGCGCAAGTGGCTCTGCGTGCAGCGGTAACTTCTGGGCGCAAGCGAGCTGGCGGGCCCAAACTGAATTTCTAGGCCCTTATCTTTTATCTGGTAACTCTAGAGATTGGCTCAGGATAGCATGACAATTCAGAAAATAGGAAATTCTAAAAGAAAAAGCATATACTGTCAATGATTAAATACAATTTATACACATACAAAAAGAATAAATATGGAAGCTTAAAAAACCCAAAAAGGTACATAAGGTTTTTGGGAGTAATTAGAACTCTACAATCTGATCAGACCAACCACAAAACTGAAGATTGAGCTGTTTGTAAGCATCACCTGAGCCCCTTGGAGGCCGAGCTATTTTTACAGTACTGCAGGAAGCTTTTACATATAATCCAATAGTTTGGAACGCATTTACTCATCACATTTAGAAATTGGGGCAGTAATGGAACAGATTTATTCAGCAAAGGTTCCTTTAAATAAAATGTTCATGGGAACGGTATCATAGTGATTATGTTACCCGACTAGTAATCCTGAGGCCTGGACTAATGATCCGGTAGACGCGAGGTCAAATCCCACTACGGCAGCTGGGGAATTTAATATCAGTTAATTAGATAAATCTGGAAAAAAAAGCTAGTCTCAGTAATGGTGACCATGAAACTATCGGATTGTCATAAAAATACATCTGGTTCACTAATCTCCTTTAGGGAAGGAAATCTGCCATTATTACCTGGTCTGGCCTATATGTGACTACAGACTCTCAGTAATGTGGTTGACTCTTAACTGCCCTCTGAAATGGCCAAGCAAGCCACTCAGTTGTGAAAAACAAGAATTTAAAAAAAGGACGGACTACCCGGACACAACCTTGGCACCAGCTACAGACACGACAATGGCACAACTAGTCCAGTCAACCCTGCAAAGTCCTCTTCACCAACAACTGGGGACTTGTGCCAAAATTGGGAGAGCTGTCCCATAGACTAGTCAAGAAACAGCCTGACAGTCATACTCACAGAATCATACCTTTCAGCCAATGTCCCAAACTCCTTCATCACCATCCCTGGATATGTTTTGTCCCACCGGCAGGACAGACCCATCAGGGGTGGCGGCACAGTGGCCCTGGGAGTCCTCAACATTGACTCCGGACCCCATGGCTTCAGGTCACCTACCGCCCTCCCTCAGCTGGTGAATCAGTACTCCTCGATGTTGAATACCACTTGGAAGAAGCACTGAGAATAGCAAGTGCACAGAATGTACTCTGGGTTGGGGACTTCAATGTCCATCGCCAAGAGTGGCTCAGTAGCACCACTACTGACCGAGCTGGCCGAGTCCTGAAGGACATAACTGCCAGATTGGTCCTGCGGCAGGTGGTGAGAGAACCAACATGAGGGAAAAACCTACTTGACCTAGTCCTCATCAATCTACCTGTCGCAGATGCTTCTGTCCATGACAGCATTGGTAGCAGTGATCACCGCACAGTCATTGTGGAGACGAAGTCCCGTCTTTGCACTGAGGATACCCTCCATCGTGTTGTGTGGCACTACCACTGTGCTAAATGGGATAGATTCAGAACAGATCTAGCAGCTCAAAACTGGGCATTCATGAGGCGCTGTGGGCCATCAGCAGCAGCAGAATTGTATTCCACCACAATCTGTAACCTCATGGCCTGGCATATCCCTCACTCTACCATTACTATCAAGCCAGGGGACCAACCCTGGTTCAATAAGGAGTGTAGAGGAGCATGCCAGGTGCAGCACCAGGCTTACCTAAAAATGCAGTGCCAACCTGGGGAAGCTGCAACACAGGACTACATGCATGCTAAAAAGCAGAAGCAGCATGCTATAAACAGAGCTAAGCGATCCCACAATCAACAGATCAGATCAAAGCTCTGCAGTCCTGCCACATCCAGTCGTGAATGGTGGTGGACCATTAAACAACTAACGGGAGGAGGAGGCTCCATGAATATCCCCATCTTCAATGATGGTGGAGCCCAGCACATAAGTAAAAAAGATAAAGCTGAAGCATTTGCAACCATCTTCAGCCTGAAGTGCCAAGTGGATGATCTGTATCAGCCTCCTTCTGAGGTCCCCACCACCACAGAAGCCAGTCTTCAGCCAATTTGATTCACTCCACGTGATATCAAGAAACAGCTGAGCGCACTGGATACAGCAAAGGCTGTGGGCCCCGACAACATCCGGGCTATCGTGCTGAAGACTTGCGCTCCAGAACTATCCATGCCTCTAGCCAAGCTGTTCCAGTAGTTATAACACTGGCATCTATCCGACAATGTGGAAAACTGCCCAAGTATGTCCTGTCCACAAAAAGCAGGACAAATCCAATCCGGCCAATTACTGCCCCCTCAGACTACTATCAATCATCAGCAAAGTGATGGAAGGTGTCGTCGACAGTGCTATCAAGCAGCACTTACTCACCAATAACCTGTTCACTGATGCCCAGTTTGGGTTCCGCCAGGACCACTTGGCTCCAGACCTCTATACATCTTTGGTCCAAACATGGACAAAAGAGCTGAATTCCAGAGGTGAGGGGAGAGTGACTGCCCTTGACATCAAGGCAGCATTTGACCAAGTGTGGCATCAAGGAGCCCTAGTAAAACTGAAAGCAATGGAAATCAGGGGGAAAACTCTCCACTGGCGGGAGTCATACCTAGCACAAAGGAAGATGGTTGTAGTGGATGGAGGTCAATCATCACAGCCCCAGGACATCACTGCAGGAGTTCCTCAGGGCAGTGTCCTAGGCCCAACCATCTTCAGGTTCTTCATCAATGACCTTACCTCCATCATAAGGTCAGAAATGGGGATGTTCGCTGATGACTGCACAGTGTTCAGTGCCATTTGCAACTCCTCAGAGAGTGAAGCAGTCCATGCCCACATGCAAGACCTGGACAACATTCAGGCTTGGGCTGATAAGTGGCAGGTAACATTTGCGCCACACAAGTGCCAGGCAATGACTATCTCCAACAAACGTGCGTCTAACCACTGCCCTTTGACATTTAACGGCATTACTATTGCCAAATCCCCCACCATCAATATCCTGGGCGGGGGGGTGGGGTCACCATTGACTAGAAACTTAAGTGGGCCAGCCACATAAATACTGTGGCAACAAGAGCAGGTCAGAGGCTGGGTAATCTGTGGCGAGTGTCTCACCTCCTGACTCCCCAAAGCCTTTCCACCATCTACAAGGCACAAGTAAGGAGTGTGATGGAATACTCTCCAGTTGCCTGGATGAGTGCAGCTCCAACAACACAAGAAGCTCGACACCATCCAGGACAAAGCAGCCCACTTGATTAGCACCCCCTCCACCACCTTAAACATTTACTCCCTCCACTACCGGCATACCGTGTCTGCAGTGTGTACCATCTACAAGATGCATGGCAGCAACTCGCCAAGGCTTCTTCGGCAGTACCTCCCAACCCCGCGACCACTACCACCTGGAAGTACAAGGGCAGCAGGTGCATGGGAACACCACTACTTGCAAGTTCCCCTCCAAGTCACACACCATCCTGACTTGGAAGTATATATCCATTCCTTCATTGTCGCTGGGTCAAAATCCTGGAAGTTCCTCCCTAACAGCACTGTGGAAGTACCTCCACCACACGGACTGCAGTGGTTCAAAATGGCGGCTCACCACCACCTTCTCGAGGGCAACTAGGCATGGGCAATAAATGCTGGCCTTGCCAGCGACACCCACATCCCATCAATGTATTAAAAAATAGAAAATGTTAAAGTTCAAATTCAAAATTGACTGCATTTTCAAATTTCAGCAACTTTTAAGCACTAATTAAATCACATCTTCACTTTCATCCTGAAATATATTAAAAGGATTGACATTTATTTACACAAGTTTAACGTTTAAACTCTATTTGTATTAATAAAGGCATGAAGTTAATTATTGAAAGCATGATTTTTTTACTGTCTCAGAGACATCAGCATTCACGTTTTCGTGAATTCTTAAAAAAAAGCTTAGTGATATTTGAATGCATGCAGTCCATCATTTTTATAACTTCTAAAGATGTAAACTGACAGCTTTAAAGAACTGGAAGTCAACCGTGGGTCAATTTGGCCGGCCTCCCATCTTCCACCCTCCATAAACTTGCTCATCCAAAACTCTGTTGCCCGTATCCTAACTCGCACCAAGTTCCCGTTCACCCATCACCTCTGTGCTCGCAGACTGTATTGGTTCCTGGTCTGGCAACACCTCAATTTTAAAATTCACATCCTGGTTTTCAAATCCCTCCATGGCTTCACCTATCACAAGTCAAGTAAAGAAAACTAATGCCAGTAGCATTTGTCAAAACAGAATTTCGTCATTTAAATCTCTTTACTGTGGTATTCTTTACTTTATAAATTAATACATACATTTGGTTGACATATAGAAAATGGGAATGAGTAGAATATTAAGATCTGCTTTCAAAGGATATTTACTATCAATGGAAAAAGTCCTACATTAACTGTCACTATTTGATTTTTCTACGAACATAACATTCAATACACTTTTTTCACAGCATTGAAACCAAAGACTAACTAACTCATCTTTTCTTGTGTTCAATCGCATACGTCACCCACCCAACTACTAATACTGTAAACGTAGAAGGCAATTATTTTTGTCCTTTTGGGGACAGCTAATCAAAATTTGATATACATCTAGTTTGATGTGGGGATTCTACTTTTCAAGGTTACACGTTTGGATATTTGAGTTTGAACTATCCTGGGGTGGTGGGGGGGTGGGGTCAGAGGCCACTCTTGCCACAGTATTTCTCAGATCACGTATGAGCTTTGATCTTTAAAAATTATAGCTTAAAACACAGAAACAATCCCAGAAAACAAAGAGCATGAAAAAAATAAACCAATAAAGTTGACTTTTTTCAGCTTCACTTCTAATAATACTTTATTATTAAAAGTTAATCTAAGGGACATGTGGACTTTGTGTGAACATTTACAAATAATGAACGGAACAATTTAACATTTTTGTTCACTCTGCATTCATCCCTGCACCTGATTCGATAGCAATTTATAGGCATTTGTGGTAAGCAGACTAGAAATTTTTTCACTGCCATCTAGGTGTTGGATGAAATGAATTTTGGCAGTTCCAATGCACAAAATTGCTTACAAATTGGCAGTAAACTTGGAGAGGCCAAAAGAAATGAAAATATTCATACTGCTGCAGTAGGTTTCCAATTGAGGATATAACTGAGGCAGAGGAAAGATAGAATAGCTTAAACACTGCAACTCACCCTGCTGGGCCTGACTGAACATTCAGTACTGGCAAAGGATGCCATAAATGGAAAACATAGTCCATTCTGCAGCACTGCAAAACACATTGAAACTTTGATGTGCACAGGTGCCATATAAATGCAATTATTGTTTTTATATTGATGGAGATCTGACTGACAAATAAATCTGCTGAAGGCTTTGGTGACTATTATATGGAGAGAACATGGCTGGAAGTTGGAACAAATCTTAGTTAAAATAAAGACTTGGAGGAGGTGGCAAGGTAGTTAAGCCTCAAAAGCAAAGAAAAACGAATCTCATCTTTTCTTGTGTTCAATCACAAACATCATCCACCCAATCACTAACACAGTAAATGTAGAAGACAATTATTTTTGTCTTTTTGAGGACAGTTGATCAAAATTTATAGCAAATATGTCAGCTTGTTGATGTACTGTGTCATGCCATGGAGCAGCAGGACACTGTTTGCAGCCACAATTTCCCATTCTTAACTGTCTCTCACATCTACTGCAAGTCTGGTCTAGTGAAATTGAGAGTCAATTTTAAGTGGCGAGGCCCTTCCCCCTCATGGATCATAAATAAGCATTCTGTCGTCTCCTGTCGGCAAAAGGCTTGGGGAGACAGCAAAAAAAACTGAGCAATAGAAGTTCAATTTAAAAATTAAACATGTCTTCATATGAAACGAAATGAGTTGGGGAAATAGATTATCAAATGTTGAAATAAAAAGCGTGACTCAAATTCATTACAACAGGAAGTAAAGTCTGTGAACAGGAAATGCAGGCAGATGCAAGATTAATACAACGCCAGTAAAACTCCAGTGGCATTGCAAATGGGAAATCAAGTCCAAGGCCCCCAAATTCCTGGGTTGTGGGAATGTGCAAATCAATACTTATTTTTGGCAAGGGTAAGAATTTGCGTTGGGACCTAGGTCCACTGAATTTCCATCTCCAAAGCACCCCAGCATAAATTACAGGCTATGCTAAGAGTAGTAGGAGGCTGTAAGGGAAGGCAGATTTATCGGGCAGCACCAGAGAAGAGCTACACCATCTTAGCAGTACCCGTCCAGCAGGATGCATCAACTAGGGCACATGGAGACCTTTCCATGGAGCTCCGTCTCTGGAGGCTGCGCTTCCATCATGAAGCTGTGGAGCTCTATTTGCTGCTGCACTCAGATCTGGAAGCAAGAGTCACACAAAGTATAGCTCTGACTGCGGCACAGAAAGTCACCACAGCTCAACTTTTATACGACAGGGCTCATTCCAGGGAGCCACAGAGGACTTGTGTCAGATTAGCCAATTTGCTATGCACTCCTCTTTCAGGCAAGTTACAAAGTCCTTCTTTGCCAGGACAGATCAATTTATACAATTTGACAGCACTGCCACACTGATGACTGGCCAGGCCATCAAATTTTTAAGTATTGCTGGATTCCACAGGGTTACCGGGGCTACCGATTGAACACATGGACAATAATGCACTGAATTTTTGATAATTCCATTCGTCAGTCTTATTCTTGCAACTTTTAAAAGACAGCCAGTCAATTTTCTGCTGTGATATGAACACACTGTGGATTAGACCAAAGCTGCCAGAATTTTATTCACCATTAGTATCCATCACTGAAATTTCACATTCCGTATTAGGTCAAGGTTATGTTCAAAGGCAGATCTTCAATCACTTCATAAAACTGTACATTAATGTAAAAATGATTGTTAGTGAGAGGCTATAAATTTGACACAGTCATGTGGTCCACAAACAGTTGGCTGTCTCTTTTAATGCAGCACTCAAATAATGGCAACAGCTTGTTGGCACAGCATCCAGATACTTATGCTCTT
The DNA here is from genome assembly GCF_052327205.1 of Somniosus microcephalus. Taxonomy (NCBI): domain Eukaryota; kingdom Metazoa; phylum Chordata; class Chondrichthyes; order Squaliformes; family Somniosidae; genus Somniosus; species Somniosus microcephalus. Next base: position 142,907,525 of record NC_140995.1, on the reverse strand, counting down.
GTGCAACAAATACTGTAGGTAATAGTCTGGATGTGTTAATAGAGTTCACTTCTGTTCGGATAACCAATCATTCCACTCTTCGGGTTCAAGCTGCAAAAGAAAAAAAAAATAATTGCATTATAGTGGCCACCTTGCAACCTGTAACCACCAAGGCACAAAAGCATTGCAGAACAAAACAAGCACCTCTCCCGAGGCTTCAGCTCGAGATAAAGTCATCTGGATTTCCTCTTCAGTCATGTCTAGGTCAAAATCTTCATCCCAGTCTTCAACATAATTTGAAGTGCTTTCTGTTGCAAAAAAACAAAACTGTGAAACCGAAGTCCATAAAACACAATTCATCAAATCATGTTACTGAGAAAAGAGTTTCCAAATATGTATCAATATTATAGATTACTAGCTGGGAGGGCCCGGCATTGCCAGGGCAGTTTAGAGGGCCGCGCGGTTGACGGCCGGCCGCTGCCACTCCCCCGCTCTGTGTCTCGGGCCGCGCGGTTGACGGCCGCCCGCTGCCGCTCCCCCACTCTGTGTCTCGGGCCGAACGGTTGTGAGGCCCGGCCCGAGTGACCCCAACGCAGCTGCCCCGCTCGCTGTTGAGGAAAAGCAGGGGGGAAAATGGCGGCGAGGTTTCGGGAGGCTGCAGGATTAGGTCCCGCCCGTGACGCACCGATTGGTCAGCCATCAGGTCACTGAACTGTAGGATTGGTCAACCATCACGTCACTCAACGCTAATGAGCGGTAGGATTGGTAAACCGCTAATGAGCGGGTTTTTGAAGGTATTTTGTATACTGTCCGAACAACTTTTGTCTGACCAAAAAGTAAATATGCCTATGACACTCCCCTGATCATCAGCTTTCTTTTGATATAACATATGTGTAGATACGCTCTATAACTTTTGAGTGTATAGCGGACAGACATACAGCTTTATTATATAGTAGCTCAAGTGCCCGGCGGTGCCGAGGCTTTTTCGAGGGCATGTTGTTGTTGGAAGAGAGAGAGAGAGCGACTGGGGGGGGAAGAGAGAGAGCGACTGGGGGGAAGAGAGGGAGGGGAGGGGGGGCGGAGGGGAGGGGGGAAGGGAAGGGGGGAAGGGAGGGCGGGGAGGGGGGAGGGAGGGCGGGGGGCCCCCCCCCGGGTCGCGCCCCCCCACCCCCCGAGGTGAAGACCGCCGATTGCAGCTGTGCGAGACGGCCGGCGGGCCCGGTTGCCAGAGTAACCGTTGACGCTCAGCAAGCCCCGCCCCCCGGCCGAGCAAGAGAGAGACGCCACGTCTCAGCTCCTGCTGCGCGCGCACCCTTTAGTAAGGTAGCGGCGCTGGGCTGAGGCCGGCCCCTGCAGCCTTCGAGTGGGGCCGGGAGGTGCCTAGCTCGGGCGTGGAGGAGAAGCCGAGGCTTCGAGGCCTACCTGGAAAAACGGGGAAAGGTAGGAAAATTAATGAGATTAGATAAGTTCATTCGTTTCTAAATCATTTTTTTTTTAAACAATATGTGTTTTAAAAGCAATGTTTTTTTTAAAGACGCAGAAAGCGGGAAAAAGAAAGGAAAAGTTTGGAATCAAGATGGCGGCGACTCACCTCGGTTCAGAACGATAAGGCCCGCCCACACACGCACCGATTGGCCCGGCCGCACGCGGCAGCAAGCCGCCGTACGATTGGTTGACCTCGAGGTCACTCTGTCGCTAATGAGCGGATAATGAGATGCTAATGAGCGGAATGTTGAAGGTTTTTGGGATACCGCGGGCGCGATTTTAGCCCGGCCGAAACGTAAATACGCTTAAAACCGTCTCGGAAGCGTAAGCTTTCTTTGGAGGTAACGCGCGCGTAGGTACGCCCTGTAACTTTCGAGCGCATAGCCCGCCAGACGCACAGGCGATGACAGACAGAAAGACAGAATGACAGATAGACAGAATGACAGAAGTACCGATTTATATATATAGATATAGATTACTTACTGTTAAAAGCCATTGTCCCAACTATTATAACTGGAATATCACTCAAAATTCAATGCCGTAACCCTGGGGTAGCCAATATATATGGATAGTTCCAGCCTTCAAAATCTCATTCTTCAGCTGTAAAAGACCTAGGCCATTTTTTTTCCTATCTGAGCACTTGTTCACGTAATTTTTTTCTCCTGCTGGTTGCACTGTTTTGAGCTAATGTGAATCTCAATGATTGGCAAATACTTCTGTCACTGGTGGATTTAAACCAATTAAGCAGCAGCCTTTCCCACCAATAAAGGAGCAACCTTTAATCGATTTCCAAACAAAAAAAAAACTGCAGTCAACAGGAGGAGGAACAGGGGGGCCAATTTTAACTTGGACAGACATCGGGCTGGAGGTGGGAGGTGCGATTGCGCTGCCCGCCCGATGTCCTCCCAGAATGTTTAGTAATTTTAATGCTTGGGTCTCATTTGAATATGCACAGCGAGCTGCGAGCGCTGAACACCTGGACTTGGGGAAGCATGTAATCTATGCAAACCCCAAAGGCTTATCCTGCTGCTTATGATTTTCCACGGGGAAAGTGATCAAAGTGTTTACTCTAGTAAACATGGCATCAGTCACCTGCTTAATGTGAGCATGAACTGCAGACTGACTAATATCCCCTGTGGCAGCCTGGATGGAGCAGGAGGTAAAGATGTTCAAGGTTGCAGTGACCTTGACTGCAACAGACAACTTTGTGCTTGCTGTGACAGTTGGTTGCAGGAGGTGACGCAACACAGATTCCCTAGAGAATCGTAGTCTCCTTATGCACTGTTCCTCAGAGATGTGCAGCTATGTTATGTTGTGCCTATAGGCACAGTTGGGAGGGGAAGAATTCCTGCAAGCTTGGCTCTTTCTTCCTGGTTTCCCTGCAGCTGGAGCTCCATGTGCTCCTTCCACTTGTTGCTGAAACTCCTCTTCCTCTAGCCAGAATGGAATTGCTAGAAAGGTGCCCATTTTGGAAAAAGTGTGTTACTAGTACCCCTTTAAGATTTCAGAAGGTTGGGCAGCCACTATGACTACTTTTTAAAAAAAGAACCACTATAAATTATGAACAAAACATCTCCCAAACCTTTGCAGCATTTTAAATGACAGTGGCCATCCCTTTTAGTAGTGCTGTAAATGGTCAGTTCCCAACCTGTACTGCCCATGATTTGTGGGCGGTTTGAGGAAGTAGTGGTGGCAATGCTGACTTATTTGAAAATCTTTATGTCTTAATTGCCTCACCTAACCTCTTTCTCAAGAGTTTAATTAGATCCCCACCTATTTCAGGCAAGAGCACTGGCCACTTAAAATCGAGATCTACCCAAAAATAAGACCCCAGCATTAAGTTGACATTTTGTTTTGTAATATTTGTCCCACTGACGTCCCATTTATAGGCATATAAATAGGGTAGTAATGAGACTAAAATTGGTGCCATAGTTTCCAACAGTCTCGGTTATAAATAACAGGCTTTTATTCTTCCAAATCTTGTTCAACCTTTCAGCTGCCTTTTTTGTGAGGACCAGTCTAGTTGTTCATTTTATTGAGCACCTTACTAAGCAATAAACGTCACCCAAAAATAAATTGTGTCAGTCTATTAAAAGATCTCACCACTAAGCTATCCTACTCCTCTGTATCATAATGAGATAACTTATCCAGTGCCATTGTCCCTGTGTTTAACATGTTAAAATGATCTTAACGTTAATCTGGTCATCTCGACCATGTGACCATGCCAATATTTAGACTTCTAGATATTGATTAGCTAAAAAAAAAAAAATCTGGAATTAATTTTCAACCAAATGAGAGTAAAAACAGATGGGGTTTCAAATTTTGTAAAATCAGTTATAAAAATAAGAGCAAGAAAAACAGAAGTATTTAAAGTTACATTTAATATTATTCTATATACAGTTATTATAGTAATAAAGTTACTCCTAACATCTAATGGACTTTATTCCTGTAATATTGGAGTTTATTTCAGTGAGTAACAGGGAGCTTAGAATTCCTCAGAACTTGCAGTCTAAATGTCAAGTGAACAACCAGCATACCTCTGTTTCAACTACACAAGATAAAACTGGTTTAGCCAGCCCAATTCACACTTCATCGAGAGCCATCCTTTGTTTCTTAACCTGTCCCATTACCATCTCCTTTTTCTTGAATATCTCTTAATGTCTCTTAACCTCTCCTGCCTTCTATCCTATCACAGACCTTCCCTTTTGTTCTTTTATCCCCTCCCCCCTTCCCAGCCCCTACACTTGCTTAAAAATCTGTTCCATTTCCTGCTTTTTTCCAGTTCTGACAAAAGGTAATCGACCTGAAACGTTAACTCTGTTTCTCTCTTCACAGATGCTGCCTGACCTGCTGAGTTTCTCCAGCATTTTCTGGCTTAGATTCTAGGTCATTCCTCACAAAAAAAAATTAATTAGTGAAAAATAATATTGTAGTCAGGGAGGGAATGGCATTAGTCACTTCTTGTTACATCAGTATAAACCTGTTACAAAACTATAGGAAGCATTTTAATTAGATTTTTAAAAAACCTTAATCTTAAATTATATCCATGGTGTGGAGATGCCGGAGTTGGACTGGGTGGACACATGTAAGAAGTCACACAACACCAGGTTATAGTCCAACAGCTTTATTTGAAATCACAAGCTTTCGGAGCGCTGCTCCTTCGTCAGGTGAAGTGGAGAAATGCATAAAGACACAGCTTATATAGTCAGAGAATAATGTCAGATGTTTACAGGTAATCTTGCCAACCTGTAAACATCTGACATTATTCTCTTATAAGCTGTGTCTTTATGCATTTCTCCACTTCACCTGACAAAGGAGCAGCGCTCCGAAAGCTTGTGATTTCAAATAAAGCTGTTGGACTATAACCTGGTGTTGTGTGACTTCTTAAATTATATCAGTGTATGAATTCTTAACATGTTCCTCTGAAATTCATCTATTTTGGTGGTTTAAAGTAAACAGCAGACAAAAAAAGACAAAATTGAGTTCATATGCCATTATCCCAGTGTAATTATGAGGCTCTTGTTCTTAGGGAGACACAAATATAGCCTTAATATGATAACAAAAAGCCAAAATGTAATAGTGAGCCATTTGGACCAGTGTAAATATGGCAAATGCAAATCAGCAAAGTTCTTGGGGGGAAAATTCAGTTGCGCCCCCTTTGGGGCATTAACTTTGCTGGGGCGCTACTTCTAGCGTTCCGAAAACATTAGCGCCCCCGCGGCTGAAATTCACCGGTAGCGCCCCAAGAGGGAAGCGGGGTGCTACTGGAAGTGCCCCGCCTCCCTCTTGAGGTGCTGCAAATGAATATCACGGCGTTACGTGCCGTGGTACTGTAGGGCCTAGCGCAGAGTGACTTGGGGCCCAACTGGGCCACTAGGGATCGGAGTGCTGGCAAAAGAGCCCGGCACTCAAGAGAAGTGCCGGGCTCACAGAACGCAGCTGGCACTCCGCAGGGGGGTTTCAGGAGGAAGCCGGGGACGGCAGAGGGGACAGCTGCTGGCAGGCGGCCAGCAACAAAAATGGGCGCCCGGCACCTTCCCTTTAATTAGCGCCACCCCGGCCGCAGCTAGGCCCCCCCTGACCCCGTCGGACATAGCGTCCGGCAGTAAGTCAGGGGGCGCTATCAATGATCGCGACCGGGGTGCGAGCAGGGAGTTGCGCACGGCAATGATGTCATCGCCGGCGGCACAGCGCCGCGGAGCGCTAACGGTTACCGCTGCCACGCACGGTTACCGCCGCCGCTAACCTCCCGCTGAATTTCGCGGGAGGCGTTGGTAGCACCACGCTGCGCCCAGGTGCTAGTTGCTTTGCGCCCCGTTAGCGCCCTTTTAGGGCACTAACGGGAGGCGCAAGCAACCGAAATTTTAGGCCCTTGACTTTAGCACAAAGCCAGAATGGTAGGCCTTTTCTAGTTTCACAAAAGTTTGCAAAATATGGCGAGTAAAATCCTTGTGTCTTTTTCACGTCCAGGTCGAAGACAGATCTATGCTATAATTTATTACTGGAAGCAGAATTTCAACAGAATGTTAGTCATTTTGAAAACAACTATGAGAGGCATCATTGTGCAGAAGCAGCAGTGCCACCTAGCAGCGGGAGAAACTTGAGCTGGAAGATGAAGTTTGGAGGAGGAGCAGCAGCTCCACCAGCATTAGAAGGACTGAAAGGCAGATATAAAAACGAGACATTACCCCAGGGATGACAAAATCCTAACACAAGGAATGGTGTGAACTAAGAAGTGCGCACTGGACACAACTTTTTATACACCAGTGAATGTCCCATGACATTGACAAAGGGAAAATCAGAGAATATGCTGTTTTATAATGGAGGAGTATTTTAAAAACACCAAAGCAGAAATGCGACTGAATTGGAAACAAATACTGGGAGTGAGATTAAAAAGCAGTAGAGCTGTACTTAACATTTAACTTTAAAGGACAGTACTAGAGTGGTAGTAAAATATACATACCAAGTTTGAGATTAAAGAAAGAAAAACACTGGGTGCTCTTTGCACGAACACTACAGTTATAGCATAAATGCAACTCAAATCTAGAGTCAGGGCCGATCTGACACCAGAGTCCAGCAGGAGATTCCCTTGACTAATGCTGCATTAGCTTGGCACCAGCACAAAGTGTTAACACCATGCTAAACTTATACTGTAAATGCACCTTTAAAAAAAAAACACGAACAAGCACAGAGTGAGTCTAAAATAAACACAGAATACGGATCAGGACTGAAAAAAACACGAACAAGCAGAGTGAGTCTAAAATAAACACAGAATATGGATCAGGACTGAAAAAAACACGAACAAGCACAGAGTGAGTCTAAAATAAACACAGAATACGGATCAGGACTGAAAAAAACACGAACAAGCACAGAGTGAGTCTAAAATAAACACAGAATACGGATCAGGACTGAAAAACCCAGGAGAACTGTACTTAAAAGGAAACCAACACTTAAGAGCAGGACTAAAAACAAATACAAAACACCAGGTCGGAGACTTTTTATTAAAAAAATACTGGGAGCAAGAGTTAAAAAAAAAAATGGAACAGGCAGTTTAGATGGGGAACCTGCAGTTGAGGTCAGCTAATGGCTAAAAGAAACTCTCATCTCAGCCTCTCACACAAATTCCTTCCCACCATTCGCCATACCATCACGCTTTAACCTTCCCCCATTACCCCTATCCTCTATTGTAGCTCCTTACCTCCATCTACCCTACTGGATGCCCTACAATTAACACTAGCCTCATTAGCTTCCTCTCTCCTCAAGAACCATCTCCTGCTTCCCTCAGCACAAATTCCCAAATTTCAACCAGTTTCCCAGGGTTATAGTTTTATAAAGCACTGTATTTGCAGTTGGTCTATCCCCTCCTTGCACCCATGCCAATGTTACTCCCCCCACCCCCTTCCATTGTCATCCATACCCCTTCCTCTCATTCCTCACCATCACTCCTATTCGCTGCAATGTATTTGCACAGTACAAGTACTTCAAAACAATCCGTGTGGCTTCCTAGCTCAGTGCTGGGAAACCAGAACAAAAAGAGGGTTCATTGGGCATGAGATACAATATGCAAGGGTGAAGGCCGAGGACCCCAAATTTCACTGGGGCATGCAATGTCACCTGGAATGGAGTGGACAAGCAGTGGTGGCATTTAGGTTGGCAGGGAATTGTATCAGCAGTAACGAGTGAGAGGGATGGTAGATGGTGGAAAAATGGGTGGCACCCAATGTACCAGGGAGTTACAGCTGGGTGGACCATAGCTAGAAGTGATCATATGATCAACTGCAGCCAATTATGGGTTAAGTTTAAACAACAGCTTAGTGCCACAATGTCCCCTAGCTGGGAGGCTCAGATCGGAGGAGTAAATCATCAATGGAGTGCATCTTGCTCTGATAAATATGATAGTTGAAAAGTAACATGACAGAAATAGTAAGTGTGACATAGTAAGTGTGACATAAACAGGAAGTCAGAGCCAAATGTAAAACTTTTAATTTAGATAAATAATTCCACAACTGATAAACTACAGATGATCACTCTTAAATTAAGTTCAAGGACAAGGAACTTTGAAGAGAATTAAAAATAAAAAAAATTAGCTCCTCTAATTACTCAACTAACCAAGGCATTGAGCTGTATAGACTAATTTGTGTTCAATATTCAAATGACCAAGTTCAATTTATGTTCCGTGCTAAGGGAGATGATTTCAGCCAGTTTGCCAGTAGGGGTACTACAACTGGTCTTAGCGTTCCTGAGTTAGGGAGAGGAAAATCAGCCAGGGCTCCATTCCAGATTGCTATTCAGGAACTACTGCTTCCCAAGTAAACTTGTGAGAACGTGGTTGAAGACATGCTAGAATCTTCTGTGATGCTCAAATGATCAAATAGCCTGCTGGCACTCTCCATCAAGGTGCAAATTTGAAGAATGGTGACTTGTGCTAGGCACCAGAGAGTGACTGGTCCCCATGAAACTGTACTTAAGGCAGGAGCTAACACCTTCAGGAGAGATGGGGGATTATTGGCAGAAAAAGGCTAAGAAAATTTTAAAGAATCAAATTATATGAGTGAGACAGTTTGATGTATAATTTGAAGGAAAAAGCTCACCTTTTTTATCCATAAAGGAAGCAGATTCTTCAATATTAGAATACACTTCTAATGTTGCATTTTGACCAGTGTCGGACTGTAAATGGATACTATCACGGTTTCTCGGCTCAAAAGTCGATGTGGGGTATTCTTTGGAGCCTGGAGTGTCTTCACCAATACTTATGCCCTCATCTGCAAATAGTTTATAACACATTTCTTCCTCTATAGAAACACTTTTATTGCCATACTTCCTCTCAATTTCAAAAATACTTCTGATGTCTGGATAGTTTCCCCCACAAGGGGTTTACATTGGATTCCTTTACTGTCCTCAACAGAAAGCTGGATTTCATTCGATGTGCATTCAGAAAGACTTGTGACTCTCGAGCAGGTTTCTTCAATTTTGTTTCCTGGTTTTTCAAGTGTTCTACTATGCCTGAAGCAACTTTGTATGTCTTTAGTTACTATATTTAGATCATTGGGTTTAAAATCAGCACTGAAGGATACACCTGGGCCATCCCACTCATCTGAGGACAAAAAAAAAGAAAAAAGTCAACAATTTAAAATTTCATATTCCTTAGTTTTCTTGGCTCATTGTAATATTAATGTTATAAAATATGAACAAATGTTATGGCAGATCTGCAATTTACAATCATTTCTATTTTGTTGATATTATATAAAAGACTAGCTGGGGGTGCCCGGCGGTGCCGAGGCTTTTTCGAGGGCATGTTGTTGTTGGAAGAGAGAGAGAGAGAGCGAGAGACTGGGGGGGAAGAGAGAGAGCGAGGAGACTGGGGGTAAGAGAGAGAGCGAGAGACTGGGGGTAAGAGAGAGAGCGAGAGACTGGGGGTAGAGAGAGAGCGAGAGACTGCGGGGAAGAGAGAGAGCGAGAGACTGGGGGGAAGAGAGCGAGAGACTGGGGGGGAAGAGAGAGAGCGAGAGATTGGGGGAAGAGAGAGAGCGCGAGAGACTGGGCGGAAGAGAGAGAGCGAGAGACTGGGGTTAAGAGAGAGAGCGACGGGGGGAAGGGGGAGGAAGGGGAAGGGGGAGGGGGAAGGGGAAGGAAGGGGGCAGGAGGGGGGGGGAGGGAAGGGGGGGAAGCCCGGCGTTGCCAAGGCTTTTTTTGTAAAACGGCAGTTTATAGGGCCGCGCGGTTTACGGCCGGCCGCTGCCGCTCCCCCGCTCTGTGTCTTGGGCCGAGCAGTTGTGAGGCCCAGCCCGAGTGACCCCAACTCACCTCCCGCTCCGGCGGGCCGGGAGCGGGATACTTGCAGCAGCCGCACTGTGGGGGTTTGTTGTGCTGGTGCTGTCGCTGTGAGACAGAGAGAGGGAAGGAGAGAGAGAGAGGGAGAGAGAGACAGAGAGAGAGAGAGAGGGAAGGAGAGAGAGACAGACAGAGACAGAGATGGAAGGAGAGAGAGACTGGGGGGAGAGAGAGAGACTGGGGTGGAGAGAGAGAGAGAGAGACTGGGAGAGAAAGAGTAGAGAGACTGGGGGGCGAGGGAGAGAGAGATAGACAGGGAGAGAGAGAGAGAGAGAGAGAGAGAGAGAGAGAGAGACTGGGGAGATAGAGAGAGAGACTGAGGGGGGAGAGAGAGAGTAGAGCGACTGGGGGAGAGAGAGGAGAGAGACTGGGGAGAGAGAGAGAGAGAGAGACGGGGAGAGAGAGAGAGACGGGGAGAGAGAGAGAGAGACGGGGGAGAGTGAGGAGAGTGACTGGGGAGAGAGAGGAGAGAGACTGGGGAGAGACTGAGCGAGACTGGGGAGAGAGATGGGGGAGAGAGAGAGAGACTGAGGGAGAGGGAGAGAGAGAGAGAGAGACGGGGAAGGGAGAGAGAGACTGGGGAGAGAGAGAGTGGGAGACAGAGATGCAATAAAAAGAAAATTCTACAACATCCAAATACAATCAAAATCTGGCTCAAAATATTTGACAGCATAATCCTGCCCATTGCACTGTACGGTAGTGAAGTATGGGGCCCGCTAAATCACCAAAGCTACACTAAATGGGAAAAACATACAATAGAAGCCCTACATGCAGAATTCTGCCGAAGCATCCTTCGCACCCAAAGAAAAACGCCAACAAATGCATGCAGAGCCGAACTAGGCAGATACCCACTGATAATAAACATCCAAAAACGAGCACTAAACTTCCTAAATCACCTCAAATCTAGCTCCCCAGACACCCTTCATTTCAAAGCCTTTCAGACCCAAGAGCTAAACCCAGAAAAGAGTCCCCTGAGTCAGCTGCTACGGAAACTAAGTACTCAGCCGGACCCTGACCAGCCCCAGACCAACACAGCATCCAAACACCAATCCGAGTGAACCAAATCATTAAAAAATGCAAAGAAACCTACCTGGAACATTGGAACAAAATAACCGAAAGCCAAAGCAGATTAGAATGTTACCGGGCCCTAAAAAGAGAATATAAACTGGCAGACTACCTCACGACCATCAGAGACACAAAACAGAGACAGACCCTCACCAGGTACAGACTAAGCGACCACCAACTGGAAATTGAAAAAGGCAGATACAAGAAATCCTGGCAGCCTAGAGAGAATAGAATATGCGATCAATGTCTGGCTGGCGAGGTTGAAACAGAAATGCATTTCCTCCTAAAATGCGAAAAATTCAACACATCAAGAACATATTATTCAACAAGCTAAGCCAAACAACCCCAGATTTCAAGAATTGGATGATCTGTCAAAATTGAGATTAGTCCTAGGAGAAGGAGACAGACCATACCTTGGGGCCAAATATGTAACAACATGTCACAACCTGAGGACTGTTTAAAATTAAGACTGTTTAAAATTAATATTGAACGTACCAAATGAAGTACAAAGACTGTTTAAAATTAATATTGTTTAAAAGTAATATTGTATGTACCCGAACAAATGTCAAATCGATTGACACCTACAGAATGTTGGAAAACTGTACCTTTTTGCTATGTAAGCTTTGGCAATATGGTTCTCTGTAAACTTTCATGCCAATAAAGCATTTAATTGGAATTGGAATTGGAATTGGAGAGAGATAGAGAGACGGGGAGCGAGAGAGAGATTGGGGGAGAGAGAGAGAGACTGGAGGAGGGAGAGACTGGAGGAGAGAGAGACTGGGAGAGAGAGACTGGAGGAGGGAGAGTCTGGAGGAGGGAGAGAGACTGGGGGAGAGAGAGAGAGACTGAGGGTGGAGAGAGAGAGAGAGAGAGAAAGAAACTGGGGGAGAGAGAGAGAGACTGGGGAAGAGATAGAGAGACTGGGAGACAGAGAGAGACTGGAGACAGAGAGAGATAAAGAGACGGGGAGAGAGAGAGAGATTGGGGGGAGAGGGCTAGAAATTCGGTATCGCCCCGTTTGGAGAGGGAAGGAGAGAGAGACAGGGAGAGCGAGGGAAGGAGAGAGAGAGAGAGAGGGAGAGAGGGAGAGAGAGAGAGAGAGAGAGAGAGAGAGAGAGAGAGAGAGAGAGAGGAGAGGCAGAGAGAGAGAGAGGGAAGGAGAGAGAGGAAGGAGAGAGAGACAGACAGATAGAGGGGGAAGGAGAGAGAGAGACTGGGGGGAGAGAGAGAGAGAGAGAGACGGGGAGAGAGAAGAGTAGAGAGACTGGGGGGGGAGAGAGGGAGAGAGAGAGAGAGACGGGGAGATAGAGAGAGACTGGGAGATAGAGAGAGCGACTGAGGGGAGAGAGAGACTGGGGGGGAGAGAGAGAGATGGGGAGAGAGAGAGAGTAGAGAGACTGTGGGGTGGGAGAGGGGAGAGAGACTGGGGAGAGAGAGAATGGGGAGATAGAGAGAGAGACTGAGGGGGAGAGAGAGCGACTGAGGGGGGAGAGAGAGAGAGATGGGGAGAGAGAGAGAGAGAGTAGAGAGACTGAGGGGGAGAGAGAAAGAATGGGGAGATAGAGAGAAGAGAGAGAGAGACTGAGGGGGAGAGAGAGAGAGAGAGAGACTGGGGAGAGAGACAGGGAGAGAGAGAGAGACTGGGGGAGAGAGATGGGGGAAGGGAGAGAGAGACTGGGGAGAGAGAGAGAGACTGGGGAGAGAGAGAAAGAGAGAGCGAGCGAGAGAGAGACTGGGGGGGGAGAGAGAGAGACTGGGGGGGGAGAGAGAGAGACCGGGGGGGGGGGGGAAAAGAGAGAGAGACACTGAGGGGGGAGAGAGAGAGAGACTGAGGGGGGAGAGAGAGAGAGAGAGAGAGACTTGGGGGGAGAGGGAAAGAGTGGGGGAGAGAGAGAGAGAGAGACTGGGGAGAGAGGGAGAGCGTGGCGGAGAGAGAGAGAGAGAGAGAGACTGGAGGGAGAGAGAGAGACTGGGGTGGAGAGAGAGAGAGACTGGAGAGAGAGAAAGAGTAGAGAGACTGGGGGGGCGAGGGAGAGAGTGATAGACAGGGAGAGAGAGAGAGAGAGAGACTGGGGAGATAGAGAGAGTGACTGAGGGGGGAGAGAGAGAGTAGAGAGGACTGGGGGAGAGAGAGGAGAGAGACTGGGGAGAGAGAGAGAGACGGGGAGAGAGAGAGAGAGAGAGACGGGGGAGAGTGAGGAGAGTGACTGGGGAGTGACTGGGGAGAGGAGAGAGACTGGGGGAGAGACTGAGCGAGACTGGGGAGAGAGACGGGGAAGGGAGAGAGAGACTGGGGAGAGAGTGGGAGACAGAGAGAGAGAGATAGAGAGACGGGGAGCGAGAGAGAGATTGGGGGAGAGAGAGAGACTGGAGGAGGGAGAGACTGGAGGAGAGAGAGACTGGAAGAGGGAGAGTCTGGAGGAGGGAGAGAGACTGGGGAGAGAGAGAGAGAGAGAGAGAGAGAGACTGAGGGTGGAGAGAGAGAGAGAGAGAGAGAGAGACGGGGAGAGAGAGAGAAAGAAACTGGGGGAGAGAGAGAGAGAGAGAGAGACTGGGGGAAGAGAGAGAGAGACTGGGAGACAGAGAGAGAGAGACTGGGAGACAGAGAGAGAGATAAAGAGACGGGGAGAGAGAGAGAGATTGGGGGGGAGAGGGCTAGAAATTCAGTATCGCCCCGTTTGGAGAGGGAAGGAGAGAGAGACAGAGAGAGCGAGGGAAGGAGAGAGAGAGAGAGAGAGAGAGAGGGAAGGAGAGAGAGAGAGAGAGAGAGAGAGAGAGGAGAGACAGAGAGAGAGAGAGGGAAGGAGAGAGAGGGAAGGAGAGAGAGACAGACAGATAGAGGGGGAAGGAGAGAGAGAGAGAGACTGGGGGGAGAGAGAGAGAGAGAGAGACGGGGAGAGAAAAAGAGTAGAGAGACTGGGGGGGAGAGAGGGAGAGAGAGAGAGAGAGAGACGGGGAGATAGAGAGAGAGACGGGGGAGAGTGAGGAGAGTGACTGGGGAGAGAGAGGAGAGAGACTGGGGAGAGACTGAGCGAGACTGGGGAGAGAGATGGGGGAGAGAGAGAGAGACTGAGGGAGAGGGAGAGAGAGAGAGAGAGACGGGGAAGGGAGAGAGAGACTGGGGGAGATAGAGAGTGGAGACAGAGATGCAATAAAAAGAAAATTCTTCAACATCCAAATCCCAATCAAAATCTGGCTCAAAATATTTGACAGCATAATCCTGCCCATTGCACTGTCGGTAGTGAAGTATGGGGCCCGCTAAATCACCAAAGCTACACTAAATGGGAAAAACATACAATAGAAGCCCTACATGCAGAATTCTGCCGAAGCATCCTTCGCACCCAAAGAAAAAACGCCAACAAATGCATGCAGAGCCGAACTAGGCAGATACCCACTGATAATAAACATCCAAAAACGAGCACTAAACTTCCTAAATCACCTCAAATTTAGCTCCCCAGACACCCTTCATTTCAAAGCCTTTCAGACCCAAGAGCTAAACCCAGAAAAGAGTCCCCTGAGTCAGCTGCTACGGAAACTAAGTACTCAGCCGGACCCTGACCAGCCCCAGACCAACACAGCCATCCAAACACCAATCCGAGTGAACCAAATCATTAAAAATGCAAAGAAACCTACCTGGAACATTGGAACAAAATAACCGAAAGCCAAAGCAGATTAGAATGTTACCGGGCCCTAAAAAGAGAATATAACTGGCAGACTACCTCACGACCATCAGAGACACAAAACAGAGACAGACCCTCACCAGGTACAGACTAAGCGACCACCAACTGGAAATTGAAAAAGGCAGATACAAGAAATCCTGGCAGCCTAGAGAGAATAGAATATGCGATCAATGTCTGGCTGGCGAGGTTGAAACAGAAATGCATTTCCTCCTAAAATGCGAAAAATTCAACACATCAAGAAACATATTATTCAACAAGCTAAGCCAAACACCCCAGATTTCAAGGAATTGGATGATCTGTCAAAATTGAGATTAGTCCTAGGAGAAGGAGACAGACCATACCTTGGGGCCAAATATGTAAACAACATGTCACAACCTGAGGACTGTTTAAAATTAAGACTGTTTAAAATTAATATTGAACGTACCAAATGAAGTACAAAGACTGTTTAAAATTAATATTGTTTATAAAGTAATATTGTATGTACCCAACAAATGTCAAATCGATTGACACCTACAGAATGTTGGAAAACTGTACCTTTTTGCTATGTAAGCTTTGGCAATATGGTTCTCTGTAAACTTTCATGCCAATAAAGCATTTTAATTGGAATTGGAATTGAATTGGAGAGAGATAGAGAGACGGGGAGCGAGAGAGAGATTGGGGGGAGAGAGAGAGAGACTGGAGGAGGGAGAGACTGGAGGAGAGAGAGACTGGAGAGAGAGACTGGAGGAGGGAGAGTCTGGAGGAGGGAGAGAGACTGGGGGAGAGAGAGAGAGACTGAGGGTGGAGAGAGAGAGAGAGAGAGAAAGAAACTGGGGAGAGAGAGAGAGACTGGGGGAAGAGATAGAGAGACTGGGAGACAGAGAGAGACTGGGAGACAGAGAGAGATAAAGAGACGGGGAGAGAGAGAGAGATTGGGGGGAGAGGGCTAGAAATTCGGTATCGCCCCGTTGGGAGAGGAAGGAGAGAGAGACAGGGAGAGCGAGGGAAGGAGAGAGAGAGAGAGAGGGAGAGAGGGAGAGAGGGAGAGAGAGGGAGAGAGGAGAGAGAGAGAGAGAGAGAGAGAGAGAGAGAGAGAGAGGAGAGGCAGAGAGAGAGAGAGGGAAGGAGAGAGAGGGAAGGAGAGAGAGACAGACAGAGGGGAAGGAGAGAGAGAGACTGGGGGGAGAGGAGAGAGAGAGACGGGGAGAGAGAAAGAGTAGAGAGACTGGGGGGGGAGAGAGGGAGAGAGAGAGAGAGACGGGGAGATAGAGAGAGACTGGGGAGATAGAGAGAGCGACTGAGGGGAGAGAGAGACTGGGGGGAGAGAGAGAGATGGGGAGAGAGAGAGAGTAGAGAGACTGTGGGGTGGAGAGGAGAGAGACTGGGGAGAGAGAGAATGGGGAGATAGAGAGAGAGACTGAGGGGGAGAGAGAGCGACTGAGGGGGGAGAGGGGGGAGAGAGAGAGAGATGGGGAGAGAGAGAGAGAGAGTAGAGAGACTGAGGGGGAGAGAGAAAGAATGGGGAGATAGAGAGAGAGAGAGAGAGAGACTGAGGGGGAGAGAGAGAGAGAGAGAGACTGGGGGAGAGAGACAGGGAGAGAGAGAGAGACTGGGGGAGAGAGATGGGGGAAGGGAGAGAGAGACTGGGGAGAGAGAGAGAGACTGGGGAGAGAGAGAAAGAGAGAGCGAGCGAGAGAGAGACTGGGGGGGGAGAGAGAGAGACTGGGGGGGGAGAGAGAGAGACCGGGGGGGGGGGGGGAAAGAGAGAGAGACACTGAGGGGGGAGAGAGAGAGAGACTGAGGGGGAGAGAGAGAGAGAGAGAGAGAGACTTGGGGGGAGAGGGAAAGAGTGGGGGAGAGAGAGAGAGAGAGACTGGGGAGAGAGGGAGAGCGTGGCGGAGAGAGAGAGAGAGAGAGAGACTGGAGGGAGAGAGAGAGACTGGGGTGGGAGAGAGAGAGAGACTGGGAGAGAGAGAAAGAGTAGAGAGACTGGGGGGGCGAGGGAGAGAGTGATAGACAGGGAGAGAGAGAGAGAGAGAGAGACTGGGGAGATAGAGAGAGTGACTGAGGGGGGAGAGAGAGAGTAGAGCGACTGGGGAGAGAGAGGAGAGAGACTGGGGAGAGAGAGAGAGACGGGGAGAGAGAGAGAGAGAGAGAGACGGGGGAGAGTGAGGAGAGTGACTGGGGAGAGGAGAGAGACTGGGGGAGAGACTGAGCGAGACTGGGGAGAGAGACGGGGAAGGGAGAGAGAGACTGGGGAGAGAGTGGGAGACAGAGAGAGAGAGATAGAGAGACGGGGAGCGAGAGAGAGATTGGGGGGAGAGAGAGAGACTGGAGGAGGAGAGACTGGAGGAGAGAGAGACTGGAAGAGGGAGAGTCTGGAGGAGGGAGAGAGACTGGGGGAGAGAGAGAGAGAGAGAGAGAGAGAGACTGAGGGTGGAGAGAGAGAGAGAGAGACGGGAGAGAGAGAGAAGAAACTGGGGGAGAGAGAGAGAGAGAGAGAGAGACTGGGGGAAGAGAGAGAGAGACTGGGAGACAGAGAGAGAGAGACTGGGAGACAGAGAGAGAGATAAAGAGACGGGGAGAGAGAGAGAGATTGGGGGGGAGAGGGCTAGAAATTCAGTATCGCCCCGTTTGGAGAGGGAAGGAGAGAGAGACAGAGAGAGCGAGGGAAGGAGAGAGAGAGAGAGAGAGAGAGAGGGAAGGAGAGAGAGAGAGAGAGAGAGAGAGGAGAGACAGAGAGAGAGAGAGGGAAGGAGAGAGAGGGAAGGAGAGAGAGACAGACAGATAGAGGGGGAAGGAGAGAGAGAGAGAGACTGGGGGAGAGAGAGAGAGAGAGAGACGGGGAGAGAAAAAGAGTAGAGAGACTGGGGGGGAGAGAGGGAGAGAGAGAGAGAGAGAGACGGGAGATAGAGAGAGACTGGGGAGATAGAGAGAGCGACTGAGGGGGAGAGAGAGACTGGGGGGGAGAGAGAGAGATGGGGAGAGAGAGAGAGTAGAGAGACTGTGGGGTGGGAGAGGGGAGAGAGACTGGGGAGAGAGAGAATGGGGAGATAGAGAGAGAGACTGAGGGGGAGAGAGAGCGACTGAGGGGGGAGAGAGAGAGAGACGGGAGAGAGAGAGAGAGTAGAGAGACTGAGGGGGAGATAGAGAGAGAGAGAGAGACTGGGGGAGAGAGACAGGGAGAGAGAGAGAGACTGGGGGAGAGAGAGATGGGGGAAGGGAGAGAGAGACTGGGGAGAGAGAGAGAGACTAGGGAGAGAGAGAGAGAAAGAGAGAGCGAGCGAGAGACTGAGGGGGAGATAGAGAGAGAGAGAGACTGAGGGGGAGAGAGAGAGAGACTGGGGGAGAGAGACAGGGAGAGAGAGAGAGACTGGGGGAGAGAGAGATGGGGGAAGGGAGAGAGAGACTGGGGAGAGAGAGAGAGACTGGGGAGCGAGAGAGAGAAAGAGAGAGCGAGCGAGAGACTGGGGGGGGAGAGAGAGAGAGACCGGGGGGT